>NC_143039.1:44618614-45218614 GCF_057628025.1 Oncorhynchus mykiss | reverse complement strand
CCTCATTCACGCACCGTAACAGTTGTCATCCGCTTCTGGGGCTTCCTACATGACACACTAACACACCTGAGCAACCTGTCTGCCTGTCTGCAGAGGTCCACCATCACCATAACAGAAGACCACAGCTCCTTGTGTTCAACACAGGCAGTACTTAAGAAGTACAAAACCAGGTATGTTTATTTAAGAAATACTTACCTTAAGAGAATTAAGAGAAAGGATTACGTCAATAAGAGAGGGAGAGAGAGTGTGAGTGAGAGTGTGTTGTAATTCTGAAAGGATGGTAAAATGAGCCCTTTTCTCATAATTTTCTCATCAGTGAAGGGCCCATGATGAAGGCCACAATGCCCAACAGATATGAGGGAATTCCGCTGACAAGAGGTGACAGCAAGACCCTCGTCACTTCACAGGACAAAATGCTTGACAGGCTCGTTGATAGTATGACTGACAGGTTCCAGGACGCCAGTGTAGGGGTTCTGTGTGCCACCAAGCTGGTCAGCTTCACCAACTGGCCAGAGTCAGGAGATGAAGTAGCAGGTTACTTTATATGTTGTATTACAGGGCAGTCAGGTTAGGTTCAGGTTCATGATCATATTTTTATAGTTTGAGAATTAAAACTGCATGATGCTTGTTGTAATGAAATGTATACAATTATTCTAGATTTTGGTGACACTGAACTGGAAACCCTGGTGAACCACTTCAAGCCTGTCCTGGAGACCTCTGGCATCCATGTTGAAAGGATCCCTGACCAGTGAACTGTCCTGAAGGTGCTGATGTACCAACAGTTCCTGCAGAAGATGTCCTGGTTCCGTGTCAACATGAGCCATCAGCATTCCTGCCCTGATTTGCTGGCACTGGTTGACCTGGTCCTGTCCTTCCCTGTCTCCACAGCTGAATGTGAAAGAGGTTTTAATACCATGAAACAGGTGAAAACGGATTGGCGGTCCAACCTAAAGTCTGATGATACGCTGTCAGATCTCCTTATGGTCCAGCTGTCCTCTCCAGAGATCATTGAGTATGATCTGATAAAAGCTGTGATTCTGTGGCTCCAGGACTCTGTCAGGTGCAGGAAGCCAGACTTCATGAACTGTGCAAAGAGGGTGATTAGAGGTGAGAGTGAAGAGTCTGATGAGGAGGTTTAAGTTGATTAAAATGATTAAGCATCTGATAGGTTTTACAAAACCTTCAAATTTACTTTTATGTTTGATCCTTAAGTACATTTAATAGCAAATACTTCTTTAGCATTTTGAGTTCAAGACTTCTTCAGTTGTATTCAGGCTGGGAAATTAAATCTAGCCACAGCCAAAATTAATCAGCATCTGACAAGTCTCTGTTTTACCTGTCTTTTATCAGGGTATTTCTACTCAAAGTAAAGGAATTGTAGACCTGCTTCCCCTGTTTCCCATTTGTATCAGGAGAGCACCACTATGTCCAATGCACTTCTCATAATTGTATCTTACCATTGTTGTTGTCCTGTTTTGACTTCTATGTACTCTTATTCATTGAATCTAATATGTTTTGTTTATTTCATTGTGTGCCCACTGTTTGGCATTTTTTTGCGCTCTGCACAGCACTTTTGGTCAACTGCAGTTGTTTTTAAATGTGCTCTACAAATAAACTTGATTTGATTAACCGTTGATCAATATATTAAATCATTTTTGTTTCAAATTTTGCTCTGGCCTCTTCTTTAAGTTTGTATTCAACATAACAACCTTATTATCTCAATGAAATGTACTGAAATGTATATACAGTGCCTTGCGAAAGTATTCGGCCCCCTTGAACTTTGCGACCTTTTGCCACATTTCAGGCTTCAAACAAAGATATAAAACTATTTTTTTTGTGAAGAATCAACAAGTGGGACACAATCATGAAGTGGAACGACATTTATTGGATATTTCAAACTTTTTTAACAAATCAAAAACTGAAAAATTGGGCGTGCAAAATTATTCAGCCCCCTTAAGTTAATACTTTGTAGCGCCACCTTTTGCTGCGATTACAGCTGTAAGTCGCTTGGGGTATGTCTCTATCAGTTTTGCACATCGAGAGACTGACATTTTTTCCCATTCCTCCTTGCAAAACAGCTCGAGCTCAGTGAGGTTGGATGGAGAGCATTTGTGAACAGTAGTTTTCAGTTCTTTCCACAGATTCTCGATTGGATTCAAGTCTGGACTTTGACTTGGCCATTCTAACACCTGGATATGTTTATTTTTGAACCATTCCATTGTAGATTTTGCTTTATGTTTTGGATCATTGTCTTGTTGGAAGACAAATCTCCATCCCAGTCTCAGGTCTTTTGCAGACTCCATCAGGTTTTCTTCCAGAATGGTCCTGTATTTGGCTCCATCTATCTTCCCATCAATTTTAACCATCTTCCCTGTCCCTGCTGAAGAAAAGCAGGCCCAAACCATGATGCTGCCACCACCATGTTTGACAGTAGGGATGGTGTGTTCAGGGTGATGAGCTGTGTTGCTTTTACGCCAAACATAACGTTTTGCATTGTTGCCAAAAAGTTCAATTTTGGTTTCATCTGACCAGAGCACCTTCTTCCACATGTTTGGTGTGTCTCCCAGGTGGCTTGTGGCAAACTTTAAACAACACTTTTTATGGATATCTTTAAGAAATGGCTGCCACTCTTCCATAAAGGCCAGATTTGTGCAATATACGACTGTTGTCCTATGGACAGAGTCTCCCACCTCAGCTGTAGATCTCTGCAGTTCATCCAGAGTGATCATGGGCCTCTTGGCTGCATCTCTGATCAGTCTTCTCTTTGTATGAGCTGAAAGTTTAGAGGGACGGCCAGGTCTTGGTAGATTTGCAGTGGTCTGATACTCCTTCCATTTCAATATTATCGCTTGCACAGTGCTCCTTGGGATGTTTAAAGCTTGGGAAATCTTTTTGTATCCAAATCCGGCTTTAAACTTCTTCACAACAGTATTTCGGACCTGCCTGGTGTGTTCCTTGTTCTTCATGATGCTCTCTGCGCTTTTAACGGACCTCTGAGACTATCACAGTGCAGGTGCATTTATACGGAGACTTAATTACACACAGGTGGATTGTATTTATCATCATTAGTCATTTAGGTCAACATTGGATCATTCAGAGATCCTCATTGAACTTCTGGAGAGAGTCTGCTGCACTGAAAGTAAAGGGGCTGAATAATTTTGCACGCCCAATTTTTCAGTTTTTGATTTGTTAAAAAAGTTTGAAATATCCAATAAATGTCGTTCCACTTCATGATTGTGTCCCACTTGTTGTTGATTCTTCACAAAAAAATACAGTTTTATATATTTATGTTTGAAGCCTGAAATGTGGCAAAAGGTCGCAAAGTTCAAGGGGGCCGAATACTTTCGCAAGGCACTGTATATGTGACACAAAAAGGCAATTTATTATTTTGGCCGGTAAAAAATGTGCTTGGCTGGTGGATTTTTTTCATCTACCCGTCCCTTTGGCAGGTGAGCCAAAAAAGTTAATTTTGGACACTGGTTATACTTCTATTAATGGGAGTGAGTATCAACACATACACCTGGGATCTGTAGATTCAGAGGTGAGTACATCTCTCAATGTTAACAATTGTTTCCATATCTTTAACCACAATCAGGTTGCTTTGACTTATGTTTTTCACTAACTGTCACATCAACTTAGTCAAAATATAAATCCAAGTTGTTTAACAATTCTGCTAAGACCTTCAAAAGGTTGATGGTTGCTCATCAGCTCAGTGTTCCACATAATGTAAACCGGTTAAGGGTTTAGATGACCTTACCCTCAACTTGTTCAAAGAAAACAACCTTCAATCATTACTCATCGCCTGTATCTACAGGGGGAAATGGGGGCTCATCCAGAGTTGGCAGCTCATTAGTTTCACCTAGGGTTGTAAAAGTCAGACACTTTCCGGTAAATTTCCAGAAATTTTCCATGGGAAGTTAAGCCCGGGAATTTTGCTTAAATTCATCCAAAAAGTTAGCTTATAACAGTGAACCTTTTTTTTGTGGGATATACATAAGGCAATTATAGGTCTTGTGGCATATTTTGGTTAAACTATCCCCAATTCAATGGAATTGAAACCCTCTGCATGCACAGTACACACTTCCATCACATGTACAGCTGATTCTCAAGATCTTGCACACTAATGAGATGCTATTGAGCCCACACTACTACTCTGTCTGAGCCAAGGACTACATGGCTTTCTGGTAAGTTTTGTTTACAATACTGGGTGGGGGGGAATATATTTTATATGCCATACATGATTTTTTGTTAAGTAGTAAATAGCCTACAGCAAAGTGTGTTTAAATAATTTCTAACTTGTTAACAATTTCTGCTAGTTATTTTTTGCTACCATGTGGATTTTAGCTTGCTTGAGCCTGCTAACTGAGGAGTGTTAATTCACCTGTTTCCATACATGTTTCGTTTAATAAAAACATTTATCTTACAAAGGAATTGGAGACAATTCCTTTGTGGAGACGTTTCACTGCAGCTAATGTAGAAGCTAATGTAGAAGGAAAAGCTGTGTACATTTGCAAATACTGGGCCAAATCATATGTGAAGAATGCAACAAAGATGCAGAATCATCTGGCCAAGTGCATAAAGGTCCCTCAGCGCTGACAACAAGCAACCTCTGACAAAAGTCTCTCTATTTATATTCGAGGTGAAAATGATGAATCAGACACCTCATCGATTGCAACAGTCCTCCTGGAATCAGACGTTTTTTTGACTCAATGGAGGAACGTAGTCAGAGAAATCAATGTCTTGCTCAATGTCTTGCTCAATGTCTTGATCAATGTCTTGCTCAAGCTGTGTATGCAACTGATCACCTCTGATGCTCAAGGGCAATGTGTATTGGAAGAGATTTCTGAATGTTCTTCGTACAGCATACTACCCTCCAAACAGACATGCTTTATCTACTCACTAGCTGGATGCAGAGTTCCACAGAGTTCAAGTGAAGGTCAAGCAAATAATAGAGAAAGCAGACTATTGCAATCATCTCTGATGGGTGGTCGAATGTTCGTGGGCAAGAATAATTAACTACATCATCTCCACCCCTCAACCAGTATTCCACAAGAGCACAGACACAAGGGACAACAGACACACTGGCCTCTACATTGCAGATGAGCTGAAGGCAGTCATCAATGACCTTGGACCACAGAAGGTATTTTCACTGGTGACAGACAATGCTGTGAACCTGAAGGCTGCTTGTTCTAATGTGCAGGAGTCCTACCCTCACATCACACCCATTGACTGTGCAGCTAATGCATTGAATCTGTTCCCCGGTAGGCCATCATTGTAAATAAGAATTTGTTCTTAACTGACTTGCCTAGTTACATAAAAAAAAAAATCTATACCCCAAGTGTGCTGGCAAGAGCATCCTGTCTGGTGTAGAGATGAACAAGGCCTATGGTGTCATCACTACCATGTCCCGCCACCTTGGCCTGGATGAGGGCAAGATTCTTGGCAGTCTGGCGAAGTACACTTCCAAGCAAGGACTTTGGGATAGAGATGCAATATGGCAGTCGTGCCAACATATCTCATCAGCCACCTGGTGGAAGGGACTTTGTGGATCTGAGGCTCTTTCCCCTGTTGCCTCCATCATCCTCCAAATCCCACCAACATCAGCCTCCTCAGAGCGCAACTGGTCCTTGTTTGGGAACACACACCTAAGCATGCAACAGAGTGACCAATACAAGGGTTGAAAAAGTGGTGGACATCCGGGCAAATCTGAGGCTTTTTGAGCCTGACAATGAGCCACCCTCAACAAGATTGGAAAGTGACCGTGAAGATGAGGCCTCAGAGTCTGATGTTCAAGAGGTGGACATTGAGGAGGTCCAGGGAGAAGACATTGAAGCCTGAGAGGAAGACAACCAAAGCTTTAGTTTCTAGACTATCATTTTACAGATATATTTTGAAAACGTTTTTGGGAGATGCGATGGATCATTCTATATTCCCTTTCTTTTGTTGTTCAGTGAAATCATCCCATGTGAAGAGTCAACTAATTTAATTAAAGTTAAATTCGTAACTGAATGGTTTAACATTTCTATTGGAAGGATTTAATAATTTGCAATTATGTCTACTTATGATACGGTAAAAAGTGTGTTTGTCTCCATATGATATGGTAAATATATCCAATGCAAAAAACATTACATTTAAATGCTATTAACAATAATTTGCACATATTTTCATAAATTCCCATATATTCCTGTTAATGCCCATATATTCCCATTAATTCCCACGAATGTTTCCACATCTGAATATTCCCCAAAATGTGCAACCCTAGTTTCACCATCCTCTGGAGGAGCAGAAAACATGATAGCTGCTGAAATCTTACCAGCCAGAGAGGCGCAGATCGCCTTACAACATGTTAATGACATTTCACAAGGAAGAGAGACAGAGAGAGAACACGTTATAACAGTTTCACACCAACCTTACTAAGAATGAGATTGGGGCAAGGTGTTAAGGTTTCCTTCCGGTGAAGGAGAGGAGGACCAAAATGCAGCATGGTTATTATTAAACATCTTTAATAAAGATGATAACAAACAATACAAAAACAAAAAAACGTAACGTGAAAAACCGAAACAGCCTTATCTGGTGCTGTCACGACTTCCGCCGAAGTTGGCTCTCCTGCCTGTTCGGGCGGTGCTCGGCGGTCGTCGTCACCGTCCTACTAGCCACCATCGATCCCTTTTTCGTTTGTCTGTTGGTTTTGTCTTATTAGTTTCACCTGTGTGTATTTTAGTTTATTGACGTCCTTATATGTAGTAGGTTGTCCCGCCCTTGTTTCGTGCGGGATTGTTTTGGTTTCATGTGTTTTCGTGAATACGTATTGTGTTATTTGCTCCGATACATTTAATCCTGTGTTGGATTATTTCACCCTGTATTTTGGGTTGACCGTGTTTGGTTCCGGAGAATAAACATTCGACTCACTGCACCTGCTCTCTGCGCCTGATTCCACCCACCTTGTTAATACGTGACAGAATCCCGCACCACCAATGGAATCAGCAGGAGCAGCCGCGTCTCCTCTCCCATCGATGGAAGAGAGAGTCCTCCACCACACCAGCGTGCTCCATCGGATTGGTTCTGCCATGGACCAAATGATGGAGAGGATGGATCGATGGGAGAGGAGTGGTCTTCCCACATCATCGCTAGCACCCCCTTCTCCAGCACCTCCTGTTCCTGCGACCACATCTGGCTCCGGGGCTCTGCGGTTGACACTCCCACGGGAGTATGACGGAACGGCGGCTGGGTGCCAGGGTTTCCTCCTGCAACTGGAGCTATACCTGGCTACCGTGCATCCTGCTCCCTCTGGAGAGGAGAGCGTGAGCGCCCTCGTCTCCTGCTTGACTGGGCGAGCCCTCGAGTGGGCCAACGCAGTATGGAATGGTCCGGACTCGGCAAGGGATAATTACCCAGAGTTCACCCGCCGATTCCGAGCTGTTTTTGACCATCCACCAGAGGGTCGGGCGGCGGGTGAACGGCTGTTCCACCTGCGGCAGGAGACGAGGAGCGCACAGGACTTTGCTCTGGAGTTCAGGACCTTGGCCGCAGGAGCAGGATGGAACGACAGGGCCTTGGTCGACCATTTCAGATGCAGTCTCAGGGAGGACGTCCGCAGGGAGCTGGCATGTCGGGACACCACCTGCACACTGGATGAGCTCATTGACTTGGCTATCCGTCTCGACAATCTGCTGGCTGCCCGCGGGCGTTCGGATCAGGCCCTGTCGTTTCCACTTCCCAGCCCTCCTGCCCCTATCCCTATGGAATTAGGAGGGGCAGCTTCGAGGGAGACCGGAGGAGGAGTGTCCTCCTGCACCAGTTGTGGTCGACGAGGGCACACGTCAGACCGGTGCTGGAGGAACTCGTCTGGGAGTCGGGAGGGCAGGCGGAGCACTGCTCGATCACCCCAGGTGAGTAAGCACCAGACTCACCCAGAGCCTCCTGTCGGTCATGTGTATGTTTTGACTTCTTTCCCTGGGTTTTTTCCCTCTCTACAGCATAAGGCGCTAGTCGATTCAGGCGCAGCTGGGAATTTCATGGATCGTGGGCTTGCGTTAAGGCTAGGGATTCCCCTGGTGTCGGTAGACCAACCTTTCCCCGTGCACTCCTTAGATAGCCGACCATTAGGGTCAGGAGTGATTAGGGAGGCTACGGTGCCACTGGACATGGTAACGCAGGGGGATCATAAGGAGCAGATTAGTCTGTTCCTTATAGATTCACCTGCGTTTCCGGTGGTGTTGGGGGTTCCCTGGTTAGCTCAACACAACCCGGTGATTTCCTGGCGACAGGGGGCTCTTAAGGGGTGGTCAGAGGAGTGTTCAGGTAGGTGTAGAGGAGTTGCCGTTGGTGCGACTACGGTGGAGAGTCCAGACCAAGTTTCCACCGTGCGCATTCCCTCTGAATATGCCGATTTGGCTATCGCCTTCAGTAAAAGGAAGGCGACCCAATTACCACCTCATCGTCGAGAGGACTGCGTGATAAACCTTCTGGAGAACGCTGCACTTCCTAGGAGTCACGTGTATTCATTGTCCCAGGAGGAGACGGTAGCGATGGAAACATACGTTGCTGAATCGCTGAGACAGGGGTACATTCGGCCCTCCGCATCACCCGTCTCCTCGAGCTTCTTTTTTGTGAAGAAGAAGGATGGAGGTCTGCGTCCGTGCATTGATTATAGAGGTCTAAATTCCATCACAGTGGGGTTTAGTTACCCACTACCTCTCATCGCTACGGCGGTGGAATAATTTCACGGGGCGCGCTTCTTCACAAAACTGGACCTGAGGAGCGCGTATAATCTGGTGCGTATCCGGGGAGGAGATGAGTGGAAAACTGCATTTAGTACTACATCTGGTCATTGTGGGTACCGCGTCATGCCATACGGGTTGAAGAATGCTCCAGCCGTCTTCCAATCCTTCGTAGACGAGATTCTCCGAGACCTGCTCGGGCAGGGAGTGGTAGTGTACATCGATGACATCTTGATCTATTCTGCCACACGCGCGGCGCATGTGTCTCTGGTGCGTAAGGTACTTGGGCGACTGCTGGAGCATGACCTGTATTGCAAGGCGGAGAAATGTGAGTTTTTCAAACAGTCCGTTTCCTTCCTGGGATATCGTATTTCCACCTCTGGGGTGGTGATGGAGGATGACCGCGTTACAGCCGTGCGTAATTGGCCGACTCCGACCACGGTGAAAGAGGTGCAGCGGTTTTTAGGGTTTGCCAATTACTACCGGAGGTTTATCCGGGGTTTTGGTCAGGTAGCTGCTCCCATCACCTCGCTGCTGAAGGGAGGACCGGTGCGCTTGCGCTGGTCAGCAGAGGCGGGCAGAGCATTCACTCGTTTGAAGGAGCTGTTCACCAATGCGCCCGTGTTGGCGCATCCGGACCCCTCTTTAGCGTTCATAGTGGAGGTGGATGCGTCCGAGGCTGGGGTCGGAGCCGTGCTGTCCCAACGCTCGGGCGTGCCACCCAAACTTCGCCCTTGTGCTTTCTTTTCGAGCAAGCTCTGCCCAGCGGAGTGAAACTATGATGTGGGGGACCGGGAGTTGTTAGCTGTAGTCGAGGCTCTGAAGGTGTGGAGACATTGGCTTGAGGGGGCTAAACACCCCTTTCTCATCTGGACTGACCATCGTAATCTCGAGTATATCCGGGCAGCGAGGAGACTAAATCCACGTCAGGCTAGATGGGCCATGTTTTTTACCAGGTTCCGGTTTACCCTCTCATACCGGCCCGGCTCCCAAAACACCAAGGCCGACGCGCTGTCCCGCCTCTATGATACCGAGGAGCGGCCCGTTGAGCCAACTCCCATCATTTCACCGTCATGTCTCGTGGCACCAGTGGTATGGGAGGTGGACGCGGAGATAGAGGAGGCCTCACGGTCAGAGCCGGCCCCCCCCAACTGTCCAGTAGGAACCCAGTATGTACCGAGGGGGGTCCGGGACAAGCTGATTCGGTGGGCTCATACTCTCCCCTCCTCGGGTCATCCTGGCATCGAGAGGACAGTGCGGAGTCTGAGAGTGAGATACTGGTGGCCCACGCTAGCTAAAGACGTGAGATTTTATGTCTCCTCCTGCTCCGTGTGTGCTCAGAGCAAGGCTCCTCGGCACCTGCCTAGAGGGAAATTACAACCCCTCCCCGTTCCACAACGGCCGTGGACACACTTATCGGTGGACTTTCTTACCGACCTTCCCCCGTCCCAGGGAAGTACTACGATCCTGGTCGTTGTGGATCGGTTTTCTAAGTCCTGTCGTCTCATCCCGTTGCCCGGTCTCCCTACGGCCCTGCAGACTGCTGAGGCCTTGTTTACCCATGTCTTCCGGCACTATGGGGTGCCTGAGGACATTGTTTCTGATCGGGGTCCCCAATTCACGTCCAGAGTATGGAGGGCGTTTATGGAGAGACTGGGGGTCTCGGTCAGCTTAACCTCAGGTTTTCACCCCGAGAGTAATGGGCAGGTGGAGCGCGTAAACCAAGAGGTGGGCAGGTTTCTGCGGTCCTATTGCCGGGACCGGCATGGTGAGTGGGCAAGGTATGTTCCCTGGGCTGAACTAGCTCAGAACTCCCTACGCCACTCCTCAACTAACTTGTCTCCTTTTGAGTGTGTGTTAGGTTACCAGCCGGTCCTGGCCCCATGGCATCAGAGCCAGACCGAGGCTCCTGCGGTGGAGGAATGGGTACAGCGCTCCAAGGACACATGGAAAGCCGTTCAGGACTCACTACGGTTAGCGGGCGAACGGCAGAAGAGGAGCGCTGACCAGCACCGCAGTGAGGCCCCCGTATTTGCACCGGGGGACAGGGTCTGGCTCTCAACCCGGAACCTGCCCCTCCGCCTGCCCTGTCGGAAGCTGGGGCCGCAGTGTGTGGGGCCGTTCAAAGTCCTGAGGAGAATAAACGAGGTGTGTTACAGGTTACAACTTCCTAGGTATTACCGTATTAACCCCTCGTTTCATGTGTCTCTCCTCAGGCCGGTGGTGGATGGTCCCCTGCAAGAAGGTGAGGTGCCTGAGGTCCCTCCGCCCCCCCTGGACATCGAGGGGTCCCCGGCGTACACAGTTCGGGGCATTCTGGATTCGAGACGCCGGGTGGGGGGCCTACAGTACCTCGTGGACTGGGAGGGGTACGGTCCGGAGGAGAGATACTGGGTTCCGGTGAGGGACATTTTGGACCCTTCTCTCCTGAGAGATTTCCACCGCCTCCACCCGGATCGCCCAGCACCTCGTCCTCCGGGTCGTCCTCGAGGACGGTGGCGGCGCGCTGCGGGGGCCGCGCGTCAGGGGGGGGGTACTGTCACGACTTCCGCCGAAGTTGGCTCTCCTGCCTGTTCGGGCGGTGCTCGGCGGTCGTCGTCACCGTCCTACTAGCCACCATCGATCCCTTTTTCGTTTGTCTGTTGGTTTTGTCTTATTAGTTTCACCTGTGTGTATTTTAGTTTATTGACGTCCTTATATGTAGTAGGTTGTCCCGCCCTTGTTTCGTGCGGGATTGTTTTGGTTTCATGTGTTTTCGTGAATACGTATTGTGTTATTTGCTCCGATACATTTAATCCTGTGTTGGATTATTTCACCCTGTATTTTGGGTTGACCGTGTTTGGTTCCGGAGAATAAACATTCGACTCACTGCACCTGCTCTCTGCGCCTGATTCCACCCACCTTGTTAATACGTGACAGGTGCAAACAAACACAGACAGGAATAATCACCCACGAAACACTCAAAGAATATGGCTGCCTAAATATGATTCCTAATCAGAGACAACGATAAACACCTGCCTCTGATTGAGAACCATTCTAGGCAACCATAGACTTACATAGACAACTCTACTATACCACAATCCCATTACCTACAAAAACCCCAAGACAAAACACATCACATAAATAACCCATGTCACACCCTGGCCTGACCAAAATAATAAAGAAAACATAAAATACTAAGACCAGGGCGTGACAGAACCCCCCCCCCCCCCAAGGTGCGGACTTCCGGCTGCACACCTAAACCCATAGGGGAGGGTCCGGGTGGGCGTCTGTCCACGGTGGCGGCTCCGGCGCAGGACGTGGACCTCACTCCAACATAGTCTTAGTCCGCTTGCATCGCGTCCTTAGATTGGCGACCCTCGCCGCAGACCTTGGCCTAGTAACCCTAACACAGGGCCCCACTGGACTGAGGGGCAGCTCGGGACTGAGGGGCAGCTCGGGACTGAGGGGCAGCTCGGGACTGAGGGGCAGCTCGGGACTGAGAGGAAGCTCGGGACTGAGAGGAAGCTCAGGCAGGTTGATGGCTCTGGCAGATCCTGGCTGGCTGGTGGTTCTGGCAGATCCTGGCTGACTGGCGGATCTGGAAGATCCTGGCGGATCCTGGCAGACTGGCTGCTCTGGCTGCTCCATGCAGACTGGCGGCTCTGGCTGCTCCATGCAGACTGGCGGCTCTGGCTGCTCCATGCAGACTGGCGGCTCTGGCTGCTCCATGCAGACTGGCGGCTCTGGCTGCTCCATGCAGACTGGCGGCTCTGGCTGCTCCATGCAGACTGGCAGCTCTGGCGGCTCCTTGCAGACTGGCAGCTCTGGCTGCTCCTTGCAGACTGGCAGCTCTGGCGGCTCCTTGCAGACTGGCAGCTCTGGCGGCTCCTTGCAGACTGGCAGCTCTGGCGGCTCCTTGCAGACGGGCAGCTCTGGCGGCTCCTTGCAGACTGGCTGCTCTGGCTGCTCCTTGCAGACTGGCAGCTCTGGCTGCTCCTTGCAGACTGGCAGCTCTGGCTGCTCCTTGCAGACTAGCAGCACTGGCTGCTCCTTGCAGACTGGCTGCTCCTTGCAGACTGGCAGCTCTGGCTGCTCCTTGCAGACTGGCAGCGCTGGCAGCGCTGGACAGGCGAAGCGCACTGAAGGCCTGGTGCGTGGTGCTGGCACTGGTGGTACTGGGCCGAGGACACACACAGGAAGCCTGGTGCGGGGAGCTGCCACCGGAGGGCTGGTGCGTGGAGGTGGTACTGGATAGATTGGACCGTGCAGGCGCACTGGAGCTCTTGAGGACCGAGCCTGCCCAACCTTACCTGGTTGAATACTCCCGGTCGCCCTGCCAGTGCGGCCAGGTGGAATAGCCCGCACTGGGCTATGCAGGCGAACCGGGGACACCGTGCGCAAGGCTGGTGCCATGTAAGCCGGCCCAAGGAGACGCACTGGAGACCAGATGCGTAGAGCCGGCTTCATGACCCTTGGCTCGATGCCCACTCTAGCCCAGCCGATACGAGGAGCTGGTATGTACCGCACCGGGGTATGCACCCGCACTGGAGACACCGTGCGCTCCACAGCATAACACGGTGCCTGCCTGGTCTCTCTAGCCCCCGGTAAGCACAGGAAGTTGGCGCAGGTCTCCTACCTGGCTTCGCCATACTCCTTGTGTTCCCCCCCATACTCCCTGTGTGACTCTCGGGCTTCCTTGCCAACCGTGTTCCCTCGTATCGCCGGCTCCTCTCTCCGGCTGCCTGTGCTCTCCTAAGTGCCTCCACCTGTTCCCATGGGAGGCGATCTCTTCCAGACAGGATCTCCTCCCAAGTGTAACAACCCTTGCCGTCCAAAACGTCCTCCCATGTCCATTCCTCCTTGTGCTGCTCCTGCTGCCGCTGCCTGTCACCACACCGCTTGGTCATGTTGTGGTGGGTGATTCTGTTAAGGTTTCCTTCCGGTGAAGGAGAGGAGGACCAAAATGCAGCGTGGTTATTATACAACATCTTAATAAAGATGATAACAAACAATACAAAAACCAAAAAACGTAACGTGAAAAACCGAAACAGCCTTATCTGGTGCAAACAAACACAGAGACACGAACAATCACCCACAAAACACTCAAAGAATATGGCTACCTAAATATGGTTCCCAATCAGAGACAACGATAAACACCTGCCTCTGATTGAGAACCACTATAGGCAACCATAGACTTACCTAGACAACTCTACTATACCACAATCCCATAACCTACAAAAACCCCAAGACAAAACACACCACATAAATAACCCATGTCACACCCTGGCCTGACCAAAATAATAAAGAAAACACAAAATACTAAGACTACAAGGTTAGCCCAAGCTACAATCTAGTGCTCTCCTAATTTTTTAGGGCACAGCTCTATCTCTAGAAGCCTTTCCAAATCATAATTATTAATAAATTATCCAACCCAAATTTAGAATGACAGTCCTTAGTGCTTCACGTTGGTTCTATCACTTTAATTTAAGAACCTCACTTTTCTCATCACTAGTGGTAATGACAGATTGGAATTGCAATGCATTCTTAGTCTAAATTACTATACATTTAGCATTGTGCAGACCTCCACAATCAACCTGATACCCCAAATAAACAATTTTGGATAAGTCTAAATCAATTACAGGCACAGTTGACCACCCCCCTCCATCCCCAGCACTCATCCTTAATTTCCTGGCATTTCTTCATGTTCTTCTTCAGATAGTGTTTCAGTTTGTCCTTTTTAATGGCACATGTTCAAAGTGGATGGCCTTTGATAATGTCTCTCACCTTACAGTCCATTATGTCCTTGTCCATTTTCCTACCAGTACACCTGCCACATTAGAGAAGTTTGGACTGGATCTCCCTCCATGCTCACTCCATATGAACCCATGTCACACTCCTGAGAGAAAAAGCATAAGAGAAAAGGCAGCTGATCGCGTCGACTGGATGCTGTGTACTGGTTGCTGGTGCGGACTCAGGTCTCACGGTAGAAGTGGTGAAGGACCATACTGAAAGCCATTTTTGCCATTTTCAGCCGGTAAGAAGGGGTGTTGAGGTTCATACTGTTTTTGGATGAATTATCTTCCATGCATCTAGATACCATATGTGGCCCCTTTCACCATAACCTTGAGAGACGACAGACCAGAACAACAGTTTAGTTTCAGAATAACAACACACCGTTTGAAATATCACACTGTATAACACCACGTATTCAAAAACACCTTGTGTTATTTTGTAGGCTAGTGGCACCCTCCTCTAAATTTTTATGTTACATTTGATTGGTTTTATAATTTGTATTTTATTTTTATTCAAATTTATTTAAATTGACTTACTGAAATCAGTGTCTGTCCCTCAATTGTTCGCAGATGATGTTTCTACTCCTGGGAAGCTCACAGTAAGGGTCTGTTCTGGGTGGGTCTCGTCATCTTTTAGTCAGACGGGAATTTCCCTCATGCTTCAAAAAATGCGCCACAGGTTTTAAATCAGAATAAATCATCCAGTTTGCCAAATTGTCGTGGAAATTCTTACACGGGGACAATCAAAGTCAATCTTAAATAAATCATTGTTTATTTGTCAGCGCGCAGTTGTCTTATATTCGGCTATACACAGACAAGTTATATTTGCATGATTTAGAATAATTCATTAATCATTACAGTTTTGTTTCATCGATGTGACCAACCAATACTGGTTCATAACATGTGACAGACCAATACCTCACGAGGCTTCCTCTCTCTAAGCTGAGATCATGAAACTGAGATCTGGGCGTACTGCCAAATTGCAGCTACTGATAGTGAGGATTTGTTCAGTCAGCCACTTGCATGAACGCAGAAATTGGTATATAGAACAGCATATGAATAGAACACTGACATTAGTTGTACGAAAAGCACAAACATTAAAATTCCCATTACACATCTAAAAAAAACTTAATGCACATGCTAAAATCGCCACTGAGATGAAGTATCTTAATTTGAGCCAGCTTTACACAGCAGAATATAATCCTGCAACAGGAAATGTGAATTGCTATGTCATTTATAATTAATGGGCATTTTTTGTAGGGGTTGATACATTTTTCGTGGATCCCAAGCACACATCAAAATCCACAAAAAAATGGTTACTTGACCACAGAATCTATACTGAACAAAAATAAATGTAACATGTACCAATTTCAAATATTTTACTGAGTTAAAGTTTATTTAAGGAAACCAGTTAATTTAAATAAAATTCAGTAGGCCCTAATCTGTGGATTTCACATGACTGGGAATGCAGATTGGCATCACAGATACCTTAAAAAAAAGGTAATGGCGTGGATCATAAAACCAGTCAGTATCTGGTGTTTACCTCATGCAGAGCGACATATCTCCTTCGCATAGAGTTGATCAGGCTATTGATTGTGGCCTGTGGAATGTTGTCTCACTCTTCAAACAGATCCTTGCGACATGGAGCCATAGATTGCCATAGATAAAATGCAATTGTGTTTGTGGTCCGTAGTTTACCATACCATAATCCCACCGCCACCATGGGACATATATTCACAGTGTTGACATCAGCAAACTTCTCGCCCACACCATACCTGTGGTCTGCGGTTACGAGGCCGGTTGGACGAATTCTCTAAAAGGATGTTGGAGGGAGTTTATGTTAGAGAAATGATCCTTAAATTCTCTGGCAACAGTTCTGGTGGATATTACTGCCATCAGCATGCCAATTGCATGCTCCCTCAAAACTTGAGACATCTGTGGCATCATTGAGGTGCGCCTTTGGGCTTCAGCAAACCAAGGAAAGGAGGGGTACTCAACAACAATGGCAAAAATCATGCGAAGAGTTAACCAAGAAAAACTTCCAAAAGGATTCATTCGAGGTAAAAAAAAGAAGTTGGAACACTCACTAAAAAAAAGTCAGAGGTTGATTTCTTATTGCTCACTTTAATCCATTGTACAGGATGTGGACAGGTGACTGATGTTTCGACATCAAGCTGAGGTCTTCCTCAGAGTGACCTGACCATTGCAATTAGCTCCTATTTATTGCCTAGTGGCTCATTGCGACAAAAAAAAAAAAAATATATATATATAATGCTAATGCTTTAAGGTGTCTCCTTATTCAATAGGCCATGTCAATTATATTTTTGCTCAGTGTATATTATATAACTGTAATGTATTTGTAACGGTCGTCGGTGGAAGAAGGTGAGGACCAAAGCGCAGCGTGGTACTTGTTCATGTTATTTATTTCAACTGAACACTATCAAACAAAGACACAAAAAGCACAACCGAAACAGCTCCGTCAGGTGCAAAACACACTAAACAGGAAATAATCACCCACAACTCAAGGGTGAAAACAGGCTGCCTAAGTATGGTTCTCAATCAGGGACAACGATTGACAGCTAGCTGCCTCTGATTGAGAACCATACCAGGCCAAACACAGAAATACCAAATCATAGAAAAAAGAACATAGACTGCCCACCCAACTCACGCCCTGACCGTACTAAAACAAAGACATCACAAAGGAACTAAGGTCAGAACGTGACAGTATTAGTGTGTGTGCCTGCCTGCCCTACACTGTAGTTACAATATGTGCCAACGTAACAACCTTACCCATTTTTACTGTAGCACCACGTAATATAAAGCGGGACCCAAAATGCGATATTTTGTTTCCCTTACTCAGTCACATAAGCCTGCCACCATGCACTTACTGTACGGTATAACAATCTCCCCAGACCCCCCAAAAACATACACTTCAAGTCACTTTAAATCAAAGTGGAAAGTCCCATAGCTGCTCCAAATAGCTTGGCAGAGAACACCTGCTGTGGGATGAAAAACCTCTGTACGTAAATGAGGGAAGGGAGAGAGGGAGAGAGGTCTGACCTAGGTCAAATCTTTTCACCACCTTTGTTTACACATTGATGCTGGATGATGAAGTCTTAGAATTGGAGGTAAGATTGGCTCTCCCAAACTGATTATGAATATAATGGCCATCACCGGCAAAAGAATAGTCTTTGCCCAGCCCAATTTCAAACCAATCTTTTATCAATAGACGACAGTGGATAAAACTGACGCGAGGTTTTCTTATCAGAATCTTTTCTTTGCAGAAACTCTTCTTTGCAGAAGTATCCGATAGCAGCTATTTCCCCCTCAAAGCACTCTTAAAGCTTCCAGAGGTAGATCGGGGTTGATAGCTGTCAGCATACAGTGCCTTCAGAAAGTATTCATACCTCTTGACTTATTCCACATTTTGTTGTGTTACAGCCTGAATTCCAAATGGATAAAATATTTTTCTCTCACCCATCTACACACAATACCCCATAATTACAAAGTGAAAAACATGTTTCTAGGAATTTTATTGAAAATGAAATGCATAAATCAAATTTTTTCATAAGTATTCCCACCCCTGAGTCAATACTTTGTAGAAGCACCTTTAGCAGTGATTACAGCTTTGAGTCTTCCTGCGTATGTCTCTAAGAGCGTTCCACACCTGGATCGTACAACAGCTCTGTCAGACTGGTTGATGATCATCGCTAGACAACCATTTTCAGGTCTTGCCACAGGTTTTCAAGAAGATTTAAGTCAAAACTGTAAACATAGGAACATAGGATTTTTCCCTGTGCTTAGCTCCATTTAGTTTCTTTGTTATCCTGAAAATATGGAGATTGGTACTCAGTGATGTGTTGTATTGGATTTTAGGACACAAATTTGTATTCATGACAAAAAGTGAATTGCTTTGCCACATTTTTCGTAGTATTACTTTAGTGCCTTGTTTCAAAAAGGATGCATGTTTTGGAATATTTGTATTCTATACAGGCTTCTTTCTTTTCCCTCTATCAACTAGTTTAGTATTGTGGAGTAACTACAATCTTGTTGATCTATCCTCAGTTTTCTTCTATCACAGCCATTAAACTCTAAATGTTTTAAATTCACCGTTGGCGTCATTGTGAAATCCATGAGCGGTTTCCTTCCTCTCTGGCAACTGAGTTAGGAAGGACGCCTGTATCTTCTTAGTGACTGGGTTTATTGATACACCATCCAATGTGTGATTAATAACGTCTCCATGCTCAAAGGGATATTCAATGTTTGCTTTTTTAAAATATATTTTTTTACCCATCTACCAATAGGTCTTTGTTGTTGAATCTGTTTGAAATTCACTGCTCAACTGAGGGACTTTACAGATAATTGTATGTGCAGGGTACAGAGACGAGGTAGTCATTGAAAAATCAGTGTGAGTTCACTTAAGTGACTTGTTATGCAAATGTTTACTGCTGAACTTATTTAGGCTTGCACACAATAACCTATAATGTCAAAGTGGAATTATGTTTTTCGAAATGTTTACAAATCAGTTAAAAATGAAAAGCTCAACTGTCTTTGAGTCAAAGCTGAAACTTGACTCAAGACATTTCAGATTTAATTTTTAGTACATTTGTAAAAATGTCAAAAAACATTATTCCACTTTGACATTATAGGGTATTGAGTGTAGACCAGTGAACAAAATCTCAATTGAATCATTTTTAAATTCAAGCTGTAACAACAACATTTGGAAAATGTCAAAGGGTGTGAACACTTTCGGACTGAATTTTTTTTCCAGACACCTTGGAAAATGTCCGTCAACTTTAGATTACTATAGCTACCATTTTGTTCTTGGGCATGTAGATCTTCTCCGATGCAATTGCGAGTATGGATCCACGACATCTGCAGTAGACTACCTGTGAATTATCCACTGCACTCTCAAACCTCAAATCTCAAACCAATTTTGGTGAGAAAAGGCTTTTGACTGTAGTGTAAAACAAGAACTTCTGCTGTATTCAGTATCACCTATGATGCACATGATGTTCACTGTGACAGTTGAGACATTTTGTTATCAACAAGACAAAAGTAATGTCTGCTGTATTGGAGTTTCATTGTGCATTTAATGCTTCAAATATTTGATGCAGCACTCCAAACAGCACTATAATGTTTGAGCTACCCCCCCCCCCCCCCAGAACACACAGGCCTACTTTTGACCTACCTGTCAATCATAAAGTACTTAATTGATGAGTCATAATGCACGCTATGTTGACATTAGTCCACGGCATCCGAACACCGACAGCTACTTGAAGAGCTCTTTATGTACACTGCACGATAAGAGCGAGTGTCAACATCTCCCTTCCTCTCCCAAACCAGAGTCTGCGCTGCTGTTCAATTTCCTGCGACAGAGATATTTATATAATTGATTACATTCAAAGCAAATTAAGCATCAGACAAACAGGATGTAGCTTCAGATTGATGACATATGCTCAGAGAGGGGCGGAACGCTGAAAGATTAATGCATCACAAAAGGTGTGCGGGCCAAATGCAGATGAGAAGCTAAGCACTTGCAAATTCAAAGTGAATATTCATGTCATCCAATTGGGGTCCTCCTTGGGGTCCTTTCTGGAGGCGTGCAAATGAAAAATATTGTTCTCAAACTTTGGTTGAACTTTCTTTCTCCCCCACCTCGCCATTAAATATGGAACAGTGTGTGAATACATACCAAAATTTGTACGAGTTGGCAAATTCTGCAGTTTTGGTTTTAAGCAGGCTGCTCTGAGGGCAGCTTTAGAGGGTTTCCAACGGAAATTAAATCTGCTATTCAAATAGTATGTGTGTGTGTGTGTGTGTGGCTACATGCATCCCATTTTTGTAATGACATTTTTAACAGTTACCTGAAGACTTTGTTGAAGTCACCTCTAAAAAGTTTAATGTGAAGACAGTGAGGCAGTTTCGATGCATATCAATCTCTGATCCAAAAAGCTAGACAAAATGGCTATTATGCTCACCTGAGGCCCAAAGAAATGACATTGTACTGTGGGGAGTGGCTAATTCAAATGAACTGGACACCCCAAATAGATGCTCATTTGTCAAGAGCAAAATATGTAGTATTCTACCGCTGCCTCACAATCCAAGATGCACAAAATAAAGCAGAAAACTGGATATAGAAAACATTCAGCTATGGAGGAAAATTGAAGTTTGATTTGTAAGATAATCCTAAATGATCAAAGAAGCACAGCCTTTTGCCTAAAAAGCTTGTATCAGGCAACATAAGGAGCAGATCATTTGTAAAGCTTGTGAGAATAGTTTTTAGTTCCCACCACTGGGATGCTTACTGTATAGTCTGAGCAGACTGTGATGCTAAGATTAGTAGTTTCAGTTGTTGCACTGTAACTGCAGGGCTTTCATTATGTAACTCAGACCAGGTTTCGACAGCAGACCAATAAACATATTCTTATGGACATAACACCACAATCATAAGGTTTGTTTATTTTATTATGCCTTAGCATGGACACACACACTCTCTGCATGCCCACTCCCCCTCTCCATGGCTCACTGATGTTAGGACATCAGAAGGAAATTTAACCTGATCAAGTGCGGTATCCTGATGCCCAGACCACTTCAAGCTGTCATGCCTCGATCTCTCCAGCTCCATCCCTGCAACTCTCTGTTGCCTCTCTGACGCTAAACAGACACACACCGTAGCCTTCTGCGCTGTGTGTGTGCTTTGTTTGCCCTTCTGAAGTCCAGAAACTATGTGGCTTGAAAAAGGAGGCTCAAAGTTAATACACCTGCTTAAAGACGTGTGTGTGTGTGTGTGTGTGTGTGTGTGTGTGTGTGTTGGTACTGTGTGTGTGTGTGTGTGTGTGTAACGGATGTGAAACGGCTAGCTTAGTAAGCGGTGGGTGCGCGCTAAATAACGTTTCAATCCGTGACGTCACTTGCTCTGAGACCTTGAAGTAGTAGTTCCCAAGGGCCACGGCCTTTGTAGAGCAATGGGTAACGATGCTTCATGGGTGACTGTTGTTGATGTGTGCAGAGGGTCCCTGGTTCGCACCCGGGTATGGGCGAGGGGACGGTATAAAGTTATACTGTTACGTGTGTCAGAGGAGGCTGGTGGGAGGAGCTATAGGCTCATTGTAAAGGTTGGAATGGAATGGTACCAAACACAAGGAAACAACGTTTTTGACTCCTTTCCATTGATTTCATTCCAGCCATTACAATGAGCCCGTCCTCCTATAGCTCCTCCCACCAGCCTCCTCTGGTGTGTGTGTGTGTAGGGGGTGAGGGGGGGTTTATGTATGTGTATGAGCTTGCGGGTATACGTGCTTGTCCTATATTGACTTCACCGTTTGTGTTGGTGTTCTATATTGACTTCCCACGAAGGGATCTGAAAGGATCTGTGGGTGTCCCGCTGTTGTAATGGCAACACAGATCGATGAGCACAAGAACACACCAAGGCAAGGCAATCCCATCACTGTAGGTGAGAGGAGGGAGGAGAGGAGGGGGTGAAGACGGCTACCATAAAGATACACTGTGCACTCCTCACCTCCGATGAGGCAAGCTAAGCTACAGCACCCGCTACAATATCAGATGGAGCTTATTTCTGTTCTAGTGTCAAAGCCATCGGCTTTTTTTGTGAGAACCATGTAAAGGGTAAGGAAATAGAAGAGTAAGGCAACCCCAGTGTTTTCGTGAAATGCTGCTGAAATCGGTCTCTTCCTGGGGGAAAAAAATGTCATCTAGACCCATGGCTATAAAATAGTGTTCTCTTTTTCTAAATGCCACGAGCAAATAATCGAACCTCTCTCCTACCTACCGCTGGTCTGAATCCTCATGATGTAAATGACATAGAGAAGCTCTTTCTAAGCAGCCTCAATGTTCCACAGAGGGGTGCTGCTTTTCCTCGCTTGGACCTCATAAGCATAAACACTTGGGTAATTATGTACAAGAAATGCCAGCACTAATGGAGCTATCTGTAGCATGGTGATGTACATTTAATTGGATGCAACCTGTTTCTCACATGTTGGTCTGCCACTCAAATAATCATACCATTGTACATGCTCCTCACGACGCCGCTTCATTTACCCCCAAAATGAGATTGGTTTGACTGGCTGGCTGGGCGGCTTAGCATGATGGCTGTCTGTCCACAGGCTCAACACAATTCATCTGTTTTTTTTTATTTTTACAACAACTCATTCAAGTTTAGATGACAACTATGGCAATCTTTGCATTAATACGGCATGTGTAAGACATAGGATAGAGTGTTGTATTGCACCGAACAAAAATAGAAGCACAACATGCAACAATTTAAAAAAGATTTGAGTGAGTTGCAGTTCATGGAAGGAACACAGTCAACTAAAATAAATTAATTAGGCCCTAATCTATGGATTTCACATGAATGGGAATACAGATATGCATCTGTTGGTCACAGATACCTTGAAAAAAAGGATGGATCAGAAAACCAGTCAATATATGGTGTGACCATCACTTGCTTCATGTAGCGCGACACATCTCCTTCACATAGAGCTGATCAGGCTGTTGATCAGGCTGTTGATCAGGCTGTTGATCAGGCTGTTGATCAGGCTGTTGATCAGGCTGTTGATCAGGCTGTTGATCAGGCTGTTGATCAGGCTGTTGATCAGGCTGTTGATCAGGCTGTTGATCAGGCTGTTGATCAGGCTGTTGATCAGGCTGTTGATCAGGCTGTTGATCAGGCTGTTGACCAGGCTGTTGACCAGGCTGTTGACCAGGCTGTTGACCAGGCTGTTGACTCTGGAATCTTGTCCCACTCCTCTTCAATGGCTGTGCGAAGTTGCTGGATATTGGCAGGAACTGGAACACGCTGTCGTACACGTCAATCCAGAGCATCCCAAACATGCTCAATGGGTGAAATGTCTGGTGAGTATGCAGGCCGTGTTTGTTGTCCATAGCTTATGCCTGCCCATGCCACAACCCCATGGGGCACTCTGTTCACAACATTGACATCAACAAACCACTCGCCCACATGACGCTATACACACTGTCTGCCATCTGCCCGGTACAGTTGAAACCGGAATTCATCCGTGAAAAGCACACATCGCCAGCGTGCCAGTGGCCACCGAAGTCGTTTGCTGCAGTCAGGTTACGACCTTAGTAAGGACGATGAGCACGTAAGTGAGTTTCCCTGAGACGGTTTCTAACAGCTCTAACAATCCTTCGGTTGTGGAAACCCACAGTTTCAGCAGCTGTTCGGGTGACTGGTCTCAGACGATCCCAAAGTGAAGAAACTGAATGTGGAGGTCCTGGGCTGGCGTGGTTACATGTGGTCTGCGGTTGTGAGGCTGTTTGGACGTACTGCCAAATTCTCTGAAACAACAGAGGTGGCTTATGCTAGCGAAATGAACATTACATTATCTGGTAACAGCTCTGGTGGACAATGCTCCCTCAAAACTGTGGCATTGTGTTGTATGGCAAAACGGCACATTTTAGAGTGACCTTTTATTGTCCCCAGCACAAGCTGCACCTGTGTAATGATCATGCTGTTTAATAAGCTACTTGATATGCCACACCTGTCAGGTGGATGGATTATCTTGGCAAAGAAGAAACGCTCACTCAACAGGGATGTAAACAAATTTGTGCACAAAATGTGTCACGCCCTGACCGTAGAGAGCGTTTTATGTCTCTATTTTGGTTTGGTCAGGGTGTGATTTGGATGGGCAGTTTATGTTCTATGATTTTCTATTTCTATGTGTTTGGCCGGGTGTGGTTCTCGGTCAGAGGCAGCTGTCTATCGTTGTCGTTTTGTCAGCGTCATTTTTTAATAAAGAGAAAATGTGCGCTTACGATGCTGCACCTTGGTCCAGTCCTTCAGCTAGCAGTGACAATATGAAAGAAATATGCTTTTTGTACGTATGGAACATTTCTGGTATCTTTTATTTCAGCTCATGAAACATGGGACCAACACTTTACATGTTGTGTATATTTTTGTTCGGCATACAGTGGGGCAAAAAAGTATTTAGTCAGCCACCAATTGTGCAAGTTCTCCCACTTAAAAAGATGAGAGAGGCCTGGAATTGTCATCATAGGTACACTTCACCTATGACGGACAAAATGAGAAAAAAAATCCACAAAATCACATTGTCGGATTTTTAATGAATTTATTTGCAAATGATGGTGGAAAATAAGTATTTAGTCACCTACAAACAAGCAAGATATCTGGCTCTCACAGACCTGTAACTTCTTCTTTAAGAGGATCCTCTGTCCTCCACTCGTTACCTGTACTAATGGCACCTGTTTGTGAACTTGTTATCAGTATAAAAAGACACCTGTCCACAACCTCAAACAGTCACACTCCAAACTCCACTATGGCCAAGACCAAAGAGCTGTCAAAGGACACCAGAAACAAAATTGTAGACCTGCACCAGGCTGGTGAGACTGAATCTGCAATAGGTAAGCAGCTTGGTTTGAAGAAATCAACTGTGGGAGCGATTATTAGGAAATGGAAGACATACAAGACCACTGATAATCTCCCTCGATCTGTGGCTCCACGCAAGATCTCACCCCGTGGGGTCAAAATGATCACAAGAACGGTGAGCAAAAATCCCAGAACCACACGGGGGGACCTAGTGAATGACCTGCAGAGAGCTGGGACCAAAGTAACAAAGCCTACCATCAGTAACACACTACGCCGCCAGGGACTCAAATCCTGCAGTGCCAGACGTGTCCCCCTGCTTAAGCCAGTACATGTCCAGGCCCGTCTGAAGTTTGCTAGAGAGCATTTGGATGATTCAGAAGAAGATTGGGAGAATGTCATATGGTCAGATGAAACCAAAATATAACTTTTTGGTAAAAACTCAACTTGTCGTGTTTGGAGGACAAAAAATCCAAAGAACACAATACCTACTGTGAAGCATGGGGTGGAAACATCATGCTTTGGGACTGTTTTTCTGCAAAGGGACCAGGACAACTGATCCGTGTAAAGGAAAGAATGAATGGGGCCATGTATCGTGAGATTTTGAGTGAAAACCTCCTTCCATCAGCAAGGGCATTGAAGATGAAACGTGGCTGGGTCTTTCAGCATGACAATGATCCCAAACACACCGCCCGGGCAACGAAGGAGTGGCTTCGTAAGAAGCATTTCAAGGTCCTGGAGTGGCCTAGCCAGTCTCCAGATCTCAACCCCATAGAAAATCTTTGGAGGGAGTTGAAAGTCTGTGTTGCCCAGCAACAGCCCCCAAAAAATCATTGCTCTAGAGGAGATCTGCATGGAGGAATGGGCCAAAATACCAGCAACAGTGTGTGAAAACCTTGTGAAGACTTACAGAAATCGTTTGATCTCTGTCATTGCCAACAAAGGGTATATAACAAAGTATTGAGATAAACTTTTGTTATTGACCAAATACTTATTTTCCACCATAATTTGCAAATAAATTCATAAAAAATCCTACAATGTGATTTTCTGGATTTTTTTCTCCATTTTGTCTGTCATAGTTGAAGTGTAGCTATGATGAAAATTACAGGCCTCTCCCATCTTTTTAAGTGGGAGAGCTTGCACAATTGGTGGCTGACCAAATACATTTTTGCCCCACTGTATATTTATTGTACCTGACTCTGTTTCCCTGTAAGATTGCAAATCCAGCGATGAGTCCAGCACTACTTCTACGACCTTGTACTTTCCAAAGTTTTGAAACTAACCAAATTGTTAGTGTGTAAAGGGAGCTATTATCCTTCATTTCAGCCTCTTCAACACTCACCATGAAGGAGGCATTGGTCAGAAAGCCCACACACACTGACACCGTACACTGACTAAGACGTATGACAAAGAGACAAAGAGCGAGAGGTGACGTCATCCTCTGCGGCATTCTGAATGAACAAGCTGGACAACAACTGTGTTCTGTCCCTCGAGCCAGCGTCAGCACAGCCCCCGGCCGCTTATCACATTACTTCTGCCACAGCAAAACATGAATCTTCATTGAGGGAAATAAATAAGAGGCCAGCTACATAAAAACAGACTGAGTCTGCATCTGTAACGAGATTTGTCACTCTCTCTTCCCCCTATTACAGCTGCTGATGTGATTATGCGGCGAGCTTGGCGGGCGGTGATGATGTCCGTACGATAGGCAGACGCAGGAAGTTACCGTGCTGTGCTCTGTCACGTTGGGCCAGAGCCGCCGCTGCCCAGACCTGACCATTTCCTGTCTGGATGGACGCGTCACAGGCATGCCATTCACCATTTACACAGACTAAAAAGGACACACAGGCGCACACTGGTTGCCTTTTTTGCCCACGAGTACACACACACACAATTACAGTGTAGTGTCTGTCATTACACCACATTATCCTAGTGCCTTGCACTTGTGCTCTTACTTCATATTTATGTAAGTGTGTATGTGCATGTGTACGCATACATACGTGTGTGACGGCTGAGGGGGTAGGGGGAAGGTAGCGCCGTTTAGCCTCTCTGTCTTAACAGTAGCACTCTTTGCCCCTGAAAACAGCAGCAGGAGCTCTGTTCATTCCACTAGACCAACCACAGAGATTATAGAGCTCTGGATTCACACGACAAATGATTTCATATATTAATGCTGAGCCGCTGCATGTGTATTATAGTGGGGTTATTTGCATCCTGAGTTAGTGAGCTCGGGGGCCCAGATGGGATGGGTCTGTTGACCAACAGATACACTGGGAAATATGGGTCACAGCTGGAGGGTCAGAAGAGAAGACTCCTGTTCGGGCCAATCTGGGCCAGTGGGATGTTCCAAACCATACATGTGAGCGGTTTCATGGACAGAGATGGAACTATCCATTAGAATTTTTTTTAAAGGGTGGAGATCTAAAGATGCAACAACTATCATGGTTGCTAGACAATGAAAGAAAGTTGAAAAGAAAAACAAGTGATGATAAAATATATTTCCATCAACATTTCAATGGTCAGATTATGACTTTGCTACTTTGATGCAAGGTAAGAAATGCCTCATAATATGAAGTAAAACGTCCAGATTTCAAACAATTAAGGAACAGGAAAAATATAGTTGTGCTAATGATAGGCCTAATCCTCCTCTGGTATGGAAAGGCTTTCCCAAAAACGTTTCGCAATTAAATGTTAACTAGCTACAAAGTAGTCTTCCTACCTGGCAGAATTATATCATGATTATTTGCATCAATCCAGTAGCCATTTGTTATGTAAACTCCATTTCATGTGTGCTACATAAATTTGTTTTACTCACTGCTTTAGCACACTCCGCCAACCCTGATGTCCTTGCCGTGTCTGAATCCTGGCATAGGAAGGCCACCAACAATTCTGAGATTTCCATACCCAACTACAACATTTTCCGTCAAGCTAGAACTGACAAAGGGGGAGGAGTTGCAATCTACTGCAGAGATAGCCTGCAAAGTTGTCACATGTTCCAGGTCGATACCCAAACAGTTTGAACTTCTAATTTAAAAAATGTACCTCTCCAGAAATAAGTCTCTCACTGTTGCTGCCTGCTATCGACCCCCCTCCGCTCCCAGCTGTGCCCTGGACACCATTTGTGAATTGATCGCCCTCCATCTAGCTTCAGAGTTTGTTCTGTTAAGTGACCTAAACTGGGATATGCTTAACACCCCGGCAGTCCTACAATCTAAGCTAGATGCCCTCAATCTCACACAAATCATCAAGGAACCCATCAGGTACAACCCTAAATCTGTTAACATGGGCACCCTCGTTGATATTATCCTGACCAACTTGCCCTCCAAATACACCTCCGCTGTTTTCAATCAGGATCTCAGCGATCACTGCCTCATTGCCTGTATCCGCTATGGGTCCGCGGTCAAACGACCACCCCTCATCACTGTCAAACGCTCCCTAAAACACTTCTGCGAGCAGGCCTTTCTAATCGACCTGGCCCGGGTATCCTGGAAGGACATTGACCTCATCTCGTCAGTCGAGGATGCCTGGTTATTCTTTAAATTGTAATTTCCTCACCATCTTAGATAAGCATGCCCTGTTCAAAAAATTCAGAACTAAGAACAGATATAGCCCTTGGTTCACTCCAGACCCGACTGCCCTTGACCAGCACAAAAACATCCTGTGGTGGACTGCAATAGCATCGAATAGTCCTCACGATATTCCAACTGTTCAGGGAAGTCAGGAACCAATACACGCAGTCAGTCAGGAAAGCAAAGGCTAGCTTTTTCAAGCAGAAATTCGCATCCTGTAGCTCCAACTTCAAAAAGTTTTGGTACACTGTAAAGTCCATGGAGAACAAGAGCACCTCCTCCCAGCTGCCCACTGCACTGAGGCTAGGTAACACGGTCACCACCGATAAATCCATGATAATCGGACATTTCAATAAGCATTTCTCAACGGCTGGCCATGCCTTCCTCCTGGCTACTCCAACCCCGGCCAACAGCTCCGCCCCCCCACAGCTACTCGCCCAAGCCTCCCCAGCTTCTCCTTCACCCAAATCTAGACAGCAGATATTCCGAAAGAGCTGCAAAACCTGGACCCGTACAAATCAGCTGGGCTGGACCCTCTCTTTCTAAAACTATCCGCCGCCATTTTTGCAACCCCTATTACCAGCCTGTTCAACCTCCCTTTCGTATTGTCCGAGATCCCTAAAGATTGGAAAGCTGCCACGGTCCCCTCTTCAAAGGGGATTACACCCAAGACCCAAACTGTTACAGAGCTATATCCATCCTGCCCATCTAAAGACTTCCAAAGCCAAGTTAATAAACAGATCACTGACCATTTCGAATCCCACCGTACCTTCTCCGCTGTGCAATCCGGCTTCTGAGCCGGTCACGGGTGCACCTCAGCCACGTTCAAGGTGCTAAACGATATCATAACCGCCATCGATAAAAGACAGTACTGTACAGCAGTCTTGATCGTCCTGGCCAAGGCTTTCGACTCTGTCAATCACCGTATTCTTATCGGCAGACTCAATAGCCTTGGTTTTTCTAATGACTGCCTCGCCTGGTTCACCTACTACTTTGCAGACAGAGTTCAGTGTGTCAAATCAGAGGGCATGTTGTCCGGACCTCTGGCAGTCTCTATGGGGGGTACCACAGGGTTCAATTCTCAGACCGACTATTTTCTCTGTATATATCAATGATGTCGCTCTTGCTGCGGGCGATTCCCTGATCCACCTCTACGCAGACGACACCATTCTGTATACTTCTGGACCTTCCTTGGACACTGTGCTAACTAACCTCCACATGAGATTCAATGCCATACAACACTCCTTCCGTGGCCTCCAACTGCTCTTAAATGCTAGTAAAACCAAATGCATGCTCTTCAACTGTTCGCTGCCCGCACCCGGCCGCCCGACTAACATCACCACCTTGGACGGTTCCGACCTAGAATATGTGGACAACTATAAATACCTAGGTGTTTGGCTAGACTGTAAACTCTCCTTCCAAACTCATATTAAACATCTTCAATCAAAAATCAAATCGGCTTTCCATTTCACAACAAAGCCTCCTTCACTCACGCCGCCAAACTTACCCTAGTAAAACTGACTATCCTACCGATCCTTGACTTCGGCGATGTCATCTACAAAATAGCTTCCAACACTCTACTCAGCAAACTGTATGCAGTCTATCACAGTGCCATCCGTTTTGTTACCAAATCACCCTACACCACCCACCACTGTGACCTGTATGCTCTAGTCGGCTGGCCCTCACTACATATTTGTCGCCAGACCCACTGACTCCAGGTCATCTAAAAGTCTTATCTTAGTTCACTGGTCACGATAACAACACCCACACGTTCCAGCAGGTATATCTCACTGATCATCCCCAAAGCCAACACCTAATTTGGCCGCCTTTCCTTCCAGTTCTCTGCTGCCAGTGACTGGAAAGAATTGCAAAAATTGCTGAAGTTGGAGACTTTTTTACTTCCCTCACCAACTTTAAACATCAACTATCTGAGCAGCTAACCGATCCCTGCAGCTGTACATAGTCCATCTGTAAATAGCCCACCAAAACTATCTACCTCGTCCCCATACTGTTTTTATTTCATTTACTTTTCTGCTCTTTTGCACACCAGTATCTCTACTTGCACATCATCATCTGCTCATTGATCACTCCAGTGTTAATCTGCTTAATTGTAACTATTCACTCCTATGGCCTATTTGTTGCCTACCTCCTCATGCCTTTTGCACACACTGTATATAGACTGTTATTGATTTGTTTATTGTGTTATTGGCTTGTTTATTGTTTACTCCATGTGTAACTCTGTGTTGTTGTCTGTGTCACACCGCTTTGCTTTATCTTGGCCAGTTCGCAGTTGCAAATGAGAACTTGTTCTCAACTAGCCTACCTGGTTAAATAAAGGTTAAATAAAAATATAAAAAATATAAAAAACACTGCTAACCAAACAACAGTGCTAGCATAGACACGGGAAGTAAGGGTGCTGAAGGTGCTGCCGCTGTCACGCCCTGATCCCTGAGTTCACACTTCCGGCGCCGACAGAGATGGCTGCCTCGCTTCGCGTTCCTAGGAAACTATGCAGTGTTTAGTTTTTTTACGTGTTATTTCTTACGTTAGTACCCCAGGTCATCTTAAGTTTCATTACATACAGTCGAGAAGAACTACTGAATATAAGATCAGCGTCAACTCACCATCAGTACGACCAAGAATATGTTTTTCGCGACGCGGATCCTGTGTTCTGCCTTTCACCCAGGACAACGGAATGGATCCCATGCAGCGACCCAAAAAAACGACTCCGAAAAAGAGGGAAACGAGGCGGTCTTCTGGTCAGACTCTGGAGACGGGCACATCGTGCATTACTCCCTAGCATTCTTCTCGCCAATGTCCAGTCTCTTGACAACAAGGTTGATGAAATCCGAGCACGGGTAGCATTCCAGAGGGACATCAGAGACTGTAACGTTCTTTGCTTCACGGAAACATGGCTCACTGGAGAGACGCTATCCGAGGCGGTGCAGCCAGCGGGTTTCTCCACGCATCGCGCCGACAGAAACAAACATCTTTCTGGTAAGAAGAGGGGCGGGGGCGTATGCCTTATGGCTAACGAGACATGGTGTGATGAAAGAAACATACAGGAACTCAAATCCTTCCGTTCACCTGATTTAGAATTCCTCACAATCAAATGTAGACCGCATTATCTACCAAGATAATTCTCTTTGATTATAATCACAGCCGTATATATCCCCCCCAAGCAGACACATCGATGGCTCTGAACTAACTTTATTTGACTCTTTGCAAACTGGAATCCATTTATCCGGGGGCTGCATTCATTGCAGCTGGGGATTTTAACAAAGCTAATCTGAAAACAAGACTCCCAAAATTTTATCAGCATATCGATTGCGCAACCAGGGGTGGAAAAACCTTGGATCATTGTTACTCTAACTTCCGCGACGCATATAAGGCCCTGCCCCGCCCTCCTTTCGGAAAAGCTGACCACGACTCCATTTTGTTGATCCCTGCCTACAGACAGAAACTAAAACAAGAGGCTCCCGCGCTGAGGTCTGTTCAACGCTGGTCCGACCAAGCTGACTCCACACTCCAAGACTGCTTCCATCACGTGGACTGGGACATGTTTCGTATTGCGTCAGAAAACAATATTGACCAATACGCTGATTCGGTGTGCGAGTTCATTAGAACGTGCGTTGAAGATGTCGTTAAGCTAAGCGTCAAGCTAAGCGTCAGTACAGAGACAAAGTAGAATCTCAATTCAATGGCTCAGACACAAGAGGCATGTGGCAGGGTCTACAGTCAATCACGGACTACAAGAAGAAATCCAGCCCAGTCACGGACCAGGATGTCCTGCTCCCAGGCAGACTAAATAACTTATAATGAATAATAACATATTCAATCAATCCCTATACCAGTCTGCTGTTCCCACATGCCTCAAGAGGGCCACCATTGTTCCTGTTCCCAAGAAAGCTAAGATAACTGAGCTAAACGACTACCGCCCCGTAGCACTCACTTCCGTCATCATGAAGTGCTTTGAGAGACTAGTCAAGGACCATATCACCTCCACCCTACCCGACACCCTAGACCCACTCCAATTTGCTTACCGCCCAAATAGGTCCACAGACCACACGGGCCGCCCCCAGGTGGTGAGGGTAGGCAACAACATCTCCACCCCGCTGATCCTCAACACTGGGGCCCCACAAGGGTGCGTTCTGAGCCCTCTCCTGTACTCCCTGTTCACCCACGACTGCGTGGCCATGCACACCTCCAACTCAATCATCAAGTTTGCGGACGACACAACAGTGGTAGGCTTGATTACCAACAACGACGAGACGGCCTACAGGGAGGAGGTGAGGGCCCTCGGAGTGTGGTGTCAGAAAAATAACCTCACACTCAACGTCAACAAAACTAAGTAGATGATTGTGGACTTCAGGAAACAGCAAAGGGAACACCCCCCGATGGAACCGTAGTGGAGAGGGTAGCAAGTTTTAAGTTCCTCGGCATACACATCACAGACAAACTGAATTGGTCCACTCACACAGATAGCATCGTGAAGAAGGTGCAGCAGCGCCTCTTCAACCTCAGGAGGCTGAAGAAATTTGGTTTGTCACCAAAAGCACTCACAAACTTCTACAGATGCACAATCGAGAGCATCCTGGCGGGCTGTATCACCGCCTGGTACGGCAACTGCTCCGCCCACAACCGTAAGGCTCTCCAGAGGGTAGTGAGGTCTGCACAACGCATCACCAGGGGCAAACTACCTGCCCTCCAGGACACCTACACCACCCGATGTTACAGGAAGGCCATAAAGATCATCAAGGACATCAACCACCCGAGCCACTGCCTGTTCACCCCGCTATCATCCAGAAGGCGAGGTCAGTACAGGTGCATCAAAGCTGGGACCGAGAGACTGAAAAACAGCTTCTATCTCAAGGCCATCAGACTGTTAAACAGCCACCACTAACATTGAGTGGCTGCTGCCAACACACTGACACTGACTCAACTTCCAGCCACTTTAATAATGGGAATTGATGGGAAATGATGTAAATATCACTAGCCACTTTAAACAATGCTACCTTATATAATGTTACTTACCCTACATTATTCATCTCATATGCATACGTATATACTGTACTCTATATCATCGACTGCATCCTTATGTAATACATGCATCACTAGCCACTTTAACTATGCCACTTTGTTTACATACTCACCTCATGTATATACTGTACTCGATACCATCTACTGTATCCTGCCTATGCTGCTCTGTACCATCACTAATTCATATATCCTTATGTACATATTCTTTATCCCCTTACACTGTGTATAAGACAGTAGTTTTGGTATTGTTAGTTAGATTACTTGTTGGTTATTACTGCATTGTCGGAACTAGAAGCACAAGCATTTCGCTACACTCGCATTAACATCTGCTAACCATGTGTATGTGACAAATAAAATTTGATTTGATTTGATCTGTTTCACCTGTCCTTGTGCTTGTCTCCGGGTGTCGCCCCTCTTCCCCATTATCTCCTGTGTATTTATACCTGTGTTCTCTGTCTGTTTGTTGCCAGTTCATCTTGTATGTTTTTCAAGTCAACCAGCGTATTTTCCCGTACTCCTGCTTCTATTCTCTTTTTGCTATTCATCCCGGTCTTAACTCTTGCCTATCCTGTCTGAGCCCGCCTGCCTGACCACTCTGCCTGCCCACGACCCTGAGCCTGCCTGCCGACCGGTACCTCTGCCTCCCTCTGGATTACTGACCTCTGCCTGCCTTGACCAGTCTACAACTTGCCTCTGTTGGAACATTAAACATTGTTACTTTGACCATCTGCATCTGGGTCTTACCTTGATCTCTGATAGCAGCACGCCATGAAAGATCAAATATATATTTTAAATCAACTATTTATTTTAATAAATATATTCACAAAAGCAGTGCACTGAGCCTTTACTAGTCCTGTATTAGGAGACCGATATAGCTGTCTGTAGCATGGGAATTTTCCCCCGTGAAAGACCAATATGTGATTTATAACTTTAGGTCATTCAGAGTACATGTCACTGTTTGTCATAAAACTTTTTACACAGGGTGCCTTTCCTTCATGGGCCATTTGGGAAATTTTGGGCAAATTAGAGTATGCCCACTTCTCCAGGCACCACTACACCACTGTTGTAGATAGTACTATTCCAGGAAAGAGCTACTTTACTGTACAATGGGAGTGAGCTCCGTTTTTATATGTGACTTGTTTCAGGAAACTAGGTCACTTTATGACGCGCGTCACTACTTCACAGGAGAGCCATTTGAATGTAAACTTTTGTTTTTTTAATCAAAATGTGTTTTTTGGCAGAAATGCCTACTCCTGGAACATGTTAACTTTCATGTGCCTTAATAACAAACTTGCACGCCATCTGTAAATATGAATAACATTTTTAAATTACGAGTTGTTTTAGACACGGAAAAAGTGAGCAACCTTCCCACTAACCATGATTGGCTGAGATAATGAATGGGTTGGACATGCCAAGAGATGAGTTTCAGATTGGTCTGCCATGTAGCACGCTTCTGTCTATAACATGATCTGGTTAGTATGTGTAGGTCATCCTTTCTAACAATCCTTTCTATGTGTAGGTAATCCTTTCGAAAGGTATCACATGGTAGAACTGCATAAGTGTTGCTCTCCACTTTCTGGAGGACCGAGTTCTGAAATCAGTGGAATTAGAGTATGATAGCTAAGAAGATTGAGACAACTCTGGCTTGTTGAATGCAAACATTTAGACGGAGTCGAAAAGTGAACACACAGAAGGCTGTTGTATAAAACACCTGTCTCCGGATTACATCTTCAAACTAAGAGCAACCATGGCATCCGTGACAGAGAGGGAGAAGCTTCCGTCCATGTATACATGTTAGAGAGTGTATCTAGTGTACTGTTAGCTAGCTAGCTAATGTTAGCTTGCTGGCTCGCTAGCGTTACATGTATGATCTGTGTAGTAGTATTATTCATATATCAGAGCCATTTGCATTGCTATTTATAGCCTAATGTTAGCTAGCTAACATTGAACCTGATTGGTTAGCTACCTGGAGATTCATGCAGGGTAGTAACATTGAGTTGGGATTATGGTTCACTGTTTAGCCAGCTAGCTAAACAAGACTCCACTATGCAAGTAAACATTTAAATAGAATTTACATGATGTCACTGCGACAACTGTCGATAGTAGCTAGTAAATTTGCTCTGGCTGTCTACTCCAATTTCAGAACACCCTCGTTTGAGTGTGCCAAAGCACAGAATAACTGACAAATTTACGAACGTTGGAAAAAAGCATAACAAAAATGTTGCCAGAAGCACAGTTGCAGTCACCAATGCTCTGGATAACATAAAAACAGCCTAACCAGCTCTGCTAGGGTGAGTAAAATGGCCAGAGTGAGCTGTTCTCTCATTTGTGTCTGGAAATCGCAAGCAAGCTAGCCAACGTTAGCCAGTTAGCTTGGATGATTGACTGCTGTTGTTAGGTCAGAACGCTCGTATCAACCCTGCTCCTTGGCCAGAGTGACCAGTGTGCGCTCTGAACGCTACAAGAGCGAAACGCTCTGAATTTACAAACGTACAATCTGACTAAGCTCTGAGTTTACAAACACTCAGAGCACACTGGCACTCCAGATTAAATTTACGAACACACCCATAGTATAAACCATCCTTTAGTCTTGAATTTTTTTGTTGTTTAGTACATGGCCTCACGTGTGAATTCCTAAAGAGATGGGTGGGGATAAGGCTTTAGAGGGTGTGAACGATGCTGAATGGGTGTAGACGAAGAGCTCTCCAGTAGGTGTACCAAATCATTCAATTGCCATTTTCTCAAAAGGGAGGTTACAAGTTTATCATCTTTCAAAGCAGAATGACTTTCTCATGGTTCCTCAACTGTAGTGTATGATATACAATTTTCTAGCTCTGAGTCCCTACTTTAATCAAATGTAAAAAAAAAAAAAAAAAAAAAAAATGTTTCAAATTTTGCTACATAAGCCGGTTATGTCCACATCTAGTCGGTTTATTGGGAATGGATGACAATTTGTGATGTGCAATGTTTAACATAAGTGGTAGTCTCTGGTTATTATGATTAGTCTATGGACACATACTCTAGTCTGAAAAGTGTGTTTTCTATTCCATTTAGGTAATCTCCTTCTCGCAATGAGACATAGGCACTTATTGAAAGTGGATTGGATCCGTGCAGTTTGGATGGTCTGTGGTTACTGTGGATGGCTGGCCTATGGGCCTATTCTTTTTAAGTAAGAATTTCCTGGGTCACCTTCTACGGATGGTGACTGGTGGTGTAATAATCAGGGTTATTATTTGACAGCAGTTTTTTGGCCCACAATTTGCTGCTACACTTACAGTAGCCGCGGGTGTTACTGATGCTGCAAACATTTCCCTTTCTCCACTTTTCACACTTTTTCTCTCGCCATAAACCCTTTATTGCAAAGAGAAGCTCTACAGTATAAAGCATTAACATCACAAAGATGGTTTCCAACATGACAGCGGATACAACACAGCCGAGTCTGCACCCACTCAAAGTTAGCACACTGAATACCCTGGCCAACAACCAATGAGGGCCTGCCAATTAAGATATGCACATCCAATCAGATACATATTTCCAATATCACAGACTGAACACGTGCATACCATTTTAACCAGGTGTGCATAATAACGTGCTGCTTATCTCTCACACTACACCCCTGTCTCTCTCTAATTCGGATCTCACTGTTTCAATCTCCAATTTCTATTACTCTCTCTCCCCCAACCCCCTCTCTCAAAATCCAACTTTATCTCTCTCTCACTCTCTAACCCCCCCCCCCCACACACACACACTCCATCTCTCTCTCTTTAGCTCTCTCTCCCTCTATCGCTAGCTTATGCACTCTGGCAGCTGGGTTCAGGGTAAATTGGGTGGGTGGAGGAGGGGAGGGGGAAGCCGCTCCCTGGCACAGCTCCCCTCCTGGCAGGCAGGACTAGGGGTAAACTAGGAAGGTTACCCTTGCCCAGCACCGATGCCCAGTGTCAGGTTGGCACTGTGTCCGTCTGTCCCTATGGCATCTGTTCATGTGGGTGAGATGAACCCGTCTCGGCCGCCAATGACTGGGAGGATGGTGCACAAACACTATCACACAACCCACTGGGCACATACGTCAATTCAACATCTATTCCATGTTTGTTCAATGTAATTTCATTGAAATGACTTGGAAACAACATTGAGTCAAGCAGTGTGTGCCCAGTGGGACACAACTCACACACACACACACACACACAGCCAAAAATCACCCACGGAATCACCCACTGACAAACTGCAATAAACGCTCAGGCCTACTCTCTCTACCCCTGCTCACACATGCACCCAACATCATCATGCATACACAGTCATCACCACCCAGCTTCCCTGTGCTGTCACGACTTCCTCCGAAGTTGGCTCCCCTGTCTGTTTGGGCGGTGCGCGGCGGTCGTCGTCACCAGCCTACTAGCCGCCACCGATCACTTTTTCATTTTCTGTTTGTTTTGTCTTATTAGTTGCACCTGTGTCTATTTGTGTGTGCTTGATGGGCTTCCTTATTTAAAGTGCGTATACCTGCCCTTGTTTTTTGTGGGATTATTCTTGTGTTACGTGTGTGTGTTGTTTAGGTGTGTTCGTGTTCTAGACCTGGTACCCTGTGTTTTGGGTTGGTCCATATTTTTCCGCGCCCTGTGTTGTAGGCGTTGCTTTTTGTGCCGTATTAAAGTGCACTTTTTCCTGTGGAACTCTGCTCTCTGCGCCTGATTCTTCCTCACACACCTAGTCCCTCGTGACAGAATCCCGCAACAAACAAATGGAATCAGCAGGAGCAGCCGCACCTCCTCTCCCGTCGATGGAGGAGAGGGTCCTCCATCACACCAGCATTCTCCACTGTATAGGATCGGCGATGGATCTGATGATGGAGAGGATGGACCAATGGGAGAGGAGTGGCCTTCCCACCTCATCTCCAGCACCCCCTCCTCCAGCACCTCCTACCCCTGTTACAGCATTCGGCTCCGGGGCTCTGCGTCTGCCACTCCCTAGGGAGTATGATGGAACGGCGGCTGGGTGTCAGGGGTTCCTCCTCCAACTAGAACTATACCTGGCGACCGTCCGTCCTACTCCCTCGTGGGAGGAGATTGTGAGCGTCCTCGTCTCCTGTCTGACGGGACGAGCCCTGGAGTGGGCAAATGCAGTGTGGAATGGCCCAGACTCGGGATCACTACCCCGAGTTCATCCGCCGATTCCGAGCTGTGTTCGATCACCCACCAGAGGGTCGTGCGGTGGGTGAACGGCTGTTCCACCTGCGACAGGAGACGAGGAGCGCACAGGACTTTGCCCTGGAGTTCAGGACCTTGGCCGCAGGAGCAGGGTGGAACAACAGGGCTTTGATAGACCATTACCGATGTAGCCTCCAGGGAGGACGTCCGCAGGGAGCTAGCGTGTCGGGACACCACCCTCACTTTGGATGAACTTACAGACATGTCCATTCATCTTGACAACCTGCTGGCTGCCCGCGAGTGTCCGGAACAGGCCCTGTTGTTTCCACCCTCAGGCCCACCTGCTCCCATCCCCATGGAGCTGCACCAGTTGTGATCGGCGAGGACACACGGCCGACCGGTGCTGGAGGAACTCGTCTGGGAGTCGGGAGGGCAGGCGGAGCACTACTCGGTCACCCCAGGTGATTCAGCACCAGAATCACCCAGAGCTTCCTGTCGGTCATATGTTTGTTAACCTCTTTTCCTGGGTTCTCCCTCTCTACAGCATAAGGCGCTAGTCGATTCAGGTGCAGCTGGGAACTTCATGGATTAAAGTATTAAAGTGCACTTCTTCCTGTGGAACTCTGCACCTGATTCTTCCTCACACACCTAGTCCCTCGTGACATGTGCAAACTTCCCTCATCATCACTTAATCTATTTAACGGATTTAGCACACAACAACAAAGTGATACTCCTGGTGCTGGCTAAATCCATGAATTATAATCTATTTGGATCCCTACAGTGTACATACTTCATCCTAGTTCACCTCCACTCACCTTAATCCCTAAATAAGCGAGTGTTTGGATCTAATTGCAGAGTGCTCAGTCACTGGAGACTGAGTAACTGGCCTGGTGCGTTGCATGGTGGGCGGGATGCATAAATCATGTATCAAACTCAACTGTAACTTTAATCCGTCCGCCCTACCGGGCCCCCTGTGAGCTGACCTGAGGAGGTAAAACACGCAGAGGGCTAAATATATACATCCTCCCTGGCCCGTACGCCCACACCCCTTCCCAGGCTCGCTCTATATCTCTCCCATACAAATAGATACACACGCACAGACAGTGCAATTTCTGGAGTGGGCATTGATGTCCAAATGCTCCCTTAGTTTAATTTGGCATACATGACACCTCTGGTCACGGACACATAAGCACATGCGCACAACACATGCATGCACATGCACAGGGAGAGCAAAGCTACTCCTAAAGAGGACTTTTTCAACAAGTGTGTCTACTTGTCTCAGTCCTGCTAATGTGGAGCTGTGCCGGCGAGATAACGTTGCTTAAACGTTACCGTGACCGAATCAAGAAGGTTACGCCCTTACCTGGAATCTCTCGACATCAGTATGTATGCCATCCTCGTCTCCCCTCCCACTCTTCTTTCTCCTCCCTGTTTTTCCATGTCTCTGCTGACCTCCGTGAACGCAAAGGAAGATTATTCCCATTCCACGTCTTCTGAAATGGGGGGAAAAAAGAGGGAAAGGCACCAAGAAGGAATCCCATTTTCTCCCCACTATTCCCCACTGCATGGAAAATAACAACAATCCCTGTGTTGGGATAACAGTAATAACAAAGATCTCCATCTGCTAGCTACTGTTGAATTTGGAAGTTTACATACACTTAGGTTGGAGTCATTAAAACTAGGTTTTCAACCACTCCCCAAATTTCTTGTTAACAAACTAAAGTTTTGGCAAGTCGGTTAGGACATCCACTTTGTGCATGACATTTTTACAACAATTGTTTAAAGACAGATTATTTCACATATAATTCACTGCATCACAATTCCAGTGGGTCAGAAGTTTACATTCAGTAAGTTGACTGTGCCTTTAAACAGCTTGGAAACTTCCAGAATATGATGTCATGGCTTTAGAAACTTCTGATAGGCTAATTGACATCGTTTGAGTCAATTGGAGGTGTATCTGTGGATGTATTTCAAGGCCTACCTTCATACTCAGTGCCTCTTTGCTTGACATCATGTGGAAATCAAAAGAAATCATCCAAGACCTCAGAAAAAAATGGTAGATCTACACAAGTCTGGTTCATCCTTGGGAGCAATTTCCAAACGGGACCACAAAGCCGTCATACCGTTCAGGAAGGAGACGCGTTCGGTCTCCTAGAGATGAACGTACTTTGGTGCGAAAAGTGCAAATCAATCCCAGGACAACAGCAAAGGACCTTGTGAAGATGCTGGAGGAAACAGGAACAAAAGTATCTATATCCACAGTAAAACAAGTCCTATATCGACATACCCTGAAAGACCGCTCAGCAAGGAAGAAGCCACTGCTCCAAAACCGCCATAAAAATGCCAGACTACGGTTTGCAACCGCACATGGGGACAAAGATCGTACTTTTTGGAGAAATGTCCTGTGGTCTGATGAAACAAAAATATAACTGTTTGGCCACAATGACCATCATTATGTTTGGAGGAAAAAGGGGGTGCTTTCAAGCCGAAGAACACCATCCCAACCGTGAAGCACGGGGGTGGCAGCATCATGTTGTGGGGGTGCTTTGCTGCAGGAGGGACTGGTGCACTTCATAGATGGCATCATGAGGAAGTAAAATTATGTGGATATATTGACGCAACATCTCAAGACATCAGTCAGGAAGTTAAAGCTTGGTCGCACATGGGTCTTCCAAATGGACAATGACCTCAAACATACTTCCAAAGTTGTGGCAAAATGGCTTAAGGACAACAAAGTCAAGGTATTGGAGTGGCCATCACAAAGCCCTGACCTCAATCCTATAGAAAATGTGTGGGCAGAACTGAAAAAGAGCATGTGCGAGCAAGGAGGCCTACAAACCTGACTCAGTTACACCAGCTCTGTCAGGAGGAATGGGCCATAATTCACCCAACTTATTGTGGGAAGCTTGTGGAAGGCTACCCAAAACGTTTGACCCAGGTTAAACAATTTAAAAGCAATGCAACTAAATACTAAACTTCTGACCCACTGGGAATGTGATGAAAGAAATAAAAGCTGAAATAAATCATTCTCTCTACTGTTATTCTGACATTTCACATTCTTAAAATAAAGTGGTGATCCTAACTGACCCAAAACAGGGATTTTTTACTAGGATTAAATGTCAGGAATTGTGAAAAACTGAGTTTAAATGTATTTGGCCAAGGTGTACTTCCGACTTCAACTGTACATCATCTCCTCTGAATCTCCCCCTCACAAGGACTACTCCATTGTGATGAATGGCTTTGGAAATAGTATCTAGCTAGCCCAGGAATGGGGTACAAAAGAACAGAGAGAGGTTACTGGATATGTGACCCCTAAAAATCGACAAGGAAATAGACAGGGTTAGAAACAAAAGTGGTCATCGGTTTTGTGTGCATAAACCTCAAATTCTCTCCCTTGACTTGTTCTTTTTCCCCTTGTCTTGCTATGAAGACGATCAATAATATCATGGTGGTTTTGATGGGATACAAAATGTCTCAATGTCTTTTTAAGGTGTCAGGGGGAAAAACGGGACTATTTCAGTTCCATTATAGAGACTCAGGCACACGGTGTGATATGGTTATTCTCCAGTCTGCAGAGGAGAAAATGGTAATACAACTCCTAACAAGGCTCTTTTATTGTTTTCCTGCTGTTTTCATCCTATGTCAGCCGGTCGCTCCACGCTCTTTAATGCCCCCAAATGAGTCATGGAGCCAAGCTGAGGGGAGAAATGGCTAGACTAGTATAGTTCTATTCATCTTTTACCAACGCTCTATTCATTTTTTCTTTCTTTCTGAAATGTAGACTGTGTTAACCCTCTGAGCTAAAGCTCTAGGCATTGACTTAGGGAGTTATAACACACGTTTTCAGGTCTTAGGCAAGGTTACTCATCACGCTCGGTTTTTACACAACAGGGAGCAAGGAAGGGCCGTACAGGGCACGGGCACACACACATTTGCTCATACCGCACAGAACACACATACACACGCTCACACATAGAAATACACACCCACACAGATCGAAATACACACACACAGAGAAAAACACACACACACTTTATTTGAGAGCTGGTGACTCCAGGGCCTGTCACATGATGCAGACATTTAAGCTCAATAAGAGCACAGCGGTTTCCGAGCTCATGTGGTGTGTGTGTGTGTTGTGTGTACAGTCGTGGCCAAAAGTTTTGAGAATGACAAATATACATTTTCACAAAGTCTGCTGCCTCAGTGTCTTTAGATATTTTTGTCAGATGTTACTATGGAATACTGAAGTATAATTACAAGCATTTCATAAGTGTCAAAGGCTTTTATTGACAATTACATGAAGTTGATGCAAAGAGTCAATATTTGCAGTGTTCTTTTTCAAGACCTCTGCAATATTGCCCTGGCATGCTGTCAATTAACTGGCAGCCCATTCTTGCATAATCAATGCTTGGAGTTTGTCAGAATTTGTGGGTTTTTGTTTGTCCACCCGCCTCTTGAGGATTGACCACAAGTTCTCAATGGGATTAAGGTCTGGGGAGTTTCCTGGCTATGGACCCAAAATATCAATGTTTTGTTCCCCCGAGACACTTAGTTATCACTTTTGCCTTATGCTCCATCATGCTGGAAAAGGCATTGTTCGTCACCAAACTGTTCCTTGATGGTTGGGAGAAGTTGCTCTCGGAGGATGTGTTGGTACCATTCTTTATTCATAACTGTTCTTAGGCAAAATTGTGAGTGAGCCCACTCCCTTGGCTGAGAAGCAACCCCACACATGAATGGGATGCTCAGGATGCTTTACTGTTGGCTTGACACAGGACTGATGGTAGCACTCACCTTGTCTTCTCCAGACAAGCTTTTTTTCCGGATACCCCAAACAATCGCAAAGGGGATTCATCAGAGAAAATGACTTTACCCCAGTCCTCAGCAGTCCAATCCCTGTACCTTTTGCAGAATATCAGTCTGTCCCTGATGTTTTTCCTGGAGAGAAGTGGCTTCTTTACTGACTTTCTTGGGCACCCTGAAGCCTTCTTAACAACAATTGAACTGCTCTCCTTGAAGTTCTTGATGATCCGAGAAATGATTGATTCAGGTGCAATCTTTCTGGCAGCAATATCCTTGCCTGTGAAGCCCTTTTTGTGCAAAGCAATGATGACGGCACGCGTTTCCTTGCAGGTAACCATGTTTGACAGAGGAAGAACAATGATTCCAAGCACCACCCTCCTTTTGAAGCTTCCAGTCTGTTATTCGACCTCAATCAGCATGACCGAGTGATCTCCAGCCTTGTCCTCGTCAACACTCACACCTGTGTTAACAAGAGAATCACTGACATGATGTCAGCTGGTCCTTTTGTGGCAGGGCTGAATGCAGTGGAAATGTTTTTGGGGGGATTCAGTTCATTTGCATGTCAAAGAGGGACTTAATTAATCTGATCCCTCTTCATAACATTCTAGAGTATGTGCAACTTGCCATCATACAAACTGAGGCAGCAGACTTTGTGAAAATGTATATTTGTGTCATTCTCAAAACTTTTGGCCCTGACTGTACGTGAGAGTGAGAATGTATGCATGTGTGCAGTGGCACACACTCTACCACACACACATGTGCATGTGCACATATTACCTCCATAGGTAGAATGACATGATCTCACTCCGTTGGGCCAAAAGCTTATAATCAGTAGCTGTGTGTTTAAAATCACCTGGGAAGCCAAGCCAGGGGGAAAAAAAGCCATTTTACAACCCTATGTGTTGTGATAATTGCATTGTTTGGTCTATAACCTATTAGTTCATATGCCTTGATACTGTGATATAAAGGCCTAAAGGCTGAGATGATAAGAACACACAGTGGCAGAATAAATTCAACCACACCTTTGTTTCATCACAAAACCGGAGAGCAACATCTCTCCGGTGAAGTCTACAAAACATATTACATGTAACAAACAGTAACATCACCTACAACATGGGCAAGCTAATTAATGTTTCTGACATTTTCGAACTACTAAGCAACTATTGATTTAGAACCGTGGAGAGTTACCGCAAGTTGCAAAGAAAACAGGAGCTGCCTCCACTATTCCAGCACCATTTCAACATCACCTAATCAGCTATGCTTAGTCTAATACAATGACAACTAAAAGATTCCAAAAACCATTAAGTCCAATCAACGTAAGATAAATATTATGTGGCTGTTCATGGTACTGATTTCTCTCTGTGTGTGTGTGTGTGTGTGTGCAAGTAGAAAAAACATGCTGACTCACACTACTTGTAGAGAAATGCCAATGCCATCCTCCTCTTTCATGTTGCCTAAATGGTCTATGATTCTGTCATGATACAGTACACACTTTCAGTTTGCTAGGTCAGCCTACTACATCTAGCTACATGTTGAACTTCCATCCTCTCAGGCCAGGGGCACAATGTATGAATTCATGGTTGGATCAGAATCACCGCTATAATCATTGGCCAGTACGGTGAATTAAGTAAAACCACAAGTCCAAATCCCTATCTCTATCCATGGCTAATTTAGCTAGCCACCGGAAGACAACAACATAATGAGATTCTTTGGCTTTTGGGGTGATGTGACTGGTGTGAAGCCAAATTCAAACTGGCTTCCCTTGATGCTTTCTTTAGGTGTGCCAAGACCTTTTACAGTTGAGCTCGCTCAGTTTAGCTCAGCACTGATTGTCTACTATTTATTTTAATAAAACGATCAAGGGAGTCCGAATGCTTGCTTGCTTCCCTTGTATTCAATGCTACAGGTGTCAACAATATCATGTTATTTTTGACCAGACAGCATCAGATAGATGAGATTCACAAACAGAGACAGAGGGGCGCTGTTTTGCTCCCTCGGATGCGTTCTCTGTTGACATAAGGTACATTCAGCCTTTATTTGACCTTTATTTAACCAGGTGAACTAGTTGAGAACAAGTTCTCATTTACAACTGCGACCTGGCCAAGAGAAAGCAAAGCAGTGCGACACAAACAACAACAAAGAGTTACACATGGAATAAACAAGCGTACAGTCAATAACACAATAGAAAAAAATAAAGTCTATATACAGTGTGTACAAATGGCGTGAGGAGGTAAGGCAATAAATAGGCCATAGTAGCGAAATAATTACAATTTAGCAAATTAACACTGGAGTGATAGATGAGCAGATGGTGATGTGCAAGTAGAAATACTGGTGTGCAAAAGAGCGGAAAAGTAAAGAAACAATATGGGGATGAGGTAGGCACTGTAGATTGGGTGGGCTATTTACAGATGGGCTATGTACAGCTGCAACGATCAGTTAGCTGCTCAGGTAGCTGATGTTTAAAGTTGGTGATGGAAATATAAGTCTCCAGCTTCAGCGATTTTTGCCTCTTGCTAATAGAAAGAAAATGATCAACCACAGAGAGACAAAAGATACTTCAACTTATTATAAATAAAATGATACACTGAGTGTACAAAACATCTGCTCTAGATCTCTTATTGATGTCACCTGTTAAATCCACTTCAGTCAGTGTAGATGAAGGGGAGGAGACAGGTTAAAAAAATGATTTTTAAGCCTCGAGGCAATTAAGACTTGGATTGTGTATATCTGCCATTCAGAGGGTGAATGGGAAAGACAAAATATGTAAGGTCCTTTGAATGGGGTATGGTAGTAGGTGCCAGGCACACTGGTTTGAGTGTGTCAAGAACTGCAACGCTGCTGGGTTTTTCACGCTCAACAGTTTCCCCAAAGGACATCCAGCTAACTAGGCACAACTGTAGAAAGCATTGGAGTCATCATGGTCCGTCATCCCTGTGGAACACTTTCAGCACCTTGTAGTCCATGCCCTGACATATTGACGCTGTTCTGAGGGCAAAAGGGGGTGCAACTCAATAGTAGGAAGCTATTACTAATGTTTTGTACACTCGGTGTATATTGCACTGAGTACTCACCTCCAATTGCTTTATGTAAAAACTAGGTAGGTTCGTTATTCAATTATATACAGGTACACATAGGCATTCACAGTCATACTTAGTCAAAGTTTTCCAACACACCTTCCTAGAGTATACTTCCCTGTGACCTTGGCCAGCTGCAGTCCCCACAGACCCTGTGTCTCTTTTACTATGAGGCTCAAGTTAGGACTTTATCAGCTATATCTCCCCCACAGGAGTCCTCACAAACCAGTGAGCTGTGCTGCTGCTGATGCAGTACCTCTGCACACTCTGTGAGTCTCCAATGCAGTTGTAATCACAAGGACATCCACAGGCTGTACCACGGGGACCTATTACCATAATCAGACCACAAGACAGATATTCAATTATCCGCAGGGAGAGCCCATAAATACATCCAGGGCCTGCAAATGCTAACCCCTCTGTCAGGACCTCAAAAGGCTTAATGGAGAGGTTTAGCAGGCCTGAATTAGCATTGTCTCTGGGTTTCACATGGTCTGTTCATTATTGTCCTCCGGTAGGTATTCATTCTTAATAGCGTTGGATATTTTTCAGCTTATGAAATGGAAAGTAAGACTGGCATATAGGCTTTGAAAAACGTACATATTTCAACTTCATGACAGTAGGATTTACAATGGGATTAAAAACAAATGTTAATACCCAAATTGCATTAAACCAGAGTTCCCTTGTATTTTCAGACTATAGAGTAACTGCAATCTTTTTACGGAAAGAAAGGGTTCAGGCAACACGAATGGCACAAATGTATTTGGAACCTGTGCATCTTTCCATTGTCATGTGAGTACATCAGTGGAGGATCCTCAGAGGAAGCGGAGGACCATCCTCCTCAGTGAATTGCATAAAAATGTAAATTGTAAAACATTTAAAAAAGGTATCCTTTTTGAGTAAAACTATACTAAATATAATCACGTCACCAAACAATTGATTAAAACACAGTAATTTTCTAGGAAGGTCTGCAGTAGCCTCATCAGCATTCTGTAGGGTAGCACCATGGTGTAGCCGGTGGACAGCTAGCTTCCGTCCTCCTCTGGGTACATTGACTTCAATACAAAACCTAGGAGGCTCATGGTACCCCCCCCCCCCCCCCCCCCCCCCCCTTCTATAGACTTACACAATTATTATGACAACTTCCGGAGGACGTCCTCCAGCCTATCAGAGCTCTTGCAGCATGAACTGGCATGTTGTCCACCCAATCAAAGGATCAGATAATTAATCTAGTACTGAAAGCATAAGCTACAGCTAGATAGCACTGCAGTGTATAAAATGTGGTGAGTAGTTGACTCAAAGAGAGAGAAAAACAATAGTTGAACAGTTTTGAACAAATTAATTTCCTCCAAATGAAGGAGAAGCAAGTGTGTCATTTTTTTCAGTATCACTTACTTAGCTAGCAAATGCAGTTAGTTAGTTTAGTCTACTGAAACACCCTATCCAACACTACACTGGAACTCTTCCAAGTCAACGTAAGCTTTGGTATAACTAATTTATTGCTGCGGGGGCCTGCTGGTGTAACTTCACTGACTGTACACTAATGTTACTGCATGATTGTAGCGGGTTTACTAACACGTTAGTTCTATTAGCTATGCTGACTATGACTAATATGGGGACAACGATGTAAGCTGTGTGTAGCTGTTTGGCTTGGAAATGTTTTTTCGCCTGGTCACATACAGCTGATATGTTGTGCATTGAAGTTCACAAGTGAAGGGACAAAGTGAGAGGAGGAGAGTGCATAGAAGGAATACAACGTGGCTGCTATGAAAGTGAACTGTGTTTACGTGTGATCAGGGGTGCATTAATTCTGCCGAATTTGTCCAATAGAAAGTTTTGTTTGCAACTGTTGGACTAATGATTACACCCTATTTCAGATAGATGCAGGGAAGAGTGTGCAAGGCAGTTTTGAATGTCACTGTCCATGTGTCTGTCGCCTCAAATTTGTCTCTCGACCTGTGTGTACCTATGTTGTAAACTTTAATTCATTGGCTAGCTAGGTTGTAGCAACCTCATGATGGGTATAGGGAAAATTTGTTTATCATGTAGTAGCCTAAACCTATCGCTGTTATATTGAACTGGGTGAATGGAATATGAATGGCAGTCATCCAACATGCTGTATTTGAAATAAGGCCATGCTCATGAAAAATAAATCGTCCTCCCTCAACGACACTGACCGCCACTGGAGTACATGTGTGTCAGAGTGTAAGAACGTACAACTATTAGTAGGCTCTGAGGCAAATAGACTGATGGCCTCTGATGCTTTTAGCAGGTTCTGCTCGTTGATGATGGGAGCATTGAGTGTGCTACAGAGGAGAGCGAGGAGAGTGGAACCTATGGCAAATCGCTAACACAAAGTGCCACACCGCCATGAATATTGTGTGAAGTGTATGTTGCGTGTGTCCATGGCATGGTGTGCCATGCTTGCGTGTGAAGTGTGTGTTGCGTGTGTCCTCAATATAGAAGCAAATCTTTACAGATAATTATTCTAACACCATCCCCACACATACCAGATTTGTAGCAGAAGAGACATCGTTCTGCTGCTCCAATTCCCCAGCTGCCCCCTCTCCCACTGTCACTTTGATCATAATGCAGTATTGTACACCACCCTCTGCACTCAATCCCGGACAGGTGTCCGATTGCATCTCAAATTGAACTGAGTTCAAGTTTGGGTTGTCAAAATAAAGTTTGTCAAAATGTGTTTTTTTTCTGATGGGAAGTGATACAAAAGCTAGTATTTACTGTTTGCAAGCTGTAGCTAAAAGCAGAATCAGAATGATTTTCTGATAACGTGTTAGGATAAGTATTAACATTGTCCAGACAAGGGTGAGGGTAAATCAAATTTCTATGCTTCAGGGGTGAACCAGAAGTCAAGGAGGAGGAGAAAACAGGGAAATGTGGGATTGAAAAACTGATAATCCCAGATAATCCTTTTCTGCGTTTTGGTCAAGAAGTGAAGGAGACAGGAAAAAGAGAACAAAGATGACTTCCCAGCAGTTCATATTGGGACAACTCTCAGCACTGAAACACAGTCTAAAGTCCCTTAAACTTTACAGCGACGCCACAATGGGAATATAAATTTGACTACTCTTTTATTCATCCAAGTTCAATACTAAACTTGAACCATAACTTTGACTAGGATAGATGCACTCTTCATAACTTAAATTCAGATCAAGCAGAACTCAAAGAGAGATGATACTTCAGTAGAAAATTGAGTTAATTGATTAGAGGGCTCCCAAAGGTAAAAGAGTGGTGAAAGTGATAAGAAGTAAAGAGCAACAGAACACCTGCTGGGAGAGACTAAATGGACCATCCCTTTAGACCAGCTGAAGAGAAGGACAGCCTCTCATCTTTAAGGGGGAGAGAGGGAAAGAGAGTGCGAGCGAGAGAGAGAGCAGAGAGAATGAGAGGGGGAGAGAGAGAGTGCAAGAGGGAGAGAGAGAGAGATAGGGAGAGAAGGCCACAGGATTATTCCATTGGACCTGAGAGAGCATGAGACAAGGAGGGAGAGAGGAAGCTAGAAAGAGAGAGAAAGGGAGGGTTGTCCTTCATCTTCACACATATACTTCAGAGACTTTAAAGACAAAGTAGTCACCTCAAAGTGGTGACCTCTCCAGATGTATCCTCCACATAAAGGGCTCTGTCTGCTATGAGACCCAGGGCGTGAGGGCTCTCTCTGCAGGGCACACTGAGACTGGACTGGGCAGAGGAACAAGAGCGCTCTTATGTAGGTGATTCATTCTCATTTGTTTCCAATTTAATTTACAGGCCTACTTTGCCTCACTACTGCCTATCCCCCTCGCGCCAGCCAATACATCCATACATAGACAGCACTGCACTGCAACAGACACAGCACGAGAACACACTGTACACTTCAACTTCCCTGGTCCCTGGTCCCTGGTTCCCCCCCCCCCCCCCCCCACACACACACACACACACTCTCTCTCTCTCTCATGTCCCAACTGGCAGCATTTTGCCTTCCCAGACCCGGGGTGGGTTTAAATCGCCTCTGTGCTCCATGTTTCATGCTGAAATAGATTTCCATGCGAGATTCATACTGAGCTGGACTCATTAGTGGCTCATTAACACATCACACCAGGCTTACCAGAGCATGAGAGGCGTAAGTTGGGGAGAAAGAGAAAATGTCTCTTTCGATAAATAAATACATGCTTGAAGAGCCTTGTTATCCACAAATGTACAGCTTCAAACAACTGGTCTAGTGGCGGGCCCGCTGTGGGAAACATGAAAACATCTAGAAGCCCAAGCTACTGTACTAACGATAGTGGAAATGTTCTTTATTTGTGTAGCCACTTTTCAGGGATGAAGAGAGGGAACAGAGCCGGGATCTGTCTGATTGAAGATACCACTTGAGTGTAGGCACGTGAATATAGGCACACATGCACACACACTCGAGTATATTTGGACACACGCGAACAAACACACACTCAACCTAACAGACATTACAATGAGACACCACTCCTTGTGATCGACAAGGACATGGATGTGTTTTCCCCAATTATCCTCATATCACCAAACCATCCACTTCTTAGCTTTAACACCAAAGACTCTCAACTCATTCCCATTGCTGCACAACCAGGGGTCCAGACAGAGTAGCATGGCTAGCGCCCCCTATCGGACTCCCACAGACCTCAACCCCCCCATTTGGAAACTAATCTCCCCATAGCAATCAGAGCTGAGTTGTTATAATCTAAACGCTTTGAGTTTTGAGTCTCCACTTCAACCCCATTAACCCTCACAAGCCTGCAATGTGTCTGCCTGTGGGCTTAAGACAAATCCCCCATGTACATTTAAGCTGGGCACATCTCTACCACAGCAGTGGGTGGTCATGGACTAGGAAGCCAGCTGTGGCACTACCACCACTTCTAATGTCTCCTTTCCCCCCATCACCCAACCCAGACATTGTAAATGTAAAGCTGCATTGTTGAGCGGTTGTTGTACTGTTGTTGTATCGTCTTAGATGATATAGTTGTCTAAACTGGAGCCTATAAATACATGACATAGGGCGACAGGTAGCCTAGCGGTTAAGAGCGTTGGGTCCAGGAACAGAAAGATTGCTGGTTTGAATCCCCGAGCCGACAAGGTGAAAAATATGCTGATGTGCCCTTGAGCAAGGCACTTAACCGTAATTGCTCCTGTAAGTCGTTCTGGATAAGAGCGTCTGCTAAATGACTTAAATGTTAATTATATTAGGTTTTGTAGTTACAATGTCGCCGGAGTGGATGTTTGCCGTTTTACGGGCTCTTAACCAACTGTGCTATTTTGTGTGTTTTTTCACGTTGTTTGTAACTTATTTTGTACATAATGTTGCTGCTACCGTCACATATGACTGAAAAGAGCTTCTGGACATCAGCGATTACTTACCTCGAACTAGACAAAGATGTTTTCTTTAATGAGTCTGATGCAAAGGATATACTGTTTCTCAGAAACCAGACCCAAATCCCTGTCATTTTCATGAAGAAAAGATAAGGTGCGGAGATAGGGGTGCCTTATAAGAATTCGTTGGCGAGTGGGTAACCCACCTTTACCATCCGTTCTATTGGCCAACATGCAATCACTTGAGAATAAACTGGATGAGCTCCGTTCGAGACTATCCTACCAACGGGACACTAAAAACTGTAATATCTTATGTTTCACCGAGTTGTGAATAAACAACGACACAGATAATATACAGTTGGCTGGGTTTTCCATGCATCGGCAGGAGAGAACTGCTACGTCCGGTAAGACGAGGGTGGTAATATGTGTCTATTTGTCAATAACAGCTGGTGCCCGATGTCTAATATTAAGTCTTGAGGTATTGCCCGCCTGAGGTAGAGTACCTTATGATAAGCTGAAGACCACACTATCTACCAAGAGAATTCTCATCTATATTTTTCGTAGCCGTCTATTTACCACCACAAACCGATGCGGGCACCAAGACAGCACTCAACGAGCTGTATAAGGCCATAAGCAAAGAAGTAAATGCTCATACAGAAACAACGCTCCTAGTGGCCGGGGACTTTAATGCAGGTAAACTTAAATCTGTTTTACCTAATTCCTACCAGCATGTCACATGTGCAACCAGAGGGGAAAAAAACCTAGACCACCTTAACTCCACACACAGAGACGCTTACAAAGCTCTCCCCCGCCCTTCATTTGTCAAATCTGACCACAATTCTATCCTCCTGATTTCTGCTTTCAAGCAAAAACTAAAGCAGGAAGTACCAGTGACTCTCTCAATATGGAAGTGGTCAGATGACGCAGATGCTACACTACAGGACTGTTTTGCTAACACAGACTGGAATATGTTCCAGGATTCATCCAATGGCATTGAGGAGTACACCACAACAGTCATCAGCTTCATCAATAAGTGCATTGATGACATTGTCCCCACAGTGACCACACCTACATATCCCAACCAGAAGCCATGGATTACAGGCAACATCCGCATCGAGCTAAAGGCTAGAGCTGCCGCTTTCAAGGAGCGGGAGACTAATCCGGAAGCTTATAAGAAATCCTGCTATGCCCTCAGACGAACCATCAAACATGCAAAGCGTCAATACAGGATTAAGATTGAATCCTACTACACCGGCTCAGACGCTCGATGGATGTGGCAGGGCTTGAAAACTATTACGGACTACAAAGGGAAACCCAGTGATGCGTGCTTACCGGACAAGCTAAATGTCTTATGCTCGCTTCGAGGCAAGCAACACTGAAGCATGCACGAGAGCACCAGCTGTTCTGGATGACTGTGTGATAAAGCTCCCGGTAGCCGATGTGAACAAAACCTTTAAACAGGTCAACATTCACAAAGACGCTGGGCCAGACGGATTACCAAGACGTGAACTCAAAGCATGTGTCTGCACTGACATTTTCAACCTCTCCCTGACTGAGTCTGTAATACCTACACGTTTCAAGCACCATACTCCCTGTGCCCAAGGAAGCGAAGGTAACCTGCCTAAATGATTACCGCCCATGGCACTCACGTTGGTAGCCATGAATTGCTTTGAAAGGCTGGTTATGGCTCTTAACAGCATCCTCCTGGACACCCTAGACCCACTCCAATTTGCATACTGCCCCAACAGATTCATAGATGACGCAATCGCACTCCACACTGCCCTTTCTCACCTGGACAAAAGGAACACCTATGTGAGAATGCTGTTCATTGACTACAGCTCAGCATTCAACACCATAGTGCCAACAAAGCTCATCACTAAGCTAAAGACCCTGGGACTAAACACCTTCCTCTGCAACTGGATTCTGGACTTCCTGACAGGACACCCCCAGGTGGTAAGGGTAAAAAAACAACACATCTGCCACGCTGATCCTCAACACAGGGGCCCCTCAGGGGTGTGTGCTCAGTCCCTCCTGTACTCCCTGTTCACCCATGACTGTGTGGCCAAGCACAACCAACACCATCACTAAGTTTGCTGATGACACAACGTTGGTGAGCCTGATCACCGACAACAATGAGACAGCCTATAGGGAGGAGGTCAGAGACCTGGCAGTGTGGTGCCAGGACAACAACCTCTCCCTCAACGTGAGCAAGACAAAAGAGAGGATTGGGGATTACAGGAATAGGAGGGCCGAACACACCCCATTCACGTCGATGGGGCTGTAATAGAGCGGGTTGAGAGTTTCAAGTTCCTTGGTGTCCACATCCCCAACAAACTATCATGGTCCAAACAAACCAAGAAGGTCGTGAAGAGGGCACGCCAATGCCTTTTCCCCCCTCAGGAGACTGAAAGGATTTGGCATAGATCCCCAGATCCTCTAAAGGTTCTACAGCTGCACCATCGAGAGCATCCTGACTGGTTGCGTCACCGCCTAGTATAGCAACTGCCCAGATTCTGACTGCAAGGCTCTACAGAGGGTAGTGTGTACAACCCAGTACATCACTAGGACCAAGCTTCCTGCCATCCAGGACCTATATACTAGTCGGTATCAGAAGAAGGCTGACAAAATAGGCAAAGACTCGAGTCGCCCAAGTTGTTGACTGTTCTCTCTATTACCGCACGGGAATTAATCCCAGAGCGCAAAGTCTAGGTCCAAAAGGCTCCTTAACAGCGTCTACCCACAAGCCATAATACTGCTGAACATTAATCAAATGGCCAGCTGTACAATTTACATTGACCCTCCTCCCTCTGTTTTTACACTGCTGTTACTCACTGTTTATTATCTATGCATAGTAATTTTACCCCTACCTATATGTACAAATCCTATACCCACGAAGATACAATCTGATTTGATTTGAAGTCTATTTCAGGCCTAAGATGAGTGAGGAGGGACATACAGAATGCATAGTAAAGAGTATTTGTTCAGAGCTGTATTTGTGTATGTGAAAAGGTAAACCAAGATGCTATTACTGAACAGCTGGTTGTGCTGTAAGCCTGAAAGGGCAATAGAAAAGCCACTCTTTAGTGGCAATTTTGTGGCAATTTTGTCATCATCGACACAACCAAACAATTTCCTTATAACGTTACCCACTGTAAAGTACAGAGATACAGTTGCTGTCCTCAAGAAACTCGGAGGCTGAACGGTAGACGATCACATAAGGTATATCACGGAGAATAATCACAACGCAAGAGCAGATGTACAATAACTGCCAAATGCTTGATTTCTGTTGGATGCTGTAATTGAATAATGACAGAAAAAAATGCAGGTTCCAAACTGCACGCAATTCGTCATCGCTTGTCGACAGCCAACTGCAAGACTGAGGGAAGGAAGGGGGAAAAGGAGAAAGAGAGAGGGGGATAGAGAGAGAGAGAGAGAGAGAGAAGAGAAATGCAGGGCCATGAATAATGGAGGGAGTGCAGTGTGTGTTCCCAGAGATGGAAGAATTACTTGCACTTTTCAGCATTTAATCAATTCAATCTCCTGTATATTTTAAAGCTCCATCCCGCACTCTCTCCCACATCTCTGTTTTGCTGTGTGGTCGAGCAGTGTGTTTTGTAGAGAGACACGACTGCAAAACACTGCCTGCTTTGCCCCTCTGGGAGAATTCCAACATTCTCTGAACACTTAACTTATTTTAAACTCCATCTCCTCGCTCTGAGTCACCCGACTCTTAACTCTAGTGTTATCCTTTGAGACAGAATCATTTGCAATGCTGTTTAAAGACAGTCTTTCTTGGGCAGTTTTCACTGGCTAATCCTCAGTTTATTTTAAAACGTGACTTAAGATACCTCATTGATGATACAGTGCATTCGGCAAGTATTCAGACCTCGACTTTTTCCACATTTTGTTAATTTCCCTCATCAGTCTACACTCAATAGCCCATAATGACAAAGCGAAAACTGTTCAAAAAAAATGTTGTGCAAATGATATTATAAGTATTCAGACCCTTTACTATGAGACTTGAAATTAAGCTCAGGTCCTGTTTCCATTGATCATCCTTGAGATGTTTCTACAACTGTATTTAGAGTCCACTTATGGTAAATCCAATTGATTGGACATGATTTGGAAAGGCACACACCTGTCTATATAAGGTCCCATAGTTGACCGTGCATGTCAGAGCAAAGACCAAGCCATGTGTGTCACGACTTCCGAAGTTGGCTCCCCTGCCTGTTCGGGCGGTGCTCGGCGGTTGACGTCACCGTCCTACTAGCTGCTACCGATCCTTTTTTCGTTTGTCTGTTGGTTTTGTCTTATTAGCTTCACCTGTGTGTATTTTGGTTTAATTAGCTTCCCTATATGTAGTAGTTTGACCCGCCCTTGTTTTTTGCGGGATTGTTTTTTGTTACTGGTTGTGGTTTCATGTTTGTATTCTCCGGACTGTTCTGTCCTGTGTTTGGGCTGGTCTGATTTATGCGCCCTGTATGTTGGCGTGACCGTTTTTTGCCGGAGAATAAATTACATTTACTGAACCCTGCTCTCTGCACCTGATTCCAACCCACCACTCCTAGTAGGCTGTGACAATGTGGTCGAAGGAATTGTCGGTAGAGCTCCGAGACAGGATTGTGTTGATGTCACAGTTGTCGTAAGAACGGGGCCAAGGCGCAGCGGAGGTTGAGTTCCACATATTTATTTCAAAAGTGAAACTTAAAGCAAAAACAAAAAAAAATCAATAAATGAACAACGAAACGTGACTACGTGGTGCACAAACACAAAATAATATCCCACAAACACAGGTGGGAGAAATATCTACTTAAATATGTTTGGGAATCATATAAAACACCAACATAGAAAATATAAACTAGAACATGACAGAAATGATGAACTAGAATAACCCCTAGTCACGCCCTGACCTACTACACCATAGAGAAACCAGGGCTCTCTATAGTCAGGGCGTGACTGTCGAGGCACAGATCTGGGGAAGCATACCAAAATATGTCTGCAGCATTGAAGGTCCCCAAGAGCACAGTGGCCTGCATCATTCTTAAATGGAAGAAGTTTGGAACCACAAAGACCCTTCCTGGAGCTAGCCGCCGGCCAAACTGAGCAATTGGGGGAGAAGGGCCTTGCTCAGGGAGGTGACCAAGAACCTGATGGTCAGTCTGACAGAACTCAAGGGAAAGATGAACAGCGCAAGGTACAGAGAGATCCTTGATGAAAACCTGCTCCAGACCTCTCAGCACCTCAGACTAGGGTGAAGGTTCACCTTCCAACAGGACAACGACCCTAAACACACAGCCAAGACAACACAGGTGTGGCTTTGGGACAAGTCTCTGAATGTCCTTGAGTTGCCCAGCCAGAGCCCTGACTTGAACCCGATCGAACATCTCTGGAGAGACCTGACAGTGGTGACGCTCCCCATCCAACTTGACTGAGCTTGAGAGGATCTGAGGAGAAGAAAGGGAGATACTCCCCAAATACAGGTGTGCCAAGCTTGTAACGTCATACCCAAGAAGACTCAAGGCTGTAATCGCTGCAAAAGGTGCTTCAACAAAGTACTGAGTAAAGGGTCTGAATAATTATGTAAACGTGATATTTTTGTTGTTGTTTTTATGGCAGAAATGTCTAAAACCTGTTTTTGCTTTGTCATTATAGGGTATTGTGTGTAGATTGATTCAATTGTTTTTCATCAATCTTAGAATATTGCTGTAACTTAAGTTACCCTCTTAAGGACCGGAACCATTTTTTCAATTTGCGCCTAAAACGACATACCCAAATCTAACTGCCTGTAGCTCAGGACCTGAAGCAAGGATATGCATATTATTGATACCATTTGAAAGGAAACACTTTTGTACCATCATCTTTGAAATGCAAGAGAAAGACCATAATGTATTATTCTAGCTAGCCCAGGCGCAATATTTGTATTTATTCACAACCTCATGCTAATCATATTAGCCCACGTTAGCTCAACCATCCCGCGGAGGACACACACACACACACACCTGTTAACAAGATGTGGAAAAAGTCAAGGGGTCTGAATACTTTCCGAATGCACTGTATAAGGATACAAGGAAAGTGTATGATGCAGGAACTGGGACGGTCACAACCTGAGGGTATTGAGATGGAACATGGAAGTCTGTCTTTACTTTGGGATTTGCTGGTTGGCAGACTGGGAGGCACCTTGGCGGTGACTAACTGGGAGGACTGATGTGGGAGAACTGTTTTTGCAAGGACTGATCTGACGTCATTTCCGGTCACAACTTGTAGACTTGTTTATGTGCTGCTGTGCTGTTTGTTTGCAGGTAGCAAACCTTACTTTGCTACCTGCCAACTTTATGTTTTTTAGTTTTGAATTATCGTTTTATATACACTGCTCAAAAAATAAAGGGAACACTAAAATAACACATCCTAGATCTGAATGAATGAAATATTCTTATTAAATACTTTTTTCTTTACATAGTTGAATGTGCTGACAACAAAATCACACAAAAATCATCAATGGAAATCAAATTTATCAACCCATGGAGGTCTGGATTTGGAGTCACACTCAAAATTAAAGTCTAAAACCACACTACAGGCTGATCCAACTTTGATGTACTGGCCTTAAAACAAGTCAAAATGAGGCTCAGTAGTGTGTGTGGCCTCCACGTGCCTGTATGACCTCCCTACAATGCCTGGGCATGCTCCTGATGAGGTGGCAGTTGGTCTCCTGAGGGATCTCCTCCCAGACCTGGACTAAAGCATCCGCCAACTCCTGGACAGTCTGTGGTGCAACGTGGCGTTGGTGGATGGAGCGAGACATGATGTCCCAGATGTGCTCAATTGGATTCAGGTCTGGGGAACGGGCGGGCCAGTCCATAGCATCAATGCCTTCCTCTTGCATGGAACTGCTGACACACTCCAGCCACATGAGGTCTAGCATTGTCTTGCATTAGGAGAAACCCAGGGCCAACCGCACCAGCATATGGTCTCACAAGGGGTCTGAGGATCTCATCTCGGTACCTAATGGCAGTCAGGCTACCTCTGGCGAGCACATGGAGGTGCCACCCCACCCAACACCATGACTGCCCCACCGCCAAACCGGTCATGCTGGAGGATGTTGCAGGCAGCAGAACGTTCTCCACGGCATCTCCAGACTGTCACATGTGCTCAGTGTGAACCTGCTTTCATCTGTGAAGAGCACAGGGCGCCAGTGGCGAATTTGCCAATCTTGGTGTTCTCTGGCAAATGAAAAATGTCCTGCACATTGTTGGGCTGTAAGCACAACCCCCACCTGTGGACGTCGGGTCCTCATACCACCCTCATGGAGTCTGTTTCTGACATTTTGAGCAGACACATGCACATTTGTGGCCTGCTGGAGGTCATTTTGCAGGGCTCTGGCAGCTCCTCCTTGCACAAAGGTGGAGGTAGCGGTCCTGCTGCTGGGTTGTTGCCCTCCTACGGCCTCCTCCATGTCTCCTGATGTACTGGCCTGTCTCCTGGTAGCGCCTCCATACTCCGGACACTACACTGACAGACACAGCACACCTTCTTGCCACAGCTCGCATTGATGTCTCATCCTGGATGAGCTGCACTACCTGAGCCACTTGTGTGGGTTGTAGACTCCGTCTCATGCTACCACTAGAGTGAAAGCACCGCCAGCATTCAAAAGTGACCAAAACATCAGCCAGGAAGCATAGGAACTGAGAAGTGGTCTGTGGTCCCCACCTGCAGAACCACTCCTTTATTGGGGGTGTCTTGCTGATTGCCTATAATTTCCACCTGTTGTCTATTCCATTTGCACAACAGCATGTGAAATGTATTGTCAATCAGTGTTGCTTCCTAAGTGGACAGTTTGATTTCACAGAAGTGTGATTGACTTGGAGTTACATTGTGTTGTTTAAGTGTTCCCTTTATATTTTTGAGCAGTGTATATTTTTCCCCCCCCCCTCGCTCAACTTTTTTCATTCAACTTTTTCAACCCGACGCTTTATCTGGAAGTGGTTCATCAGGACCTCCACCAGCTGAAGCTAAGTAGTAACATTAACATTATGCCTTCTAATTGCAGTCGCTGTACTCATAAAATACAGGATCGCCTTATGGTGAGGATAGCTGTGCTGCAAGTGCAGCTTCAGACGCAATCGTTAGGCAAGCGTAATTTAAGTGTAGGAAAGGATGAAACAGCGTCTGTACCACCAGTAAGTACAGAGAGTAGTATAAATCTCCTCGCAGAGTCGCCGCAGCCAGACAATTTTCTCATGGCTTCTGGAGGGAAATGCTGTAGGACTGCTCAACCGGTGTCGCTCATTCAGCCGACAGAAACCTTCAACCGGCAACGGGTCAGAGTCAGAGGCCAAGCCTTCTCTGGTCTCTCCTCCTACCGTTATGGGGTCTGAGACGCAGAGGCCTCCCACCATTAGCTCTGACAAGTTGAAAACCCTAGTCATTGGCGACTCCATTACCCGTAGTATTAGACTTAAAACGAATCATCCAGCGATCATACACGGTTTACCAGGGGGCAGGGCTACCGGCGTTAAGGCTAATCTGAAGATGGTGCTGGCTAAAGCTAAAACTGGCGAGTGTAGAGAGTATAGGGATATTGTTATCCACATCGGCACCAACGATGTTAGGATGAAACAGTCATAGGTTACCAAGTGCAACATAGCTTCAGTGTGTAAATCTGCTAGAAAGATGTGTTGGCGTCGAGTAATTGTCTCTGGCCCCCTCCCAGTTAGGGGGAGTGATGCGCTCTACAGCAGAGTCTCACAACTCAATCTCTGGTTGAAAACGGTTCTTTCCCTCACAAAATATAGAATTGAGATAATTGGCCCTCTTTCTGGGACTCACCCACAAACAGGACCAAGCCTGTCCTGCTGAGGAGTGACGGACTCATCCTAGCTGGAGGGGTGCTCTCATTTTATCTACGAACATACGTAGACAGGGCTGTAACTCCCCTAACTCCACAATAAGATAGGGTACAGGCCAGGCAGCTGACTGTTAGCCTGCCTGCCAGCTTAGTAGAGTCTGCCACTAGCACAGTCAGTGGTCAGCTCAACTATCCCCATTGAGACTGTCTGTGCCTCGATCTAGGTTGGGCAAAACTAAACATGGCAGTGTTAGCGGTTAGCAATCTCAATAAAGACCTCCTCCATTCCTGTCATTATTGAAAGAGATTGTGATATCTCACATCTCAAAATAGGGCTACTTAATGTTAGATCCCTTACTTCCAAGGCAGATATAGTCAATGATCATAATCTTGATGTGATAGGCCTGACTGAAACATGGCTTAAGCCTGATGAATTTACTGTGTTAAATGAGGCCTCACCTCCTGGTTACACTAGTGACCATATCCCCTGCGCATCCCACAAAGGCAGAGGTGTTGCTAACATTCATGATAGCAAATTTCAATTGACAAAAAAAAAAACCGGACTGCGTTTTCATCTTTTAGTCATGAAATCTATGCAGCCTACTTAATAACTTTTTATAGCTACTGTTTACAGGCCTCCTGGGCCTCACTGAGTTCCCTGAATTCCTATCGGACCTTGTAGTCATGGCAGATAATATTCTAAATTTTGGTGACTTTAATATTCACATGGAAAAGTCCACAGGCCCACTCCAAAAGGCTTTCGGAGCCATCATCGACTCAGTGGGTTTTGTCCAACATGTCTCCGGAACTACTCACTTCCACAGTCATACTCTGGACCTAGTTTTGTCCCGTGGAATAAATGTTGTGGATCTCAATGTTTTTCCACAATTTTATTATGTTTGCAATCGCAACAAATAATCTGCTCAGACCCCAACCAAGGATCATCAAAAGCCCTTCCAGACTCCCTTCACCTACGCCAGGACAGAGTACAAACATCAGTTAACCACAAACACATTTGAGGAAAAGATCATGATCATTAGAAAACAAATTACGGACATTAAATCTGCATATTACTCCAAAGCTCAGTTGTCCTGAGTCTGCACAACACTGCCAAGACCTAGGATCAAGGGAGACACTCAAGTTTTTTAATACTACCAGGTGAACTAGTTGAGAACAAGTTCATTTACAACTGCGACCTGGCCAAGATAAAGCAAAGCAGTGCGACACAAACAAACAGAGTTACACATGGAATAAACAAGCGTACAGTCAACACAATAGAAAAAGAAAGTCTATATACAGTGTGCAAATGAGGTAAGATAAATGGAGGTAAGGCAATAAATAGGCCATGGGGGCGAAGTAATTTCAATATACCAATTAAACACTGCAGTGATTGATGTGCTGAAGATGAATGTGCAAGTAGAGATACTGGGGTGCAAAGGAGCAAGATAAATAAATGAATAAATACAGTATGGGGATGAGGTAGATGGATGGTGTAACGGTATTCGTCGTCTGAAGAGGAATCATCGGACCAAAGTGCAGAGTGGTAAGTGTTCATGCTTTCTTTATTAAAACTGAACAAAATAACAAAGGGAATAACCGAAACAGTCCTGAAAGGTGCAAAACACTAAACAGAAATTAACTACCAACAAAAACCAATGTTGGGAAAAAGCTACCTAAGTATGGTTCCCAATCTGAGACAACGATAGGCAGCTGTCCCTGATTGAGAACCATACCCAGCCAAAAACAAAGAAATACAAAACGTAGAAAAAGGAACATAGAATGCCCACCCCAATCACACCCTGACCAAACCAAAATAGAGACATAAAAAGCTTTAAGGTCAGGGCGTGACAGATGGGCTATTTACATATGGGCTGTGTACAGGTGCAGTGATCTGTGAGCTGCTCTGACAGCTGGTGCTAAAAGGTAGTGACGGAGATATGAGTCTCCAGCTTCAGTAATTTTTGCAGTTCGTTCCAATCATGTGCAGCAGAGAACTTGAAGGAAAGGCGGCCAAAGAGGAATTGGATTTAGGGGTGGCCAGTGAAATATACCTGCTGGAGCGCATGCTACGGGTGGGTGCTGCTATGGTGACCAGTGAGCTGAGGTAAGGCGGGGCTTTACCTAGCAGAGACTTGTAGATGACCTGGCGGCGAGTACGAAGCGAGGGCCAGCCAACGAGTGCGTTCAGGTCGCAATGGTGGGTAGTATATGGGGCTTTGGTGACAAAACGGATGGCACTGTGATAGACTGCATCCAATTTGTTGAGTAGTGTTGGAGGCTATTTTGTAAATGACATTGCCGAGTCAAGGATCGTTAGGATGGTCAGTTTTACGAGGGTATGTTTGGAAGCTGATTCCAGATTTAATTTTGGATTGGAGATGCTTAATGTCCATCTGGAAGGAGAGTTTACAGTTTAAGAAGACACCTAGGTATTTGTAGTTGTCCACATATAAGTCAGAACTGTCCAGAGTAGTGACTTTACAGTGTCCCAGAACTTTTTTGAGTTTGTGCGACAGGATGCACATTTGTTTGAAAAAGCTAGCCTTTGCTTTCCTAACTGCCTGTGTATATTGGTTCCTATCCTCCCTGAAAAGTCACATATCACAGGGGCTATTCAATGCTAATTTCATTTTAATTTAACTAGGCAAGTCAGTTAAGGACAAATTATTATTTTCAATGACAGCCTAGGAACAGTGGGTTAACTGCCTTGTTAATGGGCAGAAAGACAGATATGTACCTTATCAGCTCGGTGATTTGATCTTGCAAACCTGTGGCTACTAGTCCAATGCTCCAACCACTAGGCTACCTGCCACAGTACACCACAGGATGTTTTTGTGCTGGTCAAGGGCAGTCAGGTCTGGGGTGAACCGAGGGCTATATCTGGTCCCGTTTCTACATTTTTTTGAATGGAGCATGCTTATTTAAGATTGTTACGAATCCCTTTTGGCCCGACAGTCTAGGGGGGGATGGTAATGAGACGCGTAACATAACTGATGCAAATTATAATTGTGACAAAGTAAAAGTGTGAACGTAATAACCAGGACAACTGAAATCTACCGTCAAACTCAAGGTTTATTTGAAAACACAGTAATGGGGGGAGCAGGAAAAGGGGCTGAGCTGGACCCAAGGAAATAAACAATAAGTATTCAAAACACCCCTAAGCTAGACTAGCCTATTTTAACAACAGCTAACTAACTAACCAAAAATACATTGGGTGGTCCGCCCAGTTCTAACTAGTGTATTTAAAAACGTCTACCTACGGGTAGTGTATGCCCATGGGCGACTTGTCTTGGTTTCCCCTTTTCCCACCAGCAAACAAAGAAACACCATAACCAAAAACAATACTCACAGATGAGGACAAAGTGCTATGGAGGTGCTGAAACAAAAGAGAGGTTTAAGACACAACGAGAGAGTGAAAAACAGAGATTTACAGACATGGCATTTACAGAGAGATTGAGCTCTAGAGCAAACAACTGATGGGGTTTTTAAACCAAGGGAAAGGAACTGTGATAGGGTAGGAAACAGGAGGAGGTGTGTCTTTTGATTGATGATTGATTGTTGACTGATTGGGGAGTGATGATTTTCACCTGTGAGGGGAGAAGGAGAAAAAAGAAACACACACACAGGATACACACACAGGATACTTGTATCCGTAACAAAGATGGTGAGGAAGACACTTTTAAAGAATAACCAGGCATCGTCTACTGACGGGATGAGGTCAGTATCATTCCAGGATACCCCTGCCAGGTCGATTAGAAAGGCCTGCTCGCTGAAGTGTTTTAGGGAGCGTTTGACAGTGCTGAGGGGTGGTCATTTCATAATCATGGCCTCTACACCTTCAAGCTGCATACTGGACCCTATTCCAACTAAACTACTGAAAGAGCTGCTTCCTGTGCTTGGCCCTCCTACGTTGAACATAATAAATGGCTCTCTATCCATCAGATATGTACCAAACTCACTAAAAGTGGCAGTAATAAAGCCTCTCTTGAAAAAGCCAAACCTTGACCGAGAAAATATAAAAACTAATCGGCCTATATCGAATCTCCCATTCCTCTCAAACATGTGGGAAAAAACTTGCTGCCTTCCTGAAGACAAACAATGTATACAAAACGCTTCAGTCAGGTTTTAGACCCCATCATAGCACTTAGACTGCACTTGTGAAGGTGGTAAAAAAACTTTTAATGGCGTCAGACTGAGGCTCTGCATCTGTCCTCGTGCTCCTGTAACAGTATAACTTTAGACCGTCCCCTCGCCCATACCCGGGCGCGAACCAGGGACCCTCTGCACACATCAACAACAGTCACCCCTCGAAGCATCGTTACCCATCGCTCCACAAAAGCCGCGGCCCTTGCAGAGCAAGGGGAACTACTACTTCAAGGTCTCAGAGCAAGTGACGTCACCAATTGAAACGCTATTTAGCGCACACCACCGCTAACTAAGCCGTTTCACATCCGTTACACTCCTAGACCTTAGTGCTGCTTTAGATACCATCGATCACCACATTCTCTTGGAGACATTGGAAACTCAAATTGGTCTACATGGATAAGTTCTGGCCTGGTTTAGATCTTATCTGTTGGAAATATATCAGTTTGTCTCTGTAGATGGTTTGTCCTCTGACAGTTATCCTAGTGGTTAGAGCATTGTACTATTACCCGAAGGTCGCTGAATCAAAACCCCTAACTGACAAGGTAAAAATATGTCGTTCTGCCCCTGAACAAGGCAGTTAACCCACTGTTCCTCGGTAGGCCATCATTGTAAATAAGAATTTGTTGGAAGCCTGTGTTTCAGACATAAGGAAGTGGATGGCGGCAAATGTTCTACTTTTAAACTCGGACAAAACAGAGATGCTAGTTCTAGGTCCCAAGAAACAAAGAGATCTTCTGTTGAATCTGAAATGTAATCTTGATGTTTGTACAGTCGTCTCAAATAAAACTGAGAAGGACCTCGGCGGTACTCTGGACCCTGATCTCTCTTTTGACGAACATATCAAGACTGTTTCAATGACAGCTTTTTTCCATCTACGTAACATTGCAAAAATCAGAAACATTCTGGCCAAAAATGATACAGAAAAATGTATCCATGCTTTTGAAAAATTGGGCGTGCAAAATTATTCAGCCCCTTTACTTTCAGTGCAGCAAACTCTCTCCAGAAGTTCAGTGAGGATCTCTGAATGATCCAATGTTGACCTAAATGACTAATGATGATAAATACAATCCACCTGTGTGTAATCAAGTCTCCGTATAAATGCACCTGCACTGTGATAGTCTCAGAGGTCCGTTAAAAGCGCAGAGAGCATCATGAAGAACAAGGAACACACCAAGCAGGTCCGAGATACTGTTGTGAAGAAGTTTAAAGCCGGATTTGGATACAAAAATATTTCCCAAGCTTTAAACATCCCAAGGAGCACTGTGCAAGCGATAATATTGAAATGGAAGGAGTATCAGACCACTGCAAATCTACCAAGACCTGGCCGTCCCTCTAAACTTTCAGCTCATACAAGGAGAAGACTGATCAGAGATGCAGCCAAGAGGCCCATGATCACTCTGGATGAACTGCAGAGATCTACAGCTGAGGTGGGAGACTCTGTCCATAGGACAACAATCAGTCGTATATTGCACAAATCTGGCCTTTATGGAAGAGTGGCAAGAAGAAAGCCATTTCTTAAAGATATCCATAAAAAGTGTCGTTTAAAGTTTGCCACAAGCCACCTGGGAGACACACCAAACATGTGGAAGAAGGTGCTCTGGTCAGATTAAATCAAAATTGAACTTTTTGGCAACAATACAAAACGTTATGTTTGCCGTAAAAAGCAACACAGCTCATCACCCTGAACACACAATCCCCACTGTCAAACATGGTGGTGGCAGCATCATGGTTTGGGCCTGCTTTTCTTCAGCAGGGACAGGGAAGATGGTTAAAATTGATGGGAAGATGGATTGAGCCAAATACAGGATCATTCTGAAAGAAAACCTGATGGAGTCTGCAAAAGACCTGAGACTGGGACGGAGATTTGTCTTCCAACAAGACAATGATCCAAAACATAAAGCAAAATCTACAATGAAATGGTTCAAAAATAAACATATCCAGGTGTTAGAATGGCCATGTCAAAGTCCAGACCTGAATCCAATCAAGAATCTGTGGAAAGAACTGAAAACTGCTGTTCACAAATGCTCTCCATCCAACCTCACTGAGCTCGAGCTGTTTTGCAAGGAGGAATGGGAAAACATTTCAGTCTCTCGATGTGCAAAACTGATAGAGACATACCCCAAGCGACTTACAGCTGTAATCGCAGCAAAAGGTGGCGCTACAAAGTATTAACTTTTGATTTGTTAAAAAAGTTTGAAATATCCAATAAATGTCGTTCCACTTCATGATTGTGTCCCACTTGTTGTTGATTCTTCACAAAAAAATAAAGTTTTATATCTTTATGTTTGAAGCCTGAAATGTGGCAAAAGGTCGCAAAGTTCAAGGGGGCCGAATACTTTCGCAAGGCACTGTACCTACACGTATGCTATGTTTACAAAACACAGGCCTCCTTACTGTCCTTAGAATCTGTAAGCAAACAGCTGGAGGCAGGGCTTTCTCCTATAGAGATACATTTTTATGGAATGGTCTGCCTATCCTTGTAAGAAACGCAGACTTAAGTATTTATTGAAGACTCATCTCTTCAGTAGGTCCTATGATTGAGTGTAGTCTGGCCCAGGAGTGTGAAGGTGAACGGAATGGCACTGGAGCAACGAACCACCCTTGCTGTCTCTGCCTGGCCGGTTCCCCTCTGTCCACTGGGATTCTCTGCCTCAAACCCTATTACAGGGGCTGAGTCACTGGCTTACTGGTGCTCTTCCAGGAGTATTTTTCCTGTCTTATCCAGTGTGAATTTAATTATCTCTCTCTATCAGCCCTCGGACCATGCCTCAGGATTACCTGGCCTGATGACTCCTTGTGGTCCCCAGTCCCTCTGGTCGTGTTGCTGTTCCAGTTTCAACTGTTCTGCCTGCGGCTATGGAACCCTGACCTGTTCACCGGACGTGCTACCTTGTCCCAGACCAGCTGTTTACAACTCTCTAGAGACAGCAGGAGCGGTAGAGATACTCTGAATGATCGGCTATGAAAAGCCAACTGACATTTACTCCTGAGGTGCTAACCTGTTGTACCCTCTACAACCACTGTGATTATTATTATTTGACCCTGCTGAACATCTTGGCCATGTTATGTTATAAACTCCACCCGGCACAGCCAGAAGAGGATTGTCCACCCGTCATAGCCTGGTTCCTCTCTAGGTTTCTTCCTAGGTTACTGCCTTTCTAGGGAGTTTTTCCTAGCCACCGTGCTTCTACATCTGCATTGCTTGCTGTTTGGGGTTTTAGGCTGGGTTTCTGTACAGCACTTTGTGACATCAGCTGCTGTAAGAGGGGCTTTATAAATACATTTGATTGATTGATTGATTAAGAGCTGGGTTCACTGGGGCAAGGCTGGGGGGAGTTCAGCAAGGAGTCAGCAGCGATCCCTGGCAAAGATTCCCTCTGATTTAGTCGGGCTCGGGATTTAATTAACTATGCTCCTCCTAATTAAGGGAGTTTATTAGGCCCCCGGGGAGTGCTCTCCTCACACAATCCACATCCATCCTTTTTTATCCCCTTCTTCCTCTTTTTCTCTGCCCGCTTTCCTGATGGGAACCGGGGAGCGCATAATCTTCATCATGATTATGCATAAATAAGTATACACAGACAGACAGACAGACAGACAGACCGGCCGGCCGAAAACACAGTTCCTCTCTTACATCTGCATTAACAAACATAATCGCTCAAAGGTTTACGAGCAATTACACCCTGGATACATAAAAACCTTTTATTGCAGTGGGCTAATTCAGTGTCACACAGTGTTTCTTGGTAGTCTTAAACAAATCTACGTTGAAACAAAAGTGTACACCTCACACACATGGTTAAGTGCTTAAAAAAAGGAGACACCTGTACCATGTCAGATAAAGAGTTTATATGAATTCCATTTTGAGTTTGCATCCCAATATTACACTTTATATACATCACAGAAGACTGAAATAGCACACAGAAACACTGGATTTTCGGCAATGTTTATTCATTATGAAAAATACGAATAACATTCCACCCATGAGGCCACTAGAGGGTGATTTGGTCATTTGACTGCAGGAAGGGGAATAGACTATGATTATCAAATCAACAAAAATCAAATCAAATGCTATTTGTGACATGCACCAAATACAACGGGTGTAGACCTTACAGTGAAATGTTTTCTTATAAGCCCTTAATCAACAATGCAGTTTAAAAAAATTAAGTGTTAAAGTATTTACTAAAATAAACTGAAGTAATACAAAAATAAAAATAAATAAATAACAGTAGCGAGTCTATTACAGGGGATACAGGTACAGAGTAAATGTGTGGAGGCACCGGTTAGTCGAGGTCATTTAGGTAATATGTACATGTAGGTAGAGGTAAAGTGACTGTGCATGGATAATGAACAGAGAGTAGCAGCAGTGAAATAAATTGTGTGGGAGGGCAATGCAAATAGTCCGGGTAGCCATTTTATTAACTGTTCATGACTGCACAGCCAGAAGAGGACTGGCCACCCCACATAGCCTGGTTCCTCTCTAGGTTTCTTCCTAGGTTTTGGCCTTTCTAGGGAGTTTTTCCTAGCCACCGTGCTTCTACACCTGCATTGCTTGCTGTTTGGGGTTTTAGGCTGGGTTTCTGTACAGCACTTTGAGATATCAGCTGATGTACGAAGGGCTATATAAATAAATTTGATTTGATTTGATTTGATTTGATTCATGTCACACCCTAATCTGTTTCACCTGTCTTTGTGATTGTCTCCATCCCCCTCCAGGTGTCACCCATCTTCCCCATTATCCCCTGTGTATTTTTACCTGTGTTCTCTGTCTGTTGCCAGTTCATTTTGTTCATAAAACCTACCAGCATTTGTTCCCCTGCTCCTGCCAGTTTCCTGCTCCTGTTTTCTAGTCCTTCCTGGTTTTGACCGTTCTGCCTGCCCTGAGAATGCCTGCCGTTCTGTACCTTACCCCACCGTTCTGGATTATTGACCCTGCCTGCCTTGACCTGTCATTTGCCTGCCCCTGTGGTTGTAAAAAACTCTTGTTACTTCTACACTGTTTGCATCTGGGTCTTACCTAAATGTGATAGTTGAGGAGCCTTTTGGCTTGTGGGTAGAAGCTGTTAAGATGCCTTTTGGACCTAGACTTGGTGATCCGGTACCGCTTGCTGTGCGGTAGCAGAGAGAACAGTCTATGACTAGGGTGGCTGGAGTCTTTGGCAATTTGTTGGGCCTTCCTCTGACCACCTAGTATAGAGGTCCTGAGTGGCCGGAAGCTTGGCCAAAGTGATGTACTGGGCCGTAAACACTCCCCTTTGTAGTGCCTTGCGATCAGAGGCCGAGTAGTTGCCATACTAGGTGGTGATGCAACCAGTCAGGATGCTCTCGATGGTGCAGCTGTAGAACATTGTGAGGATCTGAGGACCCATGCCAAATCTTTTCAGTCTCCTGAGGAGGCATTGTCGTGCCCTCTTCACGACTGTCTTGGTGTGTTTGGACCATTGTTGGTGATGTGCACACCAATAAACTTGAAGCTTTCAACCTGCTCCACTACAGCCCTGTCAATGAGAATAGGGGCGTGCTCGGTCCTCCTTTTCCTGTAATCCACAATCATCTCCTTTGTCTTTATCACATTGAGGGAGAGGTTGTTATCCTAGCTCCACACTGCCAGGCCTCCTCCCTCCTCCCTATAGGCTGTCTCATCATTGTTGGTGATCAGGCCTACCACTGTTGTGTCGTCTGCAAACTTAATGTTGGAGTTGGACTCGTGCTTGGCCATGCAGTCATGGGTGAACAGGGAGTACAGGAGGGTACTGAGCACGCACCCCTGAGGGGTCCCCGTGTTGAGGATCAGCGTGGCAGATGTGTTGTTGTCATTGTTGGGGGGGGGGGGTACAACTCAATGTTAGGAAAGTGTTCATAATGTTTGGTATAATCAGTGGATGTTAAACTGTCAGGGGAAAGCATATATGGTGTTAATATGTGCTGCCAACTGGAAATGAGAGCTAGTGAAAACTTTCTCGCACACACACACACAGATATTTCACAGATGCACACACCCACACGCAAGCAATGCAAGCGGTTGTCACACAACTCATTCTCCCATGCGCCCAATTTGTCAGAGAAACGGGATTAGCTGTCGGTAGATTTGCAAAAGGAGTATGCTATACGCTACATCGCACCCTCTGTTCCATCCGTTACACTCATTCCACGGGATTAGCAACAAATCTGACAGGGCCTGATGAAAACATAACTGGGGCTGAGTACTGACACAGCTAAAGACTTGCCAACCCAAGACCGTCAACCCAAGACTTTCACTGTCACAAAGCCTTTAGAGGGGGATGGGTTGGATCCCGCACAAGGTCAAACATCAAAGATTTTGTTGTAGTTTGTTGGAGAGGTTGGTGGAAGTTAGTTGGACCGGATGACAGGTGGACAGGTGTACGGCTGTTGGGGACGAATGAGGCTGTCAGCAGGACAACGGAACACAGCCGTGATTCTCTCTGATTGGCTTGTACTATATTTGTGTGCAGATGCCCATCTCTTTGGAACTGAGTTGTGGGTCTCTAGGTGGCACATATGAGGTTCAGTTAAGGTTTCCTGATGATGTCCATCTCTATGCAGCTTAAACTCTTTCCTCAGCTTTTACGGTTACCTTTAGCATTTACCTTTCGATGACCTCCACTGAGACTAATCGGCACTAAAGGAAGCATGACTCAGTGTCTGGACATCCCTCTATCCCTGTCTCCTTCCCTCCATCCCTCTCATGTCTAACCATAAACAATGTTTAAAAAAAAAAAATCTTTAGCAACAGAAGAGAAGTGGACCGGGGAGTACAAAGGATGCTGTGGCTAAGCCTCTGGCAGTTTTATTTGGTCTTAATCCCTGCTACCGTATCATTCCAGGCTGAATGGCGTTGAATGAGCAGAAGGCAAAGAGGGGGAGGTTACTGAATGTTCGTAAGCAGCTAAAATAATAAAAAGGAAGAGAACTGCCTAAGCCCTCTCTGAGAGAGTATACATAGAGGCCGTTTTGAATGTCTTTGGAACCGCTTTCCTCCCTCCTTTTGTCTCTCTCCTCCCTTGACATCACTGTGAACTCTCCCCACTCTCCCTTTCACCAAAGGCACTCTGAGTCGCTGAGAAGGCAAAGAGAACAGCGAAGGGTTTCTGTGTTGTGTTGACTTTCTTTGCCCTTCTTTTCGCCGATCTACAGTACCAGTCAAAAGTTTTAGAGCACCTACTCATTCAAGGGTTTTTCTTTATTTAAAAAAAATGTCTACATTGTAGAATAATTGTGAAGGCATCAAAACTACAAAATAACACATATGGAATCATGTAGTAACCAAAAAAAGTGTTTGAGATGTTTGAGATTCTTCAAAGTAGCCACCCTTTGCCTTGATGACAGCTTTGTACACTCTTGGTATTCTCTCAACCAGCTTCACCTGGAATTATTTTCCAACATTCTTTAAGGAGTTCCCACATATGCTGAGAAATTGTTGGCTGCTTTTCCTTCACTCTGCAGTCCAACTCATCCCAAACCATCTCAATTGGGTTGAGGTTGGGTGATTGTGGAGGCCAGGTCATCTGATGCAGAACTCCATCACTCTACTTCGTGGTCAAATTGTCCTTACACATCCTGGAGGTGTGTTGGATCATAGTCCTGTTGAAAAAAACAAAATGATCATCCCATCTGGTTTACGCCTAGTAGGACTGCGTATCGCTGCAGAATGCTGTGGCAGCCATGCTGGTTAAGTGTGTCTTGAATTCTAAATAAATCAATGACAATGTCACCAGCAAAGCATCCCCACACCATCACACCTTATCCTCCATGCTTCATGGTGGGAACCACACATGTGGATATCACAGCGGTTGGAACCAATAATCTCAAATTTGGACTCATCAGGCCAAAGGACAGATTTCCACCAGTCTAATGTCCATTGCTATTGTTTCTTGGCCCAAGCAAGTCTCTTCTTCTTATTGGTGTCCTTTAGTAGTGGTTTCTTTGTAGCAATTCGACCATGAAGGCCTGATTCACGCAGTCTCCTCTGAACAGTTGATGTTGAGATGTGTCTGATACTTGAACTCGGTGAAGAATTTATTTGGGCTGCAATTTCTGAGGCTTGTATCTCTAAGGAACTTATCCTCTGCAGCAGAGATAACAGCAGAGATAACTCTCATGTGGCGGTCCTCATGAGAGCCTGTTTCATCATAGCGCTTGATGGTTTTTGCGACTGCACAAAGTTCTTGAAATGTTCCACATTGACTGACCTTCATGTCTTAAAGTAATGATGGACTGTCGTTTCTCTTTGCTTATTTGTGCTGTTCCTGCCATAATATGGAGTTGGTCTTTTACCAAATAAGGCTATCTTCTGTACACCACCCCTACCTTGTCACAATACAACTGATTGGCTCAAACATATTAAGGAAATAAATTCCACAAAATAACTTAAGACACACCTGTTAATAGCAATGCATTCCAGGTTACTTTTTACAAATGTATTTATTTTACCTTTATAGGTAAGTCAAATTCTTATTTACAGTGACGGCCTACCCCGGCCAAACCATCGCCTAATGAAGCTGGGCCAATTGTGCACCGCCCTATGGGAATCCCGATCACGGCTGGTTGTGATACGGTTGTGATATAGCCCAGGATCGATCCCGGGTCTGAAGAGAGTGAGACCTGGATGAGTATTCAGACTAGAGTGACGACTCATACTCACTCACGCACACAAAGCACGACCCAGTAGTGCCTTAGAGCACTGCGCCACTCAGGATCCACAATTTAGCTGGTTGAGAGAATGCCAAGAGTGTGCAAAGCTGTCATCAAGGCAAAGGGTGGCTACTTTGGCGAGTCTCAAATATAAAGTATATTTTGATTTGTTTAACACTTTTTTTGGTTACTAGATGATTCCATATGTGTTATTTCATATATTTTATGTCTTCGCTATTATTCTACAATGTAGAAAACGGTAAAATAAGAAACATCCAAACTTTTGACTTGTACTGTATCTCTCTACAGTAACTCCATGTCTCCAGGGTTGTGCTCACTTCTCGGCCTGGCGCTCTGTGCTTCAGCTTCTCCCCTCAACTATTTTTCACCTTTTCACTGCATCCTTTATTTGAGACTTCAGTAAAGGAGTGAAAACTTGGCGTGGAAGTTGAAGCATTTGGGAATAAGACAAGAGAGAAATAGAGTCTGCTTGGGATGTGTGTTTTCCCATAGATTACCCGAAAATAACTCTTCTGAAATCGATGACAGGCTCTTTGTGAACTCGATAGCTGACAAACTTGGTTTGATCAACTACAAAATGTCTCCCTAGGTTATAGCTGCTCATTTGCGATATCGTCTGGCTTGTTCCGAAGTAGATAATTAGCAGGAACGAGAGATGTTTGAAGCAACGTTTCTGTAAGCCACGCTTTAATGTTTTGACAGCAGCCTTGTCGATACGTCGTCAAAATCTAGACACTCGCGGTGTATCCTCCTTAAACGTTTCTTGTTTATCTCAATGCATCGGGAGACAGTGGGAATGATGGATCAAATAAATAAATAAATAAATAAATAAAGAGTCAACTAGCTCTAGATAAATAATGAAATAAAGTCTCATTGTTCTTAGGGCACACCGCTCAACTCCTGTCGGTTTAGAGCAGCCCAGTGGTTTCACTGGAAAATGAGGTGTCTCTAATGCCGGCTAAGCTCTTAAGCTGCTAATTTCTGGGCCTTTGTTACCTTGTTTTTGTGCTTTCCATCCCCCCTTTCCATCTCTCTCCCCTTTCCCCTTGAGAACGGCGTTGCAGCTCGTGGCCAAGGGTTCAAGGGGAGGATTATTGTCGGGTGAGCCAGGCTCTGTGCCAGAGAGCTCCTCTCTAAGCTTGCTCTGACAGAGGCTGACCTTAGGCATGCTGCGCTTGGGGAAGCTAACCCAGGGAGCACCTCGCTATTTCACCATTTTAGCTTGGCGCTAAGGAAGGAGGAGGGGAGAAAAAGAGAGGGCGAGTTTCACCGACTTCAAAGACTGGAACACTTCTAATGTGAGGGAGTGTTGTGTTTCCTTTCAAACGGCATCAAAGCACAAAGAGAGCGGGAGAGGACGGGAGAGACAAAGAGGATTTTAATTTAAATGAGTGGCCATGTAAAAGGAGGGGGTTGGTTTAGCCCTAGTCCCTTGTGATTCTCTCTCTCTCTCTCTCTCGCAGTGAACTGCAGGGGGAATGCACCGTAGCTATACAGCCCACCACTAAGGCAGAAGATAACACTGGGAGCAATACAAAGCTCTACTCAAGGTCGCTAAATGAGTCTCCTTCACAGCACACTACCGTAGGAGTGCAGTGGAGGGGCCTCCAAGGCTCCTCAGAGGAGATGGACAGAGAGAAAAATGAGGGATAAAGTGGAAGAGGAGGGAGTGGCAAACAATGGAGTTTGATGCAGTGTCTGCAATGGAACTCAGACAAAGCGAGTACATTGTTAACACTCCAGTGAGAAATGACACTGAACGCAGAATGATGAGACTATGAGGAGAGGGAGACCTGGATGAGTATTGAGACTAGAGTGACTACTCATACTCACTCACTCACTCACTCACTCACACACACACAAAGCACGACCCAGTAGTGCCCAGGGGCCTCATTTATAATCGTTGTGTATCTTTCACAACAATAAATATCTGCGTTATTACTCGTTTTTGAGTTTTATAAACTTGGCGCACGCCACATGCACGTTTCCCGTTATAAATCAGACCCGTCCTGAAACTGTGCACGTCTGAACGAGCATTATAACTCCACTTGAAAGATGCCCATCATTCACTTTCATTGGTGACAATAACGCCCTTATTTTCTATATACTTTGGAGGTATTGGAATTAGCCTGAGGCAGTTTCTTTAGGAAATAGCATCTCAAACTTGATCAAACTTGATCAAATGTCTTTGCCAGAATGTTAGTAGTTACGATCTTGTCTCATTGCTACAACTCCCATACAGAGAAACACAACCCAACCAAGTTGCACTGCTTCTTAACACAGCGCACAGCCAACCTGGAAGACAGCAGCACCAATGTGTTGGAGGAAACACCGTGCACCTGTCGACCTGGTTAGCACGCACTGCGCCTGGCCTGCCACAGGAGTCGCTAGTGCGCGATGAGACAAGGGTATCCCTACCGGCCAAGCCCAAGCAATTTGTTGTAGGATTCTCCGGGAATATGAACTATCATTGCCAGAAAAGGTGATTCATTTATTCTGCAAAGGTTATGAAAATATGCATTATGTTTCCAAATGAAATATTGTCAACTGAAATTACAGTATTCATACGTACAGAAGTTGTCTGTTCTACTGTTAACAAACTTCGCTCCGGATCGGATGGCATAGAAAAGAATACTTGAAATAGTTGATCTATTTACCAGAGTTGTGGACTCGAGTCACATGACTTGGACTTGAGTCTGAATTGAGTCACAAATGTGATGACTTGAGACTCGACTTGAAAGAAAAGAAAATAACTTCAGACTTGACTTGGACTTGGAAACTCAAGACTCGGGACTCGTCTTTGACTTGAGACTGATAAATTGAAAATATCTGGCCAGGTTTTGTAATGTCTTGTCACTCATTTTGTGGCACAGAGTCTATGTGGATTACGCTACATGCAGCCGGAGACAGTAGCCGCACCATCGCCCTTGCAACAAACCCCAAAAATGCTGCAGATTTGACCAGCAAACTGTCAATCAACACAGGTTGGGTGAGCTAGCGAACAGATGGATCATTTGCTGTACAGCTATAGGATTGGGTGCAACACAAACGTCAAATTGTAGGGAGAGAGGACTGCCATAATAAATATGCATCTCCAAAAAACGTGTGTGACCAAGAATATTAACTGTTCAAATGAATTATTACTGTGGCGAAGACTCACCATAGGTGGGGCTCTTCATTTGCACTCTTCAAACTCTTGTTGAAATGTTTGCTGTCGCTTTCACACGTTAAAATGCATAGGCCCTGTGTGGTAAATCTACAGTATATTCCATATAATACTACAATAATTGCTAGCGTTTCATAATTCCATCCCCATACCGTTTATGTTTGATAGACCTACAATAAAATGTTCATTTTATAGCCAACTATTTCTTACCCTGTTTTCATCAGATCTCAGGATAAAACCCAGATGCAGACCGTTTGAAGTAACAAAATGTTATTACAAAAACGGGACGGGCAAACGACAGGTCAAGGGCAGGCACAGGTCAGTAATCCAGAGCAGAGTCCGAAAGGTACAGAACAGCACGCAGGCTCATGGTAAGTGCATGAATCTTGTCTGTGAGTTTAACAGAACTTATTTAGCAGGCGAAACCCCGAGGACAAACCATTAAGATTTTTGTTAAAGTTTGAAGTTTTTTTAAGTTTACAGGTAACTTTTGAGATATTTTGTATTCACGTTGAGCAAGTTGGAACCGGTGTTTTTCTGGATCAAACACGCCAAATAAATGGACATTTTGGATATATATCAACGGAATTAATCAAACAAAAGGACCATTTGTGATGTTTATGGGACATATTGGAGTGCCAACAGAAGAAGCTCGTCAAAGGTAAGGCATTAATTATATTTTTATTTATGCGTTTTGTGTCGCGCCTGCAGGGTTGAAATATGCTCTCTCTCTTTGTTTACTAATCAAATCAAATGTATTTATATAGCCCTTCGTACATCAGCTGATATCTCAGCTGTACAGAAACCCAGCCTAAAACCCCAAACAGCAAGCAATGCAGGTGTAGAAGCACGGTGGCTAGGAAAAACTCCCTAGAAAGGCCAAAACCTAGGAAGAAACCTAGAGAGGAACCAGGCTATGTGGGGTGGCCAGTCCTCTTCTGGCTGTGCCGGTGGAGATTGTAACAGAACATGGCCAAGATGTTCAAATGTTCATAAATGACCAGCATGGTGAAATAATAATAATCACAGGCATAACAGCAGCAGCAACAGCAGCACGGCCAGGTGGACTGGGGACAGCAAGGAGTCATCATGTCAGGTAGTCCTGAGGCATGGTCCTAAGGCTCAGGTCCTCTGAGAGAGAGAAAGAAAGAGAGAAAGAGAGAATTAGAGAGAGCATGCTTAAATTCACACAGGACACCGGATAGGACAGGAGAAGTACAGAACAGAACAAGATGAACAGAGAAGTACTCCAGATATAACAAACTGACCCTAGCCCCCCGACACAAACTACTGCAGCATAAATACTGGAGGCTGAGACAGGAGGGGTCAGGAGACACTGTGGCTCCATCCGAGGACACCCCCGGACAGGGCCAAACAGGAAGGATATAACCCCACCCATTTTGCCAAAGCACAGCCCCCACACCACTAGAGGGATATCTTCAACCACCAACTTACCATCCTGAGACAAGGCCGAGTATAGCTCACAAAGTTCTCCGCCACGGCACAACCCAAGGGGGGGTGCCGGCACAACCCAAGGGGGTGCTATCCTCAGATAATTGCATCATTTGCTTTCGCCGAAAAGCCTTTTTGAAATCTTACATGTTGGTTGGATTCACAACAACTGTAGCTTTAATTTGTTATCTTGCGTGTGTGATTTAATGAAAGTTTGATTTTTATAGTAATTTATTTGAATTTGGCCCTCTGCATTTTCCCTGGCTTTTGCCACATATCCCAGAGAGGTTAAAGTCCAGGGCAGAATGCTGGGACAGGACGTCCCCCACTCCGACATCCGAAGCGCCTACCTACACCACGAACTGACAGGAGGGGTCCGGATGGATCAATATGGGAGCTGTGGTGAAGCGGTGCATAAGGTCCAGGAACGTCTGGTCAGCAGCTGGGGACCATGTGAACGTGATCTTGGGAGAGGCGAGTGCTGACAGGGGGGAAGACAGGGTGCTGTAACTCCGGATAATACGGCGATAGAAATTGGAAAATCCTAAGAAACATTGCAGCTGCACTCTGGACGTGGGTTGGGGCCAAACCACAACCCCTCTCACCTTTCCTGGATCCATCTGCACATTCCCACCAGCGATGATGTATCCAAGGAAGGAGATGGTGAAGCGATGGAACTCACATTGGCTTTGACAAAGAGCTGGTTCTCCAGGAGATGCCGGGGGACGCTGGGGGACTTGTTGGATGTTGAGAACATGTTCTTGAGCCGAGCGAGAAAAGACGAGGATGTTGTCGAGGTAGACGAACATGAACCGGTTCAACATATCAGGAGAACATCATTAACCTGTTATGGCTGCAATCCTGATACCGGGATAGATATGACAACTACCAGTGAAAATAGAGGGCGCCAAATTCAAACCACAGAAATCTCATAATTACAATTCCTAAAACATACATGTGTCTTACATCATTTTAAAGCTTTTTTTGTTGTTAATCCCACCAAAGTGTCCGATTTCAAATAGGCTTTTCAGCGAAAGCTCTACAAACGATTATGTTAGGTCTCCACCAAACCACAATAAGCACAGCCATTTTCCAGCAAAATATAGCATTCACAAAAACCAGAAGATAAAATTAATCACTAACCTTGAATTATCTTCATCAGATGACACTCATAGGACTTCATGTTACACAATACATGCATGTTTTGTTTGCTAAAGGTCATATTTATATAAAAAAATCTGAGTTTATATTGGCGCGTTAGATTCACTAGTTCCAAAAACGTCAAGTGATATTGCATAGCCACATCATTCAACAGAAATACTCATCATAAATGTAGATGATAATACAAGTTATACACATGGAATTATAGATATACCTCTCCTTAATGCAACCGCTGTGTCAGATTTCAAAAAAACTTTACGGAAAAAGAAACGCATGTAACAATCTGAGACCGTGCTCAAAAGTAAAAACAACACAGCCGCAAAGATGGCGTCAACATAAACAAGACATTACATGATAAATATTCCCTTACCTTTGATGATCTACATCAGAAAGCACTCCAGGAATCACAGGTCCACAATAGCTGTTTGTTTTGTTCGAAAATGTACGTTATTTGGATCCAAATACCTTATTTTGTTAGTGCGTTTGGTATACATATCCAAACGCTAATTCTGGTCAGCGTTATATTGGACAAAAACTTCAAAAAGTGATATTACCGGGCGAAGAAACATTTCAAACTAAGTACAGAATCAATCATTAGGATGTTTTTAACATATAACTTCAATAAAGTTCCAACCGGAGTATTCTTTCTTGTCTTCGTGAGCAATGGAACACAAGTGACTAGCATGAGGAAAAAGTGGGATCACAAAATGGCTGCTTGATGGACATCTGATATATTCTGCTCTCATTCACTCCCACAACAACATAGCATAGCCTCATTATAATTTCTATTGGTGGTTGACATATAGTGGAACCCCTAGGCAGTGCAACATCATTCATATCTCAAGGGATTTCATTGGGGACTCTGGTGAATACATACAAGCTCAGATTTCTGACTTCCTGTTTTGATTTCAACTCAGGATTTTGCCTGCCAATATGAGTTATGTTATACTCACAGACATCATTCAGACAGTTTTAGAAACTTCAGAGTGTTTTCTATCAAATACTAAGAATAATATGCAAATATTAGCAACTATGACTGAGGAGCAGGCCATTTGATATGGGCACCTTTCATCCAAGCTACTCAATACTGCCCCTGCAGCCATAAGAAGTTAACCAGGGCCTGGAACACATCAGGAGCATTGGTCAAACCGAGGAGACTTGATAAGCATAAACTATATAGACTGTGGTTCCTGGACACACGCAGGTGGATAGGAGTAGTATTGTAGGTGATCCTGCCTATAGAGCACCCATCCAGTGCTCTAACGTTCAGGGGACAGGGGAGGGGCTGAGTGGGGATGCCCAGCTCAGACACCAGGGTGGCATCCATGAAACATTTATCAGCCCCAGAGTCAATGAGAGCCCGGAGAGATTTGTATTGATCAACCCATAGCAGGATGGCATGGAGAGGTGTGCGAGTAAGGGGAGAAGAAACATTCTCTGTATGGCCCACCAGAGTACTCGTACCTACTGAGACTGGCCTTTTTAAAGGACAGGCAGACACATAATGACCGGCAGTTCCGCAATACAGACAACACAGGTGTTAAGTCTGAGTAAATACTCAGCTGGAGACAGCCTAGCTCTGCCGAGTTGAATCAGCTCCGAAAAAGGCGAGTCATCAGACTTCGGAGACTCTCGGGCGAACTTCGGTAAACTCGGATCCTCTTGGGGACGTAGACGGGAGTTCCTCGGAAGCAAGGTGGGATCCCTGGGAGAGCGTTTGGGACCGGAATCAGACCTCCTCTCCACGCTACATTCCCGTTGCCCCCCATCGATCCGGATGGTCAAGGCGATGAGTGACTTGAGATCCGTAGGCAGCTCCTGGGCTGCGAGCTCGTCCTTAACCTCCTCCGATAATCCATGAAGGAATGTGTTGAACAGGGATTCCGGGCTCCAGGCACTCTCAGCAGCCAACGTGCAGAAATCAACTGCATAGTCCGCCACACTGCGGAAGTCTCGGCGAAGCAATTTCGCAGCCTCTTTCCCGGACAACGGAGAATCGGAAACATTTTTCACCTCAGCCACGAACTCCTCCAGGCTGAAACACACGGCAGATTGTTGTTCCCACACCGCTGTATCCCAGGCGAGAGCGTTATGAGATACACTATCTTTGAGCATTCCAAGGGGAAGGACAAGGGCTGCAGCTCGAAGAAAAGGGAACACTGGGAGAGAAACGCCCGACAGGTTCCTGACCCTCCAGCGAAGCGTTCTGGAGGAGGTAAGCAGGGTTCTCGGGAAGCCGGGGTGGCCTGGAGAGACACACTGCTGACAGCGGTGTTACTGGGGGGCTGGGAGGCTACTGTCGTGGCTGGCTGCCTCACAGATAATCCGCGAATTACTCCAGCAATGTATGCAATGCACAATGATGGCGTTCTGCCAAGGTCTGGAATCCATCCAGAAGACCACGAACGAACTCGTTGTGGCTCCCAATGGTGGCTCCTTGGGAGGAGATGGCGTTGCGGAGCTGGTCCGAGTCTGCTGGGTCAGTCATGACCAGTTCGTACTATCAGAACTCAGGATAAGACCCAGATGCAGTCAGTTCAAAGTAACAAAAGTTTATTACAAAAACAGGGGGCATGCAAAGGTCAGTAATACAGAGCAGAGTCCGAAAGATACAGAACGGCAGGCAGGCTCAGGGTCAGTGCAGGCAGAGGTCAGTAATCCAGGGCAGTGTCACAAGGTACAGAACGGCAGGCAGGGTCAGGGCAGGCAGAATGGTCAAACTCGGAAAACTAGAAAACAGGGACTAGAGAGAAAACGGGAGTACGGGGAAAACGCTGGTACGCTTGACGAGACAAGACAAATTGGCAATAGACAAACAGAGAACACAGGTATAAATACACTGGGGATAACGGGGAAGATGGGTGACACCTGGAGGGGGGACACAAAGACAGGTGAAACAGATCAGGGTGTGATAGCTTTAAGTGGGCGTGATGTTTATCGTGCACATGGACGTTCACAAGACTCATGAGGTAGAAGTTCTGTTTGGTTTCCTTTGTTCATATTTCCCGGGTTATGTCGGAGTTCTGTGTGTCTGTGTCCTATGTCTGTCATTTTTGTTGTGCATAATGGGTGCGCATGCATATGCTCCAATGCATGTGGAAATTGCCTTTTAATTTGTAGAACCAGTTTATTGGTTGTAATTGCATGTTCTTGGCAGCCATGTACTTACATTATAGGTATACTCATTTGAGGTCCTGTTAGATATATTTGATTTCTCAAGGGGAGGGTGAACAGTCTTGACCGCTACTGGTGTCCATTTATATAGGACAGGTTACATTTTAGTCATTTAGCAGACACTCTTATCCAGAGCAATTTACAGTGGCAAGTGCATACATTTTTCATACTGGCCCCCCATGGGAAGCGAACCCACAACCCTAGCATTGCAAGTGCTATGCTCTACCAACTGAGCCACGCGAGGGACATGAGCTAGTTCTTTTGGGCAATTGCCAGTGTGTATATTTGGTAAATCTACTTGTATATGTTGTATGATATGGTGCTTTCACCATTGGATCACCAAGACCTGTAAATAAATCTACACTCTTGAGCACATCAACCTGCCTTGCCTTCACTCATTTCAGGTCCAGTACCATCGTTGGGCCGCGGGTGTGAAAGATTCAGCAGACCGCTGACATTACACATCTGGCTAAAAGACTACTGTAGCTCTTCTGGAGTCATTTTATAGATAACGTTAACACATTCTGGAAACAGAAGACACTCTACAGGAATGACCGAGTCCATCCAAATCATCTTGGCTCCTGGTCTCTGACCACGCATTTCAAGGCTGTGTTGAAACAAGGACTGTTCATCGATCCAAGACCAGCTCAGTTAATCCCTACTATCGTGAAAATGAGTTGTCATAATGCTGATTCAAGTGTACATGATCCTAGGGGCATTGGAAAACACAATGTAAGTAACTTAATTTGTATTTATGAGAGGTATTGACATGTTGAATGCACCAAGCTGTCTGTCTAAACTGTCAGAGCAAAAACCAAGCCATGAGGTCCATGAGCAATGCTCCCCATCCAACCTAACAGAGCTTGAGAGCAGAGAAGAATGGGAGAAACTCCCCAAATACAGGTGTGCCAAGCTTGTAACATCATACCCAAGAACACTTGATGCTGTAATCGCTGCCAATGGTACTTCAACAAAGTACTGATTAAAGGGTCTGAATACTATGTAAATGTTATATTTCATGTTTTTTTGTTTTATAAATTAGCAAAAATGTAAAATAAATCGTTTTTGCTTTGTCATAATGGGGAATTGTGCGTAGATTGATGAGGGGGGGAATAAACGATTTAATCCATTTTAGAATAAAGGCTGTAAAGTAACAAAATGTGGAAAAATACTCTAGCTACCTCAATCGTTATTTCAATTTTTTTCTGGTGGATTCACAGCAATTGCTAGCTAGCCAAAACCTTGATAGCTAGCAGGCTGAGCTAAATAAAAATCTCCCTAGATACAGCCATGCCTCATAGTCACGTCATGAGGTATGTAAATGAAAGAGGAATATAATAATACGAATCGAATGGAGTTTCCCATTTCCCCATTCAGAGTTTCTGGCGCAGCACAGATGGTGTGACAAAGGCATTTCCTATCGGACCTGCTAACTTTCTTTGTTGCTTTTACGGTTGGAACCGACATGCAGTACCTCCAGTAGGCAGAGAGGCAAGAACAAGTTGTCCGCCAGCTCAGGAACAAGCTACACTATTCACAGCCCAGTGTACAGTAGTGTTCAATGTAATTGCATTGCTGGCCTTTATTAAACTTAACATATTTGTATTGTTTTAAAAATGTACAAATAAAAAGGACATTTAATAGTTTAAAAATGTTTTTCATTTTTATTTGTTTTAGCTCTTAGTAATAATTAAATGTTAGTACATTTATGTTTACATCATTAGGCCTTCATGTACATGTTACGAATGACCAAAGGTGTCTGACTAAGTACAGCGTCATGCGATATGGAGTCGATGCATGTGTTATGAATGGCCGAAAGTGTCTCACTTCAAACAAAGTATTACAGGATTCTACATGAAGTGTCAATATATAGGTTATTGACGTTCTGCTGATTTGTGAAGGTTCTCTCATGATCCACAAGTTACTGTTTTATTAGAAAACATAAAAAAATATTCTCATTTACAACTGCGACCTGGCCACGATTAAGCAAAGCAGTGTGACACAAACAACACAGAGTTACACATGGAATAAACAAACGTGCAGTCAATAACACAATAGAAAAAAGGAAAGTCTATATACAGTGTGTGCAAATGGCGTGAGGAGGTAAGGCAATAAATAGGCCATAGTAGCGAAGTAATTACAATTTAGCAAATTAACACTGGAATGATAGATGAGCAGATGATGATGTGCAAGTAGAGATACTGGTGTGCAAAAGAGCATTAAAGTAAATAAAAACAATATGGGGATGAGGTCGGTGGATTGGGTGGGCTATTTACAGATGGACTATGTAGGGTGTGAGAGATATTTAAATTGTTGATGGACCTGAAAAACTTGGGCGCACCAGGGGCCTCATTTATGCAACGGACTATGACTTACGCAGAAAACCAGGCATAAGTAGTTATTTATTTAACCTTACTGTGACGTTGAAATGATCTCATCTCTTTGCGAAGACTTGAGGTAAGTGATTTTCCTGCTGGTTATGTTTGGCTATTTTTCTTCCCTTGCAGTTTGTCAGACCATTTCTTTTTCACATCAGCCACAGCTCTGTCGGAGACACACTCCCAAGCTACCTGTTTTGGCTTTGTTTGTCAACCCACTATTTAGGTCACCGAATAATACATGTTGCCTGTCTTCAATCTCCTCCACCATCGCAGTGATCCTGTCTTCCAAAACGTTTGCTCTTCTCTTTTGGTCCATGGCTATTCCTGACTAAACCCTCAATTGTGCCAGCATTCTATAAAGGGAAATTGCTGATTGTAAAGGCACATTCAGGCGCCTTCAATTTGAAGTTAATTTGAGATTTATAGTTCACAGGAGCGTAAGCTACGAATGGGCTTAGAACCTGCGTGAACCTGAACGTAAGCATAGGCCCCAGGTACTCCTCTTCCCATGCTGGAGACAAGGACTTGATTACAGCCTGTTAACAATGGTGCCAACATTTTGTTGCTGATCTTTCAGTGGGGGAGTGGGTGAATGTGTCAAAAGACCTGACTGAGCCCAGCATCGCACGGTATGGCTCGTTCTTTTGTTGTGTCCGTGTTTGTGTATGTACAGAGGAACATGTCACTTGGTTCCAGAAGAAAGACTCTTTACATTTTTTAAGGTTGGGGGCTTTCATCAAGGTAAGTGTTTCTTGGTGTAACGTCGTGCCCAGGCTATTGCGGCGCACACAGCAAATATACGCCTGGGATATCAAGCATTCAAAGGTGGCCTTAGTGGGAGTGTCCATACAACTCTACAGGAGTGATCTGAGTAAAGTATTTGTCATCGTCACTAGTTAACACAGTCAAAAAGTCACAATTATGGCTAAGCCCTGCCCATTTCCACAATGTATCTTCTTGAAATTGTATTTGAAACTTAACCCGAACTAATGAAGGCCAAGTTTAATGCGTTGGCCCACCAGACCTTCCGCACATTTGGGTGGAAGTGTCTGAGAATGGTGTAATGTGACTAACATGACTTCATTTTAGAGCATGTGCCATCCTTCAGCACAACATGTCACCCTTTATAAAGCCTGCACATGTTTATATCATATTTGACATTCTGGGTTACGTCACATTTGACATTGGTGATTATGTCACATAGACATGCCACATTTATGAACCCTCTATAAAGCATGACATACAATTATAGATGCATTGTAGCACATTTATGTAGCGCTTATAAAGACATTATGAATGCGTAATGAAGCCTTTATGAGGCGAATGTCATTTAAAGCGAGACCGAAATGGTCAACACAAACATATAAAAGGAGACACACCTCAGGTGTATACTGGTGAGTGACCTCATAATGTACCCTTCAGTGCCACTAATCACGCTTAACTAATTTCCAAGTTTGTCCATCACCTTTTAGGTATTGCAAAGTGTTTGTTCCTCTTCGTTAGCCTGCTGATTTTGCATTTAGAATGTTGCTGATAACGATTAGCAGTTAGCTCAGCCTAATACCAGAGGAACAGTTTTAAGGAGAGGTTGACATAGCCTTTGGGACATTGAAATAAGACTGTGTGCTCTGAAAGTGGAGCAGGCCCATGCTGCCTATAATCACTGACAGCTCCAATTGTGGCACTGGTGACAAACAACAACAATCCATCCTCCTCTTCATTTTCTGCAATTAGCCCGTGCTTCCTGCTGATCTGATGCAGAGGGGATAGAGGGAGGGATGTCTGTTGCTGCCCAGATGCTGAGTGCCTCACCGATTTAGAGGTCAATGCCTGGGGCCTCATTTATAAACCCTGCGTACAGTGCATTCGGAAAGTATTCAGACCACTTGACTTTTTCCACATTATGTTACGGTGCAGCCTTATTCTAAAATGGATTCAATCATTTTTATTCCCTCATCAATCTACACACAATACCCCATAATGACGAAGCAAAAAAAGGTTTATGGAAATTTTTGCAAATGTATTAAAAACAAAGAACTGAAATATTACATTTACATAAGTAGTCAGACCCTTTACTCAGTACTTTGTTGAAGCACCTTTGGCAGCGATTACAGCCTCGAGTCTTCTTGGGTATGACGCTACAAGCTTGGCACACCTGTATTTGGGGAGTTTCTCAAGATGAATCTTCGCCCCAGTCTGAGGTCTGAGTGCTCTGGAGCAGGTTTTCATCAAGGATTTTTTCTGTACTTTGCTCCGTTCATCTTTCCCTCGATCCCGACCCCTAGTCCCTGTCGCTGAAATACATCCCCACAGCATGATGCTGCCACCACCAAGCTTCACCGTAGGGATGTTGCCAGGTTTCCTCCAGACATGTCGCTTGGCATTCAGGCAAAATATTTCAATCTTGGTTTCATCAGACCAGAGAACCTTGTTTCTCATAGCCTGAGAGTCCTTTAGGTTCCTTTTGGCTAACTCCAAGTGGGCTGTCATGTGCTTCTGTCTGGCCACTCTACCATAACGGCCTGATTGGTGGAGTGCTGCAGAGATGGTTGTCCTTCTGGAAGGTTCTCCCATCTCCACAGAAGAACTCTGGAGCTCTGTCAGAGTGACCATCGGGTTCTTGGTCACTTTCCTGACCAAGGCCCTTCTCCCCCAATTGCTCACTTTGGCTGGGCGGCCAGCTCTAGGAAAAGTCTTGGTGGTTCCAAACTTCTTCCATTAGGGCTCCTGAGTGGCGCAGCAGTCTATGGCACTGCATTTCAGTGCTAGAGGCATCACTACAGACACCCTGGTTTGAAACCAGGCTGTGTCACAAGCGGCTGTGATTGGGACTCCCATAGGGCGTTGCACAAGTGGCCCAGCATTGTCTGGGTTTGGCCTGTGTAGGACGTCTTTGTAAATAAGAATTTGTTCTTAACCGACTTGCCTGTCAAAATAAAAAAATGATGATGGAGGCCACTGTGTTCTTGGGGACATTTAATGCTGCAGACATTTTTTGGTACATTTCCCCAGATCTGTGCCTCGACATAATCCTGTCTCGGAACTCTACAGACAATTCCTTCGACCTCATGGCTTGGTTTTTGCTCTGACATGCACTGTCAACTGTTGGACCTTATATAGACAGGTGTGTGCCTTTCCAAATAATGTCCAATCAATTGAATTTACCACAGGTGGACTCCAATCAAGTAGAAACATCTCAAGGATGATCAATGGAAACAGGATGCACCTGAGCTACATTTCGTGTTTCATAGCAAAGGGTCTGAATACTTATGTAAATAAGGTATTTCAGGTTTTTATTTTTAATACATTGTTTTAGCTTTGTCATTATGGGGTATTGTGTGTAGATTGATGACAACAAAAAAAGATTTAATCAATTTGTGGAGCAAAATGTGGAAAAAGTCAAGGGGTCTGAATACTTTCCGAATGCACTGTATTTAGGATATATGAACATGATGAGAACGACAATCATATCCATAGTTATGCATTTCTGTGTAGTACGGATCCGGGACCCATGATGAAATTCCGTAACCGCAATTCTGTTACCGGGTGTAAATCCACTTCACTTACCGTAGTTCAAAAACCAAGAGAGATTTTTTCCAAAGTCAATGTGTCATGTCATAGGTGACACCCCATTCTTTCTACAGACATCGTTGAATCTTAATTCGCAGCAGATATTTAACAGAGTTGTTGGAAAACGTGGACACAGAACACTGAGGGAAGTTTTACCGAAATTCTGTTACCAAACTTTGTATCTGCACAGATCTTCCAGAAAATATGTTTTTGTAAAATGTTCAGTAGGAATTGTTAAAAGTAGACCTTGTGCATAGAATTGTATGGTATGCCTGTGTGTGTGTGTCCCACCCAGTATGTGTGTGGCTCTGCTGTTGGATGGGCATGTCAACACTGTCAGTAGGGAACTCATCTACCTCCCTCACATACTACTGGCTGCTTCCTCTCCCCCACTCTTCCATCACACACACATCCCCCTTTCTCCACTCCTCTGCGTCCATCACACGCCTAGATGGTTATGTGGGAAGTGTAGGTCTGATTGACCACTTCATACAGAACTGGACACACACACACACACACACACACACACACACACACACACACACACACACACACACACACACATTCCATACTCCACATATATTACAAAATAGGAGGAAGATACTAGGACGGCGTGAGTAAGGAAGGGAAAGATAGAGAAACCATTCTTGTGAATTCTCATCACCAGATTTACAGGGGATTGCAGATTAGAGGCTCCAGATTAGTGTGTTCTCCTGTGATTTAGTTCTGCCCATCTTCAGAGGGCAAACTGTTGTCCCAATGACGAATCCCAGTCAGTCCTTTCATTAGGGATGTTTCCACTGGCTCTAGATTGTCACTAGTAATTAGTTAAGCCTTTATGAGCCACAGCTTGAGAAACACTGAACAGTTGCAAGTCAGGAGGAGTGGGGGGCTCTGACTGGTGAGTCATTTGATTTGGATTTAGTGTTGCTCAGAAGAATGAGAGAATTTAAACTGAGATTAATCCGGATTTCAATCTGTCCTGGCCCTGAAATAGCCCTCCCCATGTCCTGCTGTTCGACTGCAAACACAGATGCACCTGGCATGGGGTGGGAGGGCTCGTTGGTTGTGTGGGGTCTAAGAATGTGTGTGCATGTGTGTGTGTTTGTGGGTCCATGCTTGTGTGCGTGTGTGTGTGTGATACTTGGCCTGGCATCACCTCAGCATGGTGCTGCCTGCTACATCCATTTAATCTTAGACTGAATGCCTGGAGCATAGTTGCTATCAGAATACCAACATTACTGTCTCTCTTTCATCTTACTCTTTACAATGTTTATTACATATCTATATTTGTTAATTGCAAAATCAATATCTGTAATCTAGTATTCATGTGGGCCAAGTTTCCCAAAAGCATTTTAAGGCTAAGTTTATCTTTAGAACCTTCGTAGGAGCATCATTAAATCCATGAGTTGTTTCCCAAAACCATCGTTATTAACGTTGCACTTGAAAACCTTTGTCATCTAGAACATCTACGTGCATTGTCCCAACATTTTTTTTTTGCCCTCCCACGTCACTTTAGACAGAGACGATCTCTGATAAACATAGAATCACATGGTTTAGCCACTTTCTGTGACACGATAACTTCAGAACAAAGTCGACTACAAATTCCAAGTTGCCATTGCCTTTGCAGTTGACACAAGCAAGCGGCGTATACAAATATGCTTCAAATGAAAACCACGATGACGGCATTAAAATATAAACAGTAGGCTATAGGCCTATTTAAATCATATTGAAATACATTTCATGCTCTATCAATTTGGTTCTATTTTGCTACTTTGAAGGCTAGTGTCGATAATTTGTCTCAATACATTTCATGATTTGTAGCCTGTGTGCAATGATGTGCCAAATATGTGATTAAGTGCATTTGTAGCGGGTAAGCATTAGAATAAGCCACCTTAATATTTGCAGCCATAGGTGGTGTTATCTCTCTAAGAGCTGATCCGTTGTCAGTATTGTGAAATAATTACAATTTTAAGGAAAGATTTTAATGGAGAAAGCTGATCCGAGAGCAGCGCTCCCTTTTGATCCTATCAGTATTGACACATGCTCCAACGATGCACTTAGCGACCATTCTCTCTACATGGTGTTTTGTGAAATGCCTGTTACATCTTCGACCATTGTTGGAAAGATGTACGGTTTAAACACTCGTAAGCCTACATTCCATCGCTATCTGGAAACTGGGCCCTGGAGAGAGTGGCCGACTATCAACCCATACATTCATCTACAGTATATATTGTCTGCACATGTAATTCCACTATATATAGGGTCCTCAATGCCACCCAGTTCAATGTGTGTCAACTCCACAGTACTAATGTACAACCTCCATGTCCTGCATGCCCTCTGAGCAACTCATATTTGTCTGTCTACACATCTGTTGTCCTCTCCTTAATCTCTGGTCCATCTGCTCTCTCATAAACACTCTCACCTCAGTCAATGTTACAATGGATCCTGGGTGTAGCTAGCCTCAGCCTTTAGGGAGAAAGTGATACGAGTGGATTGAGTAAGACGACTAAGTAGAGTTTCAAAGTTTTGGAAATTCACTCTCTAAAGTTTCTCATTAATTGAAAGGAAATGTTAATGTTTTCAGTTAGGTGAAGTGTTCTGAGAATTTCAGGAGAGACTACTGGCTGTGCTACGCAATAGGTCAAGATGGATCGACCCTGTACTTACAGAGGAAAGGCAAAGCAAAAACAAAGTAACTGCCGGAAGCACTCAAGTTGACAGACAGAGGGGAAGATGTGGGTCACCTCAAGTTGAAAGAGCTAACACTGCAAATAGCACTGCAGCTACAGTTGAGTACGAAGGAGAAGCACTGCAGGTAAATATACCAGTACCTCAAGTTAGGACTCAAGTAAACATGCAGAAGGCCATAAGGACAGATACATTTGCTGAATATATTAATTATTACAACCTGGCCTGCCTTCAGAAAGTATTCACACCCTTTGACGTTTTCCACATTTAGTTGTGAATGTACATTTTTTTACATTGTGATTTGTTTGTCTTTGGCCTACACACACAATACCCCATAATGTCAAAGTGGAATTATGATTTTAGACATTTTTACCAATTAATTGACAATTAAAAGCTGAAAAGTCTTGAGTCAATAAATATTCAACCCCTTTGCTATGGCAAGCCTAAATAAGTTCAGGAGTCAAAATGTGCTTAACAAGTCACATAATAAGTTGAATGTACTCACTCTGTGTGCAATAATAGTGTTTAACATTATTTTTGAATGAGTACGTCATCTCTGTACCCCACATATAATTAATTATCTGTAAGGTCCCTCAGTCAAGCAGTTCATTTCAAACACAGATTCAACCACAAAGACCAGAGGTTTTACATTGCCTCACAAAGAAGGGCACCCATTGGTAGATGGGTAAATATGAAAAAAAGCAGACGTTGAATATCCCTTTGAGCATGGTTAAGTTATTAATTACACTTCAGATGGTGCATCAATACACCCAGTCACTAAGAAGATACAGGCATCCTTCCTTACTCAGTTACAGTGGAGGAAGGAAACCGCTCAGATATTTCACCATGAGGCCAAATCTGACTTTAAAACAGTTACAGAGTTTAATTGCTGTGATAGGAGAAAACTGAGGATGGATCAACAGCATTGTAGTTACTCCACAATACTAACCTTAATGACAGAGTGAAAAGAAGGAAACCTGTACAGAATACAAATATTCCAAAACAACAAGTATATGTTCCAATAAATATTCAAAAATCTATCACTCCATTATTTCGCTACTGTAGCCTATTTATTGCATCATGTTTTTTTTAACCATCGGCAAAGACAAGTGAGTTTTTTGGGGATAAAAAGAAACGGAATAGATCTAAGCACAGGCAAAATCCTAGTGGAAAACCTGGTTCATAGACTGGAACACAAACACCCTGGAGTTGCTTACCAAGACGATATTGAATGTTCCTGAGTGGCTGAGTTACAGTTTTGACTTAAATCAGCTTGAAAATCTAAGGCAAGACTTGAAAATGGTTATCTAGTAATGACCAACTTGACAGAGCTTGACGAATTTTATAAATAATAACATGCAATATTGTACAATCCAGGTGTGCTAACGCGCTTAGAGACTTACCCAAAAATACTAACTGTTGGAATTGCTGCCAAAGGTGATTCTAACATGTATCGATTTAGGGGTGTGAATACTTATGTAAATGAGATATTTCTGTGTTTCATTTTCAATAAATTTGCTAACATTTCTTAAAACATGTTTCACTGTGTCCTTATTGGGAATTGTGTGTAGATGGGTGAGAAAAAAACATCAATTTAATACATTTTGTATTCAGGCTGTAATCCAATAAAATATGGAATAGATCCATTTTATGTAAACATATTGACCAAATGTCCAAAACTAAATAAGTGTTGATATTAGAAACTAAATATTAGTGTTGATATTAGTTAGTAGGGGTCTTTACTTAATATTGTTGGGCTTTGATGCATTTTAATACCTTTTAAGACTTTTTCTGCTAGATATTTTCTAAGACCTCTTTTCCATCTGTTTGACCAGAAATTAAAGCCTTTACCTATGCCACATTTTTACGACGGAAAATGGTTGAGCATTTTTATGTACAGTATGCTTTATTTTCTCTAAAATATAGACTCTTATCTTTCAGTAGACACCCAACTTGAAATGCTCCTATTAACTTCATGGTGCTTATGGTTTATGGGTTTACATTGAAATGATCACACACGCATCCAACCATCCTCATGCTCAGAAACACAATTTCACACCATGCTGAGCACCACAGCCAGACCATATCAGAAATGTGAGATATTTAGCGTCTATATGTACAGGGTTACTTCCTGTAAAAGTTGCATCATACTGCAGCACACCTTGCGGTCTGCCACAGAATTCTATGGCACGTCATTTCATTGTCAGCCATTGTTGCCATTAGTGCTAGTTTGACCACCAGAGGGCATCTTTGAGAAGCATTTTACTTTTTGTAATATTGGCTGTACTTGAGAATATATATATTTTTTTAAAGAACAAGGTATATGGGATTGATTTTAATTTTAGCTTAATTAATTTGATTAATATTATGGTGTTTCTATTCCAAGAAAAAAAAAAAAAAAAAACGTTAGGAATATATGGCGCTCTACAACGTGACCATTTCCACACCCTAATTGTAGGCTAATCAATACCCAGATGGAGATTCAGTGAAAATAGTGACCAGTCAGTGACCAGTCATCATGCTTGTCTCAGAACAGTGTAAAACGGTGCTGAAATAGTTGAACACACCCAGGTAGGCTATTGCTTCAAATCCTATTATAACAATTGGATGACGGCGGTCCAGAACATAATAAGTATAGAATATTAGCACAATTAAATTGGCCAACACTACAAATTTAACATGTCAAACACATATGATTAGTACATAATAAATTCAGTGACAATAAGATAATAATGTTGATATGGCTACGCTCATAAAATCACTATGTCTCTATTCAATTATTATTTGAGTCTATTTCTCTGTGCGTTGATTGGTGGGGAAAAACAGGTCTACGTAGCCTACTGTAGGCTCCACTACTTTTTTAACGTTGACATTTGTTCACAACAATTAGCTTGATAGCAAGATAAAATGTCGCTCTCAAAAAGTATCAAGAAGAAAAGTGGATAATGAAAATCCAAGTTTCAGAGAAGAATGTACATATGAGAAGAATCAGAGAAGAATGTACATATGCTCATCTCTCCATCTTTTCCCAAATCCAAGCCAGTGTGGTCAGTTATGGTCAGATTTGCCAAATGGAGGGCGAGGGAGATGATTGTATGCATCTCTGTGTGTGGAGTAAAGGTGGTCTAGGATTTCCCCATCCCTGGTTGCACATGTGACATGCTGGTAAAAATGTGGTAAAACTGATTTAAGTTTTCCTGCATTAAAGTCCCCGGCCACTAGGTGCAGCGCTTCTGGGTGAGCATTTTCTTCTTTGCTTATGGCCTTATAGAGTTGGTTGAGAGCGGTCTTAGTGCCAGCTTCGCTTTGTGGTGGTAAATAGAAGGCTACAAATAATACAGATGAGAACTCTCTTGGTAGAGAGTGTGGTCGACAGCTTATCATGAAGTACTCTACCTCAGGCGAACAATACCTCGAGACTTCTTTAATTTTAGTCATCGTGCACCAGCTGTTATTGACAAAAAGACCCGCACCCCTCGTCTTACCAGAGGTAGCGTCTCTGTTCTGCCGGTGCATGGAAAATCCCGCCAGCTCTATATTGTCTGTTTCTTTGTTCAGCCACGTCTGGGTGAAACATAAGATGTTACAGTTTTTAATGTCCCGTTGGTAGGATAATCGTAATGGTAGGTCATACATTTTATTTTCCAATGCTTTCACATTAGCAAGAAGAATAGAAGGCATTGGGAGTTTGCTCGCTCACCTCCGGATTCTCAGAAGGATCCCTGATCTGTGTCCCCTTTTCTGGCGTCTTTTCTTCACACAAAAGGCATGGATCTGGGCCTGTTCCAGTGAAAGCAGGATTTCCTGCTCATCGGACTAATTAAAGGAAAAAGTTTTTTTTTTTTTTTTCCAGTCCGCGGTGAGTAATTGCTTTTCTGATGTCCAGAAGTTATTTTCGGTCATAAAAGACGGTAGCAGCAACATTATGTACTCAATAGATAAAAAATAAGTTACACAAAATGCAATTTTGTATTGGTTGGGAGAATGTAAAACATCAGCCATGTTCTTCGGCGACACCTTTTCATATCACTACTGTAAATACAATCACAGAATATCTAAGGGGCTTTTATACAATTATAATGCAGGGTTAATAATAATAATAGTACTTTATATTAAACTGAAATTGCAACCAACCTTCTATGGCTTGTTTAAAAAATAACTATATTTTAGATGATTTCATTTTCAAATAACCAATAGTGAGTGAGAAAAAGGCCAGAACCAGCATCTGTAGCAACCTAGCTTGCACTTCAATGCAGTGTCTTAGACTGCTGCGCCACTTGGAATGCGCCATCCGCAAAGTTTTTAATGCCTTGCACAAAGTATATATTGTTCTGCTAATAGCCCTTAATGGCGCTGTATAACGTGACCGGTCAGGAGTAGGCTCCAGTACTACAGTAAGAGCAAAATAATCCTAACATTTCCACACCCTAATTGTAGTCTAACCAATACCCAAAGAGAGATTCAGTGAAAATAAAAAATATGATTGATTTATCAAGACCAGTCCCCATGCTTGTCTCAGAGCAGCGCTGTCTTGACCTCTGAATGCTGTCTTTTCCCCCCTTCCACTTGCCTCTTCCATTCATTTTGAAAGAGTCTTTTCCAGTAAGCATAATCAGTGCTCGAACTCCCCCTTGTGCTGGTCTGGAGTAGTGATGCGGGATAACGTACTAAATCTCAAATTTCCTCTAAATCCCGCAGCATAATCTCAAAACTTTTAGTTGAGTAACCACTGTACGTGTATGCATATGTACACGTGTTGAATCTGCTTCATGTACTGTATATGTGAAAATGTTTCACTAAATGTTTTTCAATCTGTCTGTCCATCCATCTATCTATCCTTTCTTTCTCTCTATCTCTGGGTGAAAGGGACACCTCAAGAACACAAGATGGGCAGCTTCTTTATGCCATAGGCCTTTACATGGCTGGCACGGGCAGATACACAGAAGACTTATAGGGAGGGGTACATAGAGAGAAAGATAGGGAGAACCTGTTTACCCTGAGCTCTGTTGTTCTATACACTGCTGGCATACAACCCATCTTACCTGTGCTCCGAGACATCCTTCTCACATCTCCTGGGGAGTGAGAGCGAGAGAGAGAGAAAGAGAGAGAGGGAGAGAGATGTCTCTGACAACCCAAACCCCATCCCCCCCACCTGACATGGCATCCCATCTACCTCTGTCAGTGAACGAGCCCAAGGAATGAGAGATGAGATAGATGGTTGAAAAAAATGAAGAGATGAAAGGGGGTGGGAGGTTGGAGGGGTCTACCATCAACCATGTCTTTCTTCACACGTCTGCTGAACGTCTACCAGGTGAAGCCTGGGAGATCAAAAAAAACACATACCTTCAAAAGAATGTGCTTCTGAGAGCTCCGTAACTCCCTTTGACATCGACAAGCTTCTAGTTTCTCTAACTCCACTGACACACTAACCCCACTCTGCCACCCCTTTTGCCTCCCACTGTGACCTGTTGTCATCATGGCTCGGCATGGGGTGAATGTTATTATCATTGTGAGATTCCATACGTTCTTGTCATCCTAGCAGTTAGTTAAGCAATGGGGAGTAGGCTTAGTTATCAATTACTGTAAGACAAAGTAAACAAACAGCAACAATGTATTAACCCTTAAATTATCCTATTTGTTCTTTTAGGGGATTATTTCCCTCTATTTGACTGTTTGTGCTAAAAACATCTCTTTTTTTTGCCTTCATGGCTTCCTCTTAGTAGCAGTGGTGGAAAAAGTACCCAATTGTCATACTTGAGTAAAAGTAAAGATACCTTAATAGAAAATGACTCAAGTAAAGGTAAAAGTCACCTAGCAAAATACTACTTGAGTAAAAGTCTAAAAGTATTTGTTTTAAAATATACTTAAAACCTCTCTGGGGTAGGGGGCAGTATTTTGACATCCGGATGAAAAGCGTGCCCAAAGTAAACTGCCTGTTACTCAGGCCCAGAAGCTAGGATATGCATATAATTGGTTGATTTGGATATAAAACACACTAAAGTTTCAAAAACTGTTAAAATAATGTATGTGAGTATAACTGAACTGATATGCCAGGAAGTGGGATTTTTTATGTTTGTAGTTTTCCATTGACTGCCTATACAGCATCCAATTACTTAGGACTCAGATTGCACTTCCCATGGATTCAACTAGATGTCAACAGTCTTTAGAAATAGTTTCAGGCTTGTATTCTGAAAAATGAGGGAGTAAGACCACTCTGAATGAGTGGATAGTGGAAAGTCCACAGACCTGTTTGCTGCACACGCCTTTCTTGTTTTTCTATTGTCCGGATTAAATATTATTGATTATTATGACTAAAAACAACCTGAGGATTGATTATAAACATCGTTTGACATGTTTATACAAACTTTACTGATACTTTTTTGATTTTTCGTCTGCCTGTTGTGACTGCCTTTGAGCCAATGGATTACTGAACAAACGCGCCAACAAAACGGGGGGGTTTGGATATAAAGAGGGACTTTATCGAACAAAACAAACATTTATTGTGTAACTGGGAGTCTTGTGAGTGAACCCAATTGAAGATCATCAAAGGTAAGTGATTAATTTTATCGCAATTTCTGACTTTTGTTACTCCTCTACTTGGCTGGTAACTGTTTGTAATGTTGTGTGTGCTGGGAGCTGTCCTCAGATAATCGCATGGTATGCTTTCGCCGTAAAGCCTTTTTGAAATCTGACACAATGATTGGATTAACAAGAGGTTCATCTTTAAGCCGATGTTTTATACATTTTTATTATGAGTATTTCCCCTAGAGAGGTTAGTAAATGTAATTGCTAAAATATACTTAAGTATCAAAAGTAAAAGCATAAATGATTTCAAATTCCTTATATTAAGCAAAGAAGACTGCACATTTAATTATTTTATTTTATTGACGGATAGCCAGGGGTACGCTCCAACACTCAGACATCCTTTACAAACAAAGCATGTGTTTAGTAAGTCCACCAGATCAGAGGCAGTAGGGATGTTCTGTTGATAAGTGTGTAAATTGGTCAATTTTCCTGCCCTGCTAAGCACTCAAAATTTAATGAGTACTTTTGGGTGTCAGGGAAAATGTATTGAGTAAAAATTTAAATATTTTCCTTAGCAATGTAGTGAAGTAAAAGTAGTCAAAAATATAAATAGTAAAGTAAAGTACAGATACCCCCAAAAATTACTTAAGTAGTCCTTTAAAGTATTTTTACTTAAGTACTCTACAACATTGGTAGAAAGAGGTCAAATGTGGATATTCAACAAACCTTTTCCTCACAAAGGTTTGTGAAAGAGGAGCGGTAGATATTAGAAGAAAAAGTGGGGGAGAGAAGGGAGAATGTGTCAGCCGTGCATGTGACTCTTTATAATTAGCTGGCAAAACTGCCAAGCGATCGCAGCGAGCGACTGAAGCATTAGATTAAACTATGTTTTGTATTTAACAGTGATGTCCTGTATGCTCCGGTGCTCAGGGAGCACGTTCAGACCCCCTCGATGATCCCCCATCGCTGCCACACCAACGCACCCCACCACCAGCCTACAGTAATTGGTCATTATTACCATGCCCCCCTTGTGGGACCCCGTTATTGAATGTTCTTTAGTGTCTGCTCCATTTATAGGGTTTAGGGCATAGGAGGTTAGGGGTTATCACTGGGCATGACTGCTCACTTGTTGTCAACAGTAAACACCTCATTTCTGCTGTCGCATCCAACCTGGATCAATATCTGGTTTTAACGCAGACAAGAGCACTGAATCCAGCTTTACACAGATATGAGCTGACGAAGGGTAGCCTAACTTGAGTTTTATGCTGCTTTCAAGACACCTGGGAACAAGGTCAAATCATGACATCAATGATCATAAGGTCAGAAAGTCAGACCTCTAGAAAGAGGCCAGAGTTGGAATTCTGAGTTGGATGACAGTTCAAAACTTTTTTTTCCCCTTTGAAGCTCGTTTTTTTCAAAGTTCCCATTTTCTCTTGAATGCTCTGAAGTCAGAGATTTCTCAGATGGAGACGGCAGGGTAGTCCTTTGAGTCAGGAACCAAAACTCCTCCATGGTGACCTGTGAATGCGTTGTCTGGCGCATTTGGTTACATGAAAGCTCGATCAGCTGTTCGAGGTCACTTGCCGGCATTGTCAACTGAGCCAGGATCACAGTAAAACAGATTGGGAAGTAGGGTCTGTCACAAAATCCTCTTCCAAGCGTCGGAGGTGAGCAGTCATCACTCGTGTGGGACACTTACTGATGCTTTTTATTACACAGAAAGTCAACAGTTCCTCTCTCAAAACCACCAGGCCTCGGTGTGAAATAGAACATTGTCGTGCTCTGATCCCACATCTCCACAGAGTTTCGCGGAGTTACCTGCTGCAGTATATTTCTCTGCTCAGCTCTTTTGCCGCCAGTTACTCTCTGGGGATCATACAATGGGTCCATATGGCAGAGGGAGACACATTCTTAACTAGGGTGCAGAGACCTGTCCGCCGTCCAGAGATAGATGTGTTTTTATGTGAATGTGCCCATTATCTTAACAGATGAAGCCCCTATTTTCTTAATTTGGGGGGTCGCTACCTCTGGTTTGGGAACCGCTGGGTTAGGGGCAATGGGTTAGAGGGCAACTTGTTCGCCTATTTCATATCTCTGACCTGATCCGTTGCTTTGCAGCACACATTACTGAAAATCTCTTAGCTAACTATAACCCCTAAAAGCGACAGATAACTATGGTAAGAACTGGATTTGAATCTGAAACTAGATACGATTGATATCAGGAATGGGACAAAACATCTGGCCATTTTAGTAGATCCACGATATACAGTACATGGTAGATTTGTTCACAGATATCTACATGCCTTGAAGCTTCATGTGTATTGACAGGGGCTAGGTAGCCTGCCAATGTTTGGTTCAAGAAGCACACCTATCGTTCCGGGCTGCCTGCACCTTATTGCCTGAACTCCTCCACAGTTTAACAACAACTCCACAGAGTATCGAGACAGGCTGACTGGGGAATGCTGAGCAGCTAGCCGGCATAATTGAGACAGGGCTGCTCATAAACAGTCCTAGGCTACATCTCCCCCCGGCAACACTAAAGAGAATGAGAGAGCATCTCCTCTCACTCCTTTGATCTGCCCATATGAGATGTAGAATAATTAGCGCGGCATGAAAACGAAGTACCGTCGCCCACTTCTCTCAAAGGGTTTGCTGAGTAAATGCCAGGAACATAAAAAAAAAAAAAAACTGTCACCCTGCCTTAATAATAATCACATTACCTCAGAGGTCTCAAATGAATTCCACTCAGTAGGAATGTAACCCAAGGGACTCACGGTGTGTTTTCTCTCGTGTTCGGGAAGGAACTCTTTATGCTCAGGTACCTCACGTAATGGCAAATCTTTAGGATTGCTCAGATACTGACATTCATTTAGCACCACTGTGACTGAATGCTTCAATTTAGATTGTTATCACTATGAGTGTCGATCAGGTTATGGTGAATGAGTGCATAAAGGTTATACAAAAGGTCAAACACAAACAAAATTATAAGTTTTTGTTGTTTTGTCCAGGGTTAGCCTCCCAACCTGCCTTATTTTATGCTGTTGACCATCGTAGACCCTTGAATTGTTTTCTTAGTTGAAATATATATTTTTTTGCATGAAGTCTGCCAGTAGTGTAAGGCAGTGTAAGTCTTTGTCTCTATTTATGTAGCTACCACAGTTTGATATCAGAAAGAAGCACGTATTTTATAAAAGCGCTCTGGGCTGTGAGAATGGCTCAAACTTTCTCCAAACGGAACAATTGAAATGCAGCAGGAACTTTTCTGTCTGCCAGATTTGGCTGGCCTGCTTGTGAACCCGAAGAGCTCAAATCCCATCTCTGGCAGAGAAAGAAAAAGAGAGGGAGGGAGAAGGGTAGAAGTAATGGAGGAGCGAGACAGGGGAGAAGGAAGAGGGGCGCTTGGTTACATTTCTGGGTGAGAAATAAGCTCAAATTGCTTGAAATCTCCTTGGGTGTAGTTCAGGGAGGTGTGTAAGAGCCCATTACAAATATTAATGGCAAAGAGCACCACATGTTCCTGGTTCAGAAGAGCCTAGAGGGGTGGGGGAGCAATATTACCACGTTTTTGTTTGTCCCAAGAATATTGAATTGAAACACCGTGACTTGGAAATGGTAGAAAATATTTAGAAAAGTCATGGTGGTTGAAAAGCTTCCGAAAAGGCAGAGGGACAGGGAATGTGGACCCACACACATGCACACATGCATGCATACGCAAGCACACACCACATGCACACACACATACTGTACTGTATGCATCCAGGGTTTTTTTCTGGATCAAAAGGGGCTTAGGTGGTGGGCATGGTAGGGAGGTGTGGTAGGGGGCGTGGCAATGGGCGCGCGTGGCCAGTCGGCGCGGCTGAACATTTTAGAGGCCCCCATCTTGGCAGTGTAGATCATTTTCTAGCATATTTAAACCTACAAATTTCTCCATAGAGCTGAGAGAGGTTTTTGCAGTTTTAATGCAAATTTCCTGCAATTCTACACATTTTTCCATGGAACTGAGAGAAAATGTTGCAGTTTTAAGGGCCCAGTGCCCTTACACTTTTAGTGTAAAAGTGGTTTGAAAAGACCGGCTGAAATTTCCGCCTGTTTTGGTGGGAGAAAGCTTTGGCCTGCCTGGTGACATCACCAGGCGGGATAAGTTAATAGAACAATAACAAAGACAGTTTCAAACCTCTCTGCCAAAAGCATCTTGTTTTCAGGTTACATATCCTTGCCTGGCTACCCAGACTCCTTGCTCCGGACAAAAGCTACACTATGTCCACGGACGTTAGTTTCTTCTCCGCAATGAGTCTGGATCTGAGTACCTCCCTGACTCTTCACAGGATGCAAACACACTCCGGGCCATCTGATTGCACCAGAAACCGATAGGTTGGGCCAGAGCCCAAACACGTGTGGGTAAAGTGGCGGTTTGAAAATGTTTAACTGGCTTTGATACTCTGTTAGAGTACACTGTTTGATACTCTATTAGTTAGAGATGTTTAGTACAATGCCCGACATGCTCCTCATCTCCAAAAATGACTTCAATGATGATGGCAGTTTCAGATTAAAGTATGCAGTGAACAAAAGAGCAGCGGGATAATTTAGTGTCTACACATATCCCTCCCATTAGGCTTGTACAATTAGGCACCATACTCAGACCACTCCCAGACAGTCCTAGCAAAATTCTTGCTTGAAGAATTGCTCTTTGCTAAGATGCTATTTTCATTTATTTTGGACCAATTTAAATCAATCACATTAAAACCTGTTAAGGATATGGCAGACATATGCCCCCTTTGGAGAGATTGGGTACCCCTAGTAAACTGAAAAAAAAATCTGTCAAAAATTGCTAATATATGCATATAATAATTATTATTGGATAGAAAACACTCTAAAGCTTCTAAAACCGTTGGAATTATGTCTGTAAGTATAGCAGAACTCACAGGGCAGGCATTCTTCCAAACTAGTTTTTGTGGTCATGAAAGTTGGAGCAACTTTGACGTCATCGCCACCACCCTTCCCAACCAGTTATGATTCTGGGGAGACTTTCTATCTCTTCCGCTAGATGTCCTCTTTCAGTAGAGCTTTGAATCGTTCAAATTGACCCTATGGGAGTGAAATTAGTGCGTGCCACGAGAAAATAGGTTGTGCGTTGTGGCGCGAATTGGTCCCAGCCATTCCTTTGTTCCAGCACTCAAGAGAAGGGCAGACGATGGCCGATTGAATTGAAGTTTGTTTTGTGTGTCTAAAACATCATAAAGCTTGCTTCTGCACTTAGTTTGACCTGTTTAGTCAACATATAATATGTAATTTTGAAGTTTTGATGCGCAACTTTTCCGGACCAGAGGACATTTTGGGTGCATTTCAGCTGATGTTATTAGCAGTAGCTAATACAAAGACGCAAGACTTGAAACCAAACAATGTATTGGGTAAGTATGAACCCTTCCAGAACATTCTGAACGAAGACCATCGAAGGTAAGGGAATATTTATGCTTAAATCTGTGTTTCTGTTGACTCCAACATTACGTAGAAATGTAGCTTGTATCTGAGCGCCGTCTCAGCATATTGAATAGTGTGCGATTTCTGTAACGTTAAAAATAAATCTAACAAAGCGGTTGCATAAAGAAGCAGTGTATCTTTCTAACTATATGTAGAACATGTATATTTAGTCAAAGTTTATGATGTCTATTTACGTTATCTTGCCGCGCTACCTAGATTTCCTGCGGACATTTTTGAGTAATTTCTGAATTTCTTTTTGGTGTCCAAACTTTTGACTAGTACTATATACAGTGGGGCAAAAAAGTATTTAGTCAGCCACCAATTGTGCATGTTCTCCCACTTAAAAAGATGAGAGAGGCCTGTAATTTTCATCATAGGTACACTTCAACTATGACAGACAAAATTAGAAAAAAAAATACAGAAAATCACATTGTAGGATTTTTTATGAATTTATTTTCAAATTATGGTGGAAAATAATTTGGTCACCTACAAACAAGCAAGATTTCTGGCTCGCACAGACCTGTAACTTCTCTTTTAAGAGGCTCCTCTGTCCTCCACTCGTTACCTGTATTAATGGCACCCGTTCGAACTTGTTATCAGTATAAAAGACACCTGTCCACAACCTCAAACAGTCACACTCCAAACTTCACTATGGCCAAGACCAAAGAGCTGTCAAAGGACACCAGAAACAAAATTGTAGACCTGCACCAGGCTGGGAAGACTGAATCTGCAATAGGTAAGCAGCTTGGTTTGAATAAATCAACTGTGGGAGCAATTATTAGGAAATGGAAGACATGCAAGACCACTGATAATCTCCCTCGATCTGGGGCTCCACGCAAAATCTCACCCTGTGGGGTCAAAATGATCACAAGAACGGTGAGCAAAAATCCCAGAACCACACGGGGGGACCTAGTGAATGACCTGCAGAGAGCTGGGACCAAAGTAACAAAAGCCTACCATCAGTAACACACTACGCCGCCAGGGACTCAAATCCTGCAGTACCAGACGTGTCCCCCTGCTTAAGCCAGTACATGTCCAGGCCCGTCTGAAGTTTGCTAGAGAGCATTTGGATGATCCAGAAGAAGATTGGGAGAATGTCATATGGTCAGATGAAACCAAAATATAACTTTTTGGTAAAAACTCAACTTGTCGTGTTTGGAGGACAAAGAATGCTGAGTTGCATCCAAAGAACACCATACCTACTGTGAAGCATGGGGGTGGAAACATCATGCTTTGAGACTGTTTTTGTGCAAAGGGACCAGGACGACTGATCCGTGTAAAGGAAAGAACGAATGGGGCCATGTATCGTGAGATTTTGAGTGAAAACCTCCTTCCATCAGCAAGGGCATTGAAGATGAAACGTGGCTGGGTCTTTCAGCATGACAATGATCCCAAACACACCGCCCAGGCAACGAAGGAGTGACTTCCTAAGAAGCATTTCAAGGTCCTAGAGTGGCCTAGCCAGTCTCCAGATCTCAACCCCATAGAAAATCTTTGGAGGGAGTTGAAAGTCTGTGTTGCCCAGCAACAGCCCCAAAACATCACTGCTCTAGAGGAGATCTGCATGGAGGAATGGGCCAAAATACCAGCAACAGTGTGTGAAAACCTTGTGAAGACTTACAGAAAACGTTTGACCTCGCATTGCCAACAAAGGGTATATAACAAAGTATTGAGATCAACTTTAGCTATTGACCAAATACTTATTTTCCACCATAATTTGCACATAAATTCATTAAAAATCCTACAATGTGATTTTCTGGATTTTTTTTCTAATTTTGTCTGTTATAGTTGAAGTGTACCCATGATGGAAATTACAGGCCTCTCATCTTTAAGTGGGAGAACTTGCACAATTGGAAGCTGACTAAATACTTTTTTGCCCCACTGTATATAGTACTAGTCAAAAGTTTGGACACCTACTCATTCAAGGGTTTTTCTTTCTTTTTCTTTTTTTTTTTCTATTTTCTACATCGTAGAATAATAGTGAAGACATCAAAACCATTAAATAACACATGGAATCATGTTGTAACCAAAAAAGTTGTTTTGTTTTAAATGTGAGATTTTTCAAAGTACTGTAGCCACCCTTTACCTTGATGACAGCTTTGCCCACTATTGGCATTCTCTCAACCAGCTTCATGAGGTAGTCACTTGGAATGCATTTCAATTAACAGGTGGGCCTTGTTAAAAGTTAGTTTATGGAATTTCTTTCCTTCATAATGTGTTTGAGCCAATTTGCTGTGTTGTGACATGGTAGGGGTGGTTTACTTCCGATTTCAACTGCACATGTCACTCAGGAGCCAGAGCCACATGGCAATGATGGCCTATTGGTTTTCTGAAGCTGAGTATGCCAACTGTGGAGGGTAGGTGGATTTAGATGGAAGAGGGCTGTGGGAAGGGGCTGTGGATTTGGTTCAGGGCTGCTGTGGTGTGTAATAAATAAAGATGTTGTGCCTACACAGCCACATGGCCCCTGGCTTTAACAACATGAGTCTGTGAGCTGGCATTCAGTGAAGGACAAATTATGGAGGCAGTAGAATACACAGATAAATGAACAAAAAATGGAAATAAATGGTTTGAAACAAAAGGCCAAAAGATTGAGACAGCGAGATAAGAGAGGGAGGGGGGACCTTTTTACATGCTGCATTAAAATCAACCTCTTTCCCTGTTCAGTGAGTTAGGAGAGGAACAGTGTGTGTGTGTGTGTGTGTGTGTGTACTGGTGTGTGCGTGTCCAAAGATATTTCTTAGGTATTTTATCAGATGCGCCATTTCGCCAATATCTACCTCACCTGCTCCTCTTGCGGTGTCTCTCTAGTTAAATAAAGGTTCAAACATTATTTTTTTTAAATGATCAAAACACATTGTTTAGAATATCTACAGACATTTAATAATTGCACTCTTCTTGTATGACTCAGTAGGCTACTGACCGATTCAAATCCTCCTCCTGCTGGAAACTTGGTCAGTAGCTACAGTTTGGTATGAGAGGAGTGCCATCTTCCTGCATCTCACATCTGCCTGTATTTATTGAACTCTGCCTGCTGGACCCATGGGTTGAGGCAAACGTTGTCACATCTGGAATGGAGTGTCATGAACTCCACCCCTCCTTCCACCTGAGTGCACCTGTCCAATAACCTGTAGTACATTACATAGATGGGAGGAACTTCATCACTTACTGGAGAATAATGAAGACGGAACCTCACCCAGAGAGCTGTGCATGTCAGTGTGTGGTTAGACAGCCAGAACCTCACCCAGAGAGCTGTGCATGTCAGTGTGTGGTTAGACAGCCAGAACCTCACCCAGAGAGCTGTGCATGTCAGTGTGTGGTTAGGCAACCAAATCCTTAGAATAGAACATAGAGATAGAATAGAATGCCAGAATATTTCTTCATAATACATTTTAAATCCTTATTTTTCAGGGGGTGCAGCAGCACTCCTACTTCCTGTGGCTATGAAGAGGCCCCATTGAAATGATGAGGAATCCTTTTGGCGGAGTGTTGGTTGTTCTGCTGGTTGATTATGGCCGGAGAGGCTCAAAGCTCACAGAGGCTCCCTTGGATACCATTGAAATCCCATTGAAATACGTCAATGCGGCTCCGGCGCTAGCAAAAGCACTAACATCAGGCCTGGAAACAGGATGGAACGGGATGGGGAAGTTAAAATATACAGACATTAACATCCCTGTCCCAGCCCCCGCCCCCACCCCCCTCAAATATGCTGCAGTGGTGTTGCAGAGCCAAAAGCGCCTTGGTGCCAAAAAGGCGATTGATAAATAAATGGTATCGGGGCCGTGTTGACAATGGAGGCACTTAATGGATGAAGAGGGACAGCCGGCATTAGATAGCCATGATGGCGCTGCTCATGTGTGAAACCATGGTAATGGTATTCATTCTACCTGGTGATCAGGCCCAGCAGGACGCGCTGCCTGCCTGCCCATGAATATTTCATGAGAGGCGCCATAAAATCACATCTTTAGAATCACAGATTAATACACAGGGGACACAAGGGGCTGAAAACAGGAGAGGAGGGAGGGCATGATGTATGTGTGTGTCCATCTCTGGGAAATAGATCCTTTATATCCGGATCAGGTTTTGGGCCAGAGCGTTTCAGTGAGAGGAACAGCACAGTAATGTCCTCATTTGTATTTCACAAGACTTTGGCATAAAATAAACAAGGAATACATTTACATGAGTGCCTCCACGCTCAACACAGCAATAGTTATCAGAGCCAATTCACACCCACCCAGTCCCTGTTTCTCTCCTCCAGACGTAATCGACTTTTTCCAGATACGGCTGTCTGTTTTTGTTTTTTTTTACCCTTGGAATTCATGGAGAGGAGGATGTAGGGAAATAAAGGGGAGTTCAATCTATGAGTGTTTGCATTGTAGTTGCTGCAGTGATTTTCTCCCATGCCGCATTCTGCCATGTCACTGGGCCACATCCAAGAGAGCAGAGCAGAGTGTGTGCTGGAGTGTGTGGCGTGCTAATTAGCGGAGTGGACGCAAACGCTGGTTAACTGAAGGTCAACACAAGAGGGGCCAAGAAGAAGCACATAGATCATCCACACCACCAATGCTGCCCTCTCTCCCTACGCACCCCCCCACCTCTACCCTCTTAAATAAATAAACAGTGTTAAGTGCTAGCGCGCTGGGGGCAAAAATAGCGACCTGATTAATTGAAATATTCCGTGACAGCTGGGTATTTACATTTCAACACCCTCTCATCGAATCATGCCTGTCAGAGTTAGCCTACACGATGGCCCATATCCAACAACCAGAAGCTGAATAAGGCTACTTGCATGCTAATGCACAAATGTGGCCTGCATACACTATATATACAAAGTTATTTGGACACCTCTTCAAATTAGCGGATTCGACTGTTTCAGCCACACCCGTTGCTGACAGTTGTATAAAATTGAGCACACAGACATGCAATCTCCATAGACAAACATTGGCAGTAGAATGGCCTTACTAAAGTGCTCAGTGACTTATATATATATATATATATATATACTGTATATTCACAACTCAACTACTCCTATGCAGACTTGTCTACAGACAGACCACTAACTCACTCAGTCTATATCTCACATTACTGGCTCGTTCACACGGCACCGTCATAGGATGCCACCTTTCCAACAAGTCAGTTTGTCAAATTTCGGCCCTGCTAGAGCTGCCCCGGTCAACTGTTAGCGCTGTTATTGTCACTTTGCGGCCCAACCGCACAAGATAGTGCACACAAGATTGTCAACACAAGATCACAGAATGGGACAACTGAGTGCTGAATCCCGTACATGTAAAAATCATCTGTCCTCGGTTGCAACACTTACTACCGAGTTCCAAACCGCCTCTGGAAGCAACGTCAGCACAAGAACTGTTCCTAGGAAGATTCATGAAATGTGTCCAACACAATCCTGAGATCACCATGCGTAATTTAGAAGTGTAGGCTGGTGTGGTGTAAAGCTTGCAGCCGTTGGACTTTGGGGCAGTGGAGAAACGTGTTCTCTGGAGTGATAAATAACGCTTCACCATCTGGCAGGCTGATGGACAAATCTGGATTTGGCAGATGCCAGGAGAACACTACCTGCCCGAGTGCATGGTGCCAACTGTAAAATTTGTTGACGGAGGAATAATAGTCTGTTTTTCATGGTCCCTTAGTTCCTGTATAGGGAAGTCTTAATGCAACAGCATACAATGACATTCTATACAATTCTGTGCTTCCAACTTTGTCGGCATCAGTTTGGGGAAGGCCCTTTTCTGTTTCAAAATGACAATACCCCCGTGCGCAAAGCGAGGTCCATAGAGAAATGGTTTGTCGAAATTGGTGTGAAAGAACTTGACTGGCCTGTACAGAGCCCTGACCTCAACCCCATTCAACACCTTTGGGATGAATTGAAACGCAGACTATGTGCCAGGCCTAATCGCCCAACATCAGTGCCCGACCTCACTAATGCTCTTGTGCCTGAATGGAATCAAGTCCCCGCAGCAATGTTCCTAAATCTAGTGGAAAGCCTTCCTAGAAGAGTGGAGGCTGTAACAGCAGCAAATGGATTTTGGAATGAGTTTTTGGAATGAGATGTTCGGCGAGCAGGTGTCCACATACTTTTAGTCATGTAGTGTATTAGCAGGATATATGAGAAGATAATGCAGGCCATGCATTCTCCGTGTTGGGAAGACAATGTCCTTTTTGCCCTACAAGAAAGATCAAATCCAGAGCCTTGATTCTTGATAAGATAACGGTTCTTGATAAGACAATGGTTCCAGTGTTTCAACTTTTGTAATGTGATGCTCATTCCCTGATTTGAGTAAGGCATAATTTGAGTAAGGCAGTGATATCTCAGTATATGAATGGAATGACGGTGGAATATTTCAGCCCCCTATGAATTGAACAGTTGAAATAAAGAAATGTGAACATTCTAGTCAGCAGAATTTGATACATTGGGAATGGAGCAGCTCTGTTCTTCATAAAAGGGGGATTGGGTTGCTATTTTCATCATGAAATATTGAGATTAGTAAAAAACACAAAATATGTGTGTGTGTTTGTGTGATAGGAAAAATAAGAACTTCAGTTTGTTGCAGAGATGAGGTAATAATTTTGCCAATAGCACTCTCAGCCTTTGTCACAACATAATCTTCTCAAACCCTGAAACAAAGAGCATTCCCCCAAGAATTTCTCCCAAATTAAGCCTATGGACATAGGGCGGAGGGATACAGAGGTGGTTCCCAATCTACTCGAACACAAATACGGAACAATAAGTGGAATCCCTATATTCTCACTTACCCCAAAACTATGCTAAAGAGAATGATGGACAAAGGAACCAGAGAGACACCGCAAGAGGAGCCGGTGAGGTAGATACAGTGCCTTGCGAAAGTATTCGGCCCCCTTGAACTTTGCGACCTTTTGCCACATTTCAGGCTTCAAACATAAAGATATAAAACTGTATTTTTTTGTGAAGAATCAACAACAAGTGGGACACAATCATGAAGTGGAACAACATTTATTGGATATTTCAAACTTTTTTAACAAATCAAAAACTGAAAAATTGGGCGTGCAAAATTATTCAGCCCCCTTAAGTTAATACTTTGTAGCGCCACCTTTTGCTGCGATTACAGCTGTAAGTCACTTGGGGTATGTCTCTATCAGTTTTGCACATCGAGAGACTGAAAGTTTTTCCCATTCCTCCTTGCAAAACAGCTCGAGCTCAGTGAGGTTGGATGGAGAGCATTTGTGAACAGCAGTTTTCAGTTCTTTCCACAGATTCTCGATTGGATTCAGGTCTGGACTTTGACTTGGCTATTCTAACACCTGGATATGTTTATTTTTGAACCATTCCATTGTAGAGATTTTGCTTTATGTTTTGGATCATTGTCTTGTTGGAAGACAAATCTCCGTCCCAGTCTCAGGTCTTTTGCAGACTCCATCAGGTTTTCTTCCAGAATGGTCCTGTATTTGGCTCCATCCATCTTCCCATCAATTTTAACCCTCTTCCCTGTCCCTGCTGAAGAAAAGCAGGCCCAGACCATGATGCTGCCACCACCATGTTTGACAGTGGGGATGGTGTGTTCAGGGTGATGAGCTGTGTTGCTTTTACGCCAAACATAACGTCTTGCATTGTTGCCAAAAAGTTCCATTTTGGTTTCATCTGACCAGAGCACCTTCTTCCACATGTTTGGTGTGTCTCCCAGGTGGCTTGTGGCAAACTTTAAATGACACTTTTCATGGATATCTTTAAGAAATGGCTTTCTTCTTGCCACTCTTCCATAAAGGCCATATTTGTGCAATATACAACTGATTGTTGTCCTATGGACAGAGTCTCCCACCTCAGCTGTAGATCTCTGCAGTTCATCCAGAGTGATCATGGGCCTCTTGGCTGCATCTCTGATCAGTCTTCTCCTTGTATGAGCTGAAAGTTTAGAGGGACGGCCAGGTCTTGGTAGATTTGCAGTGGTCTGATACTCCTTCCATTTCAATATTATCGCTTGCACAGTGCTCCTTGGGATGTTTAAAGCTTGGGAAATCTTTTTGTATCCAAATCCGGCTTTAAACTTCTTCACAACAGTATCTCGGACCTGCCTGGTGTGTTCCTTGTTCTTCATCATGCTCTCTGCGCTTTTAACGGACCTCTGAGACTATCACAGTGCAGGTGCATTTATACGGAGACTTGATTACACACAGGTGGATTGTATTTATCATCATTAGTCATTTAGGTCAACACTGGATCATTCAGAGATCCTCACTGAACTTCTGGAGAGAGTTTGCTGCACTGAAAGTAAAGGGGCTGAATAATTTTGCACGCCCAATTTTTCAGTTTTTGATTTGTTAAAAAAGTTTGAAATATCCAATAAATGTCGCTCCACTTCATGATTGTGTCCCACTTGTTGTTGATTCTTCACAAAAAAATACAGTTTCATATCTTTATGTTTGAAGCCTGAAATGTGGCAAAAGGTTGCAAAGTTCAAGGGGGCCGAATACTTTCGCAAGGCACTGTATTGGCGAAATGGCGCATCTGATAAAATACCTAAGAAATATCTTTGGACACACACACACACACACACACACACACACACACACACACACACACACACACACCAGTACACACACACACACACACCAGTACACACACACACCAGTACACACACACACACTGTCCCTCTCCTAACTCACTGGACAGGGAAAGAGGTTGATTTTTATGCAGCATGTAAAAAGGCCCCCCTCCCTCGCCTCACTCACTCTCTTATCTCGCTGTCTCGATCTTTTGGCCTTTTGTTTCAAACCATTTATTTCCATTTTCTGTTCATTTATCTGTGTATTCTACTGCCTCCATAGTTTGTCCTTCCCTGAATGCCAGGTCAAAGACTCATGTTGTTAAAGTATAATAAATAGTAAATAGTATAATAAAGTCGTGGCCAAACGTTTTGAGAATGACAAATATTATTTTCCACAAAGCTTGCTGCTTCAGTGTCTTTAGATATTTTTGTCAGATGTTACTATGGAATACTGAAGTATAATTACAAGCATTTCGTAAGTGTCAAAGGCTTTTTATTGACAATTCCATGAAGTTGATGCAAAGAGTCAATATTTGCAGTGTTGACCCTTCTTTTTCAAGACCTCTGCAATCCGCCCTGGCATGCTGTCAATTAACTTCTGGGCCACATCCTAACTGATGGCAGCCCATTCTAGCATAATCAATGCTTGGAGTGTCAGAATTTGTGGGGTTTTGTTTATCCACCTGCCTCTTGAGGATTGACCACAAGTTCTCAATGGGATTAAGGTCTGGGGAGTTTCCTGGCCAAGGACCCAAAATATCGATGTTTTGTTCCCCGAGCCACTTAATTATCACTTTTGCCTTATGGCAAGGTGCTCCATCATGCTGGAAAAGGCATTGTTTGTCACCAAACTGTTCCTGGATGGTTGGGAGAAGTTGCTCTCGGAGGATGTGTTGGTACCATTCTTTGTTCATGGCTGTGTTCTTAGGCAAAATTGTGAGTGAGCACACTCCCTTGGCTGAGAAGCAACCCCACATATGAATGGTCTCAGGATGCTTCACTGTTGGCATGACACATGACTGATGGTAGCGCTCACCTTGTCTTCTCCTGACAAGCTTGTTTCCGGATGCCCCAAACAATCGGAAAGGGGATTCATTAGAGAAAATGACTTTACCCCAGTCCTCAGCAGTCCAATCCCTGTTGCAGAACATCAGTCTGTCAGTCAGAAACTTAAATCAGTTCAACCAAATCTCTATCAACATGTTAAATGTGCAACCAGAGGGGAAAAAAATTCTAGATCACTTGTACTCCACACACAGAGTACAAAGCTCTCCGTCGCCCTCCATTTGGTAAATCCGACCACAACTCTATCCTCCTGATTCCTGCTTACAAGCAAAAATGAAAGCAGGAAACACGAGTGACTTGGTCTATAAAAAAATGGTCAGATGAAGCAGATGCTAAACTACAGGACTGCTTTGCTAGCACAGACTGGAACATCTTCCAGGACTCTTCCGATGACATTGAGGAATACACTACATCAGTCACTGGCTTTAGCAATAAGTGCATTGAGGACGTTGTCCCCACAGTGACTGTATGTACATACCCCAACCAGAAGCCATGGAATACAGGCAACATTCGCACTGAGCTAAAGGTTAAAGCTGCCGCTTTCAAGGTGCGGGACTCTAACCCGGAAGCTTACAAGAAATCCCTCTATGCCCTGCGACGAACCATCAAACAGGCAAAGCGTCAATACAGGGCTAAGATTGAATCATACTACACCGGCTCCGACACTCGTCGGATGTGGCAGGGCTTGCAAACTATTACAGACTACAAAAGGGAAGCACAGCCGCGAGCTGCCCAGTGGCACGAGCCTACCAGACGAGCTAAATCACTTCTATGCTAGCATCGATGCAAGCAACACTGAGGCATGCATGAGAGCATCAGCTGTTCCGGACGACTGTATGATCACGCACTCCGTAGCCGACGTGAGTAAGACCTTTAAACAGGTCAACATACACAAGGCTGCGGGGCCAGACGGATTACCAGGACGTGTGCTCCGGGCATGTCCTGACCAACTGGCAGGTGTCTTCACTGACATTTTCAACATGTCCCTGAGGTCTGTAATACCAACATGTTTCAAGCAGACCACCATAGTCCCTGTGCCCAAGAACACAAAGGCAACCTGCCTAAATGACTACAGACCCATAGCACTCACGTCCGTAGCCATGAAGTGCTTTGACAGGCTGGTAATGGTTCACATCAACACCATTATCCCAGAAACCCTAGACCCACTCCAATTTGCATACCGCCCAAACAGATCCACAGATGATGCAATCTCTATTGCACTCCACACTGCCCTTTCCCACCTGGACAAAAGGAACACCTATGTGAGAATGCTGTTCTTTGACTACAGCTCAGCGTTCAACACCATAGTACCCTCAAAGCTCATCACCAAACTAAGGATCCTGGGACTAAACAACTCCCTCTGAAACTGGATCCTGGACTTCCTGACAGGCCGTCCCCAGGTGGTGAGAGTAGGTAGCAACACATCTGCCACGCTGATCCTCAACACTGGTGCTCCCCAGGGGTGCGTGCTCTGTCCTCTCCTGTACTCCCTGTTTACCCACGACTGCATGGCCAGGCATGACTTCAACACCATCATTAAGTGTGCTGACGACACAACAGTGGTAGGCCTGATCACCGACAACGACGAGACAGCCTATAGGGAGGCGGTCAGAGACCTGGCCGGGTGGTGCCAGAATAACAACCTATCCCTCAACGTAACCAAGACTAAGGGGATGATTGTGGACTACAGGAAAAGGAGCACCGAGCACGTCCCCATTCTCATCGACGGGGCTGTAATGGAGACAACAAACTAGATTGGTCCAAACACACCAAGACAGTCGTGAAGAGGGTACGACAAAACCTAGGAGACTGAAATTATTTGGAATTGGTCCTCAGATCCTCAAAAGGTTCTACAGCTGCACCATCGAGAGCATCCTGCCTGACTGGTTGCATCACTGCCTGGTACGGCAACTGCTCGGATTCAGACCGCAAGGCACTTCAGAGGGTAGTGCATACGGCCCAGTACATCACTGGGGCAAAGCTGCCTGCTATCCAGGACCTCTAAACCAGGCGGTGTCAGAGGAAGGCCCTAAAAATTATCAAAGACCCCAGCCACCCCAGTCATAGACTGTTCTCCCTACTACTGTATGGCAAGCGGTACTGGAGTGCCAAGTCTAGGACAAAAAGGCTTCAACAGTTTTTACCCCCAAGACTCCTGAACAGGTAACCAAGTGGTTATTATTATTTGCATTGTGTGCCACCCCCCAACCTCTCTTTTACGCTGCTGCTACTCTCTGTTTATCTTATATGCATAGTCACTTTAATTATACATTCATGTACATACTACCTCAATTGGCCCGACCAACCAGTGCTCACGCACATTGGCTAACAGGGCTATCTGTATTTTGTCCCACCCCCTGCCAACCCCTCTTTTTCCCGCTTCTGCTACTCTCTGTTCATCATATATGCATTGTCACTTTAACAATACTTACATGTAAATACTACCTCAATAAGCCTGACTAACAGGTGTCTGTATATAGCCTTGCTACTCTCTTTTCAAATGTATTTTTACTGTTGTTTTATTTCTTTACTTACACCTTACACATACTTACAATGATTCCAAGTACCACCCTCCTTTTGAAGTTTCCAGTCTGTAATTTGACCTCAATCAGCATGACAGAGTACTCTCCAGCCTTGTCCTCGTCAACACTCACACCTGTGTTAACGAGAGAATCACTGACATGATGTCAGCTGGTCCTTTTGTGGCAGGGCTGAAATGCAGTGGAAATATTTTTGGGGGATTCAGTTCATTTGCATGGCAAAGAGGGACTTTGCAATTAATTGCAATTCATCTGATCATTTTTCATAACATTCTGGAGTATATGCAAATTGCCACCATACAAACTGAGGCAGCAGACTGAAAATTAATATTTGTGTCATTCTCAAAACTTTTGGCCATGACTCTACATCCACAGATATACCTCCAATTGACTCAAATTATATCAATCAGAAGCTTCTAAAGCCATGACATAATTTTCTGGAATTTTCCAAGCTGTTTAAAGGCACAGTCAACTTAGTGTATGTAAACGTCTGACCCACTGGAATTGTGATGCAGTGAATTATAAGTGAAATAGTCTGTCTGTAAACAATTGTTGGAAAAATGACTTGTGTCATGCATAAAGTAGATGTCCTAACAGACTTGCCAAAACTATAGTTTGTTAAGGAGAAATTTGTGTAGTGGTTGAAAAACAAGTTTTAATGACTTCAACCCAAGTGTATGTAAACTTCCAACTTCAACTGTAGCTAAGTGTGACTCCCTTCTACATAAAATGCTGCTTTTCCTGGTTATTTTCAATGGCGGAATAACCTACTGGATGTACAGGAACTGGGTGTAAATGTAGTATAGGATAGTACATTGGTTGTAGCCTACTGTTGGAAATGTATGTACTGTAATCAGCACTGTACATCATGCATCCTAACCCATCATGATAGGATAGGCAGGACACCCTACTGTGGCATTGTAATGTCACTAATCCCCTCTCTCGAAAAAGGAGGGCAAGAGCGATAAAAGACACTCAAATCAAATCAAAACACTTACAAGTAGGTCCTGAGAACAATACCTGGGGTCTCAGAGCATTTCATATTATTTTGTAAGCAAATCTGAGACACTCCATTTAGTATGATATGTTATGTTTCATATGGTATGGTATGTATTAATTTGTGCGTATAATAATGTTACGGATTTTCAAAATGTACAATATGCTAGTTGCAAAACGTATGACATGTTACGAATTCTAGCTAGGTGGCTAACATTAGCTATCTGGCTAAAATTAGCTAGGCTACGGGTTAGGATTAAGTTTAGGAGTTAGGTTCAAGGGTTAAGGTTAGGGTTAGCTAAAAGGGTTAAGTTTAGGGTTAGGGGAAGGGTTAGTTAACACGCTAAGCAGTTGCAAAGTAGCTAAAAAAGTAGTTAAAAAGTTGTCAGTGATGAGATTCAAACTCGCAACCTTTGGGTTGCTAGACGGTTGTGTTATACACCCACCCCGACAGTTACGTTCCTCAGCAAGAAAACCAAAACTGTCAGTCAAACAGAAGGGGGAACTAACAAAGTGTCAATGACAACAACCAAAACGAAACAGGTGGGGTTTTAAGAGGGGTTCTGAAAGACACTCATGGGGGTGTACATTGAAAGTTGCATAGCAACAACAACTGTGGCCCACTAAATTTGCCCAACAAAAGAAAAACACACACAAAACTTAAAAGGAGCGCCAACTAACGGTGTTAACCCTCCACATCTCTCAAGACGTGACAAGACGCGCAGTTATTGCGCTAACGTTGCATCCAGAGGCAGTTTGGAACTTGTTTGTGAGTGTTGCAACCGAGGACAACCAAATGTTTACGCTCTGCGTACTTCAGCACTTGACAGTCCCATTCTATGAGCTTGTGTGGCCTGCCAATTCACGGCTGGGCCGTTATTGCTTCTGGGCGTATCCACTTCACAATAACAGCATGTGCAGTTGACCGGGGCAGCTCTAGCAGGGCAGAAATTTGACAAACTGTCTTGTTGGAAAGGTGGCATCTTATGACGGTGCCACGTTGAAAGTCACTGAACTCTTCAGTAAGGCCATTCTATAGCCAATGTTTGTCTATGGAGATTGCATGCTTGTGTGCTCAATTTTATACACCTGTCAGCAACGGGTGTGGCTGAAATACCCAAATCCACTAATTTGAGGAGGTGTCCACATACTTTTGTGTATGTAGTGTATATCCGACAATCTCACAACATGATCAACTGAAATGTGTCGCTAATTAAAGGCATCGCCTTCCCCAATGGAAACATGGTGTTTACTGGCTGTTAACAATTAAATACAAGACAAAACAGCCTATTTTATTTTGTAAATATACACTACCGTTCAAACGTTTGGGGTCATGTAGAAATGTTTTTGTTTTTTAAAGAAAAGCACATTTTTTTGTCCATTAATATAACATCAAATTGATCAGAAATACAGTGTAGACATTGTTAATGCTGTAAATGACTATTGTATCTGGAAATGGCAGATTTTTATGGAATATCTACATAGGCGTACAGAGGCCCATTATCAGCAACCTTCCTGTGTTCCAATGGCACATTGTGTTAGCTAATCCAAGTTTATCATTTAAATGGATCATTAGAAAACCCTTTTGCAATTATGTTAGCACAGCTGAAAACTGTTAAAGAAGCAATAAAACTGGCCTTCTTTAGACTAGTTGAGTATCTGGAGCATCAGCATCAGCATCTCTCCTCCCTTGACTTCACTGTGAACTCTCTCCACTCTCCCTTTCTCCAAAGGCACTCTGAGTCGCTGAGAAGGCAAAGAGAACAGCGAAGTGTTTCTGTGTTGTGTTGACTTTCTTTGCCCTTCTTTTTGTCGATCTACAGTACCAGTCAAAAGTTTTAGAGCACCTACTCATTCAAGGGTTTTTCTTTATTTTTTTACTAATTTCTACATTGTAGAATAATAGTGAAGGCATCAAAACTACAAAATAACACACATGGAATCATGTAGTAACCAAAAAAGTGTTAAACAAATCAAAATAGATTTTATGTTTGAGATTCTTCAAAGTAGCCACCCTTAGCCTTGATGACAGCTTTGCACACAGTGCAAGCCGGCTGTTCCGACCAAGATCAAACTGTTGAGGGTACGAGATGGCCTGACTTGACTCGGAGTACTTTCCAATCTATCTTCTCTGAAACAAATTCAGACTAACGAGATGGACAAACCAGCACAGATGGAAAAATACTGACTAACGTGCTAACGTTCAACCTCAAAATATAAATGGAAAAACCAAAGCCTGTGATGAGATTCAAACTCTGAAGTTGTGGGTTTGCTAGACGTTTTGCGTTATATGCCTACACAACCACCTTACTTTTGGTTTTGCCTTAAGTAACCATCTGTCTTATGTAACCATACCAAACACAACAGATCATACAAATGTGAGTGTCCCAGATTCGGGTTTACTATGTTACATCTAGTCTATGAGACCAGGCTGGAGAACAATATGATTCCAGATCTCTGAGCTTAGTGCTCCTGACCCTTTACCCTTAGATGTTATAGCTTGCCCCTCCCGCCCTCTGTATCTCGCCCGGCTTCAATCTGCCCACATCTGTTGATGGTGACAACAGATACTGAAGCTTGGGAGTCGGGACTACAGTGACACGATCTTCAACTGTCACGCAATGCAGCGAAGATGTAATACCCCTATGACACAGATGCAATAAAGTGGAGTATGTGATGTAATAACGACGGAGAGCCCAAAGTCAAGATTAGATCACAGTAAGGGAACATGACGTAATAAAACACAACAAATCTGTCAAACAGGGACACACAAGCTTGACAAGGTATGACGCAATAAAGAACAGAACACACCATAATGGTATACAGATTATGGTACTGTAGACATCAAATAGCAACGGGTTGTTTGATGTAATTCTTCCCCTATATACATTATTCTGTGTCTGTATAAGGACTGGAGAGGAGTACCTGGGTGGAACTAATACTGCGGGGTTCTATATAACATTGTTTTTAAATGAAAAGAGGATGATGTGGTATGATGGTATGAAGTGAGGTATGATGTCAGCTTCTGGTCTCTGGTACCAATCTCTGTCTCATCCTCTATCTCCCTGTTGGCTGTTCCCGAGTGATCTCTGATTCAAGGGATTGAGTCTGTCATCCGTGGTCCAGTCTACACTACAACTCTTGTCACACTCAGCAGAGACGGGCAGACCAAGACAGACAGGCCCTTAGAAAGAACAAAGAAAACTTGGCATTAATACCTCCACTGAAGCTTCATATAAGTTTAAGACTGTGGTTTAACGAGACTATTAGAAGCCTTATAAATCTTTGGCAATGATACTGAGGGCTGGTTATTATACTATAGCTGTAGTCTTGGAACGTGTGAGTCGTGGATAGCGTAACAAGCGTATATGCAGATATATCTAAACCATGAACATTAAGTAGCCTGGTATGGTAACTGCTCGGCATCTGACCGTAAGGCGCTACAGAGGGTAGTGCATACAGCCCAGTGCATCACCGGGGCCAAGGTTACTGCCATCCATGACCTATATAATAGGCGCTGTCAGAGGAAAGCCCATAAAATAGTCAGTGACTTGTGCGGTACCAGATGCGCCAAGTCTCCTTAACAGCTTCTACCCCCCAAGCCATAAGACTGCTGAACAATTAATCAAATGGCCACCGGACTATTTACATTGCAGGTGTCGTGAACAAGTTTGTAAATAAATGTTAATTATGATTTGATTTGTGTTGAAATGATCTGTATGGTCAACAATGGTGTATAAATTCCCCAGGACCATACTATGACCAATGAAGCACAGCCACACTGGTCTGACCTCCTATCCATCTCTCTCTCCTCTTACAGACAGACCTACAGTGTCCGGTTGTTCCCCACACCGCTGCTGTCATTCTACCTTCAGGCCAGTTCATGATCAACCACTGTCCTTAACACACTGACACAGCTAGGAGATCACCATGATTACGTTCCTCCTTTGACAGAGTTAGAGGCCTCTTGGAGTCAACACAGGAGAAAACAGAGAGGAAAAGAAGGTTGAAAAAACAAAACAAGAGGGCAAGAGTTGAAGAGCGAGCTAGCGAGAGAAAGAAGTGAGAGAGAATACTGTCTGAAAGGAACAGAGATATAAAGATAGGGGAGCAAGAAGCTAAATTACAAAGCTCCGGCTTTCATCAGCTCTGTAATTGAGCCTGAAATCACCCTATATTCAAAGTTAACACCAAACGTTCTTCCCTCTCTCCCCTCCCTCTTCATCTTTCTCTTTCCTCTCTTCCTAATCTCTGGCCGTCTCTCCCCAAAGGAGATGAAAGGAACGGGCCGACCTATTCCCAGGTTATGAATATTTAAGTCCCGCTCTTGTTTATAGCCGGGGCCTTTGAAGACGTTCACCCGTCCTCCCTCCATCCTTCACCCCGACCCGCACCTTCACCCCATCCAATCGTCTGTTTATTATTACCCCCACAGCTCAATAATTTCATCCCGCCCCCCCGCCCCTCCATCCCAACCGCCCCTCCCTCCCCCCTTCTCTCAGGTCATCCTTCCTTCCAGCGTATCTCAGGCCCGGGCCGATGTTAAAACAGTTTGCCATTGTCTATAGTGCCATTTGGGAGAGATATTGGAAAAGTCCAAGTTCGTTACGATTTTTGATTCAAATCGGCTATGGGACAGCTGCCGGTATTTTGTGTTCATGTCCCCAACAGGACCGTAAACAGGCAACTTCCGGTCAGAGAAAGTATGTTAAGATTGCAAATATTGTCTGGAAAATTGACTGTCACTTGGTATAGTCCGCCTCATTTCAAATGCAACATCTTTATCTGAATGTTATTTCAGGTGATGGGTCCATTTCCGTGGGGACAGCAGCATGCTTTAAATGGTAGCACAACCTCTACTTTGCAAACCAATTGTAATGATTCAGAGGTTTCCTCTCCCTGCCTCATAGAGACCGAGGCCAGAGAAGCCCGAGCCGGAATTAATCCGATTCCTGATGGAGGAGCAAATGCCCGGATACCAAATTCCAGAAGGGAAGCTATGAGCAGGGCTTCTGGAATTCTCATCTCATTCCAGCTCTCTCCCTCAGCCTATTTCCATGGAAATTAAATCATACAAGCTTGGCTTTCTATTTCCAACAGCAGGCCTGTTTATTCCCAAGCGGATCTAGAACCGAGTAGACCTTTGTACACAGAGAATATAGCCATTATAAAACCATACACAGATCCAGATGAGGTACGGAAGATGTAAACACCATCATGCAAAATAAGGGATTCCATTCAATTGCAGATACTTCCACCGACTGTAACTTACATGTAAATGACTTGTTTGGAGTGAATTTGTGCATTCTGTCCTATACAGTTTTGTCATATGAAATACAGTACAACACGTGTAACAGAGTTAAGAACATACCATAAACTCACTCCACAGCTATTTTGAAATGTCACGGATGGAGCCATTCAAAATGAACCTTTTTTAAGGCTCAATCTGCTTGCACGTTGTCAAGGAGGGCGTCGCCATTGCTTAATTTGTAAATTGGGAGGTGTCGGAACAAAAATGTGAGCGCGTGAGTGGGGTTGTGTCACGACTTCCGCCGAAGATGTTCGGGTGGTCGACGTCACCGGTCTTCCAGCCATCGCTGATCCACCTTTAATTTTCCATTGGATTTGTCTTTGTTTTCTACACACCTGGTTTTCATTCCCCAATTACATGTTCTTGTATTTAACCCTCTGTTTCCCCCATGTTTTTATGCGTGATTGTTTCTATGTTCGTTTCGGTTCATGATGGCTGTTTTTTTTTTTGTTGACGGGTGCCGTTTTCTCCCGTGCGTAATATTTACCGTTTGTATTTGGTCAGGTGTATTTGTTACCTTGTGCCTTTATTTTTGAGTAGAGTATGTTGCTCCCTCATGTTGCTCTCCTGCGCCTGACTTCCTGCACCAGCTACACTCACTGACTGACAGGTTGGGGAGTTCTGAGGTGATAGAACGCTTGAGAAAATCTCCTTTATAATAAAGCATTGCATGCATATGATCGCATTTGCATTTGCGTAGTAGCATAAAGCAGTGGAGTATAGGCACTTCCAGAAGTTGCACACACGGAGTATATTTTTGTAGCCTAGGGTCTGGGGAAAATGTGGCTTTTTATAAAATGCAATTCTACGTCATTTTACACGACTGGAAACTTAAGCAGAATATTTTTTAATAAGGCACAAATGGTTGAGATGGCAGGCAAATTTGACACTGACAAACTTGACATCAATAAAAATGGCCATGTCTTGAATCCATCAATAGCCCAGGCCTAGGTGTGTGGAGACATATTGTAGGCTACAATAGGGAGGAGGAAATTATAGTCCTAAAAATGCTTTCCAGTTTCACTGATTTAACCAATGATGAGCAGCTCACATGCTGGTGATGGCCAATGCGCTCATGCCAAAAGCCTATCTCTTTCTTGTTTTACTTTGTTAAACTATATTTGGCGGTTGATCAAGTGATTCTATAAGGAAATAAATGTTGACATGCAACGCTGGAGAGATGAGAGTTGCAGGCTCATGTCTGTCAGGGCAGAGAGGGAGAGAGATCATAGAAAGTGGATCTCCTTCTAGTTATGTGAGAGATGCAGGCTCATGTCTGTCAGGGCAGAGAGGGAGAGAGATCATAGAAAGTGGATCTCCTTCTAGTTATGTGAGAGATGCAGGCTCATGTCTGTCAGGGCAGAGGGGGAGAGAGATCATAGAAAGTGGATCTCCTTCTAGTTATGTGAGAGATACAGGCTCATGTCTGTCAGGGCAGAGGGGGAGAGAGATCATAGAAAGTGGATCTCCTTCTAGTTATGTGAGAGTTGCAGGCTCATGTCTGTCAGGGGAGAAAGATCATAGAAAGTGGATCTCCTTCTAGTTATGTGAGAGTTGCAGGCTCATGTCTGTCAGGGCAGAGAGGGAGAGAGATCATAGAAAGTGGATCTCCTTCTAGTTATGTGAGAGATACAGGCTCATGTCTGTCAGGGCAGAGGGGGAGAGAGATCATAGAAAGTGGATCTCCTTCTAGTTATGTGAGAGTTGCAGGCTCATGTCTGTCAGGGGAGAGAGATCATAGAAAGTGGATCTCCTTCTAGTTATGTGAGAGTTGCAGGCTCATGTCTGTCAGGGGAGAGAGATCATAGAAAGTGGATCTCCTTCTAGTTATGTGAGAGTTGCAGGCTCATGTCTGTCAGGGGAGAGAGATCATAGAAAGTGTATCTCCTTCTAGTTATTTGAGAGTTGCAGGCTCATGTCTGTCAGGGCAGAGAGGGAGAGAGATCATAGAAAGTGGATCTCCTTTTAGTTATGTGAGAGATACAGGCACGTGTCTCACACAACCTCGGACACTTGGTCTCACACATGGAGTTGGTCCCCCCCTTTGCTGCTATAACAGCCTTCACTCTTCTGGGAAGGCTTTCCACTAGATGTTGGAACATTGCTGTGGGGACTTGCTTCCATTCAGCCACAAGAGCATTAGTGAGGTCGGGCACTGATGGTGGGCGATTAGGCCTGGCTCACAGTCGGCATTCCAATTCATCCCAAAGGCCAGTCAAGTTCTTCCAAACTGATCTCCAAAAAAAATTCTGTATGGACTTCAATTTGTTCATGGAGGTATTCATGCTTAAACAGGTAAGAGTCTTCCGCAAACTGTTGACAAAGTTGGAAGCACAGAATCGTTTAGAATGTCATTGTATGATGTAGGGTTAAGATTTCCCTTCACTGTAACTAAGGGGCCTAGCCCGAACCATGAAAAACAGGCCCAGACCATTATTCCTCCACCAAACTTTACAGTGTGCACTATGCATTGGGGATTTAGCGTTCTCCTGACATCTGCCAAACCCAGATTCATCTGTAAAACTGCCAGATGGTGAAGCATCACTCCAGAGAACGCATTTCCACTGCTCCAGAGTCCAATGGCGGCAAGCTTTACATCACTACAGCTGACGCTTGGCATTTTGCATGGTGATCTTAGGCTTGTGTGCAGCTGCTCGGCCATGGAAACCCATTTCATAAAGCTCCTGACGAACAGTTCTTGTGCTGATGTTGTGTCCAGAGGCCGTTTGGAACTCGGTAGTGAGTGTTGCAACCGAGGACAGTCCAGTTCTGTAAGCTTGTGTGGCCTCCCACGTTGCGGCTGAGCCGTTGTTGCGCCTAATGGTTTCCACATGACTATAACAGCCCTTAAAGTTGACCAGGGCAGATCTAGCAGGGCAGAAATTTGACGAACTGACTTGTTGGAAAGGTGGCAGCCTTTGACGGTGCCACGTTGAAAGTCACTGAGCTTTTTAGTAAGGCCATTCTACTGCCAATACCTATGGAGATTGTAAGGCTGTGTGCTTGATTTTATACACATCAGCAACAGGTGTGGCTGAAATAGCCTAATCTACTAATTTGAAAGGGTGTCCACATACTTTTGTATATATAGTGTATCTAAATCAGGCAAAAAAAATGTCCTGCACCCTCTGTCAAAAAATCGTTCTGCCATATTTGACTGTAGCCAATGGAGCATTTTCTATATTTGTGGGTGCAGTTTGGTGCGGTCCTCAGATGTTTACATACAGTTAAAATCAAATCGAATCAAATCAAATCAAATTTTATTTGTCACATACACATGGTTAGCAGATGTTAATGCGAGTGTAGCGAAATGCTTGTGCTTCTAGTTCCGACAATGCAGTAATAACCAACAAGTAATCTAACTAACAATTCCAAAACTACTGTCTTGTACACAGTGTGAGGGGATAAAGAATATGTACATAATGATATATGAATGAGTGATGGTACAGAGCAGCATAGGCAGATACAGTAGATGGTATCGAGTACAGTATATACATATGAGATGAGTATGTAAACAAAGTGGCATAGTTAAAGTGGCTAGTGATACATGTATTACATAAGGATACAGTCGATGATATAGAGTACAGTATATACGTATTTATATGAGATGAATAATGTAGGGTAAGTAACATTATATAAGGTAGCATTGTTTAAAGTGGCTAGTGATATATTTACATAATTTTCCATCAATTCCCATTATTAAAGTGGCTGGAGTTGAGTCAGTGTCAGTGTGTTGGCAGCAGCCACTCAATGTTAGTGGTGGCTGTTTAACAGTCTGATAGCCTTGAGATAGAAGCTGTTTTTCAGTCTCTCGGTCCCAGCTTTGATGCACCTGTACTGACCTCGCCTTCTGGATGATAGCGGGGTGAGTAGGCAGTGGCTCGGGTGGTTGATGTCCTTGATGATCTTTATGGCCTTCCTGTGACATCGGGTGGTGTAGGTGTCCTGGAGGGCAGGTAGTTTGCCCCCGGTGATGCGTTGTGCAGACCTCACTACCCTCTGGAGAGCCTTACGGTTGAGGGCGGAGCAGTTGCCGTACCAGGTGGTGATACAGCCCGCCAGGATGCTCTCGATTGTGCATCTGTAGAAGTTTGTGAGTGCTTTTGGTGACAAGCCAAATTTCTTCAGCCTCCTGAGGTTGAAGAGGCGCTGCTGCGCCTTCTTCACAATGCTGTCTGTGTGAGTGGACCAATTCAGTTTGTCTGTGATGTGTATGCCGAGGAACTTGCTACCCTCTCCACTACTGTTCCATCGATGTGGATAGGGGGGTGTTCCCTCTGCTGTTTCCTGAAGTCCACAATCATCTCCTTAGTGTTGTTGACGTTGAGTGTGAGGTTATTTTCCTGACACCACACTCCGAGGGCCCTCACCTCCTCCCTGTAGGCCGTCTCGTCGTTGTTGGTAATCAAGCCTACCACTGTTGTGTCGTCCGCAAACTTGATGATTGAGTTGGAGGCGTGCGTGGCCATGCAGGCGTGGGTGAACAGGGAGTACAGGAGAGGGCTCAGAACGCACCCTTGTGGGGCCCCAGTGTTGAGGATCAGCGGGGAGGAGATGTTGTTGCCTACCCTCACCACCTGGGGGCGGCCCGTCAGGAAGTCCAGTACCCAGTTGCACAGGGCGGGGTCGAGACCCAGGGTCTCGAGCTTGATGACGAGCTTGGAGGGTACTATGGTGTTGAATGCCGAGCTGTAGTCAATGAACAGCATTCTCACATAGGTATTCCTCTTGTCCAGATGGGTTAGGGCAGTGTGGTTGAGATTGCATCGTCTGTGGACCTATTTGGGCGGTAAGCAAATTGGAGTGGGTCTAGGGTGTCAGGTAGGGTGGAGGTGATATGGTCCTTGACTAGTCTCTCAAAGCACTTCATGATGACGGAAGTGAGTGCTACGGGGCGGTAGTCGTTAAGCTCAGTTACCTTAGCTTTCTTGGGAACAGGAACAATGGTGGCCCTCTTGAAGCATGTGGGAACAGCAGACTGGTATAGGGATTGATTGAATATGTCCGTAAACACACCGGCCAGCTGGTCTGCGCATGCTCTGAGGGCGCGGCTGGTTAGGCGGTTGCGGATTGCGGTTGCGGTTGCGGATTGGTTATTAGCAATTGCGGCTGGGCACGGGTGAACAAACAGCTGACCCGCGCAACACTAACACCACACAAACAAACAAAAACACACACACACTATTCCATAGTGCCAGGACCCCCAGGGAAATAGAAGTGTGGGCAAGGCCGGCTCCAGGCATAAGCGACATAAGCAATCGCTTAGGGCCCTATGCCGCCATGGGCCCCCAACCTAAAAAAAACTTAGTCGGTGTCTCAACTTACTGTTGAGAGTTAGAATAGTAGAATACACAAGGTGCAAGTTCGAAATGTGGTTGTGCCTCAGCAGTTCTTCTCTTGTTTTGTCAGTCACTGACAGTCACTCAATTAGCCATGTCAGCTAACATTTTCAGAATTGGTAAATTAGTCTAGCCTGTTATCTAAACTTGTAGTAATCATGACTGAATACCGACCAGGCACGTGCCCAGGGACTTCCAGGGAGCCCCCATTGATTTTGTTAATCACTCTCACTCAGATATCATTAACATGGCATAAGTCATGGCTCAATGGGTAAAACTGTAGGGAATTAGCTGTAAAACAGAGGGGGGCAACCAGCAGCTCACTTAGAGCCAGCCCTGAGTGTAGGGTAACTAAACACAATGAGTACTTGGACCACTCACGGCCCCTGGATCCTCTCGCATTATTGGCTCTGGATACAATCTATTGATCACCTAGCCTGAGAACTGGTGCTAGGGGATATTCAGTGGTTTTCTTAATGTGTTGGTATGTGTTTCTAGGTGAGCATGTGTGTTTTGATGGGGGTGTTCTGTGCCTACACACATAAATGTGCTTAGGTTACTGGTTGTGTTTTTTTATTGGTGAGTGTGCATACATACAGAATGTGCATGCGTGTGTTCAAGGGTGTATTTGTTTGTGTGAGTGTCAGTGTGTTTCCGGACAGTGGGCCCACTCCCATCAGTGCTCATCTCCCAGAAAGAGCTACTCTTAGAGGTCTGGGAGTCCACACACACACACACACACACACACACACACACACACACACACACACACACACACACACACACACACACACACACACACACCTACCCACCCACCTACCTACCTACCTACCTACCTACCTACCTACCTACCTACCTACCTACCTACCTACCTACCTACCTACCTACCTACCTACCTACCTACCTACCTACCTACCTACCTACCTACCTACCTACCTACCTACCTACCTACCTACCTACCTACCTACCTACCTACCTACCTACCTAACCTTCTGTGGACACACAATTCAGTCCCCATTCAAAATACTATTTACCCTAACCCGAAAACCTAACCCTATACCTAACCCTTATTCTAACCCTAACACTAATTCTAACCTTAAGCCTAAAATGTCCCGAGTTGGTCAAATTAATGTTCACTTACCATTCTTCTGGGGACTTCTGGCAACTACAAATATAGTTAAACACATCAACACACACACACACACACACACAATCTGACACATTTCCTCAGGCAACGGGATGAAAAGAATATTTAAACACAGGGCCGTCTGAAGGATCACTCATGCATATTTCATGGTGCTAAACTCATACTGATACGATAAAGCAGATTAATTGGATATTTACTCAGACATGAATCGATTAGGAAAATACAGTGCATTCGGAAGGTATTCAGACCACTTGACTTATTCCACATTTATTACGTTACAGCCTTGTTCTAAAACTTATTAAATCGTTTTTCCCCCTCATCATTCTACACACAATACCCCATAACGACAAAGCAAAAACAGATTTTTAGACATTTTTGCAAATGAATATATATATATTTTTTTAAAATCACATTTACATACTTATTCAGTACTTTGTTGAAGCACCTTTGGCAGCATTTACAGCCTTGAGTCTTCTTGGGTATGACACTACAAGCTTGGCACACATGTATTTGGGGAGTTTCTCCCATTCTTCTCTGCAGATCCTCTCAAGCTTTGTCAGGTTGGATGGGGAGCGTCGCCGCACAGCTATTTTCAGGTCTCTCCAGAGATGTTCAATGGGCTCAAGTCCAGGCTTTGGCTGGGCCACTCAAGGACATTCAGAGACTTGTCCCGACGCCACTCCTGCGCTGTCTTGGTTGTATGCTTAGGCTCATTGTCCTGTTGGAAGGTAACCTTCGCCCCAGTCTGAGGTCCTGAGCGCTCTGGAGCAGGTTTTCATCAAGGATCTCTCTGTACTTTTCCCTGTTTATCTTTCCCTCTATCCTGACTAGTCTCCAAGTCTCTGTCGCTGAAAAACATCCCCACAGCATGATGCTGCCACCAGCATGCTTCACCGTAGGGATGGTGACAGGTTTCCTCCAGACGTGACACTTGGCATTGAGTCCAAAGAGTTCAATCTTGGTTTCATCAGACCAGAGAATCTTGTTCCTCATGGTCTGAGAGTCCTTTAGGTTTTTTTTGGCAAACTCCAAGCAGGCTGTCATGTGCCTTTTACTAAGGAGTGGCATCCTTCTGGCCACTCTACCATAAAGGCCTGATTGGTGTAGTGCTGCAGAGATGGTTGTCCTTCTGGAGCTCTGTCAGAGTGACCATCGGTTTCTCGGTCACCTCCCTGACCAAGGCCCTTCTCACTTGATTGCTCAGTTTGGCCGGGCGGCCAGCTCTAAGAAAAGTCTTGGTGGTTCCAAACTTCTTCCATTGAAGAATGATGAAGGCCACTGTGTTCTTGGGAACCTTCAATGCTGCAGAAATGTTCTGGTACCCTTCCCCAGATCTGTGTCTCGACACAATCCTGTCTCTGAGCTCTACGGACAATTCATTCGAATTGGCTTGGTTTTTGCTCTGACAACTGTGGGACCTCTATATAGACAGGTATGTGCCTTTCCAAATCATGTCTAATCAATTGAATTTACCACAGGTGGACTCCAAGTTGTAGAAACATCTCAAGGATGATCAATGGAAACAAAATGCATCTGAGGAAGGGCTGTGGCGGTCACAAAATTTTGTCAGCCGGTGATTGTCTAGCAAGTAACTTTCGGGCTCACGGAAATTAACCGTTAACCTTTTCAAAAGTGAATTCCAAATATCTCTAACGGTTGCCCGAGCGTGAGTTTTTTTATGCACGCGATGTCAGAATGCGCTCACTGTTCCAAAATGTGATTGTTACGCAACAGGACAATTAATCTGCGCTGCCTTCAAACTAAGGAACTCTGCCTGATTTTATTTATTAATTAATTAACTGTATCAACTTGTCAGTTTCAAATGATTTCCTAATAAGTTTATTTTCTAACAACAGTTTGAATTGAGGTGTGTTCAGCCTCATCATTAATTCGCATAAAAATAGTCCATTTCACTTTTGCAGGCAATTTATGTTTTAGGCTTTACTGAGCCGGACAAACTTCCCCGAGCACTTCCCAATTGTTTCCGCAGATCAAGAATGCAGACATTTGCACATCTCCAGTCAGAACAGGAACTGCACAAACTTTTCACATTTTCTGGCTGGTGCTTGCTTCCCCTTCATTGTTGTTTTCATTACTACATGATAATATCTTTGACATGTGTTTGTTTCTATTAAAGTAAGTGCCTTGTTAAGTTATAATAGTTTCCGTATGTCGTGTTATGTTATTTCTACTGTAGTTCACTGTATGTATGGAGCATAATATATTTGTGTGTATTCCTTATAACCGCAGACACGCGAGGTAACGTTCCTAATTGTCACACTCTGACCATAGTTTGCTTTGTATGTTTCTATGTTTTGTTTGGTCAGGGTGTGATCTGAGTGGGCATTCTATTTTGGGTGTCTGTTTCTGTGTTTGGCCTGATATGGTTCTCAATCAGAGGCAGGTGTTAGTCATTGTCTCTGATTGGGAGCCATATTTAGGTAGCCTGTTTTGTGTTGGGTTTTGTGGGTGGTTGTCTCCTGTGTCAGTGTTTGTGCCACACAGGACTGTTTTCGGGTTTTCACATTTCTTGTTTTGTAGTTGTGTTCATGTTTGAGTTTTCCTATTATAACCATGAACTTCAACCATGCTGCGTTTTGGTCCGCCTCTCCTTCGACGGAAGAATCCCATTACACTAATTGTATAACCTTTATGGTGTTATACTCAATCGTGCTCATGTAGCTAGCTACATTCTTCTATTAGCTCTGTAAAACAATGCTAATTGCATCAGAGAAATATTAGCTTGTGTTATCTTTTGAAGCTACCCTGGCTCTATGACAATGGTTGTTTTAATTTGGCCTTTTTAGCAAAGCTCTGTTCTGCCCTGCCCCCTTATGGAGCTCGACAGTTACTGTTTCTTACTGTTATATAACTCATATTTGAGATTTTGTCAATGCATTGTCACTTTGTAAAATTGTTTTATTGCTATATCCTGATATTGCATTCTAATTACTAATAATTCCTCTTTATTCTGTACTTTCAGTAACCACACACACCAACAGTATTGAACATTATTTGCCAATATCAAAACTGGAACTGGTCAGTCAAGTCAGTCAGTCAGTCAGTAATTGCTGCAGATGTGCTCAATAGTGCTTGAGCATGTGGTACTCCCAAAAGCATGGTGAAACACATAGAGGTGTGTCACAAGCTGAACACATACTTTGTCAACCTCGTATGCTTCCTTCTCCTGGTGCCAGACAGGCAGACTTTGCCGTGCCTCCGTGTGCGACTACCTTGAGCAGCAGTTTAAGGGACTTTGCAGGGAAAATGCCGTGCAGTGAGGTGTAGGGGATTGTCTGCAGAGAGGACGGCCCCCAGTGGATCGGCGCTGAGGGGTGTGGTGCTCCTCCAGCAGCTCTCTCGTGAGGTTTTTTCTGTACTTTTGGTAGGTAATTACTTTACCTATGGGGGAGAGGGAGTGGGGAGGATGATGAGGCAGTGGGCAGGTGGGTGAGATATTGTCAAGATAATTACATAATGGTACTGTATGTGATTTGCATGTGAACTGAACGTCTGGACATCAGAACAGCGATTACTCACCCCGATCAGGCAGAAGCTTTTTTTTCCCTTCAACAAGTCAGATGAGCCCGACGTGAACAACATACTGACTTCCCGGGAATAGGCCCAAATCCCAGTAATTTGCGTGAAGAGATGATGGAGAAAAAGAAGACGGAGGTCTGGCTGCGTTCTGAGAATTTGTAGGCGATCGAATAAACCCCCCCTGCCTTCTGTCCTTCTAGCTAACGTGCAATCATTGGAAAATAAAATTGATGACCTAGGAAGTAGATTAAACTACCAACGGGACATTGAAAACTGTAATACCTTATGCTTCACGGAGTCGTGGCTGAATGATGCCATTATCAACATACAGCTGGCTGGTTATACAATAGAACAGCGGCATCTGGTAAGACAAGGGGTGGCGGACTATGAATATATGTAATCAACAGCTGGTGCACGACATCTAAGGAAGTCTTGAGGTTTTGCTCGCCTGAGGTAGAGTGTCTCATGATAACCTGTAGACCACACTATCTACCTAGAGAGATTTCATCTGTATTTTTGTAGCCGTCTACATAACACCACAGACCGAAGACCACACTCAATGAGCTGTATTCCGCCATAAGCAAAGAGGAAAACGTTCATCCAGAGGCGGCACTCCTAGTGACCAGGGACTTTAATGCAGGGAAATCTGTTTTACCAAATTTCTATCAGCATGTTAAATGTGCAACCAGAGGCAAAAAAACTCTAGACCACCTATACTCCACACACAGAGATGCAATTCAAAGCTCTCCCTCGCCCTCCATTTGGCAAATCTGACCAGAATTCTATCCTCCCGATTCCTGCATACAAGCAACAATTAAAGCAGGAAGCACCAGCGACTCTGTCAATAAAAAAGTGGTCATATGAAGCAGATGCTAAGATACAGGACTGTTTCGCTAGCACAAACTGGAATATGTTCCGGGATTCTTCCTATGGAATTGAGCAGTACACCACATCATTCATTGGCTTCATCAATAAATGCATCGATGATGTCATCCCCACAGTGACCATGCATACATACCCCAACCAGAGGCCATGGATTACAGGCAACATCTGCACTGAACTAAAGGCTAGAGCTGCCGCATATAAAGAGCGGGACTCTAACCCGAAAGCTTATAAGAAATCCAACTATGCCCTCCGATGAACCATCAAACAGGCAAAGTGTCAATACAGGACTAAGATCGAATCGTACTACACCGGCTCCGACGCTCATCGGATGTGGGAGGGCTTGCAAACCATTACACACTACAAAGGGAAGCACAGCCGAGAGCTGCCCAGTGACACCAGCCTACCAGACGAGCTAAACTACTTCTATGCTTGCTTCAAGGCAAATAACACTGAAACATGCATGAGAGCGACAGCTGTAATTGACTACTGAACCGTACCGCTCACGTCTGTAGCCATGAAGTGCTTTGAAAGGCTGATCATGGCTCACATCCAACAACATTATCCCAGAAACCCTAGACCCTCTTCAATTTGCAAAACCCGCCCTAACAGATCCACAGATGATGCAATCTCTATTGCACTCTACACTACCCTTTCCCACCTGGACAAAAGGAACACCTACGTTAGAATGCTATTCATTGACTACAGCTCAGTGTTCAACACCATAGTGCTCTCAAAGCTCATCAATAAGCTAAGGACCCTTGGACTAAACATCTCAATCTGCAACTGGATCCTGGACTTCTTGACAGGCCACCCCCAGGTGGTAAGGGTAGGTAACAACACATCCGCCATGCTGATCCTTAACACAGGGGCCGCTCGGGTGCGTGCTCAGTCCCCTCCTGTACTCCCTGTTCACTCATGACTGCACAGACAGGCACTAACACCATCATCAAGTTTAGAGACAACAATAGCCAGCTGCCTCTAATTGGGAATCATACCAAAACTCCAACGTAGAAAAACAACATAGAACCCCACATAGAAAATATAAACTAGACTAACCCCCCTAGTCACGCCCTGACCTACTCTACCATAGAAAATAAAGGCTTTCTATGGTCAGAATGTGACAGCAGTAGCATTGTTGACTAAATGCAGGCATCGCAGCAGAACTAGGAAACGGTCTTGGGAAAAGAGGTTGGCAAAGAAAGGAGTTGCAAACATAGGATCTGTGCTCCAGTATTCTCTTAGGGAGTTATTCTTTACTTTTCCCATGAGAAGGACTGTCACCAGGAAGGTATACATTTCACTAATTGTGGTTGTCACGAATTTAGCAAGTCTCCCCCTCACTCCTGGCTCTCTCTTCTCTTGTAGCTCCAAGGCATAGCGATTGGTCTCCTCTACTATGTCTCCCACCAGCTCCTCTGTCAGAAACAACTTGAAGCTCTCTGCCTCGGATGGAAATACCAAGGGGAGTTGCACTCCAGACTGGGACTCATCAAAGCAAACAGCAGAGCCAGGAGGAGTGAAATGGCTGACGTCATTCCAGCTACCACAGACCTCCTGTACTTCATCCACTATTGGTCTGCCTCCATCACCACCAGCATCTTCAAAGGGACCTGGGACTTCGTCAGTGGACAAGGGGTCCTCAGATTCAGGGATCTCAATGGCTACAAGGTTGGGGGGCAACTCCTCCTTGTCACCGTCAGAATCTGATTCATGAATTTCAGACTCATTGTCAGAATTGATCAAAGTGTCCAGAATTTCCGCATTTGTGAGTTGTCTACTTTTGAAAGACATTGCTAATGCTACAGCTCAGCTACATACATAAACAACATCACTGAATGGCTCAGAGTGGGAGTGAGAGTTTACGTGATTGACTGCCGGCACATGCCACTTGTATTAATAAATCACTATCAGAAAATGTTTTTTGTGGTCATTTATTTATTTACTGTTTTATTCACGTTTTCAAGTACTGGTGACAAATCACGTATTCCGATTCTTGCATAGATTGTAATGGGCACATTGTGTCTTGAATAATTTTGATGGTAGACAACACACCCAACACAAACTACTCATCCTCAAGTTACTTTCGAATCATAGAAAGTGTTTAACTCAATTATATCCATCAATGGTGAGCTCACCTGTGATGTGATTAATTATAAATACAAATTGCTATTAGGTAATTCATAGTGGTTTCTGTCAGATGAGAGTTATCTAAATATGACTGCTTGTTAAACCTGTTTGGGAAAGGGGGCAGTATTTTCACCTCCGGATGAAAAGCGTGCCGAAAGTAAACTGCCTGTTACTCAGGCTCAGAAGCTAGGATATGCATATAATTGGTAGATTTGGATAGAAAACACTCTAACTGTTAAAATAATGTCTGTGAGTATAACATAACTGATATGGCAGGCGAAACCCTGTGAAAATCCATCCAGGAAGTGCCATTAGTTGGAAATGGGTGTTTTTCCGTTGAAAGCCTATCCACCATTTAAAGGGATATGACCCAGATTGCGTTCCCTATGGCTTGCACTAGATGTGAACAGTCTTTAGACATTGTTTCAGGCTTTTGTTCTGAAAAATTAGAGAGAATGACCACTGTGGACAGTGGAAAGTCCCAGAGCTGTTTGGTGCTTTTCTTCCCTTTATATTGACAACGCTATTGTCCGGTTGAAATATTATTGATTATTCAGACAAAAAACAACCTGAGGATTGATTTTAAACATCGTCTGACATGTTTCTATGAACTTTACTGGTACTATTTGGAGGTTTTTGGACATATAGAGGGACTTTATTGAACAAAACAAACATTTATTGTGTAGCATGGAGTCCTGTGAGTGCAACCATATGAAGATCATCAAAGGTAAGTGATTAATTTTATCGCTATTTCTGACTTTTGTGACTCCTCTACTTGGCTGGATTTTTTTTAATGGTTTTGTGTGCTGGCGCTTTCCTCAGATAATCGCATGGTTTGCTTTCACCATAAAGCCTTTTTGAAATCTGACAGAGCGGCTGGATTAACAAGAAGTTAAGATGTATTTTGATGTATTACACTTGTGATTTTATGAAAGTTAAATATTTATAATACTGTAATTTGAATTTCGTGCTCTGCAATTTAATCGGATGTTGTCGAAGTGTCCCGCTAACCAGTGCCAGGACGAATGTAGCCTACATTTTCCGGTTAGGATGATTGTGTTATGCTGTAGCTACTTCTGCGAATGTCTGAACATTGCATACAAAAATAAACTGCTCACATTCAGGACATAACTTTGTAAGGACTGTGTCTGTGCAAAAATGTTTCTGAGAAAAAACAGTGTGGCCAGCTCAAATGCTGACTTTTGCATCAATCGAAACTGGACATTCTAAATAAGCTTTCTAATCACACCGGTTTGAGCGTATGCTGCAGGGATCACTGTAGAATGATCACAACCGTTTGTTGGTTGGTACTTGTGAAAAGGTTAATTAACATGAACACATTTAGCTTCTCCTGGCTTGCCCACAGCCTACAAGCCATTTTAAAAAGTCTAATAAATCCATGCAATATAGCCTACACCTTCACAATAATCCAAATCCATTATTTATTTTAGACAGGTCTAAAGAAGCATGGTATGAAGAAAATTTAGTCTATTTCAAAAGAAAAGAGGAGCATACTTGTCCTTATGTTAGGTCCTGAAGTCGCTATGCCAAATGGCTGTGGGTTACACTAGTTAATTTAGCAGACAACATTTAATGATAATTAAATTATTTTACATTATTTTATAGTATGAAGAAAACAATTGAACAAAGCTGAATAAAATATCAATATTTTCTCCAAACTATTTGAGGAGTGCGCACCTGCAGCTTTTCTGTGTTGAGCGGTTAACAAAAACGATATGCTTAATTTAGAGTTATTCATGTAACTTTAGTTGTTCTACAAACGTTGGGCTATATGTTTTGACTTTTAATACATTAGAGTCTCATCATGCAGGCTTACAATGTGGCTTGAAAGGCATGAGCTCTGCTTAGTTTTTTTGTTGTTGCGTAGTGTCACGCCCTGGTCTTAGTATTTTGTGTTTTCTTTATTAATTTGGTCAGGCCAGGGTGTGACATGGGTTTTGTATGTGGTGTGTTTTGTCTTGGGGTTTTGTTAGTTATTGGGTTTGTGGCTTAGTGGGGGTATCTAGTATAGTCTATGGCTGTCTGGAGTGGTTCTCAATCAGAGGCAGGTGTTTATCGTTGTCTCTGATTGGGAACCATTTTTAGGCAGCCATATTCTTTGAGTGTTTCGTGGGTGATTGTTCCTGTCTTTGTGTTTGTTGTCACCAGATAGGCTGTTTAGGTTCTCTCACGTTTATTGTTTTGTTAGTTTATTCATGTATAGTTTTCTTCATTAAAAAAACATGAATAGAAACCACGCTACATTTTGGTCCGACTCTCCTTCACCTCAAGAAAACTGTTACAGAATCACCCACCACAACAGGACCAAGCGGCGTGGTGACAGGCAGCGACAACATGAGCAGCTAAATCCGGATTTCTGGACATGGGAGGACGAATTGGATGGAGAAGGACCCTGGGCACAGCCTGGAGAATATCGCCGCCCCAAAGAAGAACTGGAGGTGGCAAAAGCGGAGAGGCGCTGGTATGAGGAGGCAGCACGGCGACGCGGATGGAAGCCCGAGAGTCAGCCCCAAATATTTCTTGGGGGGGGGGGGGGGGGTGGGCTCACAGGGAGTATGGCTACGCCAGGTAGGATACCTGCGCAAACTTCCTGTGCTTACCGGGGGGCTAGAGAGACCGGGCAGGCACCGTGTTATGCTGTGGTGCGCACGGTGTCTCCAGTGCGGGTGCATAGCCCGGTGCGGTACATACCAGCTCTGTGTATCGGCCGGGCTAGAGTAAGCATCGAGCCAAGTGTCATGAAGCCGGCTCTACGCATCTGGTCTCCAGTGCGTCTCCTTGGGCCGGCTTACATGGCACCAGCCTTGCGCTCGGTGTCTCTGGTTCGCCTGCATAGCCCAGTGCGGGCTATTCCACCTCGCCGCACTGGCAGGGCGACCGGGAGTATTCAACCAGGTAAGGTTGGGCAGGCTCGGTGCTCAAGAGCTCCAGTGCGCCTGCACGGTCCGGTTTATCCAGTACCACCTCCACGCATCAGCCCTCCGGTGGCAGCTCCCCGCACCAGGCTTCCTGTGCGTGTTCTCGGCCCAGTACCACCAGTGCCAGCACCTCGCACCAGGCCTACAGTGCGCCTCGCCTGTCCAGTGCTGCCAGAGCCTTCCTCCTCTCCAGCGCTGCCGGAGTCTCCCGCCTATCTAGCGCTGCCAGAGCCTTCCTCCTCTCCAGCGCTGCCGGAGTCTCCCGCCTATCTAGCGCTGCCAGAGCCTTCCTCCTTTACAGTGCTGCCGGAGTCTCCCGCCTGTCCAGAGCTGCCAGTCTGCAAGGAGCTGCCAGTCTACAAGGAGCTGCCAGTCTGCAAGGAGCTGCCAGAGCTGCCAGTCTGCAGGATGCTGCCAGAGCTGCCAGTCTGCAAGGAGCCGCCAGAGCTGCCAGTCTGCAAGAAGCCGCCAGAGCCGCCAGTCAGCATGGAGCAGCCAGAGCCGCCAGTCTGCATGGAGCAGCCAGAGCCGCCAGTCTGCAAGGAGCAGCCAGAGCCGCCAGTCTGCAAGGAGCAGCCAGAGCCACCAGTCTGCATGGAGCAGCCAGAGCCGCCAGTCTGCATGGAGCAGCCAGAGCCGCCAGTCAGCATGGAGCAGCCAGAGCCGCCAGTCAGCATGGAGCTGCCAGTCAGCATGGAGCAGCCGGAGCTGCCAGTCAGCATGGAGCAGCCGGAGCTGCCAGTCAGCATGGAGCAGCCGGAGCTGCCAGTCAGCATGGAGCAGCCAGAGCTGCCAGTCAGCCAGGATCTGCCAGTCAGCCAGGATCCGCCATTCAGCCAGGATCCGCCAGTCAGCCAGGATCTGCCAGAACTGCCTGTCAGCCAGGATCTGCCAGAACTGCCAGCCAGCCAGGATCTGCCAGAGCCAACTACCTGCCTGAGCTTCCTCTCAGTCCCGAGCTACCCCTCAGTCCCGAGCTACCCCTCAGTCCTGAGCTACCTCAGTCCCGAGCTGCCCCTCAGTCCAGTGGGGCCCTTGGTGAGGACTACTAGACCAAGGTCGGCGGCGAGGGTCGCCTATCTAAGGACGCAAGGAAAATGGACTTTGTTAGAGTGGGGTCCACGTCCCGCGCCGGAGCCGCCACCGTGGACAGACGCCCACCCGGACCCTCCCCTATGGGTTTAGTTGTGCGGTCGGGAGTCCGCACCTTAGGGGGGGGGGGGGGGGGGGGGGGTTCTGTCACGCCCTGGTCTTAGTATTTTGTGTTTTCTTTATTCATTTGGTCAGGCCAGAGTGTGACATGGGTTTTGTATGTGGTGTGTTTTGTCTTGGGGTTTTGTTAGCTATTGGGTTTGTGGCTTAGTGAGGGTATCTAGTATAGTCTATGGCTGTCTGGAGTGGTTCTCAATCAGAGGCAGGTGTTTATCGTTGTCTCTGATTGGGAACCATATTTAGGCAGCCATATTCTTTGAGTGTTTTGTGGGTGATTGTTCCTGTCTTTGTGTTTGTTGTCACCAGATAGGCTGTTTAGGTTCTCTCACGTTTATTGTTTTGTTAGTTTATTCATGTATAGTTTTCTTCATTAAAAAACCATGAATAGAAACCACGCTACATTTTGGTCCGACTCTCCTTCACCTCAAGAAAACTGTTACAGAATCACCCACCACAACAGGACCAAGCGGCGTGGTGACAGGCAGCGACAACATGAGCAGCTAAATCCGGATTTCTGGACATGGGAGGACGAATTGGATGGAGAAGGACCCTGGGCACAGCCTGGAGAATATCGCCGCCCCAAAGAAGAACTGGAGGCGGCAAAAGCGGAGAGGCGCTGGTATGAGGAGGCAGCACGGCGACACGGATGGAAGCCCGAGAGTCAGCCCCAAATATTTCTTGGGGGGGGGGGGGGGGCTCACAGGGAGTATGGCTACGCCAGGTAGCATACCTGCGCAAACTTCCTGTGCTTACCGGGGGGCTAGAGAGACCGGGCAGGCACCGTGTTATGCTGTGGTGCGCACGGTGTCTCCAGTGCGGGTGCATAGCCCGGTGCGGTACATACCAGCTCCGTGTATCGGCCGGGCTAGAGTAAGCATCGAGCCAAGTGTCATGAAGCCGGCTCTACGCATCTGGTCTCCAGTGCGTCTCCTTGGGCCGGCTTACATGGCACCAGCCTTGCGCTCGGTGTCTCTGGTTCGCCTGCATAGCCCAGTGCGGGCTATTCCACCTCGCCGCACTGGCAGGGCGACCGGGAGTATTCAACCAGGTAAGGTTGGGCAGGCTCGGTGCTCAAGAGCTCCAGTGCGCCTGCACGGTCCGGTTTATCCAGTACCACCTCCACGCATCAGCCCTCCGGTGGCAGCTCCCCGCACCAGGCTTCCTGTGCGTGTTCTCGGCCCAGTACCACCAGTGCCAGCACCTCGCACCAGGCCTACAGTGCGCCTCGCCTGTCCAGTGCTGCCAGAGCCTTCCTCCTCTCCAGCGCTGCCGGAGTCTCCCGCCTATCTAGCGCTGCCAGAGCCTTCCTCCTTTACAGCGCTGCCGGAGTCTCCCGCCTGTCCAGAGCTGCCAGTCTGCAAGGAGCTGCCAGTCTGCAAGGAGCTGCCAGAGCTGCCAGTCTGCAGGATGCTGCAAGAGCTGCCAGTCTGCAAGGAGCCGCCAGAGCTGCCAGTCTGCAAGAAGCCGCCAGAGCCGCCAGTCAGCATGGAGGAGCCAGAGCCGCCAGTCTGCATGGAGCAGCCAGAGCCGCCAGTCTGCATGGAGCAGCCAGAGCCGCCAGTCAGCATGGAGCAGCCAGAGCCGCCAGTCAGCATGGAGCAGCCAGAGCCGCCAGTCTGCATGGAGCAGCCAGAGCCGCCAGTCAGCATGGAGCAGCCAGAGCCGCCAGTCAGCATGGAGCAGCCAGAGTCGCCAGTCAGCATGGAGCTGCCAGTCAGCATGGAGCAGCCGGAGCTGCCAGTCAGCATGGAGCAGCCGGAGCTGCCAGTCAGCATGGAGCAGCCAGAGCTGCCAGTCAGCATGGAGCAGCCAGAGCTGCCAGTCAGCCAGGATCTGCCAGTCAGCCAGGATCCGCCAGTCAGCCAGGATCTGCCACAACTGCCAGTCAGCCAGGATCTGCCAGAACTGCCAGCCAGCCAGGATCTACCAGAGCCAACTACCTGCCTGAGCTACCCCTCAGTCCCGAGCTACCCCTCAGTCCCGAGCTACCCCTCAGTCCCGAGCTACCCCTCAGTCCCGAGCTACCTCAGTCCCGAGCTGCCCCTCAGTCCAGTGGGGCCCTTGGTGAGGACTACTAGGCCAAGGTCGGCGGCGAGGGTCGCCTATCTAAGGACGCAAGGAAAATGGACTAAGACTTTGTTAGAGTGGGGTCCACGTCCCGCGCCGGAGCCGCCACCGTGGACAGATGCCCACCCGGACCCTCCCCTATGGGTTTAGTTGTGCGGTCGGGAGTCCGCACCTTGGGGGGGGGGGGGGGGTTCTGTCACGCCCTGGTCTTAGTATTTTGTGTTTTCTTTATTAATTTGGTCAGGCCAGAGTGTGACATGGGTTTTGTATGTGGTGTGTTTTGTCTTGGGGTTTTGTTAGGTATTGGGTTTGTGGCTTAGTGAGGGTATCTAGTATAGTCTATGGCTCTCTGGAGTGGTTCTCAATCAGAGGCAGTTGTTTATCATTGTCTCTGATTGGGAACCATATTTAGGCAGCCATATTCTTTGAGTGTTTCGTGGGTGATTGTTTCTTTCTTTGTTTTGTTTCTTTCTTTCTTTCTTTGTTTGTTGTCACCAGATAGGCTGTTTAGGTTCTCTCTCATTTATTGTTTTGTTAGTTTATTCATGTATAGTTTTCTTCATTAAAAACCCATAAATAGAAACCACGCTGCATTTTGGTCCGACTCTCCTTCACCTCAAGAAAACCGTTACACGTAGGCTGTACACTCCAATACTCTCTCCTTCACAATTTGACAAGCACTTGATAATGCCTCGAATTTCACAGTGGCATCCCCTTTGTGGCTGTAACGCACCCTAAAAAAGCCATGCCTTTTGTTGTGGCGTTCTCCCTGAGTGTGGAACTGTCGGTCCTTATTCAATTCCGAGGTGCATATGGAAGATATTTGAAGAACTGTCCACATTTACTTTCGTCATTCAACAAGATGAGTAGGCCTAACGGACAACAAAAGCACTAGCCTATGTCAATCTACTATCCCCCATTGTACAAAAGTCGACCTATTCTGTGCGAGAAATAAATATTCCAAACATAGTCTGGGAGGGATCGTATAGATCCCAAATTAACACAACCACTAACATCAACTTTTTTTATGCAATGTGGCTGACGTAACAGATCAGAACGTTTAGCTTAAAATGTTGATAAACTATTAGGCTATTTCTTCACATTATAAGTGCCTCAATGCACAAATGGTGGTAGGCTATAAGCGCAAATGTTCCGTTAGTGGAAAACAGCATTATCAAAGGTGACCACAAATGCAATTATGCATGTAAGGCTTCTATCACCATTTTTTTGGTGAAAATGATCTTCCCCAAATGTTAAACTCACTCGCTGCATGTGCCAGTTACCCCTTGAAAAGCGGATTAATGTGCTTAATTTTAAGAAGTCATTAGGCCACTTTAGTGATACAAATCTTAATTAAATGATATAGGCCTATGGGCTAGGCCACATGAGGTGTGCGACTCTGATTTTAAAAAGTTGCCAAAAGGCATTTCTTATGCCATTGTTTCTTCACAAGTGTTTGCCTAAATAATATATTATATATATATATATATACATATATATATATAATATATGTGTGACATTTGTTTTGATTTAGAATAGTTCATTATCATGCACCTGTATCAAAACTGACTGCCTCAATTCGATCTTATGTAGCAAACTTTGAAATTGTGTTTTTTTTTACATCCGATAAATGCAGACACAGAGCTACAAAATGGTACAATGGGAAAGTAATTCTGCTTTGAAAGTTGATAAACTTGTAACCTCACTTTTGATAAAATGGCCATTGAATGTTTTGGTAATCCTACTGGAGAGCTCTTCTTTGTCTACACCTATTCAGCATCGTTCACACCCCCTTAAGCCAGCCCCACCCGTCTCTTTAAGGATTCAGATGTGAGGTCACGTGCTAAACAGTGAGTAGTGTAGTAAAGATTAAGATTAAAAGTGGTAAAAGTAGTAGCTTACAATAAGGAAAAATTCCAGGTAAACAGAAAGCTTACCCAGACACACTTGTCTAAATTGATGGGTCATGTGAAAGAAACGCTATAACCCCCAGCCACATCTCGCTAAGTGGATGGTCTCGACAGAAGGTTTAAACGGTTCAGAGAAATGGTTAATTGCATAGTAGCAATATCAAAAATAGATAGTGTCAATATAAATAAAATAATATACAGAATGTACAAGAACAATATGAATGATGATATCAGTGATAGACGAGGTAGTTATATGCAAACAATCAGGGGTAAAGTGGCTGTGCAGCAGGATAAAAAAAAAAAAAAATTGTATCAGCAACATATGTTAGGAGAGAGCCATTTGAATAGAGGCACTGCAGATAGTGCTGGGAACTCGCCCCCAGTGATGAACTGGTCCGTCCGAACCACTCATTAACAAGGGAATCTATATTTGGACATGACTTTGGTGCAGGGATATGTGATGTCCATAGCTGCTTCGTCGCAAAACTTCCTGATCTTCTCAAAATGATACGTTTGTCTTGCTGTGTCCAGTCCAGGTGGTGCTTGTAGAGGCAGACCATCTATGGGTGGAAGGATGTCAGTGTTGCGCAGCAGCTGAAACCTGGTCCCGACTGAGTTTGAACGCTCCTTGGAGACAACACCAGGCTCCAGAGCATCAAAGCTGTAAAACAGGAAATAACTAAAAAAATGAAGACATTGCAACCTTGCACAACATCAATTCACCTCCCAAGTTCAGATAAGAAGAATAACCTCATACAATGCAATGAAAATGATTTTCACCTGAAGTGCTGGTACTGCTTGATCTGTGGCAGCGGCCTGAAGTACGGAAGCTACTTAAATTAATTTCTTTAACCCTTTTTTTGGTTACGACATAATTCGATATGTGTTATTTCATATTTTGGATTTTCTTCACTAATATTCTACAATGTAGAATATAGTACAAATAAAGAAAAACCCTGGAATGAGCAGGAGTCCAAACTTTTGACTGGTACTGTATTATATATATATTTTTTGTGTGTATATCTATCTATCTATGTCCATAAGGATCCGCCCCTTTCTTAAAATGTTCGCCTGAAATGACATACTCAAATCTAACTGCCTGTAGCTCAGGCCCTGAAGCAAGGATAAGCATATTCTTGGTACCATTTGAAAGGAAACACTTTGAAGTTTGTGGAAATGTGGAAGTAATGTAGGAGGATATAACACAATAGATCTGGTAAAAGATTTCTAAGCTAAAAAATGTGTTTGTTTTTTCATCCATCCCAACACTGCCAGTATTTAATATTGTCTATTTCAAAGAAACACCTACATGCCTTTGTACATACAAGTCTCCAAATTTGTGCTTACTGGACAAGAGTCACATTTCCGACAGATGGTTGCCTTGGAAATATGCTCAGCGTCACCGATGTTATATAGAAAACTCCAGTTGGCAAAAGAAACTATGTGCAACACAAAGAATTCCGAACTGAGAGCATGTCCACGATGTGTCATATGAACGATATGAGGGCTGAGAATATTGTTCAGGTGAATGATCGATTGTGTAGAAAAACAGAAAAGCTCAAACAGATAATCCTCAGGGAATGATAAGACATCCAAGCGGGGTCTGATCACCCTCTTCCCGATGGAGATTTTTTTCTGAGTATTTGTGCTTCAATATCAACTGACTCTTCAAGAAAAGGCCACATCATGTCTGAGACCTTCAGTCTGCAGGCTTCAGCTAAAGAGGAGGAGAAACTCAGGGTTAGTTGAAGAGAACCTGCCAGCGAGCACATTAGCTTCACGGAGTATGTTGCCAACGCAACTGACACAGAGTTAAGCTGAACTGGCTTTGTGAAACTGAAAACCCAGAGTTTCCTTCCACTCTGAGTCAACTAACTCAGTTTTCATCAAACCCGCCTTCTGAAACGAGGCCAAGGTCTCATCTCTCTATTAGTACTAGCCTAGTTAAAGTCATAACAAATCTGCCTGAAGAAAGAAGGGGTCACACTGGTACAGTAGAAAAACTCAGAAGTGAAATGACATTGAACAGTGAACTATGATATTTGTAACGATAAAATATCTAATAATGAAAGAGAAGGATTGTTGTTGGTCCAGTTAGTGTTGTCCATCAACAATAATAAGCCAACAGGTATAGACAACATTAATGGGAAATGATCGCTGATGTCACACCTACTTCCGCCCCCTCTCTCCAGCACTCGGCGTTGCCGGTCTACTAACCACTGGCCTTGGCAACAATCATTACGGACACCTGCTCCCCATCATTACGCACACCTGGTCATCATTTTCTCCTTGATTACTCCCCATTTATTTAGCCCTCCGTAGACTCCAGTCACTAGGTAACAGACTGTATTTCTGCCCCTATTTGCCATAGATTTAACCAAAGCCAAAAGGAGTGTATGTACACAAGTGTGGAAGGAAGCTAAAGTAATTTCATTGCCAAACAATTGTAAAGCACCCATTGCTGGCTCTAACAGCTGCTCAATCAGTTTGCATGTTCTTAATACATTGATAGGATAATTGGGTTTGACCAAATACAATGCTATTTGTCAGAGAACAAGTTAACTGCTGACTTTCAGCATGAATAGAGAAGGGCCCTCAACCTGTACTGCACTGACTCAGATGAATTATCATTGGTTAAAATATTGTAAATGGATAATAAAAGGATAGTTGGAGCTGTAGAGTTTAGTGCAGCCTTTGATGTTATTGATCATCCATTTTTATTTAAAAAACTAACTTTCTATATCACCTGCCATCACATGGTTGGAGAGTTATTTATCCAGAGAGTGTACATCGGATATGTACAGTACTGTGTCCCTCAGGGCAGTTGCCTTGGGCCGTTGGAACGATTTGTCGCTGGTCTTACTCGAAGGTAGAATGACTATGTATGTGGATGATTACACACTCTACACGTCAGCAACCAAAGCCAGTGAGCTCACAAAAATTCTAAATGAGTTAGTCAGTATCAGAATGGATGATTAATAACAAACTTGTCATAAATACATCTAAAACTAAAATAATTGTATTTGGTTAAAACCTTGTCTAAGACCTAAACCTCTACTGGAGTAAAGAGTGTGACCATTGAGCCCTTAACTGCACATACATAACTAACATTAACAACATGCAGGCCAGCCTTTCCTGGTTGAAGTTTGTCGAGAGATGAACTGCTTCTCTTCTAGTTTTTATGAGCAATATTACTGTGACGAAAATTTCAGATTGTCTGCATAATCAAATAACATACAGCTCAGACACCCATACAGTGCCTTCAGAAAGTTCAGACCCCTTGTCATACTCCACATTTTGTTGTCATATTCACACTCTAGAGTCAATACTTTGTAGAAGTACAGTGCCTTGCGAAAGTATTCGGCCCCCTTGAACTTTGCGACCTTTTGCCACATTTCAGGCTTCAAACATAAAGATATAAAACTGTATTGTTTTGTGAAGAATCAACGACAAGTGGGACACAATCATGAAGTGGAACGACATTTATTGGATATTTCAAACTTTTTTAACAAATCAAAAACTGAAAAATTGGGCGTGCAAAATTATTCAGCCCCTTTACTTTCAGTGCAGCAAACTCTCTCCAGAAGTTCAGTGAGGATCTCTGAATGATCCAATGTTGACCTAACTGACTAATGATGATAAATACAATCCACCTGTGTGTAATCAAGTCTCCGTATAAATGCACCTGCACTGTGATAGTCTCAGAGGCCCGTTAAAAGTGCAGAGAGCATCATGAAGAACAAGGAACACACCAGGCAGGTCCGAGATACTGTTGTGAAGAAGTTTAAAGCCGGATTTGGATACAAAAAGATTTCCCAAGCTTTAAACATCCCAAGGAGCACTGTGCAAGCGATAATATTGAAATGGAAGGAGTATCAGACCACTGCAAATCTACCAAGACCTGGCCGTCCCTCTAAACTTTCAGCTGATACAAGGAGAAGACTGATCAGAGATGCAGCCAAGAGGCCCATGATCACGCTGGATGAACTGCAGAGATCTACAGCTGAGGTGGGAGACTCTGTCCATAGGACAACAATCAGTCGTATATTGCACAAATCTGGCCTTTATGGAAGAGTGGCAAGAAAGCCATTTCTTAAAGATACCCATAAAAAGTGTCGTTTAAAGTTTGCCACAAGCCACCTGGGAGACACACCAAACATGTGGAAGAAGGTGCTCTGGTCAGATGAAACCAAAATGGAACTTTTTGGCAACAATGCAAAACGTTATGTTTGGCGTAAAAGCAACACAGCTGAACACACCATCCCCACTGTCAAACATGGTGGTGGCAGCATCATGGTTTGGGCCTGCTTTTCTTCAGCAGGGACAGGGAAGATGGTTAAAATTGATGGGAAGATGGATGGAGCCAAATACAGGACCATTCTGGAAGAAAACCTGATGGAGTCTGCAAAAGACCTGAGACTGGGACAGAGATTTGTCTTCCAACAAGACAATGATCCAAAACATAAAGCAAAATCTACAATGGAATGGTTCAAAAATAAACATATCCAGGTGTTAGAATGGCCAAGTCAAAGTCCAGACCTGAATCCAATCGAGAATCTGTGGAAAGAACTGAAAACTGCTGTTCACAAATGCTCTCCATCCAACCTCACTGAGCTCGAGCTGTTTTGCAAGGAAAAATGGGAAAAAATGTCAGTCTCTCGATGTGCAAAACTGATAGAGACATGCCCCAAGCGACTTACAGCTGTATTCGCAGCAAAAGGTGGCTCTACAAAGTATTAACTTAAGGGGGCTGAATAATTTTGCACGCCCAATTTTTCAGTTTTTGATTTGTTAAAAAAGTTTGAAATATCCAATAAATGTCGTTCCACTTCATGATTGAGTCCCACTTGTTGTTGATTCTTCACAAAAAAATACAGTTTTCTATCTTTATGTTTGAAGCCTGAAATGTGGCAAAAGGTCGCAAAGTTCAACGGGGCCGAATACTTTCGCAAGGCACTGTACCTTTGGCAGCCATTACAGCTGTGAGTCTTTCTGGGTAAGTCTCTAAGAGCTTTCCACACCTGGATTGTGCAACATTTTCCCATTATTCTTTTCAAAATTCTTAAAGCTCTGTCAAATTGGTTGTTGATCAGTGCTAGATTATCATTTTAGGTCTTGAGATTTTAAAGTAGATTTAAGTCAAAACTTTAACTAGGCCACTCAGGAACATTCATTATCTGCTTGGTAAGCAGCTCCAGTGTAAAGTTGGCATTGTGTTTCAGGTTATTTTCCTGCTGAAAGGTGACAATCTCCCAGTGTCTGATGGAAAGCAGACTGAACCAGGTTTTCCTCTAGGATTTTGCCTGTGCTTAGCTCCATTCCGTTTTTTCCCCCTGAAAAACTCCCCAGTCCTTAACAATTACAAGCATACCCATAGAATGATGCAGTCACCACTATGCTTGAAAATATGGAGAGTGGTACTCAGCAATTGGTTGTATTGGATTTGGCACAAACTCTTTTTTTTTCTAGAAAAATTTAATTGCTTTGCCACATTTTTTTCAGAATTATTTAGTGCCTTGTTGAAAAATATTGCATGTTTTGGAATATTTGTATTCTGTACAGGCTTCCTTCTTTTCACTCTGTCAATTAGATTAGTATTGTGAAGTAACTAAAATGTTGTTGATCCATCCACAGTTTTCTCCTATCACAGCTGTTTATTCTCTAACTGTTTTAAAATCACCATTGGCCTCATGGTGAAATCCCTGAGCGGTTTCCTTCCTCTCTGGAAACTGAGTTAGGAAGGACATCTGTATCTTTGTGGTGACTGGGTGAATTGATACACCATCCAAAGTGTAATTAATAACTTCACCATGCTCAAATATTCATTGTCTGCTTTTTTTTACTGTTACCTTTCTTTGCGAGGCATTGGAAAACCTCTCTGTTCTTTGTGGTTGAATCTGTGTTTGAAATTCCCTGCTGACTGAAGGACTTTACAGATAATTGTGGTGTACAGAGATGAAGTAGTCATTAAAAAAACATGTTAAACCCATTAATACATGCACATTATTATGTGACTTGTTATGCATAGTTTTACTCCTGAATTTATTTAGGCTTGCTTTAACAAAGGGGGTGAATACTTGTTGACTGAAGTCATTTCAGGTTTGAATTTTTTTAACTTTTTGGCCTAAATGAAAAACTACAGTTTTGGGTCATATCCAATACAACACAACACAGAGTAAAACCCTCTGTATTTTCAAGTATTGTAGTGGCAGAATCATGTTCTGGGTATGCTAGTCATCGGCAGGGCCTGGGGAGTTTGTCAGGATCAAAATAAATATGAAAGGAGCAAAGCCCAGGTAATAGGTTATTAAAGGAAAACCCACATCAGTCTTCTGAAAACCTAGTTTTATTTTTCAGTGAGACAATTACGTACATTTTTATTCCAAGAGTTTTCCTGAATGGTCTAATCTCAGTTCTGACTTAAATTTGTTTGAAAATCAGAGACAAGGATTTACTGATGTTGAGCAATTTTGTCAAAACAAAAAGGACATGCAGTCTCTTTCCCTAAGAGGTGTGCTAAATTGGTAGAATATTATTTAACATTTTTCACAGCTGTAATCGCTGCCGAAGGAACATCCACCAATTGTTATCTCTTGGGTGTGAAGACATACAGAATCAAGACATTGTCAGAGTCTATCTAGAGGATAGCGAAGGAGTCAGGCGCCGGATACAGGTAAGAGTAAAACCACTGTATTTACTCCATCCGAGAACGGAACAAAAAATCCTGTTATAAAACAAACACAAAACAAGATACGAACTCCAACACACGAAAGACAATCACGCACAAAACCAGAGGGTTAAATAAGGAACATAATCATGAGATGGGAACCAGGTGTGTAAAACAGACAAAACAAAAGGAAAAATGAAACATGGATCGGTGGCAGCTAGAAAGCCGGTGACGTAGACCGCCGAACATCGCCCGAACAAGGAGAGGGAGCAACTTCGGTGGAAGTCGTGACAGACATCTTCGTTATTTTATTTAACATTTTATTTTTAACTTTCTTTCACTTTGTGTATGTGGAGGAGGTTGTGTAGATCTGCAGGGAAAAAAATTGAATTGAATCCCTTTTTAGGTGTTATTTTAAGGCAGAAAAATGTGAAGACTGTGCAAGGGGTGTGCAGATTTTCACTAGGCACTGTATACACTGACATTAAGAACACCTGTTCTTTCTATGAAATAAACTGATGTCACTTGGTAAATCCACTACAATCAGTGTAGATGAATGGGTGGAGACACGCTAAATAATGTTTTTTTAAGTCTTGAGACAATTGAGACATGGATTGTGTGTGTGCCATTCAGAGGGTGAATGGGCAAGACAAAATGTAAGTGCCTTTGAACGGGGTATGGTAGTAAGTGCCAAGAACTGCAACGCTGCTGGGTTTTTCACGCTCAACAGTTTCCCTTGTGTATCAAAAAAGTTCCACCACCCAAAGGACATCCAGCCAACTTGACACAACTCTGGGAAGCATTGGAGTCAACATGGGCCAGCATCTCAGTGGAACACTTTTGACACCATGTAGAGTCTATGCACAACAAATTGAAGCTGTTCTGAACGCAAGAGCAGGTGCAACTCAATATTAGGGAGGTGTTCATCATGTTTAGTACACTTACTGTATATACTGTGTCTTTTTTAGAGGAAAAATACAATACAATGTTATGCATATTACACTCCAGGATATAACTTTGAACTAGGGGTGTATTGGTTCAAACCCATGGTTCAGTATTGCGGTTTTTGGGGTCACGGTTCGGTTCAGTTCCGTTACAGCAGAAAATGAAAGGCCAACATTTACTGTAGTACATTATTATTGTTTTTACCTTTCGTTTCATTCGAACACGGATGTTATCATTCTACAGTGTTCCCTGCAGCATACGCTGAAATCTGTGTTATTAGAACACTTCATTAGAACGTTTGACGCAACAGTCAGCATTTTAACTGACCACACTGATTTTTCACTGAAATATTTTGCACAAAACATTATGTCCTCAATATGAGGAGTTTATTTTTGGTTGCAATGTTCAGACATGTACAGGCATAGAAACAGCATAACACAGCATAACAGCACGTACACCAATTGTACATTGTATGATTTCTCTTAAATTACAATAGATAAATGGCTGGTTCTTTTTTTCCTGACACCGTAGGTTCATTTACTTTGACGTGAAGCGATTAAATTATTTTCGTTTTGACCTTTAATCCCAGAAAAAGGGCCATAACTCAAAAACCGTTGAGGCCTCGACGCCATCTTGTTCGGGGCCAACTGCCCATTATGCCAAACCTATGCTCACCAAGTTTCGTCTTCAAAGTCTTTTCCGTTTAGGAGAAAAGGCCACGTCGTGATTGGTGATGTTTTGTACTTTTGCAATATGATTCCATTCGCCCTCTTGTGGGATTTACAGGGACAGCGGAAAAATAACAAAAATGTGAACATTTTATAAAACGGAAACCGAATGTCCGAGAGACTTCGTTTCATGACTTCGTGGAAGATCCGGCCCTGCTGCACGGCCCGCCGTCATCCCCAAATTTTAGAAATGTTGGCGGACGTCTAGTAAGGGACCGTACATTTGCAATGTGGACTTTCTCACTAACCATATGGCGAATGTAAAAATGTTCCCTTAAAACTTCTTATGGTATAGGGGACACTTGCGTCCCACTTGGGAAAAAAACAGGGAAAATGCAGCGCGGCGAATTCAAATAATGATATAACATCAAACATTCATTAAATCACACATGTAAGATACTCAATTAAAGCTACACTCGTTGTGAATCCAGCGAACATGTCAGATTTTAAAAAGATTTTCAGTGAAAGCATAAGAAGCTATTATCTGATGATAGTACAATGTCAACAAAGAGGGTAGCATATTTCAACCCTGCAGGCGCTACACAAAACGCTGAAGTAAAATAGAAAACATGCATTACCTTTGACGAGCTTCTTTTGTTGGCACTCCAATATGTCCCATAAACATCACAATTGGTCATTTTGTTCGATTAATTCCGTCCATATATATCCAAAATGTCCATTTACAAAGCTTGTTTGATTCAGAAAAAAACTGCTTACAAAAACGCAACGTCACTACAAAACATTTCAAAAGTTGCCTATAAACTTTGCCAAAATATTTCAAACTACTTTTGTAATACAACGTTAGGTATTTTTAAACGTTAATAATCGATCAAATTGTAGACGGGGCTATCTGTGTTCAATACAGCAAGTAAACAAACCATGCTCCTTTTTACGTCTTGCGCAACTCTCAATAGTATAACGTTGTTCCAGGATGTGCTTTTTCTTCGTTGCACAAATGAATAACCTCAACCAAATTCCAAAGACTGGTGACATCCAGTGGAAGCGGTAGGAACTGAAAACAGGTTCCTATGAAATATCCCTTGGCAAAGACAACTGAAGGAACAGTTCGAGGCAAATAAAATAAAACATTCTGAATAGTTAGTCCTCTGGGTTTTGCCTGCCACATAAGTGCTGTCATACTCACAGACATGAGTCAAACAGTTTTAGAAACTTCAGAGTGTTTTTTATCCACATCTACTAATAATATGCATATCTTATATTCCTGGCATGAGTAGCAGTAAGTTGAAATTGGGCACGCTATTTATCCAAAAGTGAAAATGCTGCCCCCTTAAGAGGTGTTTAAGGTATGTCAATGAACATAGCTCTGCACATACTGTAGCTGGTAAAATAGGTTAGCATTAGCTCATCATAATCAGTACAACCTTCAAAAAATAATTTTACACACATGAAATGTGCCCATTACAATCTATGTAAGATCAGAATGCATGATTTGTCACCAGTATTTGCAAATGTGAGTAAAACAGTAAATGAAGAAATGATTACCACACAAACCATTTTGGGGCTCTGTGCAAAAACAGTGTAGTTATTCCCTCCGCAAGGCAATCAAACAAGCAAAGTGTCAGTATAGAGACAAAGTAGATTCACAATTCAACGGTTCAAATATGAGATGTATGTGGCAGGGTCTACAGACAAACTCGGATTACAAAAAGGAAACCAGCACCGTCAAGGACATTGACGTCTTGCCCCCAGACAAATTAAACAACTTCTTTGGAGCGCTTTGAGGACAATACAGTGCCACCGACATGGCCCGCTACCAAAGACTGTGGGCTCCCCTTCTCCGTGGCCGACGTGAGTAAAACATTTAAATGTGTTAACCCTCGCAAGGCTGCAGGCCCAGACGCCATCCCTAGCCTCATCCTCAGAGCATGTGCAGACCAGCTGGCTGGTGTGTTTACGGACATATTCAATCAATCCTTATCCCAGTATGTTGTCCCCACATGCTTCAAGATGAACACCATTGTTCCTGTTCCCAAGAAAGCTAAGGTAACTGAACTAAATGACAACCCCCTCATAGCCCTCACTTCTGTCATCATGAAGTGCTTTCAGAAATGAAAGGATCATATCACCTCCACGCTACCTGATACGCTAGACCCACTCCAATTTGTTAACCGGTCCACAAGGTCCACATATGATGCAATCGCAATCACACTGCCCTATCCCGTCTGGACAAGAGGAATACCTATGTAAGAATGCTGTTCATCGACTACAGCTCAGCATTCAACACCATAGTACCCACCAAACTCATCATTAAGCTTGAGACTCTTAATGTACTCCCTGTGCAACTAGGTTCTGGACTTTGACTGGCCACCCCCAGGTGGTGAAGTTAGGAAACAACATCTCCACCCCGCTAATCCTCACATGGATACTTTCTCAGCCCTCTCCTGTACTCCCTGTTCACCCATGACTGCGTGGCCATGCACGCCTCCAACTCAATCATCAGGTTTGCAGATGACACTATAGTGGTAGGCTTTATTACCAACAATGACGAGACAGCCTACAGGGAGGAGATGAGGGCCATCGGAGTGTGGTGTCAGGAAAATAATGTCTCACTCAACATCAACAAAACAAAGGATTGTGGACTTCAGGAAACAGCAGAGTGAGCCCCCCCTTTCCACATTGACGGGACAGTAGTGGAGTTCCTCGGCAAACACATCACAAACAAACTGAAATGGTCCACCCACACAGACAGCGCCTCTTCAACCTCAGGAGGCTGAAGAAATTTGGCTTGTCACCTAAAGCCCACAAACTTTTACAGATGCACAATCAAGAGCATCCTGTTGGGCTGTATCACTGCCTGGTACGCCAACTGCACCGCCCTCAACCGCAAGGCTCTCCGGAGGGTAGTGCGGTCTGCTCAACACATCACCGAGGGCAAACTACCTGTCCTCCAGGACACCTACAGCACCCGATGTCACAGGAAGGCCAAAAAGATCATCAAGGACAACAACCAGATGAGCCACTGCCTGTTCACCCGCTATCATCCAGAAGGCGAGGTCAGTACAGGTGCATCAAAGCTGGGACCGAAAGACTGAAAAACAGCTTCAATCTCAAGGCCATCAGACTATTAAACAGCCATCACTAACATAGAGAGGCTACTGCCAACATACAGATTCAAATCACTGGCCACTTTAATAAATGGATTTAATAAAGGTATCACTAGTCACTTTAAATAATGCCACTTTAATAATGTTTACATATCCTACATTACTCATCTCATATGCATATACTGTCTTTTATACAATCTATTGCATCTTGCCTATGCCACACTGCCATCGCACATTTGTTAGATTACTTGTTAGATATTACTCCACTGTTGAAACTAGATGCACAGGCATTTCGCTACACTCGCATTAACATCTCCTAACCATGTGTATATGACCAATAAAATGTGATTTGATTTGAATGTCTGCGGTAGCTGGAAGGCCCGACAGCCATTTCACCCCTCCTGGCCCTGCTGTTGGCTTTGATGAGTCACAGTATGGAGTGCAAAGCCCCTTGTCATCTCCCTCTGTGGCAGAGTGCTTCAAGCTGTTTCTGACAGAGGAGCTGGTGGGAGATGAAGTTGAGGACACCAATCGCTATGCCTTGGAGCTACAGAAGAAGAGAGAGCCACATGGAAAGTGGACCACCTGACGAGAGAGAGGAAGATCAAACCAGACTGTGTGTTTGACTTTAATCGCAATATGGGGTCAGTGGATAAAACGGACATGATAAACAGCTTTAAGGTATAAGAAGATATTTTTCCATCTGATCAACACTGCTGTCCTCAATGGCCACATTGTACACTACCATCTAACAAGTGAGATGATTACTGAACATGTTTTTTTGTAATTGGACAGATAAACTTGGATTAAAATGATAAACTTGGATTAGCTAACACAACGTGCCATTGGAACACAGGAGTGATGGTTGCTGATAATGGGCCTCTGTACGCCTATGTAGATATACCATAAAAATAAATCTGCCATTTCCAGATACAGTAGTCGTTTACAACATAAACAATGTCAACACTGTATTTCTGATCAATTAGACGTTATTTTAATGTAACAAAAATGTGATTTTCTTTCAAAAACAAGGACATTTCTAAGTGACTCCAATATTTTGAAGTGTAAGTGTAAGTGTGTGCATAGATCAAATCAAATTAATCACATTTTTATTGTCACATGCTTCGGAAAAAGTGAAACTGTATTATGCTAAAATGCAGGCCCTTCCCAACAATGCAGAATACAAACAAACAAAATAATAATAGATAAATAACAAAATAATAATAGATAAATAACAAAATAATAATAGATAAATAACAACATAGTAACACAAGGAATAAACACACAATGAGCAATGATATCGTGGCTCTAAACATGGGGTACAAGTACAGAGTCAATGTGCAGGGTTACGAGGAAATTGAGGTAGATACTCTTTGTACATATCGTTAGGCAACAGGATAGATAATAGAAAGTGGCAGAAACATATGTGATGAGTGTGAACGTGTGAAGGCTCCCCAGAGGAGGAAAGGGAGTGCCATCCTCCTCAGTGAATTTCATCAAAATAAAAATGATGAAACATTAAAAAACAAATAATTGATTAAAACACAGTGGTTTACATTGAAGGTCTACAGTAGCCTCAACAGCATACTGTAGGGTAGCACCATGGTATAGCCGGAGGACATTGACTTCAATACAAAACTGCAGTGCATAAAATCTGGTGAGTAGTTGCCTCAGAGAGCGTTGTGCACTGATGCCCACAAGGAAGGGAAAAGGTCAGAGGAGAGCGTGTAGATGTGGGAAGGAATACAACGATAAAAGAGACCAAACTCATTTCATGTTGCTGCTATGAAAGTGAACTGTTTTTGTGTGTGATCAGGGGTGTATTGATTCCGCTGATTCTGTTGAAAAACTTTCTTAAACGGAACCAAACAGGAATAAACATACCTGAATTTGTCCAATAGAAACTCTCATTGGACTAATGATTACACCCTAGATCATCTAGATGCAGGCAAGAGTGTGCAAGGCGGTATTGAATTTGTCAATGTTTGTCACCTTGATTGGAATAGGAATGACAGTCATTGAATATGCTTCAATAGAGGTAAGCCCTTACAAAAAAAGATTGCAGTAAACTGTCTTTCAAAGATAATTCGTAAAAATCCAAATAACTTCACAGATCTTCATTGTAAAGAGTTTAAACACTGTTTCCCATGCTTGTTCAATGAACCATAAACAATGAATGAACATGCACCTGTGGAACGGTCGTTAAGACACTAACAGCATACAGATGGTAGGCAATTAAGGTCAAATTTATGAAAACGTAGGACACTAAAGAGGCCTGTCTACTGACTCTGAAAAACAACAAAAGAAAGACGCTCAGGGTCCCTGCTCATTTGCGTGAACGTGCCTTAGGCATGCTGCAAGGAGGCATGAGGACTGCAGATGTGGCCAGGGCAGTAAATTGCAATGTCCGTACTGCTAGACCCCTCAGACAGTGCTAAAGAGAGACAGGATGGACAGCTGATTGTCCTCGCAGTGTTGGACCACGTGTAACAACACCTGCACAGGTTCGGTACATCCGATCATCACACCTGCGGGACAGGTACAGGATGGCAACAACAACTGCCCGAGATAAACCAGGAACGCACAATCCCTCCATCAGTGCTCAGACTCTCCGTAAAATGCTGAGAGAGGCTGGACTGAGGGCTTGTAGGCCTGTTGTAAGGCAGGTCCTCACCAGACATCACCGGCAACAACGTCGCTTATGGGCACAAACCCACCGTCGCTGGACCAGACAACACTGGCAAAAAGTGCTCTTCACTGACGAGACGTGGTTTTGTCTCACCAGGGGTGATGGTTAGATTCACGTTTATCGTCGAAGGAATGAGCCTTACACTGAGGCATGTACTCTGGAGCGGGATCGATTTGGAGGTGGAGGGTCAGTCATGGTCTGAGGCGGTGTGTCACAGCATCATGGCACTGAGCTCGTTGTAATTGCAGGCAATCTCAACGATGTGCTTTACAGGGAAGACATCCTCCTCCCTCATGTGGTACCCTTCCTGCAGGCTCAACCTGACATGACCCTCCAGCATGACAATGCCAACAGCCATACTGCTCATTCTGTCGCGATTTCCTGCAAGACAGGAATGTCAGTGTTCTGCCAAGGCCAGCGAAGAGCCCGGATCTCAATCCCATTGAGCACGTCTGGGACCTGTTGGATCCGAGGGTGAGGGCTTTGACCCCCCATTTGTTCAGGGACACATTTCTGTTAGTCACGTGTTTGTGCAACTTGTTTAGTTTATGTCTCAGTTGTTGAATCTGGTTATGTTCATACAAATATTTACACATGTTAAGTTTGCTGAAAATTAACACAGTTGACAGTGAGAGAACGTTTCTTTTTTTTGCTGAGTTTAGAATAGCTGCAGTGTATTGCAGTTGCACTGCTGTTATACTGCAAAATTACTGCAGTAAAGAAAAAACGGCGTTATTTTGCATGAAGTATTTGCAGCATACTGCATTTAGACTGCACCCCAACTGCAGTTATACACACTCTGACTGCAATCTTTTTTCTTAAGGGAGTCCATTCTCATAAAAAGTGCAATCGTCCTCCCTCATCTTAAACTGCACCAACCGCCATTGGTGTGTACGTGTGTGTGTTGCAAATGACTACATGTTCTGTTTGACTGAGAGTGTGTGTATGTGCTGGCGTGTCAGTGTAAGTATGTGTGTGTGAGAGTCCAGTGTGTGTGCAGAGAGTCAAAAATAGTTAGCTTTCTTATATAGAGCGGGTACGGCCTATTTGCTGATATGGGTGCTAGAGCGCAAAGTTCGTAAGGTGGTGTTTAAACCCCCTTTTCTTCTCAACCACCGAGAATGGGCGCATATCCGTGGCTATAAACATACCTAATACTCTTGTAATTTCTTTAGCCTGGTCAGAATCAGCTGCAAAGTGCTGCTTGAATGCAGATGGGAGACAAAGCTGTGTTGTTATTTTTTGCGTTTTTCGTCTTGTTCCGGTGGTAGGAATGAAGGCTATTTTCATTGAGCAGTGGGCAGCCGAAATGTTCCAAAACTGAAGATTTAAAGATGGAGAATTTTGATTACATTGTTCGCATGGACTCTAGTTGTTTTTATCGGAATAGGTAGAAGAAGAAAGAAGAGGCATGCAACGCAGCGCAGGCATAGCCTGTAGGCCTAGTTTAAAAATATCATTGTTTTATTCATTCGAAACCGAGAGCCCCTACTGAGAGAGAGAAAGTATGCAAGAGAGAGAGAGAAAGTTTGCAAGAGAGAAAGTATGCGACAGAAAGAGAGAGTGAAAGTACGTAAGAGAAAGTATGCAAGAGAGAAAGTATGCGAGAGAGAAAGTATGCAAGAGAGAGAAAGAAAGTATGCAAGAGAGAGAGAGAGAAAGAGAAAGAAAGTATGCAAGAGAGAGAGAAAGAAAGTATGCAAGAGAGAGAGAGAGAGAAAGTATGCAAGAGAGAGAGAAAGCATGCGAGAGAGAGAGAGAGAGAGAGAGAAAGAGAGAGAGAAAGAAAGTATGCAAGAGAGAGAGAGAGAGAAAGTATGCGAGAGAGAAAGTATGCAAGAGAGAGAGAAAGAAAGTATGAGAGAGAGAGAGAGAGAGAGCACTGAAGGGTATTTAGAGGGTATAGTATGGTGGGGGAACGGGGAACCGGAGAATAAGATGTGATATTGTTAATGTTACAGAACATTAATATTCGTGTGAGGTCATCTATTACAGGGGAACAGGCGAGCCATGAGAGACATCCTAATGGATCCTGTCACAGAGAGAGAGAATGAGGGAGGGAGATGGAGAGCGGGAGAGATGAGAGAGGGAGGTATAAAGGAAAGGAGGGGGAACCGGAGATAGAAGGAAAGAGAGTGAGTCAGAAGGGTAGGAAGGGCGAGACAAGAGGGAGAGTTAGGGTAGCCGTGCAGAATTAATCAACAAATTAGAATGAATAATTAATGCAGGGGATCCCATAAGGGTAGGATGGAATAAGGGACTGAGAGCGGAGGAGGGGAGGAGGGGGAATTAATAAAGATGCTACCACAGCCAGCTCTCCACACCAGAACCACACTCAAATGCTCAAATGGAGTCTTTTACCCGACTTGCTCTCACTGTCTCATGTCAGAATTAGATGTTCATCCAATTTCAAAGTTGTTGCAAACGTCACATTTCTAAGTGTTTAAAGTTAAGTTTAGTCATTAACTCTATATTTTTTTAGGTTAGGGTTAAGTTTAGGAATTAACACTGAATGCTCAAGGTAAGAGTTAAGGATAGGCTTAAAACAAAAATCTCAAAAACAACTTTTGATCGCTGGATTTGAATTTACAACCTTTGGAATCAGAGGCAGATGCTTATGCCCATCCACTACGCCATAGCAAAAACCAAAAACCTACTTGAAGGTAACAGCGCTCACTGTTGCCCCTAGTGGCTGGTTTCCATGTCATCTCCTGACGTCCTCAGACGTGGATGGAAGTCGAATACTGACTTGCATCATGGGTGACCGGACTGCTTTTACCACCACTGTGACTCTGTTAGGGATGTAAGGGCACAGATCACTGATTATCTGACCTGATCTCCTCTTTACTGTGTCCACTGGACTTTATCTATCTAATAGGCTTTTCTTCCCAGTGACTGGGACATACACACTTTGTCCCAAATGGCACCCTATTCCCTTTATAGGGAATGGGCCCTATGGTGCCTGGTCAAAAGTAGGGCACCCTAAAGGGAATAGGATGCCATTTGGGAAGCAGAACGTGTCCGTAGTATGAATGGCCCATCATTGATTATGCTCAAAGACACATTTTCATCTCAGAGTGGTCGTCAATAATGACAGCTGTAGAATAAAGAAAAATAAAACAGACAGGAACGCATTCACAGCACACACACAGCCACCCACAGACACTGTACAGAGTGCATGCATTTCTCAAGTTCTCCTCTCCCTTTAGGTGTCAAAATAAATACATCACAAGGAAGAACATTTTGAAGTATCTGCCCTATAACTGGAAGATATAAGAAAGCTTAGGAAATATATATTTTTTACACATATTTAACACCTTATTGTTGTTGGCACAAACTACCCTCATACTTCCACTAATTTGTATTAGTTACCCTTAGACGAGTCCTGTGAGAGTCTCCCCTTTCTATTGAGTGGTCATATTAATTTGTAGGCCAAATCGTTCGGGATGCTACAGACGTTTTCGTGAGAAGACCAATTTTCGGGATGTCTCCTGGTCTGATGAACAGCACTGTAGCTCTGCATCTTTCCACCGCAGACGCAGAAGGCTGCCGTAGGCGGATGTGGTGGATTGCGACGCAGCCCATGCAAAAAAGCCCAGCAGATATCTCTTGCTTAAACTGACTGATTCTGATGGGGATCTTTCTATTATGTTACTTAGATTGACATACCGGTGCGTCAATAGACTCTAGGGGTTTAAATGGAGGTTCAAATCACTCTATAGTAGCTAACATTCTGTAAATCCAAATGCTCTTACATACACGCATACACACACACACATATGCAGGTACACGCACTCACGCCAGCATGCATGCACACAAAATATTTTATTTGAATCCACAAATCACATTACAGTCGAGAAGGATTCGAACATTTCAAGGGACACAAATATTTGGACTGTCACACCCTGATCTGTTTCACCTGTCCTTGTGATTGTCTCCACCCCCTCCAGGTGTCGCTTATTATCCCCAGTGTATATATCCCTGTGTTTCCTGTCTCTCTGTGCCAGTTCGTCTTGTTTGCCAAGTCAACCAGCGGTTTTCCTTGCCCCCCCAGGCTCTGTTTGTTTCTAGTCCTCCTGGTTTCGACCCATGCCTGTCCTGACTACAAATTCACCTGCCTGACCCCTCTGCCTGTTCTGACTACCAGCCTGCCTATCCCTTTGTACTGTTTTGGACTCGGATCTGGTTTCTGACCCCTGCCTGGCCTGACCTCGAGCCTGCATATTGTCTGGTACTGTTTGGACTCTGACCTGGTTTATGAACTCTCGCCTGTCCCCGACCTGCCTTTGTCTACTCCCTTTGTTATAATAAATATCGGAGCTCTACCATCTACCTACTGTGTCTGCATTTGGGTCTCGCCTTGTGTCCTTATATGGACACTACAGATGGCACCTCCTTCTCCACACAGCAAGGCTGCCCATGACCGCTAACACGGAGCAGTGCCTTTCTAGCTACTTTGACATTGTCATCGCAGTAATGCAGGCCTGCAATCTGGAGGCCAGGTACACGTACTATTTACATGGCCAAGACTCCAGAATATCAGCAACACAAGCTTGCACTGATAACTAAGGCTGTTCAGGCATGACATGAAGGTCTGGTACTTGTCAGCAAAGGTCTGCTCAAGGGTCAGAAGAGCAACCCACTTCCAAAATGAGCACTTCCCTCTGGCTTCCCCCTACTTCAATATCTGACATATTTGGCATACAAGAAAACACATCATCATCAACACCAAAACAGCCTCCTCTGTCAAGAGAATGTTTGTGAATGTCTACACACACACACACGCACGCACACGCACGCACACACACACACACACACACACACACACACACACACACACACACACACACAGGTATCTAGCCACAGGGTAAATCATACATTCTCTTCTTCCACTTGACTGCCTCCTGCACGCTTCTCTGGCAGGAAAGTGTGATGCCACTTCCATGCCCGCTCCTTCCACCCACCCTCCCAACACAACAACAGCAGGTGGCTTGGCGTTGCCAATGGCGATAAACATGGGCCTTATTAAAAGACTGATAGTTCTCCGCTGCCTTTTTAATTTTCGCTCATTTAGACTTGTCATTTACCCACCGCTCCCTCTTCTCTCCTGCAGGCAACCGCTATCACAACTACCCAGCAAACAAACCCAAAGGGAGACCTTTCAAAAAAAATAGGAGCGAGAGAAGAGGAGAGAGACTAGGGGGAACAAGTGCCAAGACAGAGCAAGTCACTAATCGCATGCCATGTTTGACGAGTGTCGTTTTTGCTGATGCCGAATGGGGGCCGGGGGAATTGGGTGAGCTCATCTAATGGTCTATCATGTCTAGACGCACAGGAGGAGGAGAGAGGAGGTGTAGAGAGGGAGTGGAAGAGAGACACATCAATGAGAGAGAGAGAGAGAGAGAGAGATAGAGAGAGAGAGAGAGAGAGAGAGAATATCAATGAATTGGCGAGGGCACTAGAACAGTCTGCAGCACCCGGCCTCACCCTACTAGAATCTGAAGACAAATGCCTACTGTTTGCTGATGATCTGGTGCTTCTGTCTTCAACCAAGAGGAGTCTACAGCAGAATCTATATCTTCCGCACAGATTCCGTCAGACCTAAATCTCAGTAAGATAAAAAATAATTATGTTTAAAAAAAGGTCCAGTTGCCAGAACAACAAATACCATTGCCCTAGAGCACAAAAAAAAATGAGATATACCTTGGTCTAAACATCAGCAACACAGGTAACTTCCACAAAGCTGTGAGAAAGGAGCATAAAATGTGACATACCAATTAGGATTTGGCTAAGAATACAGATGAAGTCGAAAGTGTACATACACTTAGGTTGGAGTCATTAAAACTTGTTTTTCAACCACTCCACAAATTTCTTGTTAACATACTATAGTGTCGGCAAGTCGGTTAGGACATCTACTTTGTGCATGACACAAGTATGTTCTCCAACAATTGTTTACAGACAGATTATTTCACTGTATCACAATTCCAGTGGGTCAGAAGATTACATACGCTAAGTTGACTGTGCCTTTAAACAGCTTGGAAAATTCCAGAAAAGAATGTCATGGCTTTAGAAGCTTCTGATAGGCTAATTGACATCGTTTGAGTCAATTGGAGGTGTACCTGTGAATGTATTTCAAGGCCTACCTTCAAACTCAGTGCCTCTTTGCTTGACATCATGGGGAAATCAAAAGAAATCAGCCAAGACCTCAGAAAAATAATTGTAGACCTCCACAAGTCTGGTTCATCCTTGGGAGCAATTTCCAAACGCCTGAAAGTACCACGTTCATCTATACAAACAATTGGACGCAAGTATAAACACCATGGGACCACGCAGCCATCATACCACTCAGGAAGGAGACGCGTTCTGTCTCCTAGAGATGAACATACTTTGGTTTTAAAAGTGCAAATCAATCCCAGAACAACAGCAAAGGACAATGAGAAAATGTTGGAGGAAACAGGTACAAAAGCATCTATATCCACAGTAAAAGAAGCCATATATCGACATAACCTGAAAGGCTGCTCAGCAAGGAAGAAGCTTCTGCTCCAAAACCGCCATAAAAACTCCAGACCACGGTTTGCAACTGCACATGGGGACAAAAATCATACTTTCTGGAGAAATGTCCTCTGGTTTGATGAAACAAAAATAGAACTGTTTGGCCATAATGACCATCGTTAAGTTTGGAGGAAAAGGGGGAGGCTTGCTAGCCAAAGAACAACATCCCAACTGTGAAGCACGAGGGTGGCAGCATCATGTTGTAGGGGTGCTTTGCTGCAGGAGGGACTGGTGCACTTCACAAAATAGATTATGTGGATATATTGAAGCAATATCTCAAGACATCAGTCAGGAAGTTAAAGGTTGGTCGCAAATGGGTCTTCCAAATGGACAATGACCTCAAGCATGCTTCCAAAGTTGTGGCAAAATGGCTTCAGGACAACAAAGTCAATGTATTGAAGTGGCCATTACAAAGCCCTGACCTCAATCCTATAGAAAATTTGTGGGCAGAACTGAAAAAAAAGTGAGTGCGAGCCAGGAGGCCTACAAACCAGCTCTGTCATGAGGAATGGGCCAAAATTCACACAATTTATTGTGGGAAGCGTGTGGAAGGCTACCCAAAATGTTTGACTCAAGTTAAACAATTTAAAGGAAATGCTACCAAATACTAATTGAATGTAAACTTCTAACCCACTGGAAATGTGATGAAAGAAATAAAAGCTGAAATAAATCACTCTCTACTATTATTCTGACATTTCACATACAAGGTCTGTGAGAGCCAGAAATCTTGCTTGTTTGTATGTGACCAAATACATATTTTCCACCATAATTTGCAAATAAATTCATTAAAAATCCTAAAATGTGATTTTCTGGATTTTCTTTCTCATTTTGTCTGTCATAGTTGAAGTGTACCTATGATGAAAATTACAGGCCTCTCTCATCTTTTTAAGTGGGAGAACTTGCACAATTGGTGGCTGACTAAATACTTTTTTTGCCCCAGTGTACATTGTTTAACCTAATTCTGACTAAAACTACATACATCATCAGATTATAATTTTATGATTCTAATCAATTTCATACAGTTATAAGGTTTCAGAGTGGAATTATTTTATCATTATCTTTCAACATATACATTATTTTATCAAGATCCAATTGCCATTTATGGTTGTGAGGTCTGGGGTCTGCTCATAAACCAAGAATTCACAAAATGCGACAAAAATAACAAATTGAGACAGCATGCAGAATTCTGCAAAAATATCCTCTGTGTACAAGGTAAAACACAAAATAATGCATGCAGACCTGAAATAGGCCAATATCCGCTAATTATCAAAATCCAGAAAAGAGACGTTAATAAACTCTACAACCACCTAAAAGGAAGTGATTCCCAAACCTTCCATAACAAAGCCATCCCCTACATAGAGATGAACCTGGAGAAGAGTTCCCTAAGCAAACTGGTCCTGTTCACAAACACAAACTCCACAGAGCCCCAGGACAGCAACACAATTTGACCTAACCAAATCATGAGAAAACAAAAAGAGAATTATTTCCAGTGTGTCAAGTAATGAACAAAAAAACGGAGCAATCTAGAATGTTCTTTTTGCTTATTTAGTCTCACTACTGTGACTGACCTACAATTAAGGAAGCTTTGACAATTGTGACGACCCTCCCATTCTGTCTTACAAATTCTCTCTCACCGCTCTTGTTTTCCTTAACCGGGCGTCGGTTTTGCGGAACTGGGAGGGTCGTCAGCAAAATGGGGGGGAATTAGTATTACCATTACTTTAAATGATAGGTATGTACAATCCTGTTACTCTGGTTGTGTAAGTCGCTGTTTTCACGTAACTCTGTACCTCCTTTACCAGGGCTCTGCACATCTCGTGTTCTTACCCCCACCCTCTATACTCTGAAACCTGCATGTTCGTGACGAGGTGTCTCTGTTCTGAACAAAGTGTCTCCTCATCCTCTATTCTAAGAACAAACCGTTCTTACTACTCGCAGGAGAACACAGAGGACTCCGATTATATGGCCACCTCATCCAGTAGATACGGGTTGGTTTGACACATTGAGACAGTTGTGGTGGATTATTAAGGAAATGGAACCAGGTTGGGCTATATAAAGGCAAGCCCCAACTCAGAATCATTGAGCTCTCAACGAATCACTTATGGGTGGTTCGCCGACCAGCTTCATTATTGCAATAATTAAATCGATATCAAATAAAGATTGACTGTTTGAAGAATTATCCAAGTCTCTCTCACTTGATTAGAGTTTCCATGACAAACACCTGGGCTCGGGTGTGTCCCATGGATAAATACACCTTTCTCCCACACATCGAAGAGACTCGCAGACACACTGTTGTTTTTTGTTGTGGCATTTTGGGGCTTCTTTTAGGAACCTCACAACACCCGTCATTATCACCATCTATGCACACATCCACTCACTTACACTACTGACTACATACACCATTGTTACTTGTCCCCCACTCTGTAACAGGCTACGAGCCAGTTCGTAATACTATGTAGAGACTCAGTGAGCATAGCCTTGCTATTGAGAGAGGCCGCCATAGGCAGACCTGGCTCTCAAGAGAAGACAGGCTTTGTGCCCACTGCCCACAAAATGAGGTGGAAACTGAGCTGCACCTCCTAACCTCCTGGCAAGTGTATGATCATATTAGAGACACATATTTCCCTCAGATTGCACAGACCCACAAAGATTTGAAAACAAATCCAATTTTGATAAACTCCCACATCTATTGGGTGAAATACCAGTGTGCCATCACAGCAGCAAGAATTGTGACCTGCTGCCACAAGAAAAAGGGAAAACAGTAAAGCACAAACACCATTGTAAATACATATTTATTTCCCCTTTTGTACCATTTGTAAAGTGTTACAACACTGTAGTCACAATTTGACATTTGAAATGTCTCTATTCCATTGGAAATTTAAATCTAATGTTTACTGTTCATTTTATGTTTAGTTCACTTGTTTATTTCACTTGCTTTGGCAATGTAAACATATGTTTCCCATGCCAATAAAGCCCTTTGAACTGAATAGAATTGAGAGGATGGAAAGAGGAGGTGGGGATTGGGCGAGAAGTGGAAAGAGAGAGCGAGAGAGTAAGGTGGAGAGAGGGTCAATATTTACTATGGTGGGTGTGATCGGAATAAGAATGAGCTGAGAGAAAGTAAGTGAGGTGTAATTGAGGAACTGAGATGTCACAGGGCTGAGAGTTTGGTTAATGAGCTCCAGACATTCATTCGTATTCCTCACTTTTTCCCATTTCACTCTGGTCGTCTCTTTCACTCCATCCCCTCCTCCCTCCCTCTTTCTTTGTTTCCTTCTGCCCTTCTCTCTACCTGTCTGCCCTTCTCCCCACCTATTATATTTTCTTTCCCTTGTCTTTCAGACCTTCATTATATCTGGTCACACACACACACACACACACACACACACACACACACACACACACACACACACACACAGACACACCTAGGAATCTTAGGGGATCATGGGGAATGGACATAAGGATCTAGGACCTGTGAGAGCGAGGTGGTACGAGGTCGCTCAACTTCCATATCAGAGATTTCTGTTAAGTCAACCTTACCCCACAATAATTGCTCAATCTTTTTAAAAGGCCCAGTGCAGTCAAAAACATGATTTCCTGTATTTTATATATATTTCCAAACTATGAGGTTGGACTAATACTGTTTTGGCCTTCCTGGTGACATCACCAGGCGTTACGTTAGTTATTAGATCAATAAGAAAGAGAATTCCGAAGCACTCTACAATAAAAGCTAGTTTTCAGTTTTCCCCTCCCCATTGAGACCTCTCCAAGACAGTCCTAGCAAAATTCTTGCTTGAGAAATTGCTCTTTCCTAAGAAGTTATTTTTGTTCATTTTTTTTACCATTTTAATTGAAAACAATCAAAGTAAGGTCCTTAATTATTATCCAGAAATGATTTGATATTGAGATCAGTGGAGGCTGCTGATGGGAGGACAGCTCATAATAATGACTTGAACGGAGAGAATCGAATCAAACACATGGAAACCATGTTTACCACGGGCCCGACATTACCACGGGCCCGTCCTCCCCGATTAAGGTGCTTACCAACCTCCTGTGATTGAGACACAAACGGCAGCATTGGACCTTTCATTAGTTCCCTCTATACTTTGTCTCTACTCAAATGAATATTCCTTAAAAGTACAATTATGCGTATAATTTGGTGGTTTGAAAACAGTATTAATTATAAGCAACTGTAACATCATAAAACGCCTCGCTTCCCCGACACACACAGACCCCCTAATGTGTACGAAACCCCCCTGAATTGTGGAGTTTATCTGTCACTCCCACACACAGACAATAGAGAGATTTAGAATCTCACACTGGCTCGCTGTCTGCTGTTTCACACAATTTATGATCATGATTTTCACAGACTTTCCCTCGACTCCCCCTCTTGCCTGCTGTTGGGATTTATCTCAGTCACTGAGGGGCAGAAGAACTATGCACATGTCTGATGTGGACAGATATCTATCCTACACATGTCCCCTGTTTGCATTAGGACTGCACTCTGTGTTGATCATATGAACGCTCATGTTGTGCATTTATCCTAACAAGGGCCTTGAGTCTTTCCTGACAGCGCAATAAATCGGACATGGAAAAACTCAGGACCCTAGATGAGATGTATCAACATGTGTGTTGAAAATATATATTTATCGAGTTGAAATGAAGCCTTATTAGCGTTGAGAAATGTTCTGAAGGAACCAGTTGGCATGGGAGGTCAATTCTTTACTGGTTCATTACGTCTTTACTTTCATCTCAGCGGCTTTGCGAGGAGTCCATTGATTTCCCAGCGTCGATACTGGCGGGCCACTGGCGGGCCACCGATGCTCAAAGGCCGGAGCAGCACCTGGTTCCCACGCTCTCTGTACTAATATGACACTTGACATACACACACACATGCGCTCGAGCAAACACGGACATACTCGCACGCATGCACGGACACGCGTGTGCGTACGCACACACAGGCAACTGCTTGCACACCCAGAAAAGGATTAAGTCAGAAGAGAAATCCAGGAGAGAGCGAGAGAGCGAGGGAGAGAGAGAGAGAGCACAAGCTGAGCTCTGACAGCCAGAGAGCTCTTAGAGGAGGCAGCCTTCAGAGCCATCTGGCAACAGAGATTATTCAACACGCTTCCACTCACTGTCTAATGGGATTGTTCATTTCCTTTCCATACAGTAAGCTGGAGCAGGACCAAAGGCTCATGTTACTGAAGCCATTCAGAATCACACACTGTGGCAATGCGTGAATCGTGACATCTTTGAGAAAAACAGTTACTTGGCACATGGAATGCAAGCTGAAGAAAAGCGCGCACACAGGAATTTTTGATGTACCTCAAACTGTATGTGTGTGCAAGCTTAAGACAGAAGCACGCGCACACACACACACACACACACACACACACACACACACACACACACAGGAACGTTAATGAGATCCGGGAGTCTCCTCTGTGACCAACGGAACAGCTTCTAGCTGCAGGAGAACGAAGGGAACACCCTAAGCAGGATAAACATACAAGCACACACACCCACACAGAGGCAGAGACACGCACACCACACACACACATACACACACAGGGGTAGGTGAGTAGCTGAGAAAGAAATAGGAGAAAGAGAGAGACAGAGAGAGGGGGGAACAGAGAGGGACATAAAATACAAGTAGAAGGTGAGAACGAGGGTAGTCAGCTCATCCTTTCTTCCTCCCCAATAGGTGTAGTCAGAACCCCCCGGTAGTATCAGCATCAGTGACAGGCTGTAGCCAGGGTCTGAATACATGGGAGGACCAGGGAATGACAAGGACCAGTGGGCCTTTGATGCTTGATGCACACCACACACGTACCGCACACATAAACCCCTCACCCATCACCACATATGCAATTGAATTACTTGCATGTAAAAAATACCATTTGCACATCCATATTACAGTGTCACGTTGACCAACACTGGTTTCCATGGGGACATCGGTACATCTGCACCAACAGCTTCTGCTTGTGATTGGCAATCACATCTCCCTCCATCCCAATGCCCTGTTGGTCGCTTTCAGCCAGTCAGCATACTCTGCCCAATAACAGAACCCAACAACTCGCAAAATCAACTAAATAGCTCCAATATGCTCATTCCTCATGATGTTTCACGCAAGCTGGCTTCTTTTTCGCTATTTGACTGTTCTATTTCTCCACTGTACTTCTCCACAGCTGTCTTGGTTCTTTCTCTCTTTCTTTCCTCCCTCTCTTTCTCCCCTCTCTCCTTTTCTCGCTGTCAGAGTTAATGTGACCTTTATGGGCTGTCAGCTGGTTTGGCGCCACATCAATCATCTTTTCCCATTAAGGGGACAACTCAATCAGGTGTTGTCACCACCGCCCCGCTGGGGCTGCCACCCCGACTAGCAAGGGGGCTGTAGGGGGGAGCGTTCTTAACTGACAGACAGGGAAAGGGACAACTTCTCTCCGACAACTGTCACCTTCTTCCCATCCTTTTTTTCCTTCCCTGTGGATATCTCTGTTTGCTCCTGGATTATACGCCACATCAGGATGATCTCCACTTACATATTCTGAGAGAGAGAGAGAGAGAGAGAGAGAGAGAGAGAGTACTACCCACCTCCTCCTTCCTTTACTCCTTTCTTTCCCCCCCTCCTCCCCCTGGGTTTACTCCTTGAGAGTCTACCTCCTTCTGTATGTGTATGGTCCTTCAGGAGGCCAGCGCCACTTTATAATGATCTGAAGGCTTCTGGGCCCAGCAAAATATCCTCGCTCTCTCTATTCTCCCGGGCAGCAGGTTGTTGAGTGGGTAAACTGTGCGCTTCTCATCTCTGTCCCCCCAGCACCGCGGTCCCGGGATAAAGGGTTCCAAGGAGAGCGTCTGATGCTCGTTTGAGGATCAGAGACAAAACTATCGGTGCTGGCTAATTATCGCAAGACTGTGCTCTGCATCCTGCTGCAGATTTGTTACATATCACTGCTGTGTGTACGTGTGTATGCAAACCCGAACTCCCCGCAAAATAGCATCCCTTTTCATTAACTGCATCATTAAGACATATAAAAGAACTGGGAGAAAACAACAGTCAGTTCTTTCACCCAACATCTCTCTCCCCCATCTTCCAATACCTACCTTCATCCCCTCTCCCATGCATACATTCTAGCACAGGCCCAAAGAGAGTAGTATTTTTTAAGATGTCTGGCAAGATGTCAAGTTGCTACTAAACTCAGCAAAAAAATAAATGTCCCTTTTCAGGACCCAAGGATAATTCGTAAAAATCCAAATAACTTCACATTCATTGTAAAGTGTTTAACCTTTTTGGGATAGGGGGCAGCGTTTTCACTTTTTTCCCAGAGTGAACTGCCTCCTACTCTCTCCCAGATGCTAATATATGCATATCATTATTAGTATTGGATAGAAAACACTCTGAAGTTTCTAAAACTGTTTGAATGAAGTCTGTGAGTATAACAGAACTCATATGGCAGGCAAAAACCTGAGAAACATCCAACCAGGAAGTGGGACATCTGAGGTTTGTAGTTTTTCAAAGCTTGGCCTACTGAGTACATATTGAGATATGGATGAGGTTGCACTTCCTAGGGCTTCCATTAGATGTCAATCGTCTTTTGAAACTTGAATGAGGATTCTACTATAAAGGAGGGGCTCATGAGACCTGTTTGAATCAGTGGTCTGGCATAGTGCCTCGGTCTCATGACGTGCGTTCCCGACAGAGTTACCTCTCGTTCCAAGGATTTTCTGAAGACAAAGGAATTCTCCGGTTGGAACATCATTGATGTTTTATGTTAAAAACATCCTAACGATTGATTCCATACATCATTCGACATGTTTCTAAAGGACTGTAACGGAACTTTTCGAGTTTTTGTCTGGATGAAATGCTCACGCCTCATGAAGATGGATTACTGGGCTGAACCCGCTAACAACAAGTGGCTATTTGGACATAAATTATGGAACTTTATGGAACAAATAAGTAATTTATTGTCGAACTGGGATTTCTGGGAGTGCATTCTGATGAATATCATCAAAGGTAAGTGAATATAGTTTATGGGGTTATTTCTAACTTTGTTGATTCCAAAATGGCGGCTATTCCTCTGGCTGTTTTGGGTTCTGAGCGCCGTTCTTAGATTATGCTTTTTCCGTAAAGTTTAAAAACAATCTGATGCAGCAGTTGTATTAAGGAGATAGAAGATAGAAGTCTATCTTTAATTCTGTGAATAACACTAGTATCTTTTATCAATGTTTATTATTAGTATTTTTGCAAAATCACCGGATGTTTTGGAATCAAAACATTACTGCACGTAAGGAGCCAATGTAAACTGAGATTTTTTTATATAAATATGCACATTATCGAACAAAACATACATGTATTGTGTAACATGATGTCCTATGAGTGTCATCTGATGAAGATCATCAAAGGTTAGTGATTAATTTGTATCTATATTTCTGCTTTTTGTGACTCCTATCTTTGTCTGGAAAAATGGCTGTGTGTTTTTTCGACTTGGCGGTGATCTAACATAATCATATGTTGTGCTTTAGCTGTAAAGCATTTTTTAAATCGGACACGATGGGTAGATTAACAAGATGTTTATCTTTCATTTGCTGTATTGGACTTGGTAATGTGTGAAAGTTACATATTTCCCAAAAATATTTTTGAATTTCGCGCACTAAAGGTTATTAAACACTGTTTCCCATGCTTGTTCAATGAACCATAAACAATTAATGAACATGCGCCTGTTGAAGGGTCGTTAAGACAGCTTACAGACGGTAGGCAATTAAGGTCACAGTTACTAAAACTTAGGACACTAAAGAGGCCTTTCTACTGACTCTGAAAAACACCAAAAGAAAGAAGCCGTGGTTTTGTCTCACCAGGGGTGATGGGTGGTTTCACGTTTATCATCAAAGGATTGAGCGTTACATCGAGGAGTGTACTCTGGAGCGGGATCGATTTGGAGGTGGAGGGTCCGTCATGGTCTGGGGTGGTGTGTCACAGCATCATCGGACTGAGCTTGTTGTCATTGCAGGTAATCTCAACGCTGTGGGTTACAGGGAAGACATCCTCCTCCCTCATGTGGTACCCTTCCTGCAGGCTCATCCTGACATGACCCTCCAGCATGACAATGCCACCAGCCATACTGCTCATTCTGTGCATGATTTTCTGCAAGACAGGAATGTCAGTGTTCTGCCATGGCCAGCGAAGAGCCCGGATCTCAATCCCATTGAGCATGTCTGGGACCTGTTGGATTGGAGGGTGAGGGCTAGGGCCATTCCCCCCCAGAAATGTCCAGGAACTTGCACGTGCCTTGGTGGAAGAGTGGGGTAACATCTCACAGCAAGAACTGGATAAGCTGGTGCAGTCGATGAGGAGGAGATGCACTGCAGTACTTTTTGACCCCCCGTTTGTTCAGGGACACATTGTTCCATTTCTGTTAGTCACATGTCTGTGGAACTTGTTCAGTTATTGCCTCAGTTGTTGCATCTTGTTGTCACATTCTGACCATTGTTCTGTTATTTTATCTTTTGTTTTAGTATGGTCAGGGCGTGAGTTGGGGTGGGCAGTCTGTTTGTTTTTCTATGTTGGTTTTTGTGTTCGGCCTAGTATGGTTCTCAATCAGAGGCAGCTGTCTATCGTTGTCCCTGATTGAGAACCATATTTAGGTAGCCTGTTTTCAATTCTGTTTTGTGGGTGGTTATTTTTAGTCTTTGTGTGTCTGCACCAGACAGAACTGTTTCGGTTTTCACTTTGTTGTTTTTTGTTGTTGTTGAAGTGTTCAGTTTACATTAAAAAAGATGAACACTTACCATGCTGCGCTTTGGTCCTCTCCTTCTTCCCAAGACAGTCGTTATACTTGTTATGTTCATACAAATATTTACACATGTTAAGTTTACTGAAAATAAACGCAGTTGACAGCGAGAGGACGTTTCTTTTTTTGTTGAGTAAATATGTGATGTATCAAATCAGGCAGCGTCTGTGGGCTAGCTCAGACAGGCCCATCACAGTGCGCCCCAATCAAGAGATCAACAGACCGATGTAGAGACAACAGACAAAATGAGGAAGTAGCACGACCCTGCCAGGCTAATGACTCTGTCTCTTCCAACTTCTCCCCCCTTCTGTTCGATGGCTGTCTGTATGGAGCTTTCCACCTCTCCAGTGTTCAGCTTTTATACAGGCTGATGTTGGAGCAGCTCCTTCCTTCACACAAATTGGAAAGGACTTCAAAAGGAGTTGATTCTGACTCCACACACTCTCCCTCTCTCCTCGTTCTCCCTCTCTGTGTCCCTCAATGTCTCTCACTCTCTTTGTGTTTATCTCCAACTCTCTCTTTCCCCCTCTCTCTCTCTCTCTCTCTCTCTCTCCCCTCTCTCTCTTTTTCCATCTGTCTCCACTCTCTCTCCCCATGTTTGAGGTGAAGCTGTCAATGCTGCTTGGCTAACCTTGAAGTGAGTTCACAGAGGATGTTCTAAAGACATCACTGAGCTCCGGAGACGGTGTGTTAATCAGATAGTGTTAATGCAACATGATGAACTTTACTGTACATTTAGGCTGATTTACTGTCAACAGCAGATTATAATAATAAAATGAATTAATTTAATTGATTAACCATGGTTAAATAATGGACTTTATTTTCACTAGACTTCAAAGCCATTTATAAAGTATTAGGTTTCAGCAGGGTAGAACGAATGAATTACAAATACTCTCGCTAATGTAATTGAGTAGCTTTTCTGTACCTGAGTACTTTTTAGAGTATTTTTCAAAGTCAGTTATTTTACTTAATAAGTATGTTTTTAATTAAGTGTTGTACTTCGCTACCTTTATGGAGTACAATTTTGTAATCTCTCCATAATAGTAGATCATGATGGCACAGGAAGTTCGCAGGCGGGATCTGAAACTGCTCATCGTTGTTAAGTCAGTGACCAATCAAATACAATTTCACACAAAACAGGCCAATCAAATCAAGCTGTGCACACAAACTCAACGATGGTCAGAAGATTTTCAAAAAGGCAAAAATAACAATGGGACTGAGGAGACACAGACACAATGTCTGCGTCTTCTGAAGAAGACGAGGAGGAGAATGACTGGCTGCATTTCAGTGATCAGTTCTCCTTCAAGCACAGGAGAGGTGACAGTGTAATCATGCAATGCAAGCTGCTTAGCCAGGATGCATCGACCTCGAGGAAACATATAGAGCAGAGGCGATCGGTGCTGTTTAAGATGAGGGAGGACAATCTTCTTCTTTTTTTATGGCCTTATTTCTATTACAACATATTGGATGACTGTCTTTCATATTCCATTCACCCAGCTCAATATAACATAATATTATATAACATAAGTTTAGCCTACTACATGATACTCAAACTTTCGTTATACCCATCATGAGGTTGCTACAACCAAATCTATGAACAAAAGTTTACAATGTACACACAGGTGTACACAGTTTGAGAGACAAATTTGAGGTGACAGACAGTGAGTGACACATGGACAGTGACATATTCAATACCGCCTTGCACATGCTTGCCTGCATCTAGGGTGTAATCATTATTTCTATTGGACAAATTCAGGCATGTTTGTCCCTGTTTTGTTCCATTTGCTTCCGTTTAAGTAAGCTTTTTCAACAGAATTGGCGGAATGAATATCAAATCAAATCACATTTATTTATATAGCCCTTCGTACATCAGCTGATATCTCAAAGTGCTGTACAGAAACCCAGCCTAAAACCCCAAACAGCAAGCAATGCAGGTGTAGAAGCACAGTGGCTAGGAAAAACTCCCTAGAAAGGCCAAAACCTAGAAAGAAACCTAGAGAGGAACCAGGCTATGTGGGGTGGCCAGTCCTGTTCTGGCTGTGCCAGGTGGAGATTATAACAGAACATGGCCAAGATGTTCAAATGTTCATAAATGACCAGCATGGTCAAATAATAATAATCACAGGCAGAACAGTTGAAACTGGAGCAGCAGAATACACCCCTGATCACAAGTAAACACAGTTCACTTTCATAGCAGCCACGTTGTATTCCTTCTCGCGTTTATGCGCTCTCCTCTCACCTTTTCCCTTCACTTGTGGACATGCACAACACGTCAGCTGTCTGTGACCTGCCGAAAAAATATTTCCAAGCCTAACCATATCATAACTGCTAACCTCTACACACAGCCTATATCATTGTCAACATATTAGTTCAAGTAACGTCACAGTCAACATAGGAAATAGAACTAACGCGTTAGTAAACCCACTACAATCATGCAGTACATTGTACAGTCAGTAAGCAATTTAAATCAAAATAAAATAAAATATAAAATTGTATTGGTCACATGCTTAGTAGATGTTAATGCGAATGTAGCGAAAGGCTTGTGCTTCTAGTTCCGACAGTGCAGTAATATCTAACAAGTAATCTAACAATTCCACAACAACTACCTAATACACACAAATCTAAAAGGATGGAAAAAGAACATGTACATATAAATATATGGATGAGCGATGGCCGAGCGGCATAGGCAAGATGCAATAGATGGTATACATGTAAGATACAGTGGATGGTATAAGATACATCTCATCATATGGAGATGAGTCATGTAAGATATGTAAACATTGTTAAAGTGGCATTATTTAATTTGGGAGAAGTAGAAATGGGCAGGCTTGGGCAAGTTTCTGTGGGGGGTGCAGGGCTGTTGACCGGGGTAGGGGTAGCCAGGAGGAAAGCATGGCCAGCCGTAGAAAAATGCTTTTTGAAATTCTCAAATATAGCGGATTTATCGGTGGAACAGAGTTTCCTATCCGCAGTGCAGTGGGCAGCTGGGAGGAGGAGCTCTTATTCTCCATGGACTTTACAGTGACCCAGAACTTTTTTGAGTTTGTGTTGCAGGAAGCAAATTTCTGTTTGAAAAAGCTAGCCTTGGCTTTCCGAACTAATTGGTTCCTAACTTTCCTCAAAAGTTGCATATCACAGGGCTGTTTGATGCCAATGCAGAGGTGTATTTAGAGGGCAAGTTGGTTAGGATGATGTCTGTGAGGGTGCCCGTGTTTACGGTTTTGCAGTTTTGCCTTGTATGTATCGCAGAAGTTAGAGTAGCAGTGGTCCAGTGTATTACCCACACGATTACTGCAATCGATTTATTGATAGAATTTGGGTAGCCTTTCTCTCAAATTTGCTTTGTTAAAATCCCCAGCTCCAATAAATGCAGCCTCCATAGTCCAGTGAATTTCCTTGAGGGCCGTCGTGGTATCTGCTTGAGGGGGGATATACACAGCTGTGAAAGATAACTGACGAGAATTCTCTTGGGAGATGATATGGTTGGCATTTGATTGTAAGGAATTATAGGTCAGGTGAACAGAAGGACTTGAGTTCCTGTATGATGTTATGATTACACCATGAGTCATTAATCATGGAGCATACAACCCCGCCCTTTTTCCCAGAGAGATGTTTATTTCTGTCGACGTGACGCATGAAGAAACCCGGTGGCTGTATCGACTCCGACAACATATCCCGAGAGAAACAGGTTTCCGTGAAACAGAGAATGTTACTATCTCTGATGTCTGTCTGGAAGGCAACCCTAATTTCGTCCACCTTGTTGTCTAGAGACTGGACATTGGCGAGTAATATACTCGGAAGCCGTGGGTGGCATGCACGCTTTCAAAGTCTGACCAGGAGGCTGCTCTGTCTACCTCTTCTGAGGGGATGTTGTTTTGGGTCGGCCTCTGGGATTAGCTCCAATGTCCTGGGTGGTGGTCCGAACAAAGGATCCGCTTCAGGAAAGTCGTATTCCTGGTCGTAATGTAAGTTGACATTGCTCTGATATCCAATAGTTCTTCCCGGATGGATGTAAAAATACTTAAGATTTTCTGGGCTAACAATGTAAGAAATAATACCTAAAAAAATAAAACAAATACTGCACAGTTTCCTAAGGACTCGGAGCGAGGCAACCATCTCTGTCGGCGCCATCTTGCTAGCTTTTAGCAGTTACACTGGCGGGCCCTAGTGGTAATACATTTGTAAAACCAAAAGCTTACCTTGACTTGGAAGAGTTCCAGTGTTGGATAGTCATAGCCAGCTAGCTAACATAGCATCTGTCTGTTTGAGTAGGTTAAAATAGCTAGCTGCACTTGCTAGCAAAGTAAGTAAAAATCTCTCTCTCTCTTCTTCATTCAAGAAATGAATTTGTTCAAAACTGTTCGAATATTGTCTTTCTCTCTCTTTGAGACAACTTGTTAACTACTCACCACATTGTATGCTCTGCAGTGCTAGTTAACTGTAGCTTATGCTTTCGGTGCTAGATTTCTTTGCATGCTGCAAGAGCTCTGATAGATTGGAGGACGTGTAATTACTGTGTAAGTCTATGGAAGAGGGTGAGAATCATGAGCCTCCTAGGTTTTGTATTGAAGTCAATGTACCCAGAGAAGGACAGAAGCTAGCTGTCCTCTGGCTACAACATGGTGTTACCCTACAGAGTGCTGCTGAGGCAACTGTAGACCTTCATTGCAAACAATGCTTTAACCAATTGTTTGGTTTATAGTTTTATCTCAAAAGGATAACTTTTTAAATGTTTTACTATTTTTGTTTTTTTTAAATCCACTGGATCCACTGAAATCCACTGGAGTATAGTCCTCCCCCTCCTCCTCTGAGGAGACTCATCTGATATAGGAGGTAAGACAACTAGATATGAATGATCAAAAATTGTGATATAGATGGCTTTAGCAGCTTGTAGCCTAAGTTAACTAGCTAGGTACATGGCAAACCACCACCCGATGATAGTCATTATTGTGGCAAGCACATCATTGTCACTATGTGTTGTGGTGGCTAGCCAGCAAGCTAACGCGAGCCATGTAAGTTATCTTGGTTAGCTAACAACATTAGCTAGGCTAACATCAGCAAGTGAACTATCTAGCTAGTTCACTAACATTAGCTTGCTTGGTCATGACATAAATGGAAAGTCCTATTTCCATTTCCTATTCCTATTTCCTATTTTTAGCTATGTACTTTGTCTGTGTAAATTAGGACAGGGTAAAATTTTATTATTTTTTAAGCTAACTATATTTGTTTAGATTACTCAGATGTATGAATTACTCAGATGACGTATAAATGCATAGATGAATAATTAAATATCCCATTATTCCATCACATAGATGGACTTAACTTGACTATAACTAGGGCCTGGGGCCGTTAATGTGTCTAAGCTTTCATGACACATTGAGAGCTAATTTTATCCCTAACTTTCATTACATTAACCTTCATGATTGATGTATTCATTCAACATCAGTGTCCTTCACAAGTAAGGTTTTGTCTATATCAGTATTTTTTTTATTGAGTGGGTGTGTATGTGAAGTGAAAGAGAACAATACATGGATAGGTACAGATAGACATGGACTTTGTATGTCTGAGGACATCTGACAAAACTCACTTCAGTCTCTGAAAATAACAAGTATGGAAAGTCTGTGTTTGAGCTATTGTATTGTCAGTGATTTGATCAAATAAGTTGCCACACAAAGCAGAATTTGCAGCAATATTCAATATGTACTGTATATGTTTTGTATTTACCACTATACAGCTTTGAAGCATCATCTTGACAGAGAACGAGACAGCGCAACAGAGACAGCATTCATCTGATTTCTTCACATCACTGTTGCCCAAAAGGTCACAAGGTACAAGGGAGCTGGATAGGTACCTTGCCTGTGTGTCAGATAAGATGGACTTGCTTCATTCCTTTCCATATATAAAGAAGCTGTCTCAAGCTGAACACCGCCTATGAGCGTCTTTTTAGCTGTGCTGGACTTCTCTTCACTGCAAAGCGAGTCAGGAAAGACTCAATTCACTGAAAATCAGCTCCTGCTAAAACAGAACAGAAAGTTCAAAGAGAAGGGAAGGCGTTGGCCCAACATCAACATATATGACAATGGCGAGTTTCTATGTTTGTAGTATAAAAGATAAAGAAAGGTAAGCGTTCCCAATGACATCATCAACCAATTAATAGACAATTTGTAGGCAATGCCTACTCGCAATTGGTCAAAATCATACGGCGCACACCATTGGAAATACGTTGATGTTGGGGTGGTACTGGAGATGATGAATATGAAGCTTAAGATGTGAAGTTTCCCTTTAAGGAACACTGATAACCTAATGGACTCTGTATATGTAGCTTGTAGTTTATCAATCTCTTGCAACATCTATAGCCCCTTTTCTATTCAGGAGTCTCAAAGGTTTGCTAATTCCTTTAACATTTCCATGAGGTTCTGTTGTTTCCTCTAGAGCTAATTTGACATCAAATTCTTTAGGCATGTCCGGTGTGTCCTGGCCACTCCCTATTTGGCTTTGTATGGGTCACTGAGTGAGTGAGAGTGTGAATTATTGTTTATGCACTTTATTTTATATTGCGTTTAGTTTATCAATACATTTGAATTTATTTCAAAGTGTCAATAGTATAAACACTGCTCAAAATAATAAAGGGAACACTTAAACAACACAATGTAACTCCAAGTCAATCACACTTCTGTGAAATCAAACTGTCCACATAGGAAGCAACACTGATTGACAATACATTTCACATGCTGTTGTGCAAATGGAATAGACAACAGGTGGAAATGATAGGTAATTAGCAAGACAGCCCCAATAAAGGAGTGGTTCTGCAGGTGGTGAACACAGACCACTTCTCAGTTCCTATGCTTCCTGGCTGATGTTTTGGTCACTTTTGAATGCTGGCGGTGCTTTCACTCTAGTGGTAGCATGAGACGGAGTCTACAACCCACACAACTGGCTCAAGTAGTGCAGCTCATCCAGGATGGCACATCAATGCGAGCTGTGGCAAGAAGGTTTGCTGTATCTGTCAGCGTAGTGTCCAGAGCATGGAGGCGCTACGAGGAGACAGGCCAATACATCAGGAGACGTAGAGGAGGCCGTAGGAGGGCAACAACCCAGAAGCAGGACCACTACCTCCGCATTTGTGCAAGGAGGAGCAGGAGGAGCACTGCCAAAGCCCTGCAAAATGACCTCCAGCAGGCCACAAATGTACATGTGTCTGCTCAAACGGTCAGGAACAGACTCCATGAGGGTGGTAATGTGGGCCTGACGTCCACAGGTGGGGGTTGTGCTTACAGCCCAACACCGTGCAGGACGTTTGGCATTTGCCAGAGAACACAAAGGTCGGCAAATTCGCCACTGGCGCCCTGTGCTCTTCACAGATAAAAGCAGGTTCACACTGAGCACATGTGACAGACGTGACAGAGTCTGGAGAGACACTGTGGAGAACGTTCTGCTGCCTGCAACATCCTCCAGCATTATCGGTTTTGTGGTGGATCAGTCATGGTGTGGGGTGGCATTTCTTTGGGGGGCCACACAGCCCTCCATGTGCTCGCCAGAGGTAGCCTGACTGCCATTAGGTACCGAGATGAGATCCTCAGACCCCTTGTGAGACCATATGCGGGTGCGGTTGGCCCTGGGTTTCTCCTAATGCAAGACAATGCTACACCTCATGTGGCTGGAGGGTGTCAGCAGTTCCTGCAAGAGGAAGGCATAGATGCTATGGACTGGCCCGCCCGTTCCCCAGACCTGAATCCAATTGAGCACATCTGGGACATCATGTCTCGCTCCATCCACCAACGCCACATTGCACCACAGACTGTCCAGGAGTTGGCGGATGCTTTAGTCCAGGTCTGGGAGGAGATCCCCCAGGAGACCATCTGTCACCTCATCAGGAGCATGCCCAGGAGTTGTAGGGAGGTCATACAGGCACGTGGAGGCCACACACACTACTGAGCCTCATTTAGACTTGTTTTAAGGACATTACATCAAAGTTCGATCAGCCTGTAGTGTGGTTTTCCACCTTAATTTTGAGACTCCAAATCCAGACCTCCATGAGTTGATAAATTTGATTTCCATTGATAATTTTTGTGTGATTTTGTTGTCAGCACATTCAACTATGTAAAGAAAAAACTATTTAATAAGAATGTCATTCATTCAAATCTAGGATGTGTTATTTTAGTGTTCCCTTTATTGTTTTGAGCAGTGTATATATTTTTTTACATACAGATGTGCCTCATTGCAACTCACAGTCAAGGTCAATGTTTTGATAATAACTCATTTACTTTTAGAATACTTTTTAATTGACCTATTTTTACTTTTACTTGAGTAGTTCTAAAATGTCATCATAGTAACAGTTCTTCTACTTGAGTAGGATATTTCAGTATTCTTTCTACCTCTGGGTTTCAGTCCTCCAATCCAGCACCAATGTAGGGAACCCACCTGGAACAGAAGTAGGCTAGGGTTTAAGTGGGCCTGGGGTGGGGAGTTAGAGGGGCCGTACCTTGAGGGACTGCTGGTTCAAAGAGATCTGACACTGGGCAGCTGAACAGATGGTGTGTGTGTGTGTGTGTGTGTGTGTGTGTGTGTGTGTGTGTGTGTGTGTGTGTGCGCGTTTGCGGGTGTGCGTTTGCGGGTGTGTGCCTGCGCCTGAATGCAAGTGTGAGTAGAAGCTCTGTACCTCAGCACCTTAGGTAACAGCATCAGCCCACTGAGAATTGATGTGAGGTGAGCTGATGATGCTTTGTTCTCATTACGAACTCCCAACCTCACATTCTCGCCCTCTTTTCCTGCCTCTCTCTCTCTTTCCTAGCCCTCCCCCATGGCTCATTGCCATTCCCCCCAGAAGTGTTGGTTGGTCCTCAGTGAACAGGATTACCTCCAGGCCAGAAAGCCGCAAAAACAGCCTTGACTCAGGCCTCGCTCTTTCAGTGATTGGGTCGCTTCTGTGGGAATGGAGCACACAGAGAGAGAGAGAGAGACAGACGGATGGACAGACAGACTCACACACACATGCATGCACGTACGTATGGCACGCGCACGCACGCACGAACACACACACTCACATAATATAAAAAAAACAGTCTCTCAGTGTGTGTCTGTGCCTCCCTCCTCCTCTCCTACCCTCCCTTTCTTTCAGCTGCACCAGCCAGCCTCCTTATCCTCACACAGCTCCTATCACCACTGCAGTGCTGACCCAGTACCCCTCTCCTCTTCCCTCCCTCCCTCCCTCCCTCCCTCCCTCCCTCTCCTCATCACATTACATGTCTCTCTGCTGCCGATTGTGATCCCAGGGTACCGTCATTGCCGGAGGACAGTAGAGCGAGAGAACAAGAGAGATAGTATGGGTCGGTACAGTACATCCTTACAGCATCTCTCCACCAGCCCACTGCATCTCACTAGAGGAAGGGACAGTGTTAATGGGATGAGTTTTAATAAAACATTTAAATTTCACTGTCAGGGGAGAAGAGAGGCAGAGAGAAGAGGAGAAGAGATCATCAGGAGAGCAGAGAGAAGAGAGGATAGCAGGGTAGACAGTTTGGCTCAGTGCTTCTGTGGCTAGTGAGAATAAGTCCGACCTACCCCAATCCGACCTGATCCAACCAAGGCCTTTCCGGGGACATCCAGAACCCAGACACTGTCCTCTATGGACCTTTAGCAGTCAAACGTACCCTAACTGTACAACTGTTGTCACTGCCATCAGTGCCCTGTGCTAAAGGGTGAGAAGCTTGCTCTAATTCCAGAGTATTATAATTATAATTATCCCTGATATTGCTCTCATGTGCATTCATGGACAGTAGCTCAGTAGTTTAAATAGTACCAATTGGGTAAACGTACCTTAACAATAATGGTCTTATTCATTTACATACATTTACATAATTTTTTTCTGATTCAACTAAAGCCTGATTTCACAGGAAGGGTGTGTACGGTACAGTATACACTGTATGACTGTGACATATTTACTTTGGGCTACTTCTCATTAATTATACATGTCAGTGTGGTCATGAATGCATTGTATAATTCATGTTTACTTCTGCTCATCGTCTCAGAGAGGGGGAAATATTGACCTCCTGACGCAGAGTCGTCTTTTAATTGTTTGATAGCAGCAGTTAGACATGAGAAGGAATGCGGGAGAGAAATAAATGAGGTTTCAATTAGGAACATATTGTTCTAATTCTCTCTCCCTTGTTAACTTGCTATTGTTTGTTCTTTTGTCTTTTTATAGAAGAGAGATTGTTGAAGAGAATTGAGTGTGACAGCAAGATGCCGCCATAGAGAACTCTCCAAGGTTATCTGTCTGTAGTTTTTAGTTTCACACAGACGTTTAACTCTGATAGACAAAGGGATTTATTACAGATCTATATGCATATTTTTTATGCATACATCTTTTTGCAAAAGCTTCACAACGTGATGCTTAGCAATGATACCATGTTGATCTATCAGCTAGCTTTTAAGGGTGAAGGTGAATATATGTGAAATCTATTGGGCTTGAAAATGCACGGTTTGATAGCAAAGTCAGTTTAACAACATCCCAGATAATTGGAAACACTACCAAAGTGCGTCTCCAGTTCTACTGTGTTTCGTCAATTGATTACAAGCACCACCTTAGCTACATTGCTCAGGCAAAGTAGTAGGATAAAAGAGTGAAATATTTTTCTGTGTCTCAAACCATTAAAATTGACATGACTATCCTACTTCCTTCCATTCTTCTTTCGATGAGGTAGAGCCACAACACTTTTTTTTCACAACACAGTATTTGTGGGTTGTGGGAGTGGTACCTCATCCCTCAACTTCCGTCAAAAGTCCACCCCGTATCTGCTTTAGGTAAAGTCTCTGCAAACACACTTCCTGCTCTTGGCCCAGTTGAAAAACATCTTAAGTGTTTCAGTTAGGGATTTATCTTAAGGAATAATTTTCCCTTACCCAAGGGAATTGTTTAAGGGTGTTGCATAGAGCCCCTCAGTCGTTTTCCTTAGGTAAGGGCATACTTAAAACCTATTTGGGATAGGGGGCTGCATTGGGAAGTTTGGATGAAAAGAGTGCCCAGACTAAACTGCCTGTTACTCAGACCCAGAAGCTAATATATGCATATTTTAGTAGATTTGGATAGAAAACACTTGAAGGTTTCCAAAACTGTTAAAATAATGTATGTGAGTATAACAAAACTCATATGGCAGGCGAAAACCTGAGAAAAATCCAACCAGGGAGTGGGGATTCTGAGGTTTGTAGTTTTCAAGTGAAGTGCCTATCGAATATCCATGTCTTTGGGGTCCGATTGCACTTCCTAAGGCTTCCAGTAGATGTCAACAGTCTTTAGAAGTTGTTTCAGGCTTCTATTGTGAAAAGGGAGAGAACAAGACCACTCAAAGCAAGTAGCTTAGCTGAAAGCCATGAGTTGTTTATCGCGCATGGCCGTGCGCGCGATGTTCGTTCCCTTTCCTTTCTAATGAAAACAGTATTGTCCGGTTGAAACATTATTGAATATTTATGATAAAAACAACCTAAGGATTGATTAGAAACATTGTTTGACATGTTTCTACGAACTTTAATGGAACTTTTTTGACTTTTCGTCTGGACTTTGTGCCCGCGCATTGTGCATTTGGAATCCTGGACTAAACGCACAAACAAAAAGGAGGTATTTGGACATAAAGATTAACTTTATCGAACAAAACAAACATTTATTGTCTAACATGGAGACCTGGGAGTGCCATCAGATGAAGATCATCAAAGGTAAGTGATTCATTTTAACACTATTTCTGACTTTTGTGACACCTTTCCTTGGCTGGAGAATGGCTGTATGGTTTTCTGTGGCTAGGCGCTGACGAAACAATCGCATGGTGTGCTTTCACCGTAAAGCCTTTTTGAAATCGACACAGTGGCTTGATTAATAAGAAGTTTATGTATAACACTTGTATCTTTCATCAATGTTTATAATGAGTATTTCTGTTATTTGATGTGGCTCTCTGCAATTTCACCAATGTTTGTTTGAGACAATGCATTTCTGAACATAACACACCAATTTCAAAAGAGGTTTTTGGACATAAAGATCAACTTTATTGAACAAAATAAACATTTGTGTAACATGGGGTCCTGGGAGTGCCACCAGATGAAGATCATCAAAGGTTAGTGATTCATTTTAACGCTATTTCTGACTTTTGGGACACCTCTCATTGGCTGGATAAAGTGTGTATTGTTTTTGTGGCTACGCGCTGTCCTAACATAATCGCATGGTGTGCTTTTGCCATAAAGCCTTTTTGAAATCGGACACTGTAGTTGGATTAACAAGAAGATTATCTTTAAAATGGTGTAAAATACTTGTATGTTTGAGGAATTTTAATTATGAGATTTCTGTTTGAATTTAGCGCCCAGCAATTTCACTGGCTGTAGGCCAGGTGTTCCGCTAGCGGAACCCCCTTCCCAGAAAGGGCTAGAAAGGGCTAGCTATACACCTAGCTAGCTAGCAATACACCTAGCTATACACCTAGCTAGCTAGCTATACACCTAAAAGCTGTTTCCATTGATATCCATACTGAATGAAGCACTTAAGGGACCTCATGCACACCCTCACTTAATTTAAGGGGGAAGTTCACCTTAAAATGTTTTGTGCAACTTAATGCAACTGCTGTGTCAGATTTCAAAAAAGCTTTATAGCGAAAGCACACCATGGAATAATCTGAGCACAGCCCTCAGAGACCAAAACAAGCCAAACAGATACCCGCCATGTTGTGGAGTCAACAGAAGTCGGAAATAGTATTATAAATATTCACTTTCCATTGATGATCTTTATCGGAATGCACTCCCAGGAATCCCAGTTCCACGATAAATGTTTGTTTTGTTCGATAAAGTCCATCATTTATGTGCAAATACCTCCTTTTTGTTCGCACGTTTAGTTCACAAATCCAATTTCACAAGGCGCGAGCACTAGGTCCAGACGAAAAGTCAGAAAAGTTATATTAGAGTTCGTAGAAACATGTCAAACGATGTATATAATCAATCTTTAGGATGGTTTTATGTTAAAAACTCTTCAGTCTAACCCCTACTTTTTCGAACATTCTGTTAAAAATCGCGCAACATTTCAGCGTCCTGCTACTCATGCCAGGAATATAGTATATGCATATGATTGAGTATGAGTATGTGTGGATAGAAAACACTCTGAAGTTTTTAAAACTGGTTAAATAATGTCTGTGACTATAACAGAACGTGAACAGCAAGCGAAATCCCAAGAAAAACCTGGTCACAAAAACCACAGAAAAGTATTAATCCGCCAGTCTCTGAATTGTTTATTGCAAGCAAAAATATATAGCAGGGAGCTTGCAGTTCCTACAACTTCCACACGATGTCGCCAAAAACGTCATTTTCATTGACAAAAATCCTTTGTGTAATGACAAATAGATGCTTCATTTCGTCCAGCATACAGCAATCGATTTTGGAAGAGAGACAAAGGACATCGTTTTCTTGAGTAGCTGCTGTTGAATACAGATCGCCCAGTGATCAATTTGATCGCTTATTAACGTTTACAAATACCTAAAGTTGGGTTACAAAAGTAGGTTGAAGTGTTTTGTCAAAGAATATAGGCAACTTATATAATTTTAAAAAATGACGTTGCGTGTTGTTGGAAGGGAGCTTTTTTCCTGAACCAGACAGGCTATACAAATGGATATTTTGGGCATACATGGACGGATTTAAATCGGGAAAAAGACCCAATTGTGATGTTTATGGAACATATAGGAGTGCCAACAAAGAATATCAAAGATAATGAATGTTTTATATTTTATTTCTGCGTTTTGTGTAGCGCCGGCTAGGCTAATTCTTTTGTTTACGTCCCCTTCAGGTATATTGGGGTGTTGCATGCTATCAGATAATAGCTTCTCATGCTTTCGCCGAAAAGCATTTTAAAAATCTGACTTGTTGGCTAGATTCACAACGAGTGTAGCTTTAATTCAATACCCTGCATGTGTGTTTTAATGAACGTTTGAGTTTTAACGAGTACATTTAGCATTTAGCGTAGTGCATTTGCATTTCCAGGTGTCTGGATGAGACATCTGCGTCTCAGGTAGGAGCAAGAAGTTAAAGGAATTAAATTGCTCTGTTTTAATACCCAATTCAATTAAACACTCTGTCAATTCATAAGGATTTGTAAGACCCTTATTCTATAATAATGGACAGAGCCCAGTCTTAAAGTCAATCAGCAGAGTTTATTCACGAGGGTACTGAACACGATACAGGTTACCACAGGTTATAAACTGAAAACGACGTCATTAGTTCCAGTACCAACCCATCTCTTCTCCCACCCTGGTACAAAGGCAGTATCGCAAGTCTTCCCACCTCGTCTCCCTACCAATTTAATATAATTTATGGCTGAGCCAAGGTTTTCCGGTGTAGATAAGCATTCTAGCCAGTCTGAAGATTTAGTTAATTCATTTCTACCCAGGAACAGACCGTCATTGTTCTAATCCTTGATTCATTCACAAACATTATATTCAGTACTAAGATTAAGAAAGAAAATTCATACATATACAGTAACATAATAGTATTCTGATTAGTACATTCTGATTGAAATGTATACATAATTAGTCATAGATAAAAAATTCACTTAACATTTTATCATAAATCTTCATTAACCTTTTACGACTAGGGGGCAGTATTTACATTTTTGGATAAAAAACGTTCCCGTTTTAAACAAGATATTTTGTCACGAAAAGATGGTCGACTATGCATATAATTGACAGCTTTGGATAGAAAACACTGACGTTTCCAAAACTGCAAAGATATTGTCTGTGAGTGCAACAGAACTGATGTTACAGGTGAAACCCAGATAAAAATCCAATCAGGAAGTGCCGCATTTTTTTAAACCGCCTCATGCCAATGACTCCTTATATGGCTGTGAATGACGTCTTTTTACGCATTTATGTTGAAGAATAGCCGTAAGGGACCACATTTAACAAGTGGTCACATGATGTCTCCCGCAGAAAATCTTGCGTAAAGTACTGAGGTAGCCATTTTTCCAATCGCTTCTTATGAGAAACCAATTGTCTCGATGGATATATTATCGAGTAGATATGTTAAAAACTCCTTGGGGATTGATTCTAAACATTTGCCATGTTTCTGTTGATATTATGGAGCTAATTTGGAAAAAAGTTCAGAGTTGTAGTGACCGCATTCCCGGTCGATTTCTCAGCCAAATGTGACGAACAAACGGGAGCTATTTCGCTTACAAAAATAATATTTTTGGAAAAAAGGAAGATTTGCTATCTAACTGGGAGTCTCCTGAGTGAAAACATCCTTTTCTTATTTTCATGAAAATGTTGCCTGCTGCCAGCAGAGACTAGCATAGCATGATAAACTTACACAAATGCTTGTCTAGCGTTGGCTGTAAAGCATATTTTGAACATCTGAGATCACAGTGTGATTAACAAAAGGCTAAGCTGTGTCTCAATATATTTCATTTGTGATTTTCATGAATAGGAAGATTTTGGAGGAAGATTTATGTCTGCTGCTGTTACGGTTTTCTTCCATCGAAAGAGAGGAGGACCAAAATGCAGAGTGGTTATCTTTATACATCTTTAATAAAAAATGAAAAATACGAACAATATACAAAACAAGAAACATGAAAAAACGAAACAACCCTATCTGGTGCAACAAACACAGAGACAGGAACAATCACCCACAAACTACTCAAAGAATATGGCTGCCTAAATATGGTTCCCAATCAGAGACAACGATAAACACCTGCCTCTGATTGAGAACCACTCTAGGCAACCATAGACTTTCCTAGACAACTCCACTAACCACAATCCCATAACCTACAAAAAAAAAAAAAAAAAAACCTAGACAAAACACACCACATAAATACCCATGTCACACCCTGGCCTGACCAAAATAATAAAGAAAACACAAAATACTAAGGCCAGGGCATGACAGCTGCGTTATGCTAATTAGTTTGAGGCGATGATTACGCTCCCGGATCCAGGATGGGTAGATCAGAAACTCTGGGGGCAGTATTTCATTTTTGGATGAAAAACCTTCCCGTTTTAAACAAGATATTTTGTCACAAAAAGATGCTTGACTATGCATATAATTGACAGCTTTGGAAAGAAAACACTCTGACGTTTCAAAAACTGCAAAGATATTGTCTGTGAGTGCCACAGAACTAATGCTACAGGCGAAACCAAGATGAAATTTCATACAGGAAGTGAGCCAGATTTTGAATGCGCTGTGTTCCAATGTCTCCTTATATGGCTGTGAATGCGCCAGGAATGAGCCTACACTTTCTGTCGTTTCCCCAAGGTGTCTGCAGCATTGTGACGTATTTGTAGGCATATCATTGGAAAATTGACCATAAGAGACTACATTTACCAGGTGTCCGCAATCTCCAGGTGCGGGCATTTTTCCATTTGGTTTAGAGGAGAAACCAAACTGCCACGAGTGATTTATCATCGAATAGATATGTGAAAAACACCTTGAGGATTGATTCTAAACAACGTTTGCCATGTTTCTGTCGATATTATGGAGTTAATTTGGAAAAAAGTTTGGCGTTGTAATGACTGAATTTTCGGGGGTTTTTCTTAGCCAAACGTGATGAACAAAACGGAGCGATTTCTCCTACACTAATAATCTTTTTGGAAAAACTGAACATTTGCTATCTAACTGAGAGTCTCCTCATTGAAAACATCCGAAGTTCTTCAAAGGTAAATTATTTTATTTGAATGCTTTTCTTGTTTTTGTGAAAATGTTGCCTGCTGAATGCTGGTCAGGAGGCCGGAACATAATTGCAAATCATTTGGAGACTGCAAATTGACAGTAAGAAGCCCAAACAGATATAGCATGTGACTAAAACAATCATTTCAAATATTGCTTACATTTGTATACAAACTGTATATCTCTATTATGCATGGGAATACTTTGATTTCCTAAAGTAAAATCATTTGGAGCTGATTTGCTAGTGTTTTATGTTGAACAATCCAAAATATTATTATTTTTGTTTCAGAAAACTTGGGGGGAAAATAAAATCCCGGCCTCCAGTTGGGGAACCCTACCCTAGTACATCATGTTGATGGACTCTGTCTCTGTCGGAGCCCGTGGGAGCTGGAACCGGAGCTGTGTCTCTGGCTCCTATCTTCAGGGTCATTGCCGGGTAATTAGTTTTGCTTTAATGGCTGCTCCCTAGGTCAAGTGATTCCTGTAATCCCACTATCTGTTCACCTCTTACGGGTAATCTCTCTAACATATCTTCTGCCTTCTCTCTCTACTTCTCCCTACCTCTTTTTCCAGGAGGACAGGAAAAGATGAGGCACCATCCCTCCCATATACTTACTCTCTCTCGCTCTCTCATATTCACACACAAATACGGAGAAGCACGCAGGCACAAAGGTGCACCTTCGCTCACTCACCTACATACATTTCGTAAGCCTTTGTTCTGGGATTATTCTGTTACAACTCCAACACTTTCTCAACCATCCAAACTACATCAGATAAACTAGAGGAAGACACCATCTGTGCAGATCCAAAACACCCAGATGGAACCAGAGTACACACAGCCCACAAAACAAACATCCAACAGCCTATTGGAGCTAGTACAGCCTAAATAAACTCTTCCCAGCAGCAACCCGTAAATCCCTAGTTTTTAATGGTCAAGTAATTAAGTGCAGCGGTAACAAAAACACGTGATCCCTGGCACACCTGAATCGTTAAGAAGTCTGGGATTAGGCCTAATTAGTGTGTAATTAGTGACAGCCAGAGCTCCACCCTCCGCAGGTGCTGACACTAAAGAGGCTCATTAATATTGGCCTGGCGAGAGAGGAGATCAAACAAGCCTTAATTGACGGCAGCTTAACTTCATAAAAGCAAATCATTTGTGAGGATGGAGCTCGAAATAGTCTTTCAAAACAATGAGATAAACGTGCAGATATCTAATTGAGACGTTTAGCCAAAAAGGGATATTGTGGAGACTAATTTGGGTATGTTAATTGATCCAGGGAAATCTGCTATCAAGTGGATGGAGAGAGAGACAGGGAGGTTGCATGGATGGACTGTATTTAATTTTTTTGTTGTAAAAAAATGGATCCCCATTAGCTGTTGCTGAAGCAGCAGCTACTCTTCCTGGAGGCCAACCTGTATTGCAGTTTTATGGCCCATTTGAAAGGCATAATGGCTTTGAAATTGATATAGTCTGGACTGCCTGGTGCATGTTAACTCTATTCAAGTCTGGGTCTGGTCTAAACCTTGTCTCTCAGACACAGTGACTGGAATCAGACTTGCTCTGGGACAACAAAAACACGTGATTTAAAAAATGTTATTGGACCATAAACAAATTTGGCTCATTAACCTGTACGGTTCAAATAATGATGATCCATGCTTCTTTGAAAATATAGATAATAATTTATCAACCCTACAAGCAGTACAATACTATTATTATGGTGGGAGATTATAATACGGTATTAAATACCTCTATGGACCATAAAGAAAATCACCCTCATACACTTAAGGAAATCACGAATGTCATGGATATATTGGATCTAGTGGATATACGGAGGCTTAAATATCCTGACCTAGTGACATTACATGGCGGAGGCCCAACCAAGCTAGTCGTCTTGATTACTTTTTTTATGTCATTCTCTCTGGTACCAAAAGTAAAAGTGTTGATAGGGGATATAATGTGGTCGGACCATCACATAATTGGCATATATATTAGTCTTACATAATTTCCAAGCGGGCGAGGATATTGGAAATTTATTCAAAGCCTATTAGATGACAACTTTTTTTTTAACTAAGAAGAATTTATAACTTATTTATGACATAACATACTGTAGGTACAACAGATCCCTTTACTGGGACACTTTTAATGTGCCTTTAGAGGCCATGCAATTCAGTACTCTAAAACAAAAGCAATTTAGATCAAAAGAGTCCATATTAACAAAGGAAATGGAAGGACTAACAGTACAGAATAGGTTAGAGGAAAAACAAAAAGAAATGGAGGAACTTATTCAAGAAAGATCCAGTGTGATATATTATAAAAAATAGAGCGAACTGGATGGAATATGGGAATAAATGCACCAAATTATTTATATGCTACCAAAAATTATTTACTGAAACTTGTTACAAATGATGTAGTCACCCATGAAACACCAAATTATATTTTGAAAGAGGAAGTAAAGTACTTTAAGCATATGTTTTCATTTCAGTCTCCTCCATCTCTACTAACCGACGCTAATTGTATGGATTTCCTATTTAATAATGTAAAATGAACAGCTGTACAGAAAGACTCATACGAAAGCCAATTTAAAAAGTTAATGTCAGATATTGTTCATCATAATCAGAGAGGTTTTTTACATGGACGATACAATGGAGATAATATAAGGCAAGTTCTGGAAACAATAGAACACTATGAAAAAACTGGGAAACCATTCCTAGGATTCATAGCTGACTTTGATAAGGTACGACTGGAGTTTATATATACAGTGCCTTGCGAAAGTATTCGGCCCCCTTGAACTTTGCGACCTTTTGCCACATTTCAGGCTTCAAACATAAAGATATAAAACTGTATTGTGGGACACAACCATGAAGTGGAACGACATTTATTGGATATTTCAAACTTTTTTAACAAATCAAAAACTGAAAAATTGGGTGTGCAAAATGATTCAGCCCCCTTAAGTTAATACTTTGTAGCGCCACCTTTTGCTGCGATTACAGCTGTAAGTCGCTTGGGGTATGTCTCTATCAGTTTTGCACATCGAGAGACTGACATTTTTTCCCATTCCTCCTTGCAAAACAGCTCGAGCTCAGTGAGGTTGGATGGAGAGCATTTGTGAACAGCAGTTTTCAGTTCTTTCCACAGATTCTCGATTGGATTCAGGTCTGGACTTTGACTTGGCCATTCTAACACCTGGATATGTTTATTTTTGAACCATTCCATTGTAGATTTTGCTTTATGTTTTGGATCATTGTCTTGTTGGAAGACAAATCTCCGTCCCAGTCTCAGGTCTTTTGCAGACTCCATCAGGTTTTCTTCCAGAATGGTCCTGTATTTGGCTCCATCCATCTTCCCATCAATTTTAACCATCTTCCCTGTCCCTGCTGAAGAAAAGCAGGCCCAACCCATGATGCTGCTACCACCATGTTTGACAGTGGGGATGGTGTGTTCAGCTGTGTTGCTTTTACGTCAAACATAACGTTTTGCATTGTTGCCAAAAAGTTCAATTTTGGTTTCATCTGACCAGAGCACCTTCTTCCACATGTTTGGTGTGTCTCCCAGGTGGCTTGTGGCAAACTTTAAACAACACGTTTTATGGATATCTTTAAGAAATGGCTTTCTTCTTGCCACTCTTCCATAAAGGCCAGATTTGTGCAATATACGACTGATTGTTGTCCTATGGACAGAGTCTCCCACCTCAGCTGTAGATCTCTGCAGTTCATCCAGAGTGATCATGGGCCTCTTGGTTGCATCTCTGATCAGTCTTGTCCTTGTATGAGCTGAAAGTTTAGAGGGACGGCCAGGTCTTGGTAGATTTGCAGTGGTCTGATACTCCTTCCATTTCAATATTATCGCTTGCACAGTGCTCCTTGGGATGTTTAAAGCTTGGGAAATATTTTTGTATCCAAATCCGGCTTTAAACTTCTTCACAACAGTATCTCGGTGTTACGGTGCGTGAATGAGGACCCAAAAGCGAATTAACGTAAACAGAGCTTCTTTAATAAGAAAACAAACGTAGGCTCAGATGGACCGGCAGGTTCCGACAGGACAGGACAAGGTTGCAGCAAACATGACGATAGTCTGGTTCAGGCATGAACAACACAAACAAGAATCCGACAAAGACAGAAACAAAAACAGAGAGAGATATAGAGGACTAATCAGAGGGAAAAAGGGAACAGGTGGGAAAAGGGGTGACGAGGTAGTTAGGAGGAGACAAGGAACAGCTGGGGGAAAGAGGGGGAGAAAAGGTAACCTAAAACGACCAGCAGAGGGAGACAGGGTGAAGAGAAAGGACAGAAACAAGACACAACATGACAATACATGACACTCGGACCTGCCTGGTGTGTTCCTTGTTCTTCATGATGCTCTCTGCGTTTTTAACGGACCTCTGAGACTATCACAGTGCAGGTGCATTTATACGGAGACTTGATTACACACAGGTGGATTGTATTTATCATCATTAGTCATTTAGGTCAACATTGGATCATTCAGAGATCCTCACTGAACTTCTGGAGAGAGTTTGCTGCACTGAAAGTAAAGGGGCTGAATAATTTTGCACGCCCAATTTTTCAGTTTTTGATTTGTTAAAAAAGTTTGAAATATCCAATAAATGTCGCTCCACTTCATGATTGTGTCCCACTTGTTGTTGATTCTTCACAAAAAAATACAGTTTTATATCTTTATGTTTGAAGCCTGAAATGTGGCAAAAGGTCGCAAAGTTCAAGGGGGCCGAAGACATTCGCAAGGCACTGTAAATGCCTGTAATATTTCAATTTTGGATAATCTCTTATAAAATGGGTTAAAAATAATGTATCGTAACCCTATATATAAAATAGTAAATCATGGCTACTTCTCAGAAAGTTTTAAACTGTCAAGAGGAGTAAAACAAGGTTGTCTACTATCGGCATATCTATTGATTATTGCCATTGAAATGTTAGCTGTTAAAATCAGACCCAACAACAATATTGTCACGCCCTGACCAGAGAGTCTTTTTATTCTCTATTTTGGTTAGGTCGGGGTGTGACTAGGGGGGGGGGGGGGTGTTCCTATCTAGGTTGTTTGTTTCTATGTTGGCCTGGTCTGGTTCCCAATCAGAGGCAGCTGTTTATCGTTGTCTCTGATTGGGGATCATGTTTAGGCAGCCATTTCCCCACTGTGTTTGGTGTGATCTTGTTTCTGTGTCGTTGCCTGTGAGCACTGCATTAGCTTCATGTGTCGTGTATGCTTTATTGTTTTTTGTGTGGTTCACTTATCAATAAAATATGTCGAACCGATATCACGCTGCGCTTTAATCTGAATGTTCCTACGACGATCGTGACAAATATAAGGGATTAGAAATCCAGGGCTTAAAAACAAAGGTGTCATTGTACGCTGATGATTCATGTTTTCTTTAAATCCACAATTGGATCCCTCCACAGCCTCATAGAGAATCTAGATACTTTTTCTAACCTTTCTGGATTAAAACCAAGTTATGATAAGTTATATTACGTATATCACAAAAAAACAACTTTTACATTACCGTGGAGTTTACCAATAAAATGGTCTGACAGGGATATGGACATACTCGGTATACATATTTCGAAATAAAGAAATTCTCACTCTAATACATTTGATTAGAAAGTTAGCAAAAATAGATAAGATCTTGCTGCCATGGAAAGGAAAATACCTGTCTATTTGTGGAAAAATCACCCTAATTAACTCTTTAGTCATATCAAAGTTTACCTATATTTTTATGGTTTTGCTTACACCTAGCGACCTGTTTTTGAAATTATATGTGCAATGGCAAGCCAGACAAAATTAAAAGGGAGTATTTATATAATGAATATGAATTCGGAAAGCAGAAATGACTAAATATTAAAGCATTAGGCCTCTCACTAAAGGCGTCAGTCATACAAAAGCCAATACAAACTGGTTCTCTAGCAAATTAGTAAAATTGTCTCACCCCAAGAATAGCCTTTTTCACTTTATTCAGATTACATCTGCTCACTTTCAGTTATTTGAAATGAAATATTGTCATGCCCTGACCTTAGAGAGCCTTTTTATTTCTCTATTTGATTAGGTCAGGGTGTGATTTGGGTGGGCATTCTATGTTTTCTGTTTCTTTGTTTTTGGCCGAGTGTGGTTCCCAATCAGAGACAGCTGTCTATCGTTGTCTCTGATTGGGGATCATACTTAGGCAGCCCTTTTTCCCACATTTAGGTTGTGGGATCTTGTCTTTGTTTGTTGCATGTGTTGCACGCCGAAGCTTTACGTTCGTTGTGTCGTTTATTGTTTTTGTGGTGGAACATTTAATAAAGAAAATGTACGCCTACCACGCTGCACCTTGGTCCGGTCAATCTACCACTAACGACGGACGTAACAAATATTCTCCAAAATATTGTTCTTTTTTAAACAAGCCATAGAAAGTTACAATTACAGTTGCAATTACAGTTTAATCCACCAGAAAAGACTGAACAGATCTTATAACAAATATTGTGGTTAATCTCAAATATACTAATTGATTAAAAAAACATATATTTGTTAAATTATAATTATAATTGTAAATCATATCATATACAGCGGTTCTTCCTTTAAAAGTTGCGGCGTACCACAGTACAGCTTGCGGGGTGTCACAGAATTCTATGGCACGTTATTTAAGTGTCAGACATTTTTGCCAGTGTGACACAATTTACCACAATCTGCCACCATCTACCACAAATGGTCGCGGCATAAGCTAAAAACGTTTAAAGGAAGAAACACTGCAAATAGGACTGGTGGAGTTATGTCACACATGCAGCTAACACAAATATATGGACATGTCTGCTCTACCCAAAATTACAACCAACTAATTGCAGCATTACCGCAAAAAATGGAAGACGAAAGTGGAAGGGGGAAAAAGTAAGGGACTTGTCTTTCGGCCCTGCATTAAAGACCAAAATTGGTTAAAACGTCTTAGGGATAGGGGGCAGTATTTTCACGTCCGGATGAAAAGCATGCCCAAAGTAAACTGCCTGGTACTCAGGCCCAGAAGCTAGGATATGCATATAATTGGTAGATTTGGATAGAAAACACTCTAAAGTTTCTAAAACTGTTTGAATAATGTATGTGAGTATAACAGAACTGATTTGGCAGGCGAAGCCCCAAGGACAAACCATCCAGGAAAAAATAATTGAGGTTTCACATTGTTTTTATTCGTTATTGTAAACAGTTTATCCCGTCTTACATTTTATAGATTATTTAAGTTTTAGGAAACCTTAGGTTGGATTAGTATTTCCCATTTTTTTTCTATTGAAAACCCTATTTAATAGGAACCTGGTTGCAGTTCCTATGGCTTCCACTAGATGTCAACAGTCGTTAGAAATTGGTTGATGTTTTTCTTTTGAGAAATTTAGTACGGCTGTTCTTTATAAATGTCACTCCAGATGGATTTAACTGTTTGGTGCGTGTGAACTGTAACGCGCTTCACATTGTTTTTATTCGTTATTGTAAACAGTTTATCCCGTCTTACATTTTATAGATTATTTAAGTTTTAGGATACCTTAGGTTGGATTAGGAACGTTGTTTGAAATGTTTGATACTTTATTAGATACTTTGTAGTCATGTTGGGCGAGTTGGAACCGGTGTATTTCTGAATCAAACGCACCAAATAAATTGACATTTTGGGGATATGAAGAAGGACATTATCGAACAAAAGGACCATTTGTGATGTTTCTGGGACATTTTTGAGTACCAACAGAAGAAGATCTTCAAAGGTAAGGCATTTATTATATCGTTATTTCTGACTTTTGTGTCGCCACCTGCCTGGTTGAAAATGATTTTCATGTGTTTGTATGCGGGGCGCTGTCCTCAGATAATCGCATGGTCTGCTTTCGCCGTAAAGCCTTTTTGAAATCTGACACTGCGGCTGTATTAACCTCTCTAGGGTATGTGAGACGATAGCGTCCCACCTCTACAACAGCCAGTGAAGCTGCAGGGCGCCAAATTCAAAACAACAGAAATCCCATAATTAAAATTCCTCAAACATACATGTATTTTACACCATTTTAAAGATACACTTGTTGTGAATCCAGCCACATTGTCCGATTTCAAAAAGGCTTTACGACGAATGCAAACCAAACGATTATGTTAGGTGAGTGCCTATTCATAGAATAACACAGCAATTTTTCCAGCCAAAGAGAGGATTCGCAAAAAGCAGAAATATAGGTAAAATTAATCACTAACCTTTGATCTTCACCGGATGACAATCATAGGACTTCATGTTACACAATACATGTATGTTTTGTTCGGTAAAGTTCATATTTATATCCAAAAATCTGAGTTTACATTGCCGCCTTACGTTCAGAAGTTCCAAAACATCCTTTGATTTTGCAGAGAGCCACATCAATTTACAGAAATACTCATAATAAACATTGCTAAAAGATACAACTGTTATGTATGGAATTTTAGATACACTTCTCCTTAATGCAACCGCTGTGTCAGATTTCAAAAAAGCTTTACGGAAAATAGAAAACCATGCAATAATCTGAGTCGGCGGTCAGAGCCCAATCAAAACACAAATATATCCGCCATATTATGCAGTCAACAAAAGTCATAAATAGCATTATAAATCTTTACTTACCTAAGCTGATCTTCGTCGGAATGCTCTCCCAGGACTCCCACAAGAAATGTTTGTTTTGTTTGGTAATGTCCATCATTTATGTCCAAATAGTTACTTTTGTTAGTTCGTTTGGTAAACAAATCTAAAGTCACGAAGCGCGTTCACTAAAAGCAGACGAAATGTCAAAAAGTTCCGTAACAGTCAGTAGATACATGTCAAACGATGTAATGAATCAATCTTTAGGATGTTTATAACATAAATCTTCAGTAATGTTCCAACCAGAGAATTCCATTGTCTTCAGAAGTGCGATGGAACAGAGCTCCCTCTCACGTGAAAGCACATGGTCAGAGCATGGTCAGCTCATGGCAGACCTTACTCATTCCCTTCTCCTTCGGCCCCACTACACAGTAGAAGCATCAGACAAGGTTCTAAAGACTGTTGACATCTAGTGGAAGCCTTAGGAAGTGCAACATTGCCAATAGCCCCCTGTATCTTCAATAGGAGCTGAGTTGAAAATCGACCAACCTCAGATTTCCCACTTCCTGGTTGGATTTTTTCTCAGGTTTTTGCCTGCCATATGAGTTCTGTTACACTCAAAGACATCATTCAAACAGTTTTAGAAACTTCAGAGTGTTTTCCATCCAAATCTAATAATAATATGCATATTCTAGCTTTTATGGCTTTCTAGCAGGCCGTTTACTCTGCTTTTCATCCGGACGTGAAAATACTTCCCCCTACCCAAAGAAGTTAACAAGAAGTTAAGATTTATTTTGATGTATTACACTTATATTTTCGATTATCTTGAATATTGAAATTTCTTTAGTTTGAATTTGGCTTTCTGCAAATTCACTGGATGTTGTCAAATCGATCCCGCTAAAGGGATTGGCGCGCGAAGGGATCACTAACTGGTTAATGAAAATGGTGATAAATCAAAATATATACCAGTTTCATTTAAGGACCAAAATTGACAGCTGTGCCATTTAGATTGCAAAATAGTTGGGAAGAGATTTACGATGCACCGATTCCATGCAGTGGCGGATTTAGGTATCAGCGACCGGTACAGTGAAAAAAAGTAAAATGATAATAATAATAATTTGGTGTGGTGACATTTGCGGGATCGGTAATCTATCGCTCATTTACACGTCATGTCAATGATATCATGTGGGACTGTGGGTCAATTAATCTAGTCGGAGTGGGTGCCCTGATTCTAGTTTGTGAGCTAGGCAGGCTACTGCCTGGGAAGGTCTCTCACTGAGAAGTACGAGATGGTGAGGGGGCGGGGATAGGTTGAACTCAGGTCTCACCAAGTGGAATCCCGAGGTAGAGGGAGCGGGGAAATCTATCAAATAGCGCACTTCTAACTTTGTACAGTAGTAATGCAATTAGTTTTGCAGTTTAGATTGTGTGTTTCGTGTTTGAAGTGCAATAGTGTAATAATCAGGTTCTCTTCTTTATGTGTGTTATTCTATTTGTGTATATGTGAGATATAGGATTTGTGCAATTTAGTTTTGTGTTTTTTGTTAGCAATAGGGTAATTGTTTAATAATGAGATTATTTTTATTTTTATTTATATACTCCAATTTGTTTCTATTTGTCTTTGTTACATCTTTTTGATATTCATGAGTCTTATTTTTGTATATATTTTTATATTTATATAGTTTTATATGTTATGATTATTTATTTGTGTTGTTCCAAATGTCTGAATAAAAATGTTTTGTTGGCGGGGGGACGGGCGCTGAAGGGGGCGGGGGGGGGGGGGTTCTCCCAGGGAGCCATACAAGCTAGATTCCATGGCACATAGTTTATGAATTGACATGCAAAAAAATTCTTGCAACCAATAGAATGCTATATACTGTGTACAACCTTCCCAGCTCTGCAGACTTTGCTGCGAGGAGGCAGAGTCATTCGATCACTTATTTTGGTACTGTCCATACGTAGCTCGTTTTGGTCACAGGTCCAGGAATGGCTGAAGAGCAACATTTACCTGGAGCTAACATTGCAGATACCAATACTGGGTGATTTGAAAAGTCATAGTCAATCGATCAAAAATGTTTATCTTTAATTTGCGATCTGTAGAAACGATGAGAATAGAAAGTGTGAGAGTTCAGTGACCAGGCGGGTGGAAGACGACACGACAGCACACTCCTCAGGGGAAAGGTACTCCGTGTAAAGCCAATTGGTACACACCTGGGCCCACCAATTGCTTGGGGTACTCCGTGTAAAGCCAATTGGTACACACCTGGGCCCACTAATTGCTTTGTGTCTTCCTCTATATAGGTGTGCCAGGAGAAGAGCTGCGGGAGAATGGGAATAGAGACGGGGACCTGGGAGGATATCGGATTGCACTGAGCAAGAGGACACTTACCGTGTGAGAACAGCTACACAACAACCCCTAGACCCCCCACCCCCACCCCGCCCCACAAATCAGGTGGGTGACCTTGAGACACAAGGCTACGGTCTCTTGTTGAGGTAAGGTTAAGGGCAACCAGCAAGCATGTAGTGCAGGGGTGCGCAACAGGCGGCCCATGGGCCAAAACCTTCCCGCAAGTGATTTGAATTCAGCAGAAAATGTGTTTAATTGAGGACATCTGCTGCCTAGTACTCCCATGAATAAAATAAGAAACGTGACCGTGTTTCAATGTAATCAAGGCATGAAATTATTGTTCTTTTTCAAACGCAATCTCTTTTCTGGCTTAGTTGTGGTCAATTTGCAGTGTACAAATTATTATAATTATGTATTGGGCCCCCTCTGACAAAAATTGTCCCACAGCTGAATCTAGTTGCCTACTCCTGATGTAGTATAAGAATATTCACTTTACTCCTCCTCTCCTTCCCTGCTCTCACCTAACCCTTAGCTCAGTTTCCCTCTCCTTGTTGACCTCTTGACAGAAAAAGCTGAGATGGAGAGACAAGAGAGAAAAGAGAGCGATAGAGCGAGAGAGAGGAAAAGGAAAGAGAACAACAGATTCAACAAATAAACCAGAGGAGTCAGAGAGGAGGACAGGAGGAATGTGGGAAAGGAGAGATCGGAGAAAGCAGAGAGTTGAGGGACACACCCATTAATCCTCTGCGGAGCTGACGGTGAGAAGTGTTTGTGAGAGCAAATGACCAAGAGGGGTTGAAGCACCACAGCAGGTAGCTGGCCTCTCAATGACCAGCCAGCAGACAGCACAGAACATAGAGATGGGCTGTAATTGACTGGGCAATATACTTAAGTAGGATTCTCTCCTTCGTGAATACGGATCAGTGAAACGACTGGACAGGTTGTCACTATAAAGTCTTTGGTGTGTACTAGAATAACTCTTACCTTGCCTTCTGCTCATCATTGGAACACGAACACTCTACATACCATATGTCCCCTTCAAAGTCCCTCAGTTCTAGCTGGAAGAAAAAGGAAACAAGGAGTACTCACCTTTCTTGCACTTAGACTTGTCTTTTCTTACTAGCAATGACTTTGCTAATAGCTGATTTGTTGATGAAAAGTTGACTTACTTTGATTGTTAAATGTGGTTGTCTCAGTTAAATCACCACTCCACTCCTCTATTCCCTCTCTACACCACCTCAACACTAGGACACACTCCCCTCACTTTATGTTTTATCAAATACATTTCCATCTCCACATCATTCCCTCTCTCAATATCACTTTGTGCTAGACTGGGCGTATTGCGATCAATTTTGAAAAGAGATCAGGAGATGAAATTGGAATTGAATGACATTTTCATTCAGAGCTCGGCCGGGGGGGGGGATCAATGGACAAAAGCAGGAATGCGCTCATCAGATTAATTAACAAATGAATTGATTGGTTTTTACGAGAAGGTTTTAATCCAGTTGTGAAGTCCGTGGCTGTGTGTCTCAGTGGTGTATGGTGCATACAGGTTCATAAACACAGGACAGTAGAGGAGAGAGGGAGAGTGTGTGCATGAGTGGGTGAGTGGGTGAAAGAGCTGGAACAAGTAGAGACCATTTTGAATGTACAGTATTGCTGCCAATGAAGACAGTTTTGGTGCAGTGAAACTATTTGGTATAAGACACTTGGGTGATGGATTTTAAGAGTAGGATAGTTCATGTGACTTGCTTCATTCAGCAAGACCACTCTAGCTCTTTGACATACTTCTGACTCATTATTATAGTTATTATTTGGACCACTACTCCTTTTCAACTGTTTAAGCTAGAAACGCCATCAATCTTTAGAGCGTGCAGACTGGACGGAAATAATAATGTCTTCCGTTAACATAAAAATATTTTTTGACAGCTGAAGCAAGGCATACCATTTTTTTTTAATGGCCCTTTCTAGTTGGTATTAAAGTGTGGGGCAATCATATTCTGTACTACAGTATGAGGAAGTCTGTGTCAGCAGTCTAGTCTTGGTGGTCTGGTATTGTACAGTATAAAACAGTTTAGTTGGACAGTTTGTAGAAGCCATAGCCTAAATGTGGGAGGACAGGTTTTTGGGGTAGAGGCCCTGCCACATGTGCTCCCACCTGATGGTGCGGAGAACGAGGGATGTCAAAATGGAAGAAGAGAGGTGGGGATGGGAGAGAGATGGACAAGAGCACAGAGTGAGAGAGAGGGAGAAGAGAATGGAGAGTAGGAAGGGAGAGAGAGAGGGAGGGTGGGTGAGAGGAGAGGGGAAGAGGGGAAAGATGAACTGTCGAAGACATGTAGGTGGGGGTGTTTTGCATTCGGAACAATCCCATTACGCTACATTAGCGAGTCCTTTTTAGAAGACAGCCAGTTCCCCGAGACTCTACTGATACCATGGTGACACGTACACCAGTGGAGGATCCTCAGAGAAAGGGGACGACCATCCTACTCAGTGAATTACATAAAAATAGAAATAGTGAAACATAAACAAGTTTTCCTTTTAAGATAAGACTCTACGATATAGGCAGAATCTACCGCACACCCAACATAAGATTTGTGAAGGTTCTGGAGGCAAAAGGTAAAACTGGAGAAACAGGAAAAAGGTTCCGAGAATGAATCTAGTGGTGAAAGCATAAGCTACAGAAAGCTAGCACAGCAGGGCATAAAGTGTGGTGAGTGGTTTAACTGTTTTGAACAAATTCATTAATTAAAAAATTAAGGAGAAGCAGCAGAAGAGAGAAAGAGAGCTAGCTATATTTTGTTTTATTATCTTCTTCTTCTTAGTTGACCTAATGTGGCTAATTTAGCCTGACTCAAACAGAGATTCATGTTATTTATGTTAGCGAGCTGCCTAAGGCTATCCAACACGGCAACTTTTTCAAGTCAAGGTAAGCTTTCAGTTTTTATTAATTTATTGCCACCGGGCCCCACAGTTTAACTGCTAAACTGCTTGCTGTACTGTACACTGTACTGCATGACTGTACACATGGATTGGATTGTGGGATTAGTAACGCATGAATTAGAGTTTGTTTACTATAGTGTTATATGGTGACAACGAAGTAGGCTGTGTAGCACTTAGTGGTTACGGTATGAAGGTTTGAAGGTTACAGTATGGTATGAAGGTATGAAGGTTACAGTATGAACGGTATGAAGGTTACAGTGAAAGAAAAGTATTTACACATTTTGTTACAAGACAGCCTTAAATTGTTTTCTTCACCATTAATCTACACACCATACCCCATAATGACGAAGCAAAGATAGGTTTTTAGAAATGTTTGCAAATGTATATACAGTACCAGTCAAAAGTTACACTAATTAGTCAAAGCTAATTAGTAGCATGCCTCAAAAGTGAGTCGTAAGACTACATACAATACATGGGGGAGATGAAAGTGCCTAGGATAGCATATGGTCTGCCTTTTGGTGCCTATTGTGTATCATAATGTGATTGTCTTGTGTGTGTATAGACATTATGATAAAATGATGTATATGTTGAAAGATAAAGATGAAATAATTCCACTCTGAAACCATATAATTGTATGACATTTATTTGAATCATAAAACCATAATCTGATGATGTGTGTAGTTTTAGTCAGATTTAGAACAAGGACCTTTTGTTCCTTTTTAGTATGTAAGCAGGGTGGAAGTGTGAAACAAATGATAAGAGGAGCTATCGACAGACAAGCTGGACTACTGTGTTCCTTACAGGACATTCTGTCTCCACCCGCGGAGGGGAGAAACTGTTTGGCTTGCAGAAAATTCTGAAACATGTTGCAGATTAAACAATGTATCTGTATAGTGGAAAAACACAGACCGTCTGAGCAAGGCGTAGTTTAAGATTTGAACTTGTATGTATGTGCGCAGGATATCTACTGTTTGTGTGTGACGGTATGTGCGTAAGGAGCCAGTACAAAATGAATGTTTTTGTACCACGGACTAGAACGTTCTCGTGAATAAAACACTTTGATTATTGTAAACTGGGACTCTTGTCTGCTTCATTCAACCAGAATCTTACAAACTCTGGGTTGCAGACTGAGTAGATTAATTGACGTTTATGAACATTGATAACAAAATTCACATAACACAGTACCAGTCTAAAGTTTTGACCTAGTCATTCAAGGGTTTTTCTTTATTTTTACTATTTTCAACATTGTAGAATAATAGTGAAGACCTCAAAACTATGAAATAACACATATGGAATCATGTAGTAACCAATAAAGTGTTAAACAAATGTTTGATTCTTAAAAATAGCCACCCTTTGCCTTGATGACAGCTTTGCACACTCTTGGCATTCTCTCAAACAGCTTCACCTGGAATGCTTTTCCAACAGTCTTGAAGGAGTTCCCACATATGCTGAGCACTTGTTAGCTGCTTTTCCTTCACTCTGCGGTTCAACTCAGGTGATTGGGGAGGCCAGGTTATCTGAAGAAGCACTCTATCACTTTCCTTCTTGGTCAAATAGCCCTGACACAGCATGGTGGTGTTGGGTCATTGTCCTGTTGAAAAACAAATCACAGTCCCACTAAGCGCAAACCAGATGGGATGACATATCGCTGCAGAATGCTGTGGTAGCCATGCTGGTTAAGTGTGCCTAGAATTCTAAATAAATCACAGACAGTGTGACCAGCAAAGCACCCCCACACCATCACACCTCCTCCATGCTTCACGGTGGGAACCACACATGCAGAGATCATCCATTCACCTGCTCTGCATCTCACAAAGACACAGCGGTTGGAAACAAAAATCAAAAATTTGGACAGATTTCCACTGGTCTGATGTCCATTGCTCATGTTTCTTGGCCCCATCAAGTCTCTTCTTCCTGTTGGTGTTCTTTAGTAGTGGTTTCTTTTCAACAATTCAACCATGAAGGCAGTCTCCTCTGAACAGTTGATGGTGAGATGTGTCTGTTACTTAAACTCTGTGAAGCATTTATTTGGGCTGCAATTTAAAAAAATCCTCTGCAGCAGAGGTAACTCTGGGTCTTCCTTTCCTGTGGCGGTCCTCAAGGCGGTTGATGGTTTTTCTTCTTGAAATATTCCGGATTGACTGACCTTCCTGTCTTAAAGTAATGATGGACTGTCATTTCTCTTTGCTTATTAGAGCTCTTCTTGATATAATATGGACAGTCTTTTAACAAATAGGGCTATCTTCTGTATACCACCCCTACCTTGTCACAACACAACTGATTGTTTCAAACACATTAAGAAGGAAATAATTCCACAAATGGACTTTTAACAAGACACACCTGTAATTGAAATGCATTCCAGGTGACTACCTAATGAAGCTGGTTGAGAGAAAGCCAAGAGTGTGCAAAGCTGTCATCAAGGCAAAGGGTGGCTACTTTGAAGCATCTCAAATATAAAATATATTTTCCTCGAGTCTTCTTGGGTATGACACTACAGGCTTCGCACACCTGTACTTGGGGAGTTTCTCCCATTTTTCTCTTCAGATCTTCTCAAGCTCTGTCAGGTTGGATGGGGAGCGTCACTGCACAGCTATTTTCAGGTCTCTCCAGCAATGTTCGATCGGGTTCAATTCCGGGCACTGGAAATTAAGAGATTTGTCCTGAAGGATGACTCTAGGAAGAGTCTTGGTGATGGAGGCCACTGTGTTCTAGGGGGATCTTCAATGTTGCAGATATTTTTTGGTACCCTTCCCCAGATCTGTGCCTCAACACAATCCTCTATGGACAATTCCTTCAACCTCATGGCTTGGTTTATGCTCTGACATGCACTGTCAACTGTGAGACCGTATATAGACAAGTGTGTGCCTTTCTAAATCATGTCCAATCAATTGAATTTACCACAGGTGGACTCCAATCAAGCTGTGGAAACATCTCAAGGATGATCAATGGAAACAGGAGGTACCTGAGCTCAATTCCGAGTCTCCTAGCAAAGGGTCTGAATACTTACGTAAATAAGTTATTTCTGTTTTTATTTTTAATACATTCCTACAATTTCTAAAAACCTGCTTTTGCTTTGTCATTATGGGGTATTATGTGTAGATTGATGAGGGGGAAAAAGTGTTTAATACATTTTAGAATAAGGCTGTAACATAACAAATTGTGGAAAAAGTCAGTGGGTGTGAATACTTTCCCAATGCACTGTATACAATGAGCAGAGTGATGATGCTGTATTTGGCTGCTATGAAAGTGAACTGTGGTTGTGGGTGATCAGGGGTTTATTAATTCCGCTGATTCTGTTGGAAAACCTTTCTGAAATGGAGGCAAAAGTAATGGGGAGGGATCTACCCGAGTTTGTCCAATAGAAATCTCGTCATTAGTTTGGACTTACACTCCTTGATTACTCCAATGTATCTCTCGACCTACGTTATAAACTTTGATTTGTGGGCTAGGTTGTAGTGACCTCATGATGGGTATAGGGAAAATTTGATAATCGTGTTGTAGCTTAAACATATGGATGTTACCATGAGCTGGATGAATGGAATATGAACTACAGTCATCCAATATGCTGTAAAAGAAATAAGGCCAAGCTCATAAAAAAATTGTCCTCCCTAATGTTAAATGCCACTGACACACACACACACACACACACACACACACACACACACACACACACACACACACACACACACAGGCCTGAGGAGATGCATAGCAGTTGTCTAATGTAGCAAGACCCCCCCCCCTCCAGAGCATATGTAACTATAGGAGAGTGTAGCTAGACCACACCAGACTCTGTAGATGTTGGACCCAATGCAGCAGAACCACCACAGACCACCACATCAGACTAACTACAGATTGACAGACCCAGTGCATGCAGCACATCCACCCACCAAAGCACACACAATAGACCATGTACAGTTGATACGGATCCTTTTACGGTACCACAACCTACATAAATACCTGACAAGTGCAGAGGAAGGGACCGCCAAGGACCAAAATTAGATATAAAAGTTTTTTTTTTTTAAACCAGGTTAGTTGCTTTGAGATAAGACATTTTATTTTCAAGAGAGACGTGGACCAAGACAGCAGCATCTGTAAGACATTTTGCAACACAATTACAGTCCATCTTAAGTGCATGCAGGCAGAAACACACCTATTGCTGATAGTGAAACCAAAACCATAGTTAAGATACAATGCAGATATGCAATAACGAAAGGTCACTCCAGAGCATAAGGACATAAAAATACCCAATACAGCTAAACCACACACAGATACAGGACTATACGGCAGCCACTCAAGTCCAATCTCAACTACACTTCACAGATAGATGCCTTATGCAGCAAAAGCATCCTGAGAACAAAACCAAGTGTCTGATGCAGCTAGCAGCCAGCACCTGAAGACTATCCTGCTGACACACCAACACCTGCTACTGTCTATACGTGTGTGTGTGTGTGAGAGAGAGAGAGAGAGAGAGAGAGAGTGAGCGAGAGTAAAAGTTGTCAAAAATATCAATAGTAAAGTAATGTACAGATACCCCCCAAAACTACTTAAGTAGTACTTTAAACTATGTTTACTTAAGTACTTTAAGTCAGTAAGATGAAATCCCTCATTCGGTAAAAAGTATCGGGGACAATGAGAGAAAGATGAGAAAGTGAATCAGCACCATGTCAACCTCCCTTGTCTCCCTCCACCCTCCACCCTCACAAACCTCTCCGTTATGAAACCTTAACAGAGGTTAGAAGCATGAAAATAAGTTTCCCAGTTCTATAGTACCTAAATAGGAACACATCCACATTATATGACCTAACTACATAATAATAGATACACCCAGGGGGAACTAGGCTACATTTCACTGTAACCTGGTGTCCCTTACCTTCTATGACACATAGTGTAAGTATAGCCATGCAGTCCACTGAGTGCTACACTAAGACCCGTGTGTATTGCGTTCTACCGTGTTGTACCGTGTTCACCCGTGTTCTACTTAAGTGGTAATGCCCTCGAATCCGGTGTTTGGAGGATATATTGACACGGGTGTTATTAGGCCTGAGACGAAGTGTTTGGAGACATCCTCTAAACACCCGATTCGAGGGCATTATCACATTTATATAACGAGTTACCAACATATTCAAATAAGGATTTAAATATTTTTTTATTAACCTCTTTGATCTCTAGGGGCGCTATTTCATTTTTGGATAAAAAACGTTCCCGTTTTAAGCGCGATATTTTGTCACGAAAAGATGCTCGACTATGCATATTCTTGACAGTTTTTGAAAGAAAACACTCTGAAGTTTCAGAATCTGCAAAGATATTGTCTGTAAGTGCCCCAGAACTCATTCTACAGGCGAAACCAAGATGATGCGTCAACCAGGAAATGAGCAGAATTTCTGAAGCTCTGTTTTCCATTGTCTCCTTATATGGCTGTGATTGCGCAAGGAATGAGCCTACACTTTCTGTCGTTCCCCCAAAGTGTTAGCAGCATTGTGACGTATTTGTAGGCATATCATTGGAAGATTGACCATAAGAGACTACATTTTCCAAGTGTCCGTCTGGTGTCCCTGCGTCGAAATTGGAGCGTAAAGCCAGGTGCAATTATTTTTCCATTTGAGAGCAAGGAGAAACCAGGCTTCCACGAAGGATATATCATTGAAGAGATATGTGGAAAAACACCTTGAGGATTGATTCTAAACCACGTTTGCCATGTTTCAGTCGATATTATGGAGTTAATTTGGAAAAAAGTTCGTTTTGAGGGCTGAATTATTATTTATTTTTTTGGTAGCCAAATGTGATGTACAAAACGGAGCTATTTCTAATACACAAAGAATCTTTTTGGAAAAACGGAGCATCTGCTATCTAACTGAGAGTCTCCTCAATGAAATCATCAGAAGTTCTTCAAAGGTAAGTTATTTTATTTGAAGGCTTTACTTGTTTTTGTGATAGTTGCCTGCTAAATGCTAACGCTAATGCTAACGCTAATGCTAACGCTAAATGCTACGCTAGCTAGCTACTGTTACACAAATGATTGTTTTCCTATGGTTGAAAAGCATATTTTGAAAATCTGAGATGACAGTGTTGTTAACAAAAGGCTAAGCTTGAGAGCTAGCATATTTATTTCATTTCATTTACGATTTTCATGAATAGTTAACGTTGCGTTATGGTAATGAGCTTAGGTCTATAAATAGAATCCCGGATCCGGGTTTGGTCGTCGCAACAGGTTAAAAACGTAATTTAGATTAATTTATTCATACTATTTCATCCTAGGCCTCCTGAGTGGCACAGCATCGCAGTGCTCGAGGTGTCACTACAGACCCAGGTTCGATCCCGGGCTGTGTCGCAGCCGTCCGCGACCGAGAGACCCATGAGGCGGTGCACAAAATGTGGATGTCTGTTGAGTTAAAGACATTGAATGACGGTGATACATGTGTGGGTCTGAGAAAAAGAGATAGCATGTGTGCCAGTGTGCTAAACAGTTTTCATGGTCTGTAGAAGAGTCCATTACTCCCAGTGAGATTGGTAAGCAGAAGGCATTGACAGAACCCAACCCAGCAGCCCCTCCATTCCCGAAGCCCTCACCCTTCTCTCTTTCCGGCACTTCCCTCCTTTTCCTCGAAAACAGGTTCAGAATGCCTAGCCCCTCCCCACCTCCCTATATCCCATAACCAATTTACTGTCTCTGCAGGCCCCTTCCATAAACAAACACGCTCTCATATCACCCTGGTTCACATCATCAAGACGCTGTTTATTCCCATAAACGAGCTCAGTCACACAGTCGCCTACGCACACAAACACACACACCACACCAAATTCATATGCTGAGCATACAGCCTGGACATCTGAAGCTACATGTACAATTTCTCTGCCTCACATTTAACAACCCAGCATACAGGGCGTGGACGTGAGTGAGCACAGAGGAGGGGATATAGTGAGAAATATAACACAGAGAGTCAGGTGGAGAAGGAGAGAGAGACAGAAAGGAGAGGAGAGAGTGAGAGGAGAGAAAGAGACAGAAACAGAGAGAAAGAAAGCGAGAGACAGAACAGAGAGAGAGAGAGTGAGAGATAGAAATAGAGAGCAGAAAGGAGAGGAGAGTCCTAAGATGCAGGCTGTCTCAGGTCTTTTCGTAGAGGCAAGACAGCTGGACAGACTGCTTATGCAGCAATACCCTTCTGTGTCTGGCTCTCTCCCCCGTGCCCCTGCGGGCCCCACCTAATCGTTCATCGCCTGTCTTATTCTCTTTCCCAACGTCTCCCTCTCCCCATGAAAACGTCTCCCTCTCCCCATGACGCGAGAGACCCCAATGGCCTTCAACAGCACACACCTGTATGCTGAGCGATTTCAGCGGGACTCAAGGGGGGAATAAACAACACAACAAAACACAAGGTCTCAACTGAACTGCTCATATTTTATTTGTATGTCTGTCTGTCTGTCTCTCTCGCTTACTCACTCACTCACACACACACACAAACACACACACACTCAAGTGAACAATTATTTTCTGAAGGATATGTGAGCAACAAAAAAACAGAAGGCCTCATATAAACTGTTTTTTCACGTACACCTCAAATATCATCTCTCTACATTACAACATTCAACCTTTGTCTCGTCTCATCGTCTCCTGGGTGCTGAGATGGCTTTTCTTGAAACTCATATCCCCTCGTCCTTAAACTTTCTTGTCCCCTTGTAAAGACTTGTACTTTAATAAAGTTCTGTACTGACAAAACACAGAGGAAACAGAAAGACCAATACTCTAGGCATACATACAGTACAGTGTCTTCAAAAAGTATTCACACCCCTTGACCTTTTCCAAATTTGTTTGTGTTACAAAGCGGGAATAACGATCAACGATCTACACAAAATACTTTTTTCTTGGTAAGCAACTCCAGTGTAGATTTGGCTTTGTGTTTTAGTTTATTCTCCTGCTGAAGGGGAATTCATCTCCCAGTGTCTGGTGGAAAGCAGACTGAACCAGGTTTTTCGCTAGGATTTTGCCTGTGCTTAGCTCCATTCCACTTATTTTTTATCTTGAAAAACTCCCCAGTCCTTAACGATTACAAGCATACCCAAAACATGATGCAGCAACCACTATGCTTGAAAATATGAAGAGTAGTACTCAGTGATGTATTGTATTTGCACCAAACATAACACTTCATATTCAGGACAAAAAGTGAATTGCTTTGACACATTTTTTGCAGTATTACTTTAGTGCCTTTTTGCAAACATGATGCATGTTTTGGAATAATTTTATTCTATACAAGCTTTCTTCTTTATACTCTGTCAATTAGGTTAATATTGTGGAGTAACGATATTGTTGGTGATTCATTCTCAGTTTTCTCCTATCAAATTCATTAAACTCTGTAACTGTTTGAAAGTCACCATTGGCCTCATGGTGAAATCCTTGAGCGGTTTCCTTCCTATCTGGCAACTGAGTTAGGAAGGACTGGGTGTATTGATACACCATCCAAAATGTAACTAATTAGGGCATGAAGATGGTGGAGGAATTTCAAGGGAGGCACAGTGGTGGAAAAAGTACCCAATTGTCATACTTGAGTAAAAGTAAAGATACCTAATATAAAATGACTCAAGTGAAAGTGAAACGCAGCTAGGAGAGAGGTGTTCCTGCTTCCCTACTTGCTGAAATGTACCACGATATTGTGATATAGCGTGCTCTACTTATGAATACAGTGATAACAAACTACATTCTTATACAATTATACCATCCCCTTCCGTAACACCCTCACCTCTTAATGGAAACATGCTTATGGCAGGCATTTCACTCCAGCTAGAACATGCAAATGAGCATAGGATAAATAAGTTTGTATTCACTGCTCGTAGCAACATTAGTCGTATGCCAGAGCCATTGTGAGCACTCCCCCTCGCAACTGTCTGTAACCCTTTCCTTCATATGCCGGAAAATATGGTACGTTCGACCTACAAGGTACATCATACTACTGCTGTTGTGTCTGCGCACTTAAGGCGGCTTCAAGCTCCACTCCATTGATCTACGTGTGAGCGTGCACGTGGGTGGAGTCGTTTTTTTGGTGGGCAGCGGACTCTTTCGTTGCGTTCCACTCAGAGAGGAAGTCCGCCTTGTATAGTGTATATCCACTAGGGGGCTTGGGAACAAGAGTAGCTTACCAAGCAAGAGGGGCCGAGCCACTCTATTTTACTCTAGCTAGCGACGACATTTGAACTTCCGTGTTATGTGCCTGTTTACAAATGCTAGCTACATGTCAGGCTAGTCTGCTGTTCTATGCTTTACGACACTACGTTTTAGCCACAGAAGCAAACACGTCTCTTTTTGAATTGCAATTGCTAGAGCTTGAACAGCAAGAGCTTGAACTGCTGTTACTACAAAATGGCAAGTTCGTCCACTGAGTACTACAAGAGGGGCCAAGGGAGAATACCCGTCTCTTGTCCAACCTCTGCGAAGCATTGACGAGGAAAGACATTTTCAATTTTTTCCGGATATCTGTTGCCAGATTTGACGACTTGCTTCAGCGACTTGCCTTTCACATCTCGCACACGAGAACTCACAGCTTGCCCGTAGGTGTTGCAGAAAGGCTGGATGTGACCCTTTGTTTTTTGGTGAGCGACAGCACACAGCAAAGTATCGCTGCGAGTTCTAATTTATAAGCTAGGAATTTCGACAGTTTGTGCCATTGTCAGGTGGCCAGTCTATCTGGCATGTCCTGAAGGAGGATTTTGCTTATCCCTCCATGGCACAATGGGCAGAAATTGGCAGAGATTTTGGGGAACGGAAAACATGTTCAGATCCGGCAAACTCGGGCAGCGAATACTACAACTCCAAGGGCTTTTTCTCAATGGTCCGATGGCACTCTGCGATGCAAGGTACTGACCATATCCAGGTAAGATACGCTAAATACATATGATGTGAAAATTATACCAATATAGACATTTTAATGATATGCCTTACATAAAAGTGATCAGGCATCCCAATAAGTGGATGGGGGACTAGGCTTCACAATTGTTACAGTACACGTTTGACAGCCTTCATGTTCCTATTCAATACTAATGGAAACACTTATTTTATGTTGACCTTGATGACACCAAGAAGATCTACAACTACCGCCACTCAAGAGGGATCCTTGCTGCAAGATGGGGGATCCTGGGATGAGCCCTTGATGTTGCCCCAGAGAAAGCTGAGAGACCATTGTGAAGGCCTGCGTGGCCCTCCACCACTACCTTTGCACCATAGACACTGACAACACAACACAGATTCATCAACACGTTTGTTGACCACACCACACCCACTGGGGACCGGCTTCCAGGAGAGTGGAGACAGGTGGTACAAGGGGACACCAGCTTCCTGGAAACCAAGAAACATATCGGCAGACAGGTCAACCAGAGTTGCTATAGATGTGCACAACAACCTAAAGGACTACTTCCTCACACCACCAGGTCAGGTGTCTTTCCAGGATGCTGCTATCACGCGTGGCACCCTACTCTAAATGTTGGAGTGTGGTTTAGAAAACAGGTTCACACATACATTCTCTTCTTCTGGTTGATGACGGTTTGACTCATGTTGTGAGCCTCACACTTGGTTTTGCTGTTTTTCTTATTCACACTTCACAAATCACTAAATGACAGTCATTTCATCCTTGTTTTAGTTTTTCATATTTTTTGGGGGGAGGCTAAGACCCTCAAAACATTTACCTAACCTTGTGTTATGTGTAGTGGCCTTTCGCTGAGACAGTTCCTGCTATGGTAAATGGGTGAGAACGGCTGTCCAGCTGTAGACAATAAGGCTAGACCCTCGAAACATTGACCTCCTCTACATAACACAAGGTTAAACATGGTCATGTCAGTGTCCTTTTAACGGGGAACCTTCCTGCTTTGGTACATGGGTGAGTGTCCAGCTGTAGACATTAAAAGACCACCAAGACATTAACCTCATCTTACATGGCTCATGTACAAAGCAGTACAAGTTAACTGAGTCACTCAATAAAAAAAATGAATAACCAGACAAATACATTTGCAGTTCTTTTAGATGTTTATTTACTATCACAAGAGGAAAATAGCTAAATGCAATACACAGGTGAAAAGTGTGGTGAAAGTCGAAAATAAGAGAAAAAACAGTAACATGAATGAGGAAATAAGTACAAAAAAACATGCAGTATATTACTGTCATGTATTGTCATGTTGTGTCTTTCTGTCCTTTCCTTTCACCCTGTCTCCCTCTGCTGGTCGTACTAGGTTACCGTTTCTGTCCCTCTTTCCCCCAGCTGTTCCTTGTCTTCTCTGACTACCTCATTCACCCCTTTTCCCACCTGTTCCCTTTTTCCCTCTGATTAGGTCCCTATATCTCTCTCTGTTTCTGCTCCTGTCTTTGTCGGATTCTTGTTTGTGTGTCTCATGCCTGAACCAGACTATCATCGTGTTTGCTGCAACCTTGTCCTGTCCTGTCGGAATCTACCTGTCCATCTGAGCCCACGTGTGTTCATCATTAAAGAAACTCTGTTTGTTAATTCGCTTTTGGGTCCTCATTCACGCACCTGACAGAAGAATCCGACCAAGAATGGACCCAGCGACTTCGGATCCTCTCCACTCAGCCGTCGAGATCCAGGGAGCGATGCTAGGCAGACACGAGCAGGAATTGTCTGCTGCTCGACATGCCGTTGAGACCCTGGCCACCCAAGTCTCCAACCTCACAGAACAGGTTCACCATCTCCGCCTCGATCCACCGGCCACTTCCAGGGCTTTCGAATCTCCGGAGCCCAGAATCAATAACCCGCCGTGTTACTCTGGGGAGCCCACTGAATGCCGCTCGTTCCTCACCCAGTGTGATATTGTGTTTTCTCTCCAGCCCAACACTTACGCCAGGAGCACTGCTCGTGTCGCCTACGTCATATCTCTCCTTACTGGACGGGCTCGTGAGTGGGGCACGGCAATCTGGGAGGCAAGGGCTGAGTGTACTAACCAGTATCAGGACTTTAAGGAGGAGATGATACGGGTTTTTGATCGATCTGTTTTTGGGGAGGAGGCTTCCAGGGCCCTGTCTTCCCTATGTCAAGGCAATCGATCCATAACAGACTGCTCTATTGAGTTTCGCACTCTTGCTGCCTCCAGTGGCTGGAACGAGCCGGCTTTGCTCGCTCGTCTTCTGGAGGGTCTCCGCGCAGAGGTAAAGGATGAGATTCTCTCCCGGGAGGTTCCTTCCAGCGTGGATTCCTTGATTGAACTCGCTATTCGCATTGAGCGACGGGTTGATCTTCGTCACCGAGCTCGTGGAAAGGAGCTCGCGTTCTCCGTTGCCCCCCTCTCCGCATCACTACCATCTTCCTCTGCCGGCTCGGGAGCTGAGCCTATGCAGCTGGGAGGTATCCGCATCTCGACTAAGGAGAGGGAACGGAGAATCACCAACCGCCTCTGTCTCTATTGCGGTTCCGCTGGTCATTTTGTCACTTCATGTCCAGTAAAAGCCAGAGCTCATCAGTAAGCGGAGGGCTACTGGTGAGCGCTACTACTCCTGTCTCTCCTTCAAGATCCTGCACTACCTTTTCGGTCCATCTACGCTGGACCGGTTCGTCAGCTTCCTGCAGTGCCTTAATAGACTCTGGGGCGGAGGGCTGTTTTATGGACGAGACCTGGGCTCGGGAACATGACATTCCTCTCAGACAGTTAAGGGAGTCCACGGCCTTGTTCGCCCTGGATGGTAGTCCTCTCCCCAGGATTCAGCGTGAGACGCTACCTTTAACCCTCACTGTTTCTGGTAATCATAGCGAAACCATTTCTCTTTTAATTTTTCGTTCACCTTTTACACCTGTTGTTTTGGGCCATCCCTGGCTAGTTTGTCATAATCCTTCCATTAATTGGTCTAGTAATTCTATCCTCTCCTGGAACGTCTCTTGTCATGTGAAATGTTTAATGTCTGCTATCCCTCCTGTTTCCTCTGTCTCTTCCTCACAGGAGGAGCCTGGTGATTTGACAGGGGTGCCGGAGGAATATCACGATCTGCGCACGGTGTTCAGTCGGTCCAGGGCCACCTCTCTTCCTCCACACCGGTCGTATGATTGTAGTATTGATCTCCTTCCGGGAACCACTCCCCCCCGGGGTAGACTATACTCTCTGTCGGCTCCCGAACGTAAGGCTCTCGAGGATTATTTGTCTGTAGCTCTTGACGCCGGTACCATAGTCCCCTCCTCCTCTCCCGCCGGAGCAGGGTTTTTTTTTGTCAAGAAGAAGGACGGGTCTCTGCGCCCCTGCATAGATTATCGAGGGCTGAATGACATAACAGTGAAGAATCGTTATCCGCTTCCTCTTATGTCTTCAGCCTTCGAGATCCTGCAGGGAGCCAGGTTTTTCACTAAGTTGGACCTTCGTAACGCTTACCATCTCGTGCGCATCAGGGAGGGGGACGAGTGGAAGACGGCGTTTAACACTCCGTTAGGGCACTTTGAATACCGGGTTCTTCCTTTCGGCCTCGCTAACGCTCCAGCTGTCTTTCAGGCATTAGTCAATGATGTCCTGAGAGACATGCTGAACATCTTTGTTTTCGTTTACCTTGACGATATCCTGATTTTTTCACCGTCACTCCAGATTCATGTTCAGCACGTTCGACGTGTCCTCCAGCGCCTTTTAGAGAATTGTCTTTTTGTGAAGGCTGAGAAGTGCACTTTTCATGCCTCCTCCGTCACATTTCTCGGTTCTGTTATTTCCGCTGAAGGCATTAAGATGGATCCCGCTAAGGTCCAAGCTGTCATTGATTGGCCCGCCCCTAAGTCACGCGTCGAGCTGCAGCGCTTTCTCGGCTTCGCGAACTTCTATCGTCGTTTCATCCGTAATTTCGGTCAGGTGGCAGCTCCTCTCACAGCCCTTACTTCTGTCAAGACGTGCTTTAAGTGGTCCGTTTCCGCCCAGGGAGCTTTTGATCTCCTCAAGAATCGTTTTACATCCGCTCCTATCCTTGTTACACCTGACGTCTCTAGACAGTTCGTTGTCGAGGTTGACGCGTCAGAGGTGGGCGTGGGAGCCATTCTTTCTCAGCGCTCCCTCTCTGACGACAAGGTCCACCCATGCGCGTATTTTTCTCATCGCCTATCGCCGTCGGAACGTAACTATGATGTGGGAAACCGCGAACTGCTCGCCATCCGGTTAGCCCTAGGCGAATGGCGACAGTGGTTGGAGGGGGCGACCGTTCCTTTTGTCGTTTGGACTGACCATAGGAACCTTGAGTACATCCGTTCTGCCAAACGACTTAATGCGCGTCAGGCGCGTTGGGCGCTGTTTTTCGCTCGTTTCGAGTTCGTGATTTCTTATCGTCCGGGCTCTAAGAACACCAAGCCTGATGCTTTATCTCGTCTCTTCAGTTCTTCAGTAGCCTCCACTGACCCCGAGGGGATTCTCCCTGAGGGGCGTGTTGTCGGGTTGACTGTCTGGGGAATTGAGAGGCAGGTAAAGCAAGCGCTCACTCACACTCCGTCGCCGCGCGCTTGTCCTAGGAACCTTCTTTTCGTTCCCGTTCCTACTCGTCTGGCCGTTCTTCAGTGGGCTCACTCTGCCAAGTTAGCCGGCCACCCTGGCGTTCGGGGTACGCTTGCTTCCATTCGCCAGCGTTTTTGGTGGCCCACCCGGGAGCATGACACGCGTCGTTTCGTGGCTGCTTGTTCGGTCTGCGCGCAGACTAAGTCCGGTAACTCCCCTCCTGCCGGCCGTCTCAGGCCGCTTCCCATTCCCTCTCGACCGTGGTCTCACATCGCCTTAGATTTTGTCACCGGACTGCCTTCGTCAGCGGGGAAGACTGTTATTCTTACGGTTGTCGATAGGTTCTCTAAGGCGGCTCATTTCATTCCCCTTGCTAAGCTTCCTTCTGCTAAAGAGACGGCACAAATCATCATCGAGAATGTTTTCAGAATTCATGGCCTTCCGTCAGACGTCGTTTCGGACAGAGGTCCGCAATTCACGTCTCAATTTTGGAGGGAGTTTTGCCGTTTGATTGGGGCTTCCGTCAGTCTCTCTTCTGGCTTTCACCCCCAGTCTAACGGTCAAGCAGAACGGGCCAATCAGACTATTGGTCGCATCTTACGCAGTCTTTCTTTTCGCAACCCTGCGTCTTGGTCAGAACAGCTCCCCTGGGCAGAATACGCCCACAACTCGCTTCCTTCGTCTGCGACCGGGCTATCTCCTTTTCAGAGTAGCCTCGGGTACCAGCCTCCGCTGTTCTCATCTCAGTTCGCCGAGTCCAGCGTCCCCTCCGCTCAGGCTTTTGTCCAACGTTGCGAGCGCACCTGGAAGAGGGTCAGGTCTGCACTTTGCCGTTATAGGACGCGGACTGTGAGGGCTGCTAATAAGCGTAGAACTAAGAGTCCTAGATATTGTCGCGGTCAGAGAGTTTGGCTCTCCACTCAGAACCTTCCCCTTAAGACGGCTTCTCGCAAGTTGACCCCGCGGTTCATTGGTCCGTTCCGTATTTCTCGGGTCATTAATCCTGTCGCAGTTCGACTTCTTCTTCCGCGATACCTTCGTCGCGTCCACCCGGTCTTCCATGTCTCCTGTATCAAGCCCGTTCTTCGCGCCCCCGCTCGTCTTCCCCCCCCCCCCCCCATCCTTGTCGAGGGCGCACCCATCTACAGGGTCCGTAGGATTTTGGACATGCGTCCTCGGGGCCGTGGTCACCAGTACCTCGTAGATTGGGAGGGGTACGGTCCTGAGGAGAGGAGTTGGGTTCCCTCTCGGGACGTGCTGGACCGTGCGCTGATCGAGGATTTCCTCCGTTGCCGCCAGGTTTCCTCCTCGAGTGCGCCAGGAGGCGCTCGGTGAGTGGGGGGGTACTGTCATGTATTGTCATGTTGTGTCTTTCTGTCCTTTCCTTTCACCCTGTCTCCCTCTGCTGGTCGTACTAGGTTACCGTTTCTGTCCCTCTTTCCCCCAGCTGTTCCTTGTCTTCTCTGACTACCTCATTCACCCCTTTTCCCACCTGTTCCCTTTTTCCCTCTGATTAGGTCCCTATATCTCTCTCTGTTTCTGCTCCTGTCTTTGTCGGATTCTTGTTTGTGTGTCTCATGCCTGAACCAGACTATCATCGTGTTTGCTGCAACCTTGTCCTGTCCTGTCGGAATCTACCTGTCCATCTGAGCCCACGTGTGTTCATCATTAAAGAAACTCTGTTTGTTAATTCGCTTTTGGGTCCTCATTCACGCACCTGACAATTACTCATCACCGTAACGTATGAATAAGAAAAAAGCACACAACAGGTTTAGGGGTGAGACAAACAGGAGACGTTGATCAGCAGGAAGAGACATCATCCATGGCACCACGACATCGTAGACGGCCTTTCCTGGACACTGCTGCTGTTTCTGTAACTCCTGGTGCATTTTCTTTAAGTCATCCACCCGCTGCGTAATGCCAGTGTCCGAAGGATCCTCGGCTGTCTTCCTCTTCCAGCCATTGGAGCTGGATCGGGGAGATGGGGTGGAGGTTGTTGGAGTTGCAGGGCAGGTGCGCCTGGATTGTGTGCCTGGATTGTGCGCCTAGTTGGGTGTTGGTAAGAAGGGCCTGGGCGTTTGGGAGAGGGGCCGGAGAGGTGATGAACCAGGCCGGGGAGATGATGAATCAAGGTGCGATTAACCACCGGTAGATGGGCCCTCAGGGCTCAGCTCCATCTCTGGACTGTCCAAAACCCCATACTCCTCCAACACCTACAAGCAGATGGCGAATACGTCGGAATACAATGTAAGCAATCTTAAAATTCTCCATGGGCTCCTTTGAGTTAAAATGTTTACCCAAAAGAACTGATTTCATATACATCTCAATATAATTAACACACACACACATTAGCCCTGATAATCTTATAACAGAGGCACTGAATATTTTCCACTCACAATTTCTCCCATCCAGAAAAGAGCTGATTTCACATGTTCTAACTAGGTCTGCTAAACATAAGATCTGTCTGACAATGTTTCACGTGAACAAGAAGCCAATCCAATAGTCTGACAATCAGGCACCTGCGGCAGCCCCATTCCTTGTCTCCGTCACCCTTTTCAGATTCCGAACATACCGGTCTTTCTCTACGTTTCTTTGATATCAGTATCGGTGTTCAAATTTTGTGATATCTCCTTCTAGCTGTTGTCTTTTCCTTGCTTGTCCGAATACATCCCCATCGAAGGGTTATAAATGTTATTGTATTGTCTCACCAGCACGCACAGCGCTCCTCCGAACCGGACATAGCCATTATTGCGCTTAGAAAATCTCAAAATGGAAAGCACCAAAAAGGAAGCTTGCAAGTAGTAGAAGTGGAGTAGCAGAACGTCCATCTCTTCCGTATTTATGCAATACTTTTACATTACCATGTAGTTTACCAATGAAATGGTCTGACAATGAAGTGGACATACTAGGTATTCATGTTTATCCCCCCTCTCCTCCCCTCCCACTGTACAGGCAGACGCAGGCTCTATGTCCAGGCAGTAAATTACGACATGATAGCCACACTTCTGAGAGACACACATAAATCCACCTCCTCACAATTAAACCAAGGGTAGGCGAAGGACTTCTGCCCTTAAAATGCAACAAAAAAAAGGACGAGAGGGCGGGGTTGACTAGACAAAGTGAGATCATACCTAAAAGATGTGGTAACATTTTGAAAATAAAGATACTTTATCATATATAATACGATAATATAAGATAATATTTAATATATGATAACTAAGATTAACCACTTTCTGAACCCCAGATACGATCCGATATAGAATCAGAATGTAGAGCACATGCCTTCTGAATACGAATCTTCTCAATCACACTCCATCCCTTCCCATGCATTCCGTATCTTGTTCCCAGGGCTCTCTCCCTCTATACGTTCCCCTCAGTGCCGATAAAGCAGGGTCCTTAATTAAATTTGCACACGTACTCATTCTGTTTTCTCCCCCTCTATAAGTGCCGTTTTAAGTGGGGCCCCTAATGAAACAGAGAGCTGCAAATAAATGAATGTGAATTAGATAGCCAACCATCTCCAAACAGGCCTCCCTGGGGATATTAACATATTATCACATCTAATGTAATTTCTTGCATGTTCCCACTATCAAAAATCCCCCCTTTCTAAATTAATTTAGAGAAGTGAAAATGAAATTAAAGCTAAACAAGGAAACACAATTGCTACGTTTCACCATGATGAGATCAGGTTGATTGGTGACTTTAGTGAACTCCGACCCTGGCATTTGTGGGCTGGTGGTGGGTGGTGTGATAACTATGTAAAGTGCCGGTGCAGACTATATAGAATAATGATTATATAAATCATGTGACATGAAGAGAAAGAGCACGTGAGTTGATCAGATATGTACTGGCTAGCGGCCAAGACAGATGGACTATGATTGGTGGACAGGCCTTGTGTCGGGATATACGATCAAGGTGTGGAATAGGATGAGTTCACACCCACTCTACACACACACACACACACACACACACACACACACACACACACGCACACACGCACACATGATGGCGGGCCCTCGAAGTGACTCTGTACACTGAATGCAAGGATTTCCTTTGTGTTGTCTTAGGAATGTTGCATTATCTCACCAACCCCCTCTTGTCACATCTCTGTGAAGCAGTAAGTTCTGTTGCGTTAACACCCAGTAGGTCTGCTATCTGATTGGGAGTTAACTCAACAGTAACACTATTGCACCTCAACAACTCAGATTTTGAATCCAAACAGACAGATGTTATAAAAGGGTCTCAGGTGAATTGTGTCTTTCTGTGGGCCCCTGCGTCTCCGCTCATTTGACAAAGTCATTGGTGTGGACTGATTACACCTTCATGATGAACGTGTGATAGAATCTCAGCAGGGGAGTGGCGGTGACAGTTAGCGCCATGTTTCGCCCTGACCTTACGCTCTACCTCCACTCTGCCTTGTCTCTCTTTCTCTTTCGATGTCTGTCTCCATTTCTCTGTTTCTCTCTCTCTCTCAATTCAATTCAAAGAGCTTTATTGGCATGGGAAACATATGTTTACATTGCTAAAGGAAGGGAAATAGATCATAAAAAAAAAGTGAAATAAACAATAAAAAATGAACAGTAAACATTACACTCACAAAAGTTCAAAAGGAATAGAGATATTTCAAATGTCATTTTATGGCTATATACAGTGTTTTAATGAAGTACAAAAGGGAAAATAAATTAACATAAATATGGGTTTTAATTAACAATGGTGTTTGTTCTTCACTGGTTGCCCTTTTTTTGTGGCAGCAAGTCACAAATCTTGCCTCTGTGATATTTCACCCAATAGATATGTGACCGACCGGCTCAAATCGGTCTCATGTAGCAAAATTAGAAATTGTGTTTATTTACATTAGATAAAAGTAGAGATGCAGAGATACAAAATGTAATATCATACGCTTTAGCCCCAATCATCTCTTTAAAGGTTGATCCGAATGTACTAACAACAGCAGTCAAGCACCCAAGCTAGCTAATTCCAGACATCTCAGTGAGAGAGAGAACAGCTCACTGAACATTACTCTCCCTAGAAGAGCTTGTAAGGCTGTTATGTTATCCAGAGTGTTGGTGACTGCAACTGTGCTGTCAGATTGTCCTTTGTAAATTTAGAGTGTTTCGCATTCAGAGCGCACACCGGACGCTCTGGCCGATGACTTTACAGACATTTACTGACACCAGCATATTCAACTTCAATGAGTGTTGAGTGTTCGTAAATCCATCATTCTGCGCTCTCAGACGAGAGTTTTTTTTATTTTACCTTTATTTAACTAGGCAAGTCAGTTAAGAACAAATTCTTATTTTCAATGACGGCCTAGGAACAGTGGGTTAACTGCCTGTTCAGGGAAAGAACGACAGATTTGTACCTTGTCAGCTCGGGGAATTGAACTTGCAACCTTCCGGTTACTAGTCCAACGCTCTAACCACTAGGCTACCCTGCCGCCCCAGAGTGCTCTGAAATCGATTTAACGAACGCACCAGAAATGGTTACTCGTATACTGGAGTCTTTTGTTAAGACATGTAGCTAGCTAGCTAAGTAAACAATTAACCATAATCACAATGAATGACGTTACTACCCTGCATGAATCTGCAGGTACAGTTGAAGTTGGAAGTTTACATACACCTTAGCTAAATACATTTAAACTCAGTTTTTCACAATTCCTGACATTTAATCAGAGTAAAAATGCCCTGTCTTAGGTCAGTTAGAATCACCACTTTATTTTAAGAATGTGAAATGTCAGAATAATACTAGAGAGAATTATTTATATCAGCTTTTTTTTCTTTCATCATATTCCCAGTGGATCAGAAGTTTACATAAACTCAATTAGTATTTGGCAGCATTGCCTTTAAATTGGTTAACTTGGGTCAAACATTTTGGGTAGCCTTCCAAAAGCTTCCCACAATAGGTTGGGTGGATTTTGGCCCATTCCTCCTGATTGAGCTGGTGTAACTGAGCCAGGTTTGTAAGGCCTCCTTACTCGCACACGCTTTTTCAGTTATGCCCCACAAATTTTCTATAGGATTGAGGTCACGGCTTTCTGATGGCCACTCCAATACCTTGACTTTGTTGATCTTAAGCCATTATGCCACAACTTTGGAAGTATGCTTGGGGTCATTGTCCATTTGGAAGACCCATTTGCGACTAAGCTTTATCTTCCTGACTGATGTCTTGAGATGTTTCCTCAATATATCCACATAATTTGACTTCCTCATGATGCCATCTATTTTGTGAAGTGCACCAGTCCCTCCTGCAGAAAAGCACCCCCACAACATGATGCTGCACCCGCATGCTTCACGGTTGGGATGGTGTTCTTCGGCTTGCAAGCCCCCTTTTTCCTCCAAACATAACGATGGTCATTATGGCCAAACAGTTCTATGTTTGTTTTATCAGACCAGAGGACAATCTTTGTCCCCATGTGCATTTGCCAACCGTAGTCTGGCTTTTTTAAGGCGGTTTTGGAGCAGTTGGCTTCTTCAAAGCTGAGCTGCCTTTCAAGTTATGTCGATATAGGACTCGTTTTAATGTGGATATAGATATTTTGCACCTGTTTCCTCCAGCATCTTCACAAGGTCCTTTTAGGTTGTTCTGGGATTGATTTGCACCTTCCACACCAAAGTACATTCATCTCTTGGAGACAGAACGTGTCTCCTTCCTGAGCGGTATGACAGCTGCGTGGTCCCATGGTGTTTATACATGCATACTATTGTTTGTGCAGATGAACGTGGTACCTTCAGGCATTTGGAAATTGCTCCCAAGGATGAAGCAGACTTGTGGAGGTCTACAATTATTTTCTTATGAGTGCTTGGCTAATTTCTTTTGATTTTCCCATGATGTCAAGCAAAGAGACACTGAGTTTGAAGGTAGGCCTTGAAAACATCCACAGGCACACCTCCAATTGACTCAAATTATGTCAATTAGCCTATCAGAAGCTTCTAAAGACATTACATAATTTTCTGGAATTTTCCAAGCACAGTCAAGCACAGTATGTTAACTTTTGATCCACTGGAATTGTGATACAGTGAATTACAAGTGAAATAATCTCTAAACAATTGTTGGAAAAATGACTTGTGTCATGCACAAAGTAGATGTCTTAACCGATTTTACAAAACTAGAGTTTGTTAAGAAGACATTTGTCTTGAGTGGTTGAAAAACGAGTTTTAATGACTCCAACCTAAGTGTGTGTAAACTTCCGACTTCAACTGTATGTGTCTCTAATATGTTCATACATTTGGCAGGAGGTTAAAAGAAGTGCAGCTCAGTTTCCACCTCATTTTGTGTGGAAGTGTGCACATAGCCGGTCTTCTCTTGAGAGCCAGGTGCCAGGTATGCCTATGGCGGCCTCTCTCAATAGCAAGGCTATGCTCCCTGAGTCTGTACATTGTCAAAGCTTTCCTTAATTTTGGGTCTGTCACAGTGGTCATGTGTTTTGCCACTGTGTACTCTCTGTTAATGGCCAAATTGCATTCTAGTTTCCTCTGTTTTTTTCTTAAATCTTTCCAATGTGCAAAGTAATTATCTTTTTGTTTTCTCATTATTTGGTTGGGTCTAATTGTGTTTGCTTACGGGACTTTTCTCCGGGTTATTCTCTCTGTAGGTATTGTTATGGAATGTTTGGGAATCGCTCCCTTTTAGGTGGTTGTAGAATTTAGAATCTCTTTTCTGGATAATCAAAATTAGCGGGTATCGGCCTAATTCTGCTCTGCATGTATTATTTTGTTGTACACTAAGGATATTTTTGCAGAATTCTGCATGCGGAGTCTCAATTTGGCGTTTGTGCTATTTTGTGAATTTTTGGTTGGTGAGCGGTCCCCAGACCTCACCATAAAGGGCAATGGGTTCTATAACTGATTCAAGGTGTTTTAGAAAGATCCTAATTGGTATGTCGAATTGTATGTTCCTTTTGATGGCGTAGAAGGCCCTTCTTGCCTTGTCTCTCAGATCGTTCACAGCTTTGTGGAAGTTACCTGTGTCGCTGATGTTTAGGCTGAGGTATGTATAGGGGCAAAGGTACAGGAAGGCAGGCAGGCCCAGAGTCAGGACAGGCAAGGGTCAAAACCAGAAGGACGAGAAAAAAAGAGACTGGGAAAAAGCAGGAGCTGAGACAAACCGCTGGTTGACTTGAACAACGAACTGGAACAGACAGACAGAAGACACAGCTATAAATACCCAGGGGATATTTGGAGACAAGCACAAGGACAGGTGAAACAGGTGAAACAAAGATCAGGCCTTTTTGGTTTGGAGGGTTTGCATTTTGTCCTGTAGTTCATTCAATGTAATTTGAGAATTCAGTGGGTTCTGGTAGTCTTTAATAGTTGATTCTAAGATTTGTATTTGATCATGTATATTTTTTTGGAAAGATAACACTTTGTGTTTTTTTTTTGTGTGTTCTAATTTTCCCGGAAGTGGTTAGATTCTATGGATTTTTCAATTACATTGAGCTGATTTCTGACGTGCTGTTCCTTCTTTTTCCGTAGTGTATGTCTGTGTTGTTTTAGTGATTCACCATACTGAAGGCATAGGCTCAAGTTTTCTGGGTCTCTATGTTTTTGGTTGGATAGGTTTCTCAATTTCTTTCTTAGGTTTTTGCATTCTTCATCAAACCATTTGTCATTGTTGTTAATTTTCTTAGGTTGTCTGCTTGACATTTTTAGATTCGATAGGGAAGCTGAAAGGTCAAATATACTGTTTAGATTTTGTACTGCCAAGTTTACTCCTTTGCTATTACAGTCAAGCATTTTATCCAGGAAGTTGTCTAAAGGGATTTAATTAGTTCTTGCCTAATTGTTTTTTGTTAGGTTTCTACACTACTTTCCTTCCACTATAGAATTTCTTAATATTATGTAGTTCATTTGGCTTTGATGCCTCATGATTGAGTATTGCTCAGTTCAAGTAGACTTTGATTTTGCTGTGATCTGATAGGGGTGTCAGTGGGCTGACTGTGAATGCTCTGAGAGACTCTGGGTTGAGGTCAGTGATAAAGTAATCTACAGTACTACTGCCAAGGGATGAGCTGTAGGTGTACCTACTGTAAGAGTCACCTCGGAGCCTACCATTGACTATGTACAGACCCAGAGCTGCGTTCGACAGAGCTGCAGAAGTTGTGACCCGTTTTTGTTGGTTGTTTTGTCAGAGTTGTGTCTAGGGTGGCAGATTTGGGAGGGAACCTCCAGGTAGGTGTTTGTCCCCCTGTGTGCTAAGAGTGTCAGGTTCTTTTTCCAGTTATTGCATTTAGGTCGCCACAGACTAGACATGTCCCTGAGACTGGAAATGGTGGATCTCCCCCTCTCTCTCTCTCACTCTCTCTGTCTGTCTCTCAGAGGGCTGGGCATGTGGTGCATGATTGGTCTCTTTGTCACCATTAGAATGAATATGCCTCTTCGGGGGAGAAAGACGGCATAAATGAATAAATATGGAAATATAGAACAAGCAGGATGAGCCTGGCCGACAATATGGACAATGAAGTGTCTGGCCCCACAATGCTGCCGTCATTAGTATTAATATGAGTGTAGTTGGGGTACAGGGGGATGAATAAGGAGAGGTGGGGATGAGCAGATGAGGCCATGCGGAGTGGAGAAGAGGTGGAGGGATGGAGCGAGGGGGGTGAAGTGTGTCTGGTTTTCACAATGAGGTTAGGGTGATGAATGGCCATGCATCTCTGGGGCACAGGATCTGTTTGTGTCGCCCTCGCCTCGCGGACACAGCTTGCAACAACGCCGGGCTACAGCCATGGCAGCTTTGTTTGGTAATTAAGTGGCGTACATAGACGCGTCCCTCATCCATCCATCTCCCTCACGGACCAAGCGTCTGACACAACGGGAGTAAGGAGTGGGTGAGGAGGGCGGTGCCGAGCAGATTAAAGTTAGAGGAAGAGTTCGAGTCCAACCACTAACTGATTTAAAGTGTTATTGAGGTGATTTAGAGCCAGGATATAAAGTCTCATTCCACAGTGAAAGAGAGAGAGAGAGTGGGATAGAGAGAGAAACAAGACAGACATTGCTAGAAGATAGCAAGGATTTTCAATTTTATTTTTGGTCATTTTTTTATCATGACCACAATCACTTCTCTTTTTCATTTCACCCCTTTCATTTTCTTGAAGTGTGGAATCACTAAATTCATCTTGTGTAATCCTCTATCATCATAACAAAATATACATTTCATCAGATCAGACAGACTCAAATCTTTCTCCCAAATAAATCTACAGACACTGCCCTCAATCACTCCTCAGATGAGAAGAATGCTATTCAACTAAAAGCCCACATAACAATGTTGTGTAAAACATATAGGGCCTGATTCCGAGAAATGACTCTCAGATGAGTCCACATTGAGTTTGAGTTTTACATCAGGACAAGGTTTAATCTGTGTCCAGGAAAACAGCCTATAATGTATAAGGTCTATGGAGGAGCACAAACTACAAATGGTGGTATCGCAAATATTCCCATTTCAGACCACATCAATTATCAATTGATGTGACCTCATTTCCTAACACCGTGCAGTGGCGTGAAATCACAACAGTCCCAGCTAGCTCCAGTGACAAAAACCTGACTAGATTTCCCCATCCCTGTGCTATCAGATCCAAACCCTCTTATCACAGACCTACACAGTGACATTAGCATTAAGATATGGCCTTCCCGGTCTCTTCTGTTAAATACTGTCTCGATAGGATCATAACCTAACAACCGTTTTCTCACTCTCCAGTAGCAGCAGTTTTCCATTAAAAGAGATAGCTTTTGAGATAGCCACGGTGCAGCACGGAGTTCTACACACACACACTACACAACTAGTGGGATGGAATTTAAAGACCGGCATTGAATTTAACACTAAAACACGTAAGATACAGGTTTGAGCTTTTTAACAAATCAATTGATTTTACTTGAAAGCTAAAAAAAATACATATGGACATAGTAGATACATTTTAAAACCTGTCAGCGATGACACAATAAAGTTCATGAATTATTTCAAGTGTGGTCCCTGTCATCGCCTCCTATGCGCAGTCAGGGACAATGATAAAAACTGAAAGGAACACCCAGGTTGTTTTGGCTGTACCCTTGTCGCTGTTGATGGTGTTGGGTGTACTGGTGTGCTTTTACAGAAAAACAGTGGGTTGTTCCGGGTAATCTTCCACTTGATCAGAGTGCTGATGGAAGTCTGAGACGCACTGCGTCGCTGACAGTGTGTTTCCGGGGTGTGGGGGTCGGGGAGCCTGGGCGAGCGGCGTGGGAGGCGATGACAGTGACGGAGATGAGGACGCAGCAGTAATGGAGTTTACTAACGGCCAGTGCATCATGGTGACAGACACCAGTCCCCCAGACACTGTGGGAGTTTAAAGAGCTCATTCACTTTCATTGCTGCTCCGTTCCTCACATGGGAGGAGGGACGGTGACACACGTACACACACAATGACACAAATAATACACACTGTCAAATGCACACACACATACATGAAGATGCATGCACACAATCTCACTCTCGCACACACGCATGGTCGCACGCACAATCACAATCACCATCACACACACACACACACACACACACACACACACACACACACACACACACACACACACACACACATTACATTACTGTGACAAGAGCTCATTCAAGTTCCCCGGGGGAGACCAGGGGCCAACATCACTTGGAAAATGAGCTGCAGAGAATTTTCCCTTGTTACATCACAAATAACATGAAGTAGCGATGTGCTCCCAACGTACCAAACACATGGGAATAGCTAGGCAGTGTCTTTCTGAAAACATGCTCTCTCCATCAGGGGTTAAGTAATTGACAGCATTACACTAGAAAAATAATGTGCATATGTCATAGGAATATTGCTTATCTCTGAATTGTGAGTTGTGTTGTGGTTAGGCTATTGTTCTGTGTACGCTCATCTCTAGAAGTTGCTTGTCATTTTTATATCAGTCATTACTGTAAATACCCTCATTCTGGTTGGAACACACAGCTACACTAGGCCTACACGTACACAAAAACACTTTCAGATGAATGTCTCTGGACCCAGTCCCATCATGGGTGTCCAGCCTCTGTGGGATCCTGTCTGGCCAGACTGAATACTGTATGCCCCTGTTACAGAGTGGGAAAAAAAGAGAAAAAGAAAGAGATGGAGGAGGTGCCGGTGCCTGATGACTCCTGCACGGGTCCGTTTTTTCAAGCCGCCCCACGCCGGCCACATAAATTCCGAGCCCCACTCCAATAGCCAACATCAGGACAGATTGTTCTCCACATCCTAACCCACCCACGTACAGTATAATTGAGCCACCAAATAACATCATTATTTAATAGTGTTTATGATTCCAGAGTAGTAGGCTATTATTACCCTCCCTGCATATATTCATTTGACTGCATGTCTATTCAACATTTGGATTAAAGGAAACCATGCCATGAATTATGAACAATATCTGTACATGTTTTCAATGAGCCTTCTTACCTAATAAAAGCTGATAGCCGACATGCACTACCGTTCAAAAGTTTGGGGTCACTTAGAAATGTCCTTGCTTTGAAAGAAAAGCACATTTATTGTCCTTTAAAATAACATCAAATTGATCAGAAATACAGTGTAGACATTGTTAATGTTGTAAATGACTATTGTAGCTGGAAACGGCAGATTTTTTATGGAATGTATACATAGGCGTACAGAGGCCCATTTACAGCAACCATCACTTCTGTGTTCCAATGGCACGTTGTGTTAGCTAATCCAAGTTTATCATTTTAAAATGCTAATTGATCATTAGAAAACCCTTTTGCAACAGCTGAAAACTGTTGTTCTGATTAAAGAAGCATAATACTGGCCTTCTTTAGACTAGTTGAGTATCTGAAGCATCAGTATTTGTGGGTTCGATTACAGGCTCAAAATGGCCGGAAACAAATAACTTTCTTCTGAAACTCATCAGTCTATTCTTGAAAAATGAAGGCTATTCCATGCGAGAAATTGCCAAGAAACTGAAGATCTCGTACAACGCTGTGTACTACTCCCTTCACAGAACAGCGCAAACTGGTGCTAACCAGAAAAGAAAGAGGAGTGGGAGGCCCTGGTGCACAACTGAACAAGAGTACAAGTACATTAGAGTGTCTAGTTTGAGAAACAGACGCCTCACAAGTCCTCAACTGGCAGCTTCATTAAATAGTACCCGCAAAACACTAGTCTCAACGTCAACAGTGAAGAGGCGATTCCGGGATGCTGGCCTTCTAGGCAGAGTTCCTCTGTCCAGTGTCTGTGTTATTTTGCTATTTTGTTATTTATTTTATTTTTATTGGCCAGTCTGAGATATGGCTTTTTCTTTGCAACTCTGCCTAGAAGGACAGAACCCTAGAGTTGCCTCTTCACTGTTGACGTTGATATTGGTGACTTGCCTAGTTTAATTTTTTTATATATTTTTAAAGTAACCTTTTTACAGAAAGGCGTGACAGAATTTGCAATTACACAGGTGGAAACATTGCCTCTGCAACATGTTAACCACCTTTTCACATGTGAGGAGAATAACACTATTTCACCCCCACATGTGAACTGTAATTTTCACATGTTGAGTTTTCTTACGTGTGTTGTGGTTAATTTCTGTATTATCAATTCATTGAGAGCCCCGACACAAAGGCTACAAAAAATATTTCATAGCAAAGATCCACACCTTAGTCTACATGACAAACAACAGATGTGTGGAATGGGTCACAAGGTGAGACTTGATAAATGAGAAAGGAGTATCCCGCAGCCAGATAGCATTTTCTATGAAGACTGTTCTCACTGTTCAGAGTTTGGCCCCTAAGACGAGGCTCCAATCTCATTCCTGGTACTACATAGCACAGAAACACCAACACATTCTATGGCATACATCAATTGTCAACTCCAGATACTCCCATCTCAAGTAAAACCCCTTCTTGACCACACGCCTGGACAAGCTCACTGAGGGGACTGAGCCTCTAGGTCATACACTATCCCAGGATAAGTGCAACATCAGAGATGACATACAATGGCTCCAGACACTACCCCACACATCTTGCCTCAGACCTTATCTCCCCCAAGGCCAAAGGAGGAAGTGACTGGCACACAGACATTGTGGAGACAAGTAATTGGTTCCCCATTAATCACGCCATTTCTTCACATGGTGTAAAAATAGGTAAAGACATTCACATACAGTATGAAGACAATGTTCCCTCCTGTCCTCTTTCTGATATTCTGCATAGCACCAGGGACATGTGAAAGACAAGCCTGACTTCTCCCCTCTCTGGGCCCCAGCTGAGGGAGGAAGTTAAAATGCCAATGCCAGAGTCCGAAGGGTTACATTCTAATAACAAGCGTATCATACAAGCATGTTATGTTACCTAACTAATTCTTATTCTTCCGCCACACGTGTGAAACTGCAAATGTGATTTTCACATGTGAACTTGCAATTTACAAGTGAGGTGAAAACATGTTATTCTCCTCATGTTTTCATTACACCCACCATATGATTTATATTTTGCTCAAATCTGCTAGCGGGTGGAATAAAAGCATCAACCCATGGGTTGGCTTGCGGTTCAGAACTATTGTGTTGCGAATTCCATTCTGTGACCCGATTCAGGACTCTACCCACAGGGTTATTGATGCTTCCCTCCCTCTACAGAAGAGAGGAGAGGAAAGAGTGATGGTTACTCAGATTCCACACTCAGTCTCAGTCTTATCCCTCGCTGCCAGGATGCACTTGGACTGTAGAAAAGACAGTGAAGACGAATGCACGCATGCACACAGACGAACAAACACTCCAACAGTACATCGGTCATACACATATATACACTTTTATCAACTTATCGGTTCTATCCATGACAAGAACAAACTCTCACACACACACACACACACACACACACACACACACACACACACACACACACAAATCAAATAAACCACACACCACTCACCCAAGACAACAAAATAAAAAAAGAGGAGTGAGTGTGCACATGACAAATACGTTGAGACACACACGTACAAGACACAAAAACCGTAATGTGATTCCACCCTGATTGAAATCCCCTGAATTAAATCTGTTGTAAAAGGCCATATCAGGAGAGAACTAATGGGATTACCTGTGGTGGAGGAAGATGAACGGTAGGCTGGGAAGAAAGAGCGATTGGTTTATATAATGCATTAGGTTTAGACCAGGTCCGAGTCCCAAATGACATTCTATTCCCTATATAGTGGACTACTTTTGACCAGAGCCCATAGGGAATCCCATAGGGGTCTGGTCAAGAGGAGTGCACTACATAGGGAATAGGCTGCCATTTTGGGGATGCATTGCACATCTCCTGCTGCAGCCATCATGACCTCCCTGGAGGGGTTTCGTCATCCAATAAAGACATAGTCAGACCAGAGTCTGTCTGCTCCACCCCTGTACCACACACACACACGCACACACACACACACACACACCTGATAACTTACATACACCTTAATTGGGGAGGACGGGCTCGTGGTAGTGGCTGGAGCGGAATAAGTGGAATGTTATTAAATACATCAAACACATGGTTTCCATGGGTTTGATGCCATTCCATTTGCTCCATTCCAGCCATTATTATGAGCCGCCCTCCCTTTAGCACCCTCCTGTAAGTTTAAGTGATAATGCCCAAGAAGCCGGTGTTTGGAGGATATATTGGCAAGGGTGTTGTTAGGCCCGCTGCTGAACTACTATGAAGTAGAAGCCATATAAACTCAAGCAAAGAACTTCATCTCCTCTTCTTCTGTGCATTTTGGTTAATCGTAGTTGAGTGAGCGAATGTTTCATTTGTCGCTAGCGCAGTAATACCCACATAGTGCCTTAATACCCACAAGGACGCGGTTAGACTCATTTGTGGCCCATAAACAAGAAGCTAGCTTTGAAGTGGGACCGGTTTGTCCGATTTAAGCAAGTGGATTGGATTAAGGGTACTGTGCACATGTCTACTGTATGCAGTGCTTATTTCACCTCGGGGGACTTCACGACTTAGTATAACCAGTGCATGGCAAGATTCGGAATGAGACTCTGGCTGACACTAGGTGCTGTGCTGAGCGTGAATGTGAAGCCTGCAACCTCTATTTCCTACCAACCTACTGGTAAATCGCGAGTCTCAGCAGTTGACTCAAGTTTACCGAAAAGCACCTGGAAGAATGTCCTATTGACAGATGATTCAAACTTATAACTTTTTGGATGACATGGGTCCCATCATGCCTGGCATCACTGCATTTCATAGTAAAACCTCATACCAACAGTTAAGCATTTTCACCCCCTTTATTTATCTAGGCAAGACAGTTAAGTACAAATTCTTATTTACAATGATAGCCTAACCCAGCCAAACCCTAACGACATTGGGCCAATTGTGCACCGCCCTATGGGACTCCCAATCACGGCAGGTTGTGATACAGACTGTAATCGAACCAGGGTCTGTCGTGACACCTCTAGCACTGAGATGCAGTGCCTTAGACCACTGCACCACTCGGTTTGGGGATAAGTGATGGATGTGTGATGGTGTGATGGTGTCATGACTCTCCTGGTCGAGGATCCAAGGCCTTAGATCAGCTTGGCAAATGGCTGACAGATAGCCAGAACCCCTCTCCCCCACAGAACAGGAGGTAGTATCAAGATTGGAATGTCTTTGTTACAGAGACACTTTGCTGCCCAAAAACACTAATGTAAAAAAAAAGTGAATATTGGAACAATATTTCTACGTAGGGATGTTAGGAATGGTCAGTGGGGACCAAAAGAATAATCATGTCATAGTGTTTATTATTTTGTGATGTTATTAAAAATTGAACCAAATACTGTAACTTAGGAAGGAAACATTCTAGCTTTCAAGTTTCCATCCAATATGATGTTCATACAATATGAAGAATGATTAAACTATTTTTGTTGAGATAGGCATGTGATTTTGGTTTCTAATGAGATAATGGTTTTTCATGTCCATTGCACATTAACTAAGTCACACCCCTAATGAGTTCAGAAGAGCGTGTCAGTGTGATGGAACCGCCTTTCCAACCAGAGTGCTTTAAAGGACTCGCTAAGAATGAACATATCAGACCAGTAGACAGACAGTGTGAGCTGAACGTTACGAATGGTTAAGAATCTCAGACCAGCAGAAATGGTTGGAAACTCTGAAAGTCAACACGAGGTTAGAAGATAACCTCACCTATCAGACCAGAAAAGCGTGGAACATTGGCCACACGTTGAAATGGTTACAAACTCTGAAACTCTCAACACAAGGTGAAGAAGATAAAGACCAGAATATTTGACAGTCTGCAGCTGTGCATGTTAAGGGATCTCGAACTTGGCTATCTACTCAAGAAAGGAAGGCATAAATCCCATCTCAGACAATCACCGGTGCATCTGGGTAGCTGTTCTATTTGAACACTACACTCCCTGAGAAGCTTTACAACTAAGAAGGACTTTGTGACCTCTGGTGGACAAGCCGAGCCTTACAATGAAGCCGAGCCTTACACCGAAGCGTGAACCACAAATACACCGTCCCCATAGAACGGTTGATTGGTTCAACAGAGAGATGACAGACAAAGACATCTACTCGTAAATATATACATTGCATTTTCTATCTGAATAAGCAGTGGTTAGGGTGCTAAGTATTCTGATTACTGTGAGCGTAGTTTCCAAATGTACACTACCATTCAACATTTTGGGGTCACTCAGAAATGTCCTTGTTCTCCATGAAAATGTACATGAAATGAGTTGCAAAATTAATAGGAAATATAGTCAAGATGTTGACAAGGTTATAAATAATGATTTTTAATTGAAATAAAAATGGTGTCCTTCAAACTTTGCTTTCATCAAAGAATCCTCCATTTGCAGCAATTACGGCCTTGCAAGACCTTTGGCATTCTAGCTGTCAATTTATTGAGGTAATCTGAAGAGATTTCACCCCATGCTTCTTGAAGCACCTCCTACAAGTTGGATTGGCTTGATGTGCACTTCTTATGTACCATATGGTCAAGCTGCTTCCAATACAGCTCAATAGGGTTGAGATCCAGTGACTGTGCTGGCCACTCCATTATAGACAGAAAACCAGCTGACTGCTTCTTCCCTAAATAGTTATTGGAGTGATAGCCTTCCTTCTTCAAGATCCTTTTTAGCGTGTACAAATCTCCCACTTTACCACCACCAAAGCACAGCCAGACCATCACATTGCCTCCACCATGCCTGACAGATGGTGTCAAGCACTCCTCCAGCATCTTACATTTTTTTCTGCATCTCACGAATGTTCTTCTTTGTGATTCGAACGCAAACTTAGATTTGTCTGTTCATAACACTTTTTTTTATTATCTTTCCGTCTAGTGTCTGTGTTCTTTTGCCATCTTAATCTTTTATTTTTATTGGCCAGTCTGAGATATGGCTTTTTCTTTGCAACTCTGCCTAGAAGGCTAGCATCCCGAAGTCGCCTCTTCACTGCCATTCTGTTAAAAGGTTACTTTTAATTTGTTTATTTTTTTAAAAACCTTTATTTAACTAGGCAAGTCACCAGTCTCAACGTCAACAGTGAAGAGGCAACTCCAGGGTGCTGTCCTTCTAGGCAGTTGCAAAGAAATAAAAAGAAAATATTAAGATGGGCAAAAGAACACAGACACTGGACAGAGGAACTCTGCCTAGAAGGCCAGCATCCCGGAATCGCCTCTTCACTGTTGACGTTGAGACTAGTGTTTTGCGGGTACTATTTAGTGAAGCTGCCAGTTGAGGACTTGTGAGGCGTCTGTTTCTCAAACTAGACACTCTAATGTACTTGTACTCTTGCTCAGCTGTGCACCATGGCCCCCACTCCTCTTTCTTTTATTTTCTGGTTAGAGCCAGTTTGCGCTGTTCTGTGAAGGGAGTAATGCTGATGCTCCAGATACTCAACTAGTCTAAAGAAGGCCAGTTTTATTGCTTCTTTAATCAGAACAACAGTTTTCAGCTATGCTAACATAATTGAAAATTGGTTTTCTAATGATCAATTAGCCTTTTAAAATGATAAACTTGGATTAGCTAACACAACATAACATTGGAACACAGGAGTGATGGTTGCTGATAATGGGCCTCTGTACGCCAATGTAGATATTCCATAAAAAAATCAGCCGTTTCGAGCTACAATAGTCATTTACAACATTAACAATGTCTACACTATATTTCTGATCAGTTTGATATTATTTTAAAGGACAGGAAATGTGCTTTTCTTTCTAAAACAAGACATTTCTAAGTGACCACAAACTTTTGAACGGTCCCTCTCTCAACCTGACCCCTCCCTTTTGATAACCAAGCAGTCATGCTGTTCTTAGTCCACTAGGGGACGGTTTCCATTGTATTACGTTTCTATTAAATATTTTTTTCTCATGTATTAAGTGTGTATGAATTTTGTGTTATTATTTAGTTAGTTAGTAACTAAATAATTAAACCAATTTGTGTGTATGGAATGATAGTAAGGTTAGGGTTCTTGCGGATTCAAGGATTATGCGACGTCCAGAAGGAGACTGACATGTGACCCGATTCAGGAAACTAGGCGTATGTCGCAAGTCACGACTTCACAGGAGAGCCTTTTGAATGTAAATGTTTTTTTATCACATTTTTTGGGGGGGGGGGGGCAGAAATGCCTTCTCGAACATGTGCCTTAAGACAAAACGTGTATGTCATCTGTAAATACGAATAAAATGGTTAAATTAGGAGCCTAGTTGGTTTAGCCTCAGAGAAAGGTAGCAACCTTCCCGCTAGCCATGATTGGCTGAGATAATGAGTGGGCTGGACATGCCGAGAGATAAATTTGGATTGGTGCGGTGTTGCATCTTGTGTATATAAATTAGCTGCTCCCAAAGCATTTTTTTTTTTTTAATCTGTAACTTTGATATATAATTAATATTGATGTGTGGTCGTAACATGATTTTGTGACATACCACAACAATATAATGTGACCGTATCAAGTGTCCACCCTTATAAATATATGGCGCATGCATCTGTTTATGTACACTCAGGTTTCAAGTCAGGTTGCATTGCCTTTACTTATGTATGGATTACTATGTGATAAGTGCATGTGTAACAGTATATAAAGTATGCTAATGTACTGGTGTGAAGGTATTTGGGCAGTGCTGTAAAGTACTTAAGTAAAAATACTTGAAAGTGCTACTTAAGTAGTTTGTGGTATCTGTACATTACTTTACTATTTTATATTTTTGGCTACTTTTACTTCACTACATTCGTAAAGAAAAATGTACTTTTTACTTTAATACATTTTCCCTGACACCCAAAAGTACTTACTTTTTGACAGGAAAATGGTCCAATTCACGCACTTATCCAGAGAACATCCCTGGTCATCCCTACTGCCTCTGATCTGGCCGACTCACTAAACACAAATGCTTCTTTTGTAAATTATGTCTGAGTGTTGGAGTGTGCCCCTGGCAATTGTCAATAAAAAAAATATTACAAAAATATAATTGTGCCATCTGGTTTAATATAAGGAATTTCAAATTATTTATACTTTTACTCTATGACAATGTGGTACTTTTTCCACCACTGGATGTGGCTGGGGATTATAGCATTTATTTCACATGACCTATCAATTTAGAAAAGTGTGTCTGGGTAAGTGTCTAATATAACATCTGGACACTACGTTTACCTGGAATTGTTCCTTATTATAGGCTACTACTTTTACCACTTTTAGTCTTAATCTTTACTACACTACTCACTGTTTAGCACATGACCTCGCATGTGAATCCTTAAAGAGACGGGTGGGTTGATTACAAGTTGATCCACTTTCACAGCAGAATGACCTTCCCATTGTTCCTCAAATGCAGTATATGATATACCATTTTGTAGCTCTGAGTCTCTACTTTTATCCAATGTAAAAAAAAAAAACGGTTTCACATTTTGCTACATATTACCGATTTGAGCTGGTCACATATGAAGTAATGATTTATAAGTGACTGTTATTGATATAAGAGATCTATATATCTTCTAGAGTTAATTCGCAAGATGGTACCTCATTAAATAACTTTTCCCGTGGTGCCCCAAATTCCTAATGAGTTAATTGTTACATGATTAATTTAATCGGGTGACAATTAAACATAGTTGATTCAATAAATAACAGTCATCACGTTAATGAAAATCATGTCACGACAATGGTTTGGGGATGCTTTGCTGCTTCAGGTCCTGGACGACTTGCCTTAATAGAAGGAACCATGAATTCAAAAATATGAAAATTAGAAAGGGGGCAAATACTTTTTCAAGGCACTGTATATCGCTATTGGATTAGCTGATATACAGTGCCTTGAAAAAACCCTCGGCTGGTTTAACAGACTCTTCCTCTGAAGGCCTCTCCTTGACTCTTTGTTAGTTAACTCAGCTGTCAATCTGTCAATCTCTCTACTTTATATTTGCTGGCTTTTTTGTTGTTGTGTTCTGTGTGTTCCTGGCTGTGCTAGACTAGTTGTTCTCTGGCTTACTACTTAGCTGTGTCGACATGGTGGTTGGCTAGCTTGGCTAGTTAGCTGGCTAGGCTAGCTAGCAGGCTTGCTGGCTAAGATAACTGCATATATTGGTAACATTATTTGATAACTTGTTATATGGCATTATGTATTTCCAAAACTGTGGTTTACTTTATTGTAACTGTAAGCTAGGTATTGATAGCAACTGTCTGACTCAAGCAGTGCTAAAGTAACATTAGCAAGCTGGTAGGGCTAAAGTTTGCAGGCTAGTAGGGCAAACGTTAGCAGTCTAGTTGGCTAGCAACATTGCAAGCTGACTTGTAACACATTCATAAAGTATTTGCTTGTAAATTGGCTGAAAATGTAATTGAAACCAGTAGTCATGAGTGCAAACGATTTGGTTCATACATTTGAAGTGATTTCTGTTGGCGTTTACATTATAGTGAATAGGCTGGCTTGCCAGGTCCTCCATGTTACATTACATTCCAGAAGAAAATAAATTCAACATGACCTCGGCATTCTTCGGAATTCTCATCAGTTTTATGTAATGACTTGAAAAATCGAAAAGTGAGGTGTAACTTTGCATTGGGACTTTTGATGTGCATTCTAATGCAAATCCATGTGATTACATTTATGATACCTACCCTTTAATTGGCTGGAGTATTGAAACACATGGCTGCATGATGATCTACTGAATGACACCCTACAACTGTTCAGTGAACAGCCTTCACAGCTACTGTAGGACATGACAGACACCATATGCAACATCTAGACCAGTGCCTCAGTGCTCTCTGTGTGACAATCTTCAGAAAAAAAGCCCTAATGTTGGAAACAATGTGAATGGGACATTCCTGCAGGGGATGGTGAAAGAGGTCTCCCTTGGGCATACATCTATACATCTACATTATATATAAAATAGATGAACTCAGCAAAAAAAGAAACGTCCCTTTTTCAGGAACCTGTCTTTCAAAAATAATTCGTAAAAATCGTAAATAACTTCACAGATCTTCATTGTAAAGGGTTTAAACACTGTTTCAAAAGAGAGAGAAGAGAGAAAGAGAAAGAAGTAGAAAATCACTAGTGACCCCTGGACCAGAGAGAGGATGATGAAATGACCCTGTTGTTGAATATTGTTTTGAATAGGCAGGCTGCGAGATGGCTGCTACTTGAGGACACACATGGGTGGACAGTCATACACTCTACAATCACTCCAGTTTTGAAAGCACTCAGGGAGGAAAATACCCAATCGCACATGGAGAGATAGAGAGGTAGTGGTGGAGAGAGAGAGAGAAAGTGAGACTATAGGAGCGGGAGAGGAGGGGTAAAGAGAGGGGGAGAGACAGCGAAGAGAGAGAGGGAGGGAAAGATGTAGAGTGAGGCTGAGATAAAGAGGACCAAGAGAGAGTGGTTGACTGACAAAGTGCTTTGTCACTCTGTTCATGCTCATGAAGGTATCGATCTGAGCGAGAAGTGACAGAGAAAATGAGGAGTCGCATAAAGTTCAGTCTGAGACTCGGCCTACTAGCTAAAGAGACTGAGTGCCACTCCTAGTCATTGCCAAGGCAAGGCACATGACATGGAGTACCGGGAGTGTATTAGCTAAAGAGCCCGTGGCAGATTTAACCATTAATTGCCTCAGGCCACACATCATCAATGGGCCTCGTGAGCTGGGCATAATGTAAAAACATGATACTACTAGATTTTAATACTTTTTAGAATGTCCCCGCTTGAGGCCCCCCAATGAGTTCCTGTGCATTGTTTCACACGATATGATTGCAAAAGCGACTTACATTAAAATTAAGCTGCAGCAATGAGGCGCTTTCAGAGCGGGGCAGAGAAAATAAAAATAAAGAGTATTTCATTTTAACAGGAACATGTCATAAGTTAAGGTATTTTTGGGGTAAAAAGACAGGTGTGGCTGATAGTACTGCCATCGTCATCGAGGCAGAGGACATGTATAGTGTCTCCATTTTTTTGTATTACAGCCTCAATTCAAAATGGATGAAATAGATCTACACACAATATCCCATAATGACAAAGTGAAAATGTTAGCGAATTTATTGAAAATGAAATACAGAAATATCTCATTTACATAAGTATCCACACCCCTGAGTCTATGTTACAATCGCCTTTGACAGCAATTACAGCTGTGAGTCTTTCTGGGTAATTTTCTAAGAGCTTTTTACACCAGGATTGTACAATATTTGTACATTTAAAAATTCTTCAGGCTAGTTGTTTATCGTTGATACACAGCCATTTTCAAGTCTTGCCATAGATTTTCAAGCCGATTTAAGTGAAAATTGTAACTAGGCCACTCAGGAACATTCAATGTCATCTTGGATAGCAACTTCTGTGTATATTGGCCTTGTGTTTTAGGTTATTTTCCTGCTGAAAGGTGAATTTGTCTCCCAGTGTCTGTTCCAAAAGCAGACTGAACCAAGTTTTTCTCTAGGATTTTGCCTGTGCTTAGCTCTATTCTGTTTATTTTTAACCCCCAAAAGCTCCCTAGTCTTTGCCGATGACTATATCCAAAACATGATGCAGCCACCACCACAAAATGATGAAGAGCAGTACTCAGTGACATGTTGGATTTGCCCCAAATATAAAGTTTGTATACAGGAAACAAAGTTAATTTCTTTACCATTTTTTTAGCAGTTTTACTTTAGTGCCTTATTGTTAACAGGATGCATGTTTTGGAATATTTTTATTCTGTACAGGCCTCTTTCTTTTCACTCTGTCATGTAGGTTAGCATTGTGGAGTAACTACAATGTTGTAGATCCATCCTCAGTTTTCTCCTGTCACAGCCATTAAACTGTAACTGTTTTAAAGTCAGCCTTTCTCTACGGCAAATGAGTTAGGAAAGACGTATGTATCTTTATAGTGACTGGGTGTATTGATACACCATCCAGTGTGTAATTAATAACTTCACCATGCGCAAAGGGATAATCAATGTCTGCTTTTTTATTTTTGCCCATCTACCAATAGGTAGCCTTCTTTACGAGGCATTGGAAAACCTCCCTAGTCTTTGTGGTTGAATCACTGCTCGACTGAGGGACCTTATGGTTAATTGTATACAGTATGTGGGGTACAGACTGGCCTTTGCCTGGGGCCTCCAAATCACTAAGTCCACCCCTAACCCAATCTATCAGTCTACCACAATAGAGAACAATATGCTACCCATACTTGTGGCCTTAAAGCCCTAACATGCTTCTCCAGGCCTCAGAGCAGTTTCACTACATTAGCAACATTAGGTGTTAGCATCTCTCTTCTGCTCCGCTGGGTCAAAGCAGTGAACAAGGTGGCAGCCCGGAGACCCCATCCCTCCACTCATCCCTATCTCACTCTCACTGCTTACACAACCGCCTCAGGAGCTCTGTATCTTTTTTAGCCCTGGGCTATAAACACTACATCTTCCCTAAAAGTGCAAAGGGGTTTTCATCTCTCCCTCTTTCTCGCTCCCTTGTTCCTCAAGTGGCCCTGCGGCCTTGAGTCAGCAGACACCTTCGTGACGGATCCGATCCGTGATGAAAGGCTGACATCATCGCCGTGGAGTGATCATCACCACCTCGACGTCGCCCGGCGATGATGATGCCCACAACGGCTTCACAACGTGAAGAGCACGTTCGGGGAAATGAGAGAATGAGTCAATTGACGACATTGACAACATGCCGCAGTGGTTTGATAATAGCATGGTGAACAATGAGGCGTGTCCCATCCTGAGGGCCTGGTGAAAAAGAGGCAACAAGACTGCATGAACTCTCCTGAGGACAGGGTTGAGAACACACTCAGAACATCTCAGCAACATCCAGTACAGGACCCGTCATCTCTCTCCAACACACACACACACACACACACACAGACCAGTGGCGGTCAGTGCCGTTTAAAATGAGGGAGGACACCTTTTTTTTCATGAGCATGGCTTTATTTCTATTACAGCATGTCGGATAACTGTCATTCATATTCCATTCACATAGTTCAAAGTAACATCGATAGGTTTAGGCTACTACATGATAATCAAATTTTACCTATACCCATCATGAGGGTGCTACAACCTAGCTAGCCTATTAATAAAAGTTTACAACGTACTATAGGTGCACACAGGTCGGGAGAAACATTTGAGATGACAGACAGTGACACATTCAATACCGCCTTGCACACTCTTGCCTGCATCTAGCTTATCTAGGGTGTAATCATTAGTCCAACAGTTGCAAACGAGACTTTCTATTGGACAAAGTCAGGTATTTTTTATCCCTGTTTCGTTTGCTCCCGTGTAAGAAACGCTTTTTAAAAGAATCAGTGGAATGAATACACCCCTGATCACACATAAACACAGTTCACTTTCATGTATTCCCTCTCACCTTTTCCCTTCGTTTGTGGACAATGAACAACACATCAGCTGTACGTGACCAGGCGGGAAAACACATTCCAAGCCAAACCATGTCATAACCGCTACACACAGCCTACATTGTTGTCCCCCATATTAGCTAAAGTAACGTCCCAGTCAACATAGCTAATATAACTAATGAGTTATATTAACTAAATCCATTACAGTCATGCAGTAACGTTACATTGTATAGTCAGTAAGAAGTTTCACCGGCGGGCCCCTTGTGGCAATAAATGAATAAAACCAAAAGAATACCTTAGGTTGGATGAATTCCAGTGTTGTGTTGGATAGTCAGAGCAAGCTAGCTAACATAGGGAGGCAGATAGCTGGCAGGTAGCCTAGTGGTTAGAGCGTTGGGCCAGTTACCGAAAGGTTGCTAGATCAAACCCCATAGCTTACAAGGTAAAAATCTGTCACTCTGCACTTGAACAAGGCAGTTAACTAACCCACGGTTCCTAGGTCATCATTGTAAATCAGAATTTGTTCTTAATAAATCTTATTAGGGATAGCCCCCATTTTTTTCAATTTTCGCCTAAATGACATACCCATATCTAACTGCCTGTAGCTCAGGCCCTGAAGCAAGGATGTTGTGCTTTGAAAATGTAATAATACACATATTGAACCTTATGTATGTTGCCTTGGTGGAGTCATTTACTGTTTCAATTTAATTTAATGCATGGGATAGCCTATCCTGATACATTAACAGAAACCTATAATAATTTCATCTGAAGTTAATACCCTAATTGTCATCACCCTAGATAGTTTACAATAGGGGTTCTTATTGGAGCTGTCCTTCTCACCTAACATGCGGTTGAGATATTCTATGTAAGGTAATATCGCGAGAGTCAAATTCGAGCCTGGTGAGAGGGTTACAGCTAGATTAATTCTCTGATCCTTTGATTGGGTGGACAACATGTCAATTCATGCTGCAAGAGCTCTGATAGGTTGGAGGACATCTTCTGGAAGTTGTCATAATTACTCTGCAAGTCTATGGAAGGGGGTGAGAACCAAGAGCCTCCTAGGTTTTGTATTGAAGTCAATGTACCCAGAGGAGGACGAAAGCTAACTGTCCTCCGGCTACACCATGGTGCTACCCTACAGAGCGCTGTTGAGGTTATGGTAGACCTTCATTGCAAAACAGTGTGTTTTAATCAATTATTTGGTGACATGAATGTATTTAGTATAGTTTTATCTAAAAAGGCTAACTTTTTTCATGTTTCATTCTTTTTATTTTCATGAAATTCGCTGAAGAAGATGGTCCACTGACACACACAGACACACAGCGTCCAACCAAGCCTTCTACAGAAAAAGGAGCTAAGCAACTTTCCTCTCCCCTCATCTCTCCTAGCCTCGGCAGCAGGAGATAAAGAGTCTGTGTCATCTGTGTGGGTAAGATGATATTTATGTAGTGCATGGGGGTCATTTGTTAAAGGGGAAAATGGCTCATTACTGTAGCTGCATGATTAGGTGATTCATCCCATGAGCAGAGTTTCTCTGCTCACACTGATTTACTCCCAGTACAAATTACAGCCGGCATCTATTAGTGCCATTAAGGTGCTTGGCCCTATTGAGCTATCTGGAATCAAATACTATAAACACCATGACCTAGCCTGGGAGATTTGGATTCTGTAAATTTACTGAGAAGGAAGAGGCGGACATGGCTTTGTAGTTGTCATTGTTCAGTCATTTTTTTATAAACTCTCTTTGTGTATCTTGTGGATAAAATTCTAGGCATTTAACTGCAACCTCTTCTTTGATGACCAGTTACATGCACTGAGGCATGTCTGAAATATGTAGCTATGTAGCTATAAACAACACTCTTCCATAATACAAAGCGCTCTTATACTTCAAGTAGGGTTATTAACGTTTTGAAGTTACTACTTGGTCCTGTCACAATGTGTGTTTGTGTGTGTGCGTACGTGTTTGTGAGTTTTAGTGCGCCGGCATATAAATGTGGAGTGATATCATCTCTCACACAGCGAGCACGTATGGTCCTGCATTACTCATTCATTAACTTAGACCACACATTTTAACTAGAAAGCAATTTTGAGGGGCAAATATTCTGACTGATCTGCTAGCCTCTCTCCGTGCCAATCACTGTTTCTCTGTTCATGTACTGTACTGTACTGTACTGTGTGCATGTGCGCGTGTTTGTGTGTGTGTGTGTGTGTGTGTGTGTGTGTGTATGAGTGTTTATAAGGTCATTAACGTCTGCTATCATGAGTGTGGTCAGTGACACCTGACACTGTACTAATGTACTGTAGAAGGGCAACCTCTATAGGTTGGTTACAGAACTGCAGCTCTCTCCACACACACACACACACACACACACACACACACACGCAAACACACACACACACACACTCACACCTCCTCACCTTCTAGTGGATAGAGCACAGAGAGCGAGCGAGCATGAGACGGAACCTTCTCCTGAAGTCTGGGCTCCAGTCTCCACACCTGAGAAAGGGGGTGGAGTGATGTCTACCAGGGCATTAGCTAGTCTGTTTAATCATAGCATCTCAACTACCAAAGGAAACAAACAAACAGGTTAACCAGGGGAGAGAGGCAGACAGCGGGAGTCTCTCTCCGGGTCTCTGACTGTTTCACTCCATCACGGTGGAGAAGAAAGGGAGTTTGGTGTTTTTGGGATCATGGGTATCTCTTTATCTTTCAATCATTCTCTTTCAACTTATAATTTGGAAGGTTCTATAAGAGGGTGTTGGTGTATCGGTTTCTCAGGTACAGAATTCTGTTACCGTACAATAACCGTGGTAATGAAACTGTGTGTACATGTATATGTGTGTGTGTGTCTTTGTCTGTGTATGTGTGTGTGTGTGTGTGTCATTTGTGGATGCTGCTCTTCTAAGTCCCCATGGAAACTGCCTCGGGCCCCCCTGCTGACATCACTGGGCCTCACTCACCGCCCTATTTCACATCAAATACTGTTCATCAACACACACTCCACTCCCTCCATTTCACACACGCTCGCTTCCTCTCACACTAACACACACACACACTCAAACACACAGCTAAAATACATCTGGTGGCACTGGGATGCTGAGAGAGCTGAATGGCAACTAATGATTATCATCATTAACAGCTACAGTACGTGAGCCGGCAAAGCGACTCACAACCATTTCAATCAATAAAAAGATCAACAAAAACCAAGTCTGGGACGCATTACAAACTGCTCCATTGGTGCGAGCGCGTAACCGCTATTGGCATTTTTTGTTGTTTTGTAATAAAACACAGGCGTTTAGGAGTGTTTCTGTGTGGGGTTTTTTTGTTGCGAAGGTTTGAGACAGACGAGAGACAGAGAGAGAAAGACAGAAGAAACCACCCAGCTGGGCTTTGTCACAATAACATCTCACAGTTCTGTCAACACAGGCTGACAGGTGAGAGAGAGGAGGAAGATAAGATTCCTCCTGCCTGCCTGCCTGCCTATCTCTCTCTCTACCTTTCTTTCGCTCTTGTCTCTCTCTCTCTTTCTGCCTCTCTCTACCCCCTTTTTTTTCTTTCTCAGTCCACTGCCTATCTGAAGTGAGGTGTCTTAGAGCGACCCTTCAGACACACTGGATTGAGGAGCTGTTTAGTATGGGTAATATGTACAATGTTCTCAGGTATATTACATTGTATTGAGAAGCACCTGAGAAAAACGACAGACTAATCCCCAGATTTTCAACACAGCAAAGTGTAAAACCGTGACTCATTGGGTAGTGAAGTGAAGATGATAGTTTTGAAAAAAAAAGAAAGCGATTATTTCTGAGTCTGACTGGAAAATGGATGATTCAGGGAGCAGGGTGGTATGATTCATGGCACCTCTTCAATAGGCGGAAATATTGGAAAACTAAATCAGGAATAGCATGCTGAAAATTGATTAGACCATTCAAATGAGTGTGTTATGTATTTCAGACACTATATCCACACCTTGCCCACATGTACACACTAGCTTTACAGCGAGATCAGTTAATACAGTTACCAGTTCTTTCAGACGATGAGTCAGAATATTGTTCAGGGGGATTACTTCAAAACCCTCTTTCTCGAACCTAACTGAGTTACTCAAATCTGTTTTGATCTTCCATCCTACACAGTAATTGCAATAATGTGGGAACTGAAATGTCCCCCTGTTTAATTTGCACTAGCTCAACCACTGCTCTCTCTCTCTCTCTCTCTCTCTCTCTCTCTCTCTCTCTCTCTCTCTCTCTCTCTCTCTCTCTCTCTCTCTCTCTCTCTCTCTCTCTCTCTCTCTCTCTCTCTCTCTCTCTCTCTCTCTCTCTCTCTCTCTCTCTCTCTCTCTCTCTCTCTCTCTCTCTCTCTCTCTCTCTCTCTCTCTCTCTCTCTCTCTCTCTCTCTCTCTCTCTCTCTCTCTCTCTCTCTCTCTCTCTCTCTCTCTCTCTCTCTCTCTCTCTCTCTCTCTCTCTCTCTCTCTCTCTCTCTCTCTCTCTCTCTCTCTCTCTCTCTCTCTCTCTCTCTCTCTCTCGCCTTTTTACCACCCACGCAATTCAGTAAATTTCCATTTCCAGGGTGCCTTATTGAAATCTAAGATTAGTGAGCTATTGAACTATCACTGTAGCGTGAGTGAACATTGTCTAACATCTCCCTTGCTACAGGGTTGACTTGGTATCCAGGCAGCGAGATCTAAAGTGTGACTGGAGGGCAACACCAGGCAGAATGAAAAACAACAGTGCTGCTGAAGACACGGACAAAGAGCTTTCCCCCTCTCCCGTTCCCTGACATGGCTAATAAATCACAGAGCCGCAATCAATCATCAGGCATCAATGGCGCCTCAATATCGATTCCCATGCCCCTACCTCTGGAGGAACATGAAACACACACACACACACACACACACACAAAACCACACACACACACACACACACACACACACACACACACACACACACACACCCACTAGCATATAAACAGTCACTCTGACGTGTCAACTAATACGACGGACTCTTCCTTTACTAACACCTCACTTGTCTTGGCTCGCGGAGCAGATACTTAAATCTCAATGCGACATTCCTGGTCAGAAGAAGGTTCAAATAAATGGCTATACACTCTTAGAAAACAAGCTGGTAAGTAGAACCATAATAGGATTCTTCGGTTTGTCCTCATAGGGGAAACCTGTGCAGAATCCTCCAACCGGGGAAAGTTCTCGGAATTTGGCAACCCTAATAATGACACATGACTTGACAATGGATGAAACGGTAAAAGAGAAGAATAACATATTCCCCCAGTCACATTAGCCAAACTATGGCCATATTAGCCAACTAAGATTAAGGTTAAAAACAGATTAAATGAATGTTCCCACTGTCACAGATCTCCCTAGTACTGATGCTCATACTGTTCACCGGTTCTGGAGGTTTACGTCACCGGCTTTCTAGGCTTCACTGAACAGGATTCATTATCATCAACCCCGGACTGTCTTGTCTGATTACACACACCTGGTTCCCATTTCCCCTGATTAGTATGTTATATATGTGCCCTCTGTTCCCTCTGTCGGTTATTGTTCCCATGTCTGTTGGTGGTGTGAGTACCTATAAGTTGGTGCAGCTGTTATGCTGTGTGGGCTTTATATATTGTGTATTACGGGTATCGTCCCGTGTCATTCAACGAGGTTTACCCTCACTCTTTTGTTTGGGTACAGCCCAGTGTTTTGTATATGGGTTTGTTTTGGGTGTATAAACAACACCTATTGTATATTCCTGTGCCTGTCTCCAAATCTTTTATACTAGCGTGACAGAATAACCGACCCGCAAAACGGAGACAGCAGGAAAGACCGAGCTGGCGACCATTGTAAGGACAGTACAGCACCGTAAGGACTGTCTCTCCAGACTCCGTATCACCATGGACAGTGTGCTGACAACCATCCTGCACTTGGAGGGGAGTCCCTCCGGTCTCCAGCACCGATTCCGGTACCAACTCCCACACCACGAACTACCTCCGTTCCATCGAAGCTGGTCCGTGGAATACCCCTGTCCCTCCTGGAGCGCTTCGACGGCTCACCAGCAAGATGCAAGGGGTTCCTTCTACAATTCGACCTGTACCTTGCTCGCAGCGCCCAGGCTGTTTCCGGAAGAGACAGGGTTGCCACCGTCATCTTGGCACTGACCGGACGGGCTCTGGACTGGGGTGCCTGGGCTGTCTGGGAGACGTGCGGACCCGAGGTCGAGTCCTACGAGCGCTTCACCTTCCTCTTCCGCTCGGTGTTGGATCATCCTGTGGAGGACCGAGAGGAGGGTGAGTGTCTACTCCGACTACGCCAGGGATCTAGGACCACCTCGGAGTTCGCCCTGGAGTTCCAGACCATTGCGGCCTCCACCGGATGGAACGAGTTGGCTCTGGTCAACGTTTTCTGCAGCAGACTGCGGGATGAGGTACAGCTGGAGTTAGCCTGTCGTGATGACAACCTGTCATTCGACCAGCTCATCAGCATGGCGATCCGATTGGACAACCTCCTGCAGCCCCGAAGAAGACCTGCGCAGAATTCAGAGTCCATGGCTACCCCTGCTCCATGGCCAGATCCGATGGAGGTGGGCTCGGCATGTTTGCAGGAATCTGGACCTATACTTCTATTGTGGAGAAATTTCTCCCCGACCTGCTCTCTATCCACTAGGAGGTGAGGAGGTGACAAGCCAGGGAATTCTCCTGCGCAAACCCAGGTAGAAGGCATGGTCTCCTCTCCTTGTCTGTCAAATTAACCAGTGTGTTTTCCTGTTAAATTCCCTGAGTACCCTACCCCTTCCCTCCCGTTAGATCTGATTGATTCCAGAGCTGCTGGGAATCTCTTAGCGCACTGGCCACTGCATTACGCATTCCTTTGGTTCCCCTACAGTCACCGATTCCAGTTAGAGCCCTGGATAATTGTCCAATAGGGACAGGGCTCGTATATCACATTACTGTTTCTTTGCTGAACCATGACACTCATTCAGAACAGATCACTTTCTTGATTATAGATACCCCCACGCACCCCATTGTTTTAGGTGTCCCCTGGTTAAGTTTGCATAAGCCGGTTATTTCCTGGTCTGAGAGGAGACTGCTGGGTTGAAGTGTCAGGGGAGGTGTCTCGCGGTGTCTGTCAACACCACTACGGTGGAAAGTCTGGACTGCGCTCCTCAAGTGGATTTACCAGAGGAGTACTAGGATCTGCACCGGGTTTTCTCAAAGACCCAGGCTACACGCCTGCCTCCCCATTGCCCCTGCGACTGTGCCATTGACCTGTTGTCTGACGCAGCCCTCCCAAGAGGACATGTCTCCTCTCCTATGCCGAGACAGAGGCCATGGATACCTATGTACAGGAGAGTCTCCAGCAGAGTTGTCTCCAGTAGAGTTTTATCCACCCCTCTAAGTCACCAGCCTCCTCAAGCTTATTTTTGTCAAGAAGAAAGATGGGGGACTGCGCCCCTGCATTGATTATCGAACACTGAACCAGGCCACCGTCAAGTTCAGCTATCCTTTACCCCTCATCCCAACCCTCATCGAACAAATGCACGGGACGAGGTACTTCCAGAAGCTGGACTTGAAGAGCGCCTACAATCTGGTGCACATTCATGCAGGCGATTAATTGCTTTTTCTACAACCATGGGTCATTATGAGTAACTTGTAATATCCTTTGACCGGTCTAATGCTCCTTCAGTCTTCCAGGCCTTTCTACTCTAAGCAGCTGAGCCCCACCCAGAGGAACTACGACATAGGGCACCGGGAACTCTTGACGGTCAAGAAGGCTCTGAAGGTGTGGAGGCACTGGCTGGGGGGGTCCAAGCACCCTTCCTGGTGTGGACGGACCACCGCAACCTGGAGTACATCAGGGCAGCGAAGTGTCTAAACACGAAACAGGCCAGATGGGCTCTATTCTTCACCAGGTTCCAATTCACGATTTCCTATAGGCCAGGCTCGAAGAATGTGAAGAAGGATGCCCTGTCTCGCCTCTATGATGCAGAGGAGAGGCAGGGAGAGGAGACCCCCATCATCCCTCCGTTCCGCATCATCACGCCAGTGGTATGGGACATGGACGCCGACATACGGCAGGCCCTGCGTCCGGAACCCGCACCTGCACAGTGCCCGGAGAACCATGCCTACATGCCCACAGGTGTGAGGGACCGCCTCCTTTCCTGGGCGCACACGCCGCCTGTGTCGGGTCATCATGGAATAGGCCATACCATCGCCTGGCTAACGGAGAAGTACTGGTGGCCCAACTTGGCTATGGACGTCCGGGTTTCCGTCTCTTCCTGCTCGATCTGTGCTCAGTCTAAGACACCCAGACACCTCCCTTATGGAAAGCTCCTTCCCCTGTTGGTTCCACAACGACTCTTGTCTCACCTCTCGGTGGACTTCGTCACTGACCTTCCCCCCTCCCAGGGGAACACCACCATTCTCATTGCTGTGGACCGGTTTTCCAAACCTTGTCGCCTCCTTCCTCTGCCTGGGCATCCGTCTGCCACGCAAACCACGGAGGCTCTTTTTACGCACGTCTTCCAGCACTATCGGATCCCGGAGGATATTGTGTCAGATCGTGGCCCACAGTTCACCTCACGGTACGGAAGCCGTTCATTGAACACTTGGGGTTCACGGTCAGTCTCACCTCTGGGTATCAGCCTCAAGCAAACGGAGAGGTTCAAACATGAGGTGGGCAGGAAATTGCAGTGTTGCTGTCAGGATCGGATGGATATTCTACCTTTGGCGGAGTCCGCACAGAATTCCCTCCGCCACTGACCTCACTCCTTTCCGGTGTGTGTTGGGGTATCAGCCGGCCCTGGCACCTTGGCATCTGAGCAAGACCGAGGCTCCTGCAGTGTCTCCAGCGCGCCTCGCATCGGCACAAGGATCATGCCAACCACCACCGCAGTGAGGCGCCCATTTTCTTCACCGGCGACCTAGTCTGGCTCTCCACCCAGAACATGCCCCGCCGGAAGCTGAACCCGCGGTTTGTGGGGCCGTTTAAAGTCCTGAGGAGGGATAATGAGGTAACATACTGTATTAACCGATCTTTCATGTGTCTCTTCTCAGGCCAGTGTTGCCTGGTCCCCTCGCTGAGACTGGAATCAGTGAGCCCCCGTCTCCTCCTCTGGACATCAAGGGAGGTCCGGCGTACTCGGTCCGGGAGGTCCTGGATTCAAGGTGTTGGTGGGGGGGGCATACCTGGCTTCTCCAGTACCTCATCAACTTGGAGGGGTAAGGCCCAGAGGACTGGTGCTGGGTTCCTGAGGTGGACATCCTGGATGCTTCGCTGACCAGGGAGTTTCACCCTCAGCGCCCAGACCGTCCCGCACCCCTGTGGTCATCCCCAAGGCCGGTGTCGTCTCGCTGCAGCGCGTCAGGGGGTACTGTCACCGATCCCCCAGTACTGATGCTAATTCTGTTCCAGAGGTCTACATAACTTGCTTTCTAGGCTTCACTGAGCAGGATTCATTACCTTTCGGTTACTAGTCCAACGCTCTAACCACTAGGCTACCTGCCACCTCTGTTCCCTCTGTCTTTGTCGGTTATTGTTGCTATGTCCGTTGGTGGTGTTAGTACCTATGCGTTGGTGCAGCCATTATGCTGCGTGCTTTATATATTGTGTATAACGGGTATCGTCCCGTGTCGTTCAACAAGGTTTACCCCAGCTCTTTTGTTTGGGTACAGCCCAGTGTTTTTGTATACGTGTTTGTTTTGGGTGTATTAAAAACCCCTATGCTGTATTCCTGCGCCTGTCTCCAAATATTTTATATCAGTGTGACACCCACAAGTCAGGGTTGCGGTTAATGCATAAGAAAGTCACTAAATAATTTTTTTGAGGGGATAAAATTAAAAGCTTTTTAAATACATGTCTTTTCCATTCGGTTTATTGACAATTCATTGAAAATGTATGCACATTTTTTTTTTGCAGTGGAATTTCAGCTTCAGACTTCAATTGGAATTGAGTAAGAGTAAACCTTGCTCATCTGGAACTCCTAGACTCAAGCAAACACTATCTGAATCCAGGTCTACACCACACAAACTTGACAATAGATGAAAGGAAAGAAGAGGAACACTTCCTCCCTGCGGAGGCACATTAGCCATTGGCATTGATAAGATGCTGATCCCACGGCTCAACTCCACAGCAAAACTTCTTAAAAACTTGACTGGCTCCTTTGGTCCTGACTCTCAGAAGAGTCCTAAACTAGCACATTGATACTTTGTGAAACGATTGCTCGCCGCCTTTCCGTCCAGCGAGACGGCCGCTCTATCTGGGCCTCGGTCTGCAGGGGAATTTGTGTTCAAACACTCAGATCCAAGCCCTGAGGATTGTGTAGGACTTTTATTTTTAAAATAGCTTCATAATTTAATTACTTCAGCTATTAACCTCTTAGAGCTCTAGGGGCGCTATTTCATTTTTGGATAAAAAACGTTCCCGTTTTAAGCGTGATATTTTGTCACGAAAAGATGCTCGACTATGCATATTCTTGACAGTTTTGGAAAGAAAACACTCTGAAGTTTCAGAATCTGCAAAGATTTTGTCTGTAAGTGCCCCAGAACTCATTCTACAGGCGAAACCAAGATGATGCATCACCCAGGAATTAGCAGAATTTCTGAAGCTCTGTTTTCCATTCTCTCCTTATATGGCTGTGATTGCGCAAGGAATGAGCCTACACTTTCTGTCGTTCGCCCAAGGTCTTAGCAGCATTGTGACGTATTTGTAGGCATATCATTGGAAGATTGGCCATAAGAGACTACATTTTCCAGAGGTCCGCCCGGTGTCCTTTGTCTAAATTTGTGCGTAATCTTCAGGTGCGGTCATTTTCTCCTGGGATTCAGGAGAGAAAGCATGTATCCAAGAACGATGTATCAATGAAGAGATATGTGAAAAACACCTTGAGGCTTGATTCTAAAAAACGTTTGCCATGTTTTCAGTCGATATTATGGAGTTAATTTGGAAAAAAGTTTGCGTTTTGAGGACTGAATTTATGGATTTTTTTTGGTAGCCAAATGTGATGTATAAAACGGAGCTATTTCTAATACACAAGGAATCTTTTTGGAAAAACTGAGCATCTGCTATCTAACTGAGAGTATCCTCATTGAAAACATCAGAAGTTCTTCAAAGGTAAATGATTTTATTTGAAGGCTTTTATGTTTTTGTTAATGTTGCGTGCTGGATGCTAACGCTAATGCTAACGCTAAATGCTAACGCGAAATGCTAACTCTAGCTAGCTACTTTTACACAAATGATTGTTTTCCTATGGTTGAGAAGCATATTTTGAAAATCTGAGATGACAGTGTTGTTTACAAAAGGCTAAGCTTGAGAGATGGCATATTTATTTCATTTCATTTGCGATTTTCATAAATAGTTAACGTTGTGTTATGCTAATGAGCTTGCTGATAGATTTACACAATCCTGGATACAGGGGTTTTTTCATAGCTAAACGTGACGCAGAAAACGGAGCGATTTGTCCTAAACAAATAATCTTTCAGGAAAAACTGAACATTTGCTATCTGAGAGTCTCCTCATTGAAAACATCTGAAGTTCTTCAAAGGTAAATGATTTTTTTGAATGCTTTTCTGTTTTTTTGTGTAAATGTTGCCAGCTGAATGCTAATGCTAAATGCTACGTTAGCCATCAATACTGTTACACAAATGCTTGTTTTGCAATGGTTGAGAAGCATATTTTGAAAATCTGAGATGACAGTGTTGTTAACAAAAGGCTAAGCTTGAGAGATGGCATATTTATTTCATTTCATTTGCGATTTTCATGAATAGTTAACGTTGCGTTATGGTAATGAGCTTGAGTCTGTATTCACGAACCCGGATCCGGGATGGGGAGATCAGAAAGGTTAATTAAATCACCCTGACTTCAGTTTGAACTCGCAAAAGGGCTACAGATTCTGGAACGTTCAAATTGGCCTTGGCAGCAAAACACTATATATATTTTTTTTACTTGTGTCTGAGTCTTCCTCGGCTTTCAAAGAAGGATCTGCTACTTCAGCAAGGAAGACTTCTTCTAAAGCCAGCATCATTTAATAGGATGGGCATTCATATTCATTTACTGTCTCAGAGATAGTGCTGAAGACATCATATGTAATAATTATACACTATAATATGTCATATCTGATCATATTATAATCTGCTTGAGACCTTCAACAAGACATCTGAGGCACATGCTCATATGCATACATGCATGCATATAAGCACCACTTTAGTTGTTTTTTGGGGTATCGGTACGTAACTTTATTATTTACATTTTTTACAACTTCACTACATTCCCCAAGAATATAATGTACTTTTTACTCCAAACATTTTCCCTGACACCCAAAAGTACTCGTTACATTTTGAATGCTTAGAAGGACAGGAAAATGGTCCAATTCACACACGTATCAAGGGAACATCCCTGGTCATTTCTACTGCCTCTGATCTGGAGGATTCACAAAACACAAATGCTTCGTTTGTAAATGATGTGTTGGCGATCCGTAAATACATTTTAAAAAACAAGAAAATTGTGCCTTCTGGTTTGCTCAATATGAGCAATTTGAAATGATTTATTCTTTAACTTTTATTTTGATACTTAAGTATATTTGAGCAATTACATTTACTTTTGGAACTTAAGTATATATAAAAGCAAATACTTGAAGAAATGTACTCAAGTAATGTTTTACTGGGGGACTTTCACTTTTACTTGAGTCATTTTCTATGAATGTCTCAACTTTTATTCAAGTATGACAATTGGGTACTTTTTTCACACCACTGCATATAGGAAAAGCATATGTTCTCTCTCTCAGAGAGCTACAAATGGCTTCCAGGCTTTCCATCAGTCAGTCTCTTGTTACATTGTAGCAGAACACTCTGTGCCTGCTACAATGTCAAAGAGGAGCTGATTTATTTCCATGGACATAACATTATAGCTCCTGATTAACACACATTGGCCGACTCACTTGCGAACACACACACACACACACACACACACACACACACACACACACACACACACGCACATACATACACACCCACACACATGCTCAAATGCAGGCATGAGCATGCAGATGCATACATACACAAATGCAGACAGACACACACAAACACACACACTGCGGCTGGTTTCTATCTTCACTGGCAATTTTCCCCCTGCCTGTCAGAGCAGCGGGGTATTGAGAATAATGAAGAGGGAACATTGAGGGCATTGACTGACAGGTGGAGTAATACACATGAAGAGGTGACCAGACTGGGCTGCTATCAGAACAGCAGGTAGACATCCCGGAGAGAATGTAAACAAGACTCCTCTCCATATGTCTCGCCTCATTCCAGGCATCTGGAGGAGAGGTGGAGAGCCGGGTTACAGGAGGATGAAAGAGTGGGGGAAGTGGAGGAGTGTCATGTGGTGAGGGCGAGATTGACAGCAGGGAGAAGAGAGATGTCACTTCTGAGCACCTGTACTACATTTTCAATGTAGATGACGCTCCTATCTGGTGCCACTCATAAAGTATCTCATTCTCAATAGCTCACAAAGTCAGCCATATTGTATTATTGCCAGTGTCATAGAATATGACTGCATTTCAGAATGACTGGAACAGAGAGAGAATTCTGCCGTCCCAGGATATTTTTGGGATTTATTATGGATCCCCAAGGCAGCAGCTACTCTTCCTGGGGTCCAGCAAAATTAAGGCAATTTATAAAATTTTAAAAACATTACAATACATTTACAGATTTCACAACACACTGTGTGCCCTCAGGCCCCTACTCCACCACTACCACATATCTACGGTACTATATCCATAACGTGTTTTTTTATCTGTTACTTGATGTGGAATAGAGTTCCATGTAGCCATGGCCCATGTCCAAGATGGCGTAGCAGTGCAGACATGTTCTGTCATTGTCCCGTGTAAATTGTATTTTTAAAATATTTTTTTGTATATATTTCAATATATTTCAATCTCTTCAATTTAAAAAAAATTAAATATACCTTCCGGAAACCCGCCTCACCCAATGTGATACAGATCTGCTATTTTTAGACCTTATAGCTAGAACCTCCATCAGAAGCTAGCCATCAGATGCTAACCAGCTAATTATCTACTTGCTATTTAGTCATTGTTGGCTACTGCTAGCGGCATTTACCTTTAGCTCAGACACCAGCCGCTTTTAGCCTGGATAATACCCGCCATTTTGCACAGCGCAATATTAACCCTGAGCATATCGGACTGCTTTTCTTCACTACATCACCAGATTCCTGCCATAAGCTCTGGACCATTACTCCAGATCATCGCAGCTAGCTGGTCCAGCCCCGAAGCTAGCCTTGAGTCAGGCCCATCTCCTGGCCTGCTCAGTGGACCCTATGATTATTCGGCTACACAACTGATGCCTCTCGGACTCTTCACTAACCTGACTATAAGCCACTACATCACCGGATTCCTGCCATAAGCTCTGGACCTTTGCATCGGATCATCACAACTAGCTAGCTGCTACCGAGTGGCTATCACCAGTTAGCCTCGAGCCAGGCGCATCTCCCAGCTAGCAAACTCCAGCTACAACACCTCTTTTGCCAATTGGCCTGGAGCCTTTGTCGACACGGATCTCCACCGATCCATCACGACTGGTCTGCCAAAGTAATTCCATCCGATGTGCCCTCAACCGGCCTTTGTCAGTCGTCGGTGAAGACGCTTCTGCTAGCCCCGCCTGCTAACTTTATGAACGCTGTGTCTCCCGCTTTTGCTGTTCACTGGACCCTTTGATCACCTGGCTACATAGCTGATGCCTGCTGGACTGTTAATTAATCACGGTAACTCCATTTTTGTTTATTTTGTTTATCTGTCGGCCCCAGCCTCTAACTCAGGCCCTGTGTGTCTTATGTTGTCTTAGCTAGCTCTCCCAATCATCACCTGTGATTACTTTATGCCTTGCTTTATGTCTCTCTCTAATGTCAATAAGCCTTGTATACTGTTGTTTAGGGTAGTTGTTATTGTTTTATTTTACTGTGGAGCCCCTAGCCACACTCAACATGCCTCTTTTGTCCCACCTCCCACACATGCAGTGACCTCACCTAGCATAACTAGTGCCTCCAGAGATGCAACCTCTCTTATCGTTGCTCAATGCCTAAGTTTATCTCCACTGTACCCGCACCCTACCCTACCCGTCTGTACATTATACCCCGAATCTATTCTACCACGCCCAGAAATCTGCTCCTTTAATTCTCTGTCCCCAACACAATAGACGAACAGTTTTGATAGCCCTTAGCCGTACCCTCATCCTACTCCTCCTCTGTTCCTCTGGTGATGTAGAGGTTTAACCCAGGCCCTGTGTGTCCCCAGGCACTCTAATTTGTTGACTTCTGTAACCGTAAAAGCCTTGGTTTCATGCATGTTAACATCAGAAGCCTCCTCCCTAAGTTTGTTTTCCTCACTGCTTTAGCACACTCCACCAACCCAACTACAACATTTTCCGTCAAGATAGAACTGCCAAACGGGGAGGAGTTTCAATCTACTGCAAAGATAGCCTGCAAAGTTCTGTCATACTTTCCAGGTCTATGCCCAAACAGTTCGAGCTTCTAATTTAAAAAAAATGAATCTCTCCAGAAATAAGTCTCTCACTGTTGCTGCATGTTTTAGACCCCCCTCAGCTCCCAGCTGCGCCCTGGAAACCATATGTGAATTGATTGCCCCTCATCTATCTTCAGAGTTTGTTCTGTTAGGTGACCTAAACTGGGAAATGCTTAGCACCCCGGCCGTCCTACAATCTAAGCCCTCAATCTCACACAAATTATCAAGGAACCCACCAGGTACAACCCTAAATCCGTAAACACGGGCATAGATAGATATTATCCTGACCAACTTGCCCTCCAAATACACCTCTGCTGTTTTCAATCAGGATCTCAGCGATCACTGCCTCATTGTCTGCATCCGTTATGGGTCTGAAGTCAAACGACCACCCCTCATCACTGTCCAACGCTCCCTAAAACACTTTTGAGCAGGCCTTACCTCCAACGCTCCCCAAAACACCTGTGAGCAGGCCTTACTAATCGACCTGGCCCGGGTACCCTAGAAGGATATTGATCTCATCCCGTCAATAGAGGATGCCTGGTTGTTCTTTAAAAGTAATTTCCTCACCATCTTAAATAAGCATGCCCCATTCAACAAAATGTAGCACTAAGAACAGATATGTTGGTTCACTCCAGACCTGACTGCCCTCGACCAGCACAAAAACATCCTGTGGCGTACAGCACTAGCATCGAATAGTCCCCGCGATATACAACTTTTCAGGGAAGTCAGGAACCAAAACACACAGTCAGTTAGGAAAGCAAAGGCTATATTTTTCAAGCAGAAATTTGCATCCTGTAGCTCCAACTTCAAAAAGTTCTGGGACACTGTAAAGTCCATGGAGAATAAGAGCACCTCCTCCCATTTGCCCACTGCACTGAGGCTAGGAAACACTGTCACCACCAATAAATCCGCGATAATTGAGAATTTCAAGAAGCATTTCTCTACGGTTGTTTTTTTGTCACGCTGCTTTGTTTTATCTTGGCCAGGTTGCGATTGTAAATGAGACTGTGAAGAGACCTCTCGTGGCATGTCTTGTGGGGAATGCATGGGTGTCCGAGATGTGTGCCAGTAGTTCAGACAGACAGCTTGCGCATTCAACATGTCAATACCTCTCATAAATACAAGTAGTCATGAAGTCAATCTCTCCTACACTTTGAGCCTGGAGAGATTGACAGGCATATAATTAAACATTTAGGCCTAACTTATTCCTTGCCACCCTCTCTGAAACTAACTGCAACTCTTTAAGTGTTGCAGTCTTTTCAGTCGCTGAGGTAGCTGATGTGTATAGTGTCGAGTCATCCGCATACATAGACACTCTGGCTTTACTCAAAGTCAATGGCATGTCGTAAGTAAAGCTTGAAAACAGCTACCCTGGAGAATAACTGATTCTACCTGGATTATGTTTGAGAGGCTTCCACTAAAGAACACACTCTGTGATCTGTTAGACAAGTAACTCTTTATCCACATTGTAGTAGGGGGTGTAAAGCCATAACACATGTGTTTTTCTAGCAGCAGACTATGATCGATAATGTCAAAAGCTGCACTAAAGTCTAAGAAGATAGCCCCCACAATAATTTCATCATTAATTTCTCTCAGCCAATCATCAGTCATTTGTGTGTCCTTCCCCATAAGCAATCAATCAGCAATCAATCAGTTATTTGAGTGTCCTTCCCTATAGTGTGCTGAAAGTCTGTTGTCAATTTGTTTACTGTTAAATAGTACACAATTTAGTACACAATTTTTTTGAAATTTACTAAGGGTTCGTAACAGGCTGATTGGTCGGCTATTTGAGCAAATAAAGGGGGCTTTGCTATTCTTGGGTAGCGGAATGACATTAGCTTCCCTTCAGGCCTGAGGGCACACACTTTCTAGTAGGCTTAAATTGAAGATGTGGTAATATCGTCTGCTATTATCCTCAGTAATTTTCCATCCAGATTGTCAGACCCTGGTGGCTTGTCATTGTTGATAGACAACAATCATTTTTTCACCTCTTCCACACTGACTTTACGGAATTTGTCACGATCGTTTGTATAAACGGCCAAGGCGCAGCGTACGTAAAGTTCCACATATTTATTAGACAGTGAAACTTAGAAAAAACAAAACAATAAAGAATAAACAAAACGTGACTAAGAATGCAACTAAACTTAAATAATATTCCATAACCAACAGGTGGGAAAAATGCTACTTAATAAGTATGATCCCCAATTAGAGACAACGATAACCAGCTGCCTCTAATTGGGAATCATACAAATCACCAACATAGAAAATCAAACCTAGAACCCCACATAGAAAATATAAACTAGAACAACCCCCCAGTCACGCCCTGACCTACTCTACCATAGAAAATAAAAGCTTTCTATGGTCAGAACGTGACAGAATTCAAAAGTACAATTCTTGTCTTTCATAATTTGGTCCAATATACTTGGATGTGTAGTGTCAGCGTTTGTTACTGGCATGTCATCCCTAAGTTTGCTTAACTTGCCAATGAAAAGTAATTAAAGTAGTTGGCAATATCAGTGGGCTTTGTGATGAATGAGCCATCTGATTCAATGAATGATGGAGCCAAGTTGGCTTTTTTTCCAAACATTTTTACTATCGTTCTTTATATAATTGATCTTTGTTTCACAGTATAGTTTATAGTTTAGTTTAGTCACATGATATAGTTTAGGTTAGTCACATGATTTCTTAATTTGCAGTAAGTTTGCCAATCATTTGGGCTACCAGACTTATTTTCCATACCTTTTGCCTCATCCCTTTCAACCATACCATTATTCAATTCCTCATCAAACCAAGCTGATTTATCCGTTTTTACAGTTTCTTAATGGGTGCATACTTATTAGTAACTGGAATAAGCAATTTCATAAATGTGTCAAGTGCCGCATCTGGTTGCTCCTCATTACACACCACAGACCAGCAAATATTCTTTACATAGTCAACATATGAGTCACTATGACCTCTTATACACTATATTAGGCCCAGCATTTGGAATTTGGTTTTCCTAGATATGGCTATTGCATTGTGATCAACTACATCCTATGGATTTGGATACTGCTTTAAAGCACATTTCTGAAGCATTTGTAAAGATGTGATCAATACATGTTGATGATTTAATTCCTGTGCTGTTTGTAACTACCCTGGTAAGTTGACTGACAACCTGAACCAGGTTGCAGGCACTGGTTACAGTTTGAATGTTTTTCTTGAGTGGGCAGCTTGATGAGAGCCAGTCAATATTTAAATCACCCAGAAAATATACCTCTCTCTTGATTTCACATACACTACCGTTCAAAAGTTTGGGGTCACTTAGAAATGTCCTTGTTTCAGAAAGAAAAGCATATTTTTTGTCCATTAAAATAACATAAAAGTGATCAGAAATACAGTGTAGACATTGTTACTGGGGTGTTGTGTTAGCTAATCCAAGTTTATCATTTTAAAAGGCTAATTGATCATTAGAAAACCCTTTTGCAATTATGTTAGCACAGGTGAAAACTGTTGTCCTGATTAAAGAAGCAATAAAACTGGCCTTCTTTAGACTAGTTGAGTATCTGGCCTGACTGAAACATGGCTTAAGCCTGATGAATTTACTGTGTTAAATGAGGCCTCACCTTCTGGCTACACTAGTGACCATATCCCCCGTGCATCCCGCAAAGGCGGAGGTGTTGCTAACATTTACGATAGCAAATTTCAATTTACAAAAAAAAAAAATGACGTTTTCGTCTTTTGAGCTTCTAGTCATGAAATCTATGCAGCCTACTCAATCACTTTTTATAGCTACAGTTTACTGGCCTCCTGGGCCATATACAGCGTTCCTCACTGAGTTCCCTGAATTCCTATCGGACCTTGTAGTCATAGCGGATAATATTCTAATCTTTGGTGACTTTAATATTCACATGGAAAAGTCCACAGACCCACTCCAAAAGGCTTTCGGAGCCATCATCGACTCAGTGGGTTTTGTCCAACATGTCTCTGGACCCACTCACTGTCACAGTCATACGCTGGACCTAGTTTTGTCCCATGGAATAAATGTTGTGGATCTTAATGTTTTTCCTCATAATCCTGGACTATCGGACCACCATTTTATTATGTTTGCAATTGCAACAAATAATCTGCTCAGACCCCAACCAAGGATCATCAAAAGTCGTGCTATAAATTCACAGACAACACAAAGATTCCTTGATGTCCTTCCAGACTCCTTCTGCCTACCCAAGGACGCCAGAGGACAAAAATCAGTTAACCACCTAACTGAGGAACTCAACTTAACCTTGCGCAATACCCTAGATGCAGTTGCACCCCTAAAAACTAAAAACATTTCTCATAAGAAACTAGCTCCCTGGTACACAGAAAATACCCGAGCTCTGAAGCAAGCTTCCAGAAAATTGGAACGGAAATGGCGCCACACCAAACTGGAAGTCTTCCGACTAGCTTGGAAAGACAGTACTGTGCAGTACCGAAGAGCCCTTACTGCTGCTCGATCATCCTATTTTTCTAACTTAATTGAGGAAAATAAGAACAATCCGAAATTCCTTTTTGATACTGTCGCAAAGCTAACTAAAAAGCAGCATTCCCCAAGAGAGGATGACTTTCACTTTAGCAGTGATAAATTCATGAACTTCTTTGAGGAAAAGATTATGATTATTAGAAAGCAAATTACGGACTCTTCCTTGCAATTATGCTAACATAATTGCAAAAGGGTTTTCTAATGATCAATTAGCCTTTTAAAATGATAAACTTGGATTAGCTAACACAACACCCCACTCAAGTGTTTTAGTACTATATCTCTTGACACAATGATGAAAATAATCATGGCCTCTAAACCTTCAAGCTGCATACTGGACCCTATTCCAACTAAACTACTGAAAGAGCTGCTTCCTGTGCTTGGCCCTCCTATGTTGAACATAATAAACGGCTCTCTATCCACCGGATGTGTACCAAACTCACTAAAAGTGGCAGTAATAAAGCCTCTCTTGAAAAAGCCAAACCTTGACCCAGAAAATATAAAAAACTAATCGGCCTATATTGAATCTTCCATTCCTCTCAAAAATTTTAGAAAAGGCTGTTGCGCAACAACTCACTGCCTTCCTGAAGACAAACAATGTATACGAAATGCTTCAGTCTGGTTTTAGACCCCATCATAGCACTGAGACGGCACTTGTGAAGGTGGTAAATTACATTTTAATGGCATCGGACCGAGGCTCTGCATCTGTCCTCGTGCTCCTAGACCTTAGTGCTGCTTTTGATACCATCGATCACCACATTCTTTTGGAGAGATTGGAAACCCAAATTGGTCTACACGGACAAGTTCTGGCCTGGTTTAGATCTTATCTGTCGGAAAGATATCAGTTTGTCTCTGTGAATGGTCTGTCCTCTGACAAATCAACTGTAAATTTCGGTGTTCCTCAAGGTTCCGTTTTAGGACCACTATTGTTTTCACTATATATTTTACCTCTTGGGGATGTTATTCGAAAACATAATGTTAACTTTCACTGCTATGCGGATGACACACAGCTGTACATTTCAATTAAACATGGTGAAGCCCCAAAATTGCCCTTGCTAGAAGAATGTGTTTCAGACATAAGGAAGTGGATGGCTGCAAACTTTCTACTTTTAAACTCGGACAAAACAGAGATGCTTGTTCTAGGTCCCAAGAAACAAAGAGATCTTCTGTTGAATCTGACAATTAATCTTAATGGTTGTACAGTCGTCTCAAATAAAACTGTGAAGGACCTCGGCGTTACTCTGGACCCTGATCTCTCTTTTGAAGAACATATCAAGACCATTTCAAGGACAGCTTTTTTCCATCTACGTAACATTGCAAAAATCAGGAACTTTCTGTCCAAAAATGATGCAGAAAAATTAATCCATGCTTTTGTCACTTCCAGGTTAGACTACTGCAATGCTCTACTTTCCGGCTACCCGGATAAAGCACTAAATAAACTTCAGTTAGTGCTAAATACGGCTGCTAGAATCCTGACTAGAACCAAAAAAATTGATCATATTACTCCAGTGCTAGCCTCTCTACACTGGCTTCCTGTCAAAGCAAGGGCTGATTTCAAGGTTTTACTGCTAACCTACAAAGCATTACATGGGCTTGCTCCTATCTATCTCTCTGATTTGGTCCTGCCGTACATACCTACACGTACGCTACGGTCACAAGACGCAGGCCTCATAATTGTCCCTAGAATTTTTAAGCAAACAGCTGGAGGCAGGGCTTTCTCCTATAGAGCTCCATTTTTATGGAACGGTCTGCCTACCCATGTCAGAGACGCAAACTCGGTCTCAACCTTTAAGTCTCTACTGAAGACTCATCTCTTCAGTGGGTCATATGATTGAGTGTAGTCTGGCCCAGGAGTGGGAGGGTGAACGGAAAGGCTCTGGAGCAACGAACCACCCTTGCTGTCTCTGCCTGGCCGGTTCCCCTCTTTCCACTGGGATTCTCTGCCTCTAACCCTATTACAGGGGCTGAGTCACTGGCTTTACTGGGGCTCTCTCATGCCGTCCCTGGAGGAGGTGCGTCACCTGAGTGGGTTGAGTCACTGATGTGGTCATCCTGTCTGGGTTGGCGCCCCCCCCCCCCCCCCCTTGGGTTGTGCCGTGGCGGAGGTCTTTGTGGGCTATACTCAGCCTTGTCTCAGGATGGTAAGTTGGTGGTTGAAGATATCCCTCTAGTGGTGTGGGGGCTGTGCTTTGGCAAAGTGGGTGGGGTTATATCCTTCCTGTTTGGCCCTGTCCGGGGGTGTCCTCGGAGTGGGCCACAGTGTCTCCTGACCCCTCCTGTCTCAGCCTCCAGTATTTATGCTGCAGTAGTTTATGTGTCGGGGGGCTAGGGTCAGTTTGTTATATCTGGAGTACTTCTCCTGTCCTATTCGAATCTAAGTGTGCGTTCTCTAATTCTCTCCTTCTCTCTTTCTCTCTCTCGGAGGACCTGAGCCCTAGGACCATGCCCCAGGACTACCTGACATGATGACTCCTTGCTGTCCCCAGTCCACCTGGCTGTGCTGCTGCTCCAGTTTCAACTGTTCTGCCTTATTATTATTCGACCATGCTGATCATTTATGAACATTTGAACATCTTGGCCATGTTCTGTTATAATCTCCACCCGGCACAGCCAGAAGAGGACTGGCCATCCCACATATGCTCTCTCTAATTCTCTCTTTCTTTCTCTCTCTCGGAGGATCTGAGCCCTAGGACCATGCCCCAGGAATACCTGACATGATGACTCCTTGCTGTCCCCAGTCCACCTGACTGTGCTGCTGCTCCAGTTTCAACTATTCTGCCTTATTATTATTCGACCATGCTGGTCATTTATGAACATTTGAACATCTTGACCATGTTTTGTTATAATCTCCACCCGGCACAGCCAGAAGAGGACTGGCCACCCCACATAGCCTGGTTCCTCTCTAGGTTTCTTCCTAGGTTTTGGCCTTTCTAGGGAGTTTTTCCTAGCCACCGTGCTTCTTCACCTGCATTGCTTGCTGTTTGGGGTTTTAGGCTGGGTTTCTGTACAGCACTTTGAGATATCAGCTGATGTACGAAGGGCTATATAAAATAAATTTGATTGATTGATTGATCTGGAGCATCAGCATTTGTGGGTTCGATTACAGGCTCAAAATGGCCAGAAACATAGACTTTATTCTGAAACTCATCAGTCTATTCTTGTTCTGAGAAATGAAAGCTATTCCATGCGAGAAATTGCCAAGAAACTGAAGATCTCATACAACGCTGTGTACTAATCCGTTCACAGAACAGGGCAAACTGGCTCTAACCAGAATAGAAAGAGGAGTGGGAGGCCCCATTGCACAACTGAGCAAGAGGGACAAGTACATTAGAGTGTCTCTTTTGAGAAACAGATGCCTCACATGTCCTCAAATGGCAGCTTCATTAAATACTACCCGCAAAACACCATTCTCGATGTCAACAGTGAAGAGGCGACTCTGGGATGCTGGCCTTCGAGGCAGAGTTCCTCTGTCCAGTGTCTGTGTTCTTTTGCCCATATTAATCTTTTATTTTTATTGGCCAGTCTGAGATATGGCTTTTTCTTTGCAACTCTGTCTAGAAGGCCAGCATCCCGGATTGTGTTTTTCTTGCTCTTATTTCCTTTCTTTCTGACTAATAGAGGCACTGGATGGAAGGAGATGTTAGAACTTGCAGTTGTAGAACTTTAAAAGGATCTGGGGATCCATGCCAAATCTTTTCAGTCTCCTGAGGGGGAAAAGGAGCTGATCGTGGACTATAGAAAAAAAGAGGACCTAACAGGCCCTGATGAACATTGATGAGGCGGGTCGAGAGTTTCTAGTTCCTTGGTGTCCACATAACCAAAAAACTATCAAACTATGTACGGCCCAGTACATCACTGGAGCCAAACTTCCCCGACATCCAGGACCTATATACTAGGCAGTGTCAGAAGAAGGCCCAAAAAATTGTCAAAGACTCCAGTCAACACAAGTTCTCTATACCTCATGGCAAGTGATACCGCTTTTTTTTTACACTGCTGCTACTCGCTGTTTATTATCAATGCATAGTCACTTTACAAATTACCTCGACTAACCTGTACCCCCACACATTGAGCAGGTATCGGTACCCTCTGTATATAGCCTCGTTATTGTTATGTCATTTTCTTGTATTACTTTTTGATTTCATTTGATTAGTTTATTTAGTAAATCATGTTTTGGGCTTGCAAGTCAATATTTCACAGTGTTGTATTCGGCACATGTGACAAATACAATTTGATTTGATTCTGTTGAGGACGACAAGCACGCAGATGAGCTTCCCTGAGACGGTTTCTGACGATTTGTGCAGAAATTCTTCGGTTGTGCAAACCCACAGTTTCATTAGCTGTTCAGGTTTTTAGTCTCGCAAGATCCCGCAGGTGAAGAAGCCGGATGTGGAAGTCCTGGGCCTGCGTGATGACATGTGGTTTGCGGTTGTGAGGCCGGTTGTGAGGCCGGTTGGACAGACTGCCATACTCACAAAGTAGCATTTAATTTTCTGGCAACAGCTTTGGTGGACATTCCTGCGGTCAGTATGCCGATTGCACGCTCTCTCAAAACTTGAGACTGTCACACCCTGATCTGTTTCAACTGTCTTTGTGCTTGTCTCCACCTCCCTCCAGGTGTCGTTAGGTGTCGCCCATCTTCCCCACTATTCCCTGTGTATTTATACCTGTGTTCTCTGTTTGTCTGTTGCCAGTTCATTTTGTTCGTAGAACCTACCTGCGTTTTGTTTCCCTGCTCCCGACTGTTTCTTGCTCCTGTTTTCTAGTTTTCCAGTTCTGACCGTTCTGCCTGCCCTGACCCTGAGCCTGCCTGTCATCCTGTACCTTTGCCCCACTACTCTGGATTACTGACATATGCCTGACCTGACCCTGAGCCCTCCTGCTGTCCTATTCCTTTACACCGTCTCTGGAATATTGACCCCTGCCTGCCTTGACCTGTCGTTTGCCTGCCCCTGCTGTAATAAACTCTGTTACTTAGACACAGTCTGCATCGGCGTCTTACCTTAAAACGTGATAGTACGAACTGGCCATGCCTGACCCAGCAGACCCGGTCCAGATCCGCAATGCCCTCGCCTCCCAAGAAGCCATCATTGTAAGGCACGAGGGTTCCAGGCCGTGGCCAAACGTCAAGACCAAGCATTGGACACACTCATCGCTTTAACCATCCAGATAGATGGTCGTCTACGGGAACGTAGGAGGGAGAAGAGGTCTGATTGTGGTCCCAATTGCTCACTCAAGGATCCCACCTTGCTTCTGATGAACTCTGATGATACAGCTCGGCAGGGCTAGGCTGTCTCCAGTTGAACGCGTATGCAGACTTGACACCCAGAGTTGTCTGTATTGAGGTCATTATGTGTCTACCTGTCCCTTCAAGAGACCTAGCTCATTTGTCAGAGTGAGTACTCTGGTGGGTCTTATAGATCATTTTCTTCTCCCCTTACTCGCCCCCCTCTCCATGCCATCCTGCTGTGGGGCGACCAGTCCAAGTCTCTCCAGGTACTCATCGACTCGGGGACCGATGTGTGTCTTATGGACGTTAATTAACCTGGCGTCCGAGCTGGGCATCCCCACTCAACCCCTCTCCATTCCAATGGATGTTAGAGTGCTTGATGGGCACTCTGTAGGTCGGGTCACCCACCATACCACCCACAAACAACCTACGAGTGTCAGGGAACCACAGCGAGACGATCCAATTCCTGCTAGTTGAGTCTCCACAGGTTCCGCAGGTTTCTCTTGGCTCCAGTGACACAATCCCTCTATTGACTGGTCCACTGGTGCCATCGTGGGCTGGAGCCCATCCTGCAAAACTCATTGCCTGAAGACAGCTCTGCCTGCCCCGGGATGTCTTCCTGTGGGCTTGGAAATTGCCCTGGACCTCACCACCAGCCCCGCGGAGTACCAGGACTTCCGGGAGGGGTTCAGTAAGGCCCGGGCCACTTTGCTTCCGCAGCACTGACCGGTATCCAAGAAGGATACACCCCCGGAAGCCGAGACCTTTCCCCCCCCCGCTCCAAGATCATTACCCCCTCTGTTGTTCGTCCTCTGTTTCCCCATACCCTCCGTATACTTACTAATTCTCCTGTGTCTACAATCAAAACCATGTCTTACAGCCCTTTATGTCCTGTTTCCCCCTTCGCACACACCCCTATTAAAGCTATAATGCCCGACTGAGTGCACAGTACTCATCTCCTCTCAGCTGATGGGGGTACGCTACTGATAAAGATTTTTGATGAAGGGAAAATGCCATGTTTGTTCTCTTCACTCCTGTGCTCTAACCACACCAATAATGAGTGTGAGAACATCTTCACCAGCAAGGCTCAACAAGAGTTAGGATTCCTTTAATGCCGACCTCACACACAGCTAGACTCGGAAGGACACACACGCGCACACACGCTAACGCACACACACACAGTTAGATTCGCAAGGACACACACGCATGCACACACACTCTGCAGATACACTAATATGGATATCAGAGGCAGTTCACTACTAATTGTAATGAACATGCTTTCCCAGCCCTGTAACTGATAAACAACCCAGTTCTGTGCGCTGCTTTTTGAAGACTCCCTACTCTTCCATAGGCCCTTCTGAGACTCATAAAACATTTATACCAGTCTGGAAAACTTTATTATAACTAATATTTACACATACAACTGACCTCAAAACAACCCAATACAATTAAGAGGGGGCAATATGAAGTTCAGACTAAGCTACCGTTTTATCAAGAGATTCTCAGCTATATATAATGTTCTGTGGTTATTATCTTACCATTAAATATAGATAGATAAATGTCGAACAATTGTTCCAGTTGGTAACCATGGTAGAAATGTTATTATTTAAGAGAAAAAGCAGCCACGGCTGTTAAGATATAAAGGACTAACGTTGAAGAGAGTGGGAATTATGCACACTGGTTCCCATGAATTAGAGTGGGAAAGGAAGTAGATCCAATTCTGACTAAGGACAGCAGTGTGGAAAGTTTTAAATAAGTAGATACGAGGTGATTTTATGACACCATTTCATTGAATCGAGCACAATTTCGTACGTGTTTTAGAGCCAACAGACAGCTATGGATGTCTGCACTGAGCAGACTGCATGAGCAGAAATCACACTAAGCACTCCAGTTCAAAGTTCAGAAGCTCTTTCATGTTTTATACTCTCCATTATTATCCAGTGACTTAATAATGAGTGCTTTAATAATGAAATTGACGGTTTCTTTGTCAGTAATCTGTCTTCTTTGCTATTCTCCACTTAAGCCATTTTGGTCTAACAGGTATTAAAATATGTACCCAATAGGCATTAATATTGGATGAGGCGGGAATATTCTAACGTATGCCCCACTGGAGGCAAGTCAGGATTTCCCTCCGCCGCAATATGTGGATGCGGCGATATATGGAAGAATATTCATTTGTGTCACCTCATTATTATTACTCTCTCTCATTATGTAGTGTCTGAGCAGCGCTGTGGAGGGATTCTGAAGAGGTACCAGCCACATTAGCAGGAAAAACAACAACGCCGGATGGCGGTCACCCTCCCACCACCAAGGAGAGAGGGGTGGTAAGCTGATAAATACCATGAACCAAGGGATCTGGTGCAGTGACTGTTTCCAGCACTTTACTGTGTCACATTGGTGGCCGTTCTCATTAAAAACGCATTAACTCCCCATCTCCAAAGCCGCGGATGCCTGCCCGCCGCAGGGACCTATTTAAAGTGGCATCAGGAATGGAGAGTGAGAATTCCGGCTGGCTTTCTGGCCGAGGAGAGGAGGGGTCCTGGAGACAGAGGAAACTAGCCCTGCCTGTCCCCTCTGAGTCCCTGGTGTGAACATTTAATTGATACCGCCAATTAAAGGAGCTCATCTAACCTTGGGTGGTCAGGCAGGGTGAGCCGGTATGAGAGGGAGGTGGCATTGGTACTGGGGAAAATACCGGAGTAAGCATTTACTGTAGATCATTAGTAAATAAGTGTATGGGGGAGGAAAGAAGGAGAGCGGAGGGTGGAAGACAGCTTCAACACATAAAAGCACTGCAGATTGAGGACAGGAGGGAGGAAGAGAGAGAGGGATGTATGGATGAGGGGAGGGAGTGGGGGAGAGAGGGAGAGAGGGAAAGAAAGAAAAGCGAAAGGAAAATGGGTTGAAGAGGAGACAGGAGGACAGAGGAGATGGCAAGAGAATGAGAGAGAGAGTAAGACAATAAATAATAAAAGATGGGGCCTGGATGACAATAGGATAGATACACACTCAGGGGAATTAGGTAGAGAGATGGAGATGGCAGCAGAGCGCCACAAAATGTCTGACGGGGAGATAAGTAGATGTACGGCGTGGGCCAGATGGAAGTAAAATGACAAAACTATGTTTATGCTCCGAATGGTTGTCTTATGCAATAGAGAAGGGTTCTTAGAACTTTCTCTTTTACTTCTGACTGAACCTAGAGGAGTCTTTGAAGTCTGGGCTGGCAACTGTTTAAGAGATGGGTTGGTGATAAAAACCGTCTGAGGAGATGCAAACAAAGCTCTCCCTCGCCCTCCATTTGGCAAATTTGGCCATAACTCTATCCTCCTGATTCCTGCTTACTAGCAAAAACTAAAGCAGGAAGTACCAGTGACTCGCTCAATACAGAAGTGTTACGGTGCGTGAATGAGGACCCAAAAGCGAATTAACTTAAACAGAGCTTCTTTAATTACCAAACATAGGTAGGCTCAGACGGACCGGCAGATTCCGACAGGACAAGACAAGGTTACAGCAAACATGACGACAGTCTGGTTCAGGCATGAAACACAACAAACAAGAATCCGACAAAGACAGGAGCAGAAACAGAGAGAGATATAGGGACCTAATCAGAGGGAAAAAGGGAACAGGTGGGAAAAGGGGTGACGAGGTGGTTAGGAGGAGACAAGGCACAGCTGGGGGAAAGAGGGGGAGAAAAGGTAACCTAACAACGACCAGCAGAGGGAGACAGGGTGAAGGGAAAGGACAGAGACAAGACACAACATGACAGTACATGACAGTACCCCCCCACTCACCGAGCGCCTCCTGGCGCACTCGAGGAGGAAACCTGGCGGCAACGGAGGAAATCCTCGATCAGCGCACGGTCCAGCACGTCCCGAGAGGGAACCCAACTCCTCTCCTCAGGACCGTACCCCTCCCAATCTACGAGGTACTGGTGACCACGGCCCCGAGGACGCATGTCCAAAATTCTACGGACCCTGTAGATGGGTGCGCCCTCGACAAGGATGGGGGGGGGGGGGAAGACGAGCGGGGGCGCGAAGGACGGGCTTGATGCAGGAGACATGGAAGACCGGGTGGACGCGACGAAGGTATCGCGGAAGAAGAAGTCGAACTGCGACAGGATTAATGACCCGAGAAATACGGAACGGACCAATGAACCGCGGGGTCAACTTGCGAGAAGCCGTCTTAAGGGGAAGGTTCTGAGAGGAGAGCCAAACTCTCTGACCGCGACAATATCTAGGACTCTTAGTTCTACGCTTATTAGCAGCCCTCACAGTCTGCGTCCTATAACGGCAAAGTGCAGACCTGACCCTCTTCCAGGTGCGCTCGCAACGTTGGACAAAAGCCTGAGCGGAGGGGACGCTGGACTCGGCGAACTGAGATGAGAACAGCGGAGGCTGGTACCCGAGGCTACTCTGAAAAGGAGATAGCCCGGTCGCAGACGAAGGAAGCGAGTTGTGGGCGTATTCTGCCCAGGGGAGCTGTTCTGACCAAGACGCAGGGTTGCGAAAAGAAAGACTGCGTAAGATGCGACCAATAGTCTGATTGGCCCGTTCTGCTTGACCGTTAGACTGGGGGTGAAAGCCGGAAGAGAGACTGACGGAAGCCCCAATCAAACGGCAAAACTCCCTCCAAAATTGAGACGTGAATTGCGGACCTCTGTCCGAAACGACGTCTGACGGAAGGCCATGAATTCTGAAAACATTCTCGATGATGATTTGTGCCGTCTCTTTAGCAGAAGGAAGCTTAGCAAGGGGAATGAAATGAGCCGCCTTAGAGAACCTATCGACAACCGTAAGAATAACAGTCTTCCCCGCTGACGAAGGCAGTCCGGTGACAAAATCTAAGGCGATGTGAGACCACGGTCGAGAGGGAATAGGAAGCGGCCTGAGACGGCCGGCAGGAGGAGAGTTACCGGACTTAGTCTGCGCGCAGACCGAACAAGCAGCCACGAAACGACGCGTGTCATGCTCCCAGGTGGGCCACCAAAAACGCTGGCGAATGGAAGCAAGCGTACCCCGAACGCCAGGGTGGCCGGCTAACTTGGCAGAGTGAGCCCACTGAAGGACGGCCAGACGAGTAGGAACGGGAACGAAAAGAAGGTTCCTAGGACAAGCGCGCGGCGACGGAGTGTGAGTGAGCGCTTGCTTTACCTGCCTCTCAATTCCCCAGACAGTCAACCCGACAACACGCCCCTCAGGGAGAATCCCCTCGGGGTCAGTGGAGGCTACTGAAGAACTGAAGAGACGAGACAAAGCATCAGGCTTGGTGTTCTTAGAGCCCGGACGATAAGAAATCACGAACTCGAAACGAGCGAAAAACAGCGCCCAACGCGCCTGACGCGCATTAAGTCGTTTGGCAGAACGGATGTACTCAAGGTTCCTATGGTCAGTCCAAACGACAAAAGGAACGGTCGCCCCCTCCAACCACTGTCGCCATTCGCCTAGGGCTAACCGGATGGCGAGCAGTTCGCGGTTACCCACATCATAGTTACGTTCCGACGGCGACAGGCGATGAGAAAAATACGCGCATGGGTGGACCTTGTCGTCAGAGAGGGAGCGCTGAGAAAGAATGGCTCCCACGCCCACCTCTGACGCGTCAACCTCGACAACGAACTGTCTAGAGACGTCAGGTGTAACAAGGATAGGAGCGGATGTAAAACGATTCTTGAGGAGATCAAAAGCTCCCTGGGCGGAAACGGACCACTTAAAGCACGTCTTGACAGAAGTAAGGGCTGTGAGAGGAGCTGCCACCTGACCGAAATTACGGATGAAACGACGATAGAAGTTCGCGAAGCCGAGAAACGCGTGACTTAGGGACGGGCCAATCAATGACAGCTTGGACCTTAGCGGGATCCATCTTAATGCCTTCAGCGGAAATAACAGAACCGAGACATGTGACGGAGGAGGCATGAAAAGTGCACTTCTCAGCCTTCACAAAAAGACAATTCTCTAAAAGGCGCTGGAGGACACGTCGAACGTGCTGAACATGAATCTGGAGTGACGGTGAAAAAATCAGGATATCGTCAAGGTAAACGAAAACAAAGATGTTCAGCATGTCTCTCAGGACATCATTGACTAATGCCTGAAAGACAGCTGGAGCGTTAGCGAGGCCGAAAGGAAGAACCCGGTATTCAAAGTGCCCTAACGGAGTGTTAAACGCCGTCTTCCACTCGTCCCCCTCCCTGATGCGCACGAGATGGTAAGCGTTACGAAGGTCCAACTTAGTGAAAAACCTGGCTCCCTGCAGGATCTCGAAGGCTGAAGACATAAGAGGAAGCGGATAACGATTCTTCACTGTTATGTCATTCAGCCCTCGATAATCTATGCAGGGGCGCAGAGACCCGTCCTTCTTCTTGACAAAAAAAAACCCCGCTCCGGCGGGAGAGGAGGAGGGGACTATGGTACCGGCGTCAAGAGCTACAGACAAATAATCTTCGAGAGCCTTACGTTCGGGAGCCGACAGAGAGTATAGTCTACCCCGGGGGGGGGTGGTTCCCGGAAGGAGATCAATACTACAATCATACGACCGGTGTGGAGGAAGAGAGGTGGCCCTGGACCGACTGAACACCGTGCGCAGATCGTGATATTCCTCCGGCACCCCTGTCAAATCACCAGGCTCCTCCTGTGAAGAAGAGACAGAGGAAACAGGAGGGATAGCAGACATTAAACATTTCACATGACAAGAGACGTTCCAGGAGAGGATAGAATTACTAGACCAATTCATGGAAGGATTATGACAAACTAGCCAGGGATGGCCCAAAACAACAGGTGTAAAAGGTGAACGAAAAATTAAAAAAGAAATGGTTTCACTATGATTACCAGAAACAGTGAGGGTTAAAGGTAGCGTCTCACGCTGAATCCTGGGGAGAGGACTACCATCCAGGGCGAACAAGGCCGTGGGCTCCTTTAACTGTCTGAGAGGAATGTCATGTTCCCGAGCCCAGGTCTCGTCCATAAAACAGCCCTCCGCCCCAGAGTCTATTAAGGCACTGCAGGAAGCTGACGAACCGGTCCAGCGTAGATGGACCGACAAGGTAGTGCAGGATCTTGAAGGAGAGACAGGAGTAGTAGCGCTCACCAGTAGCCCTCCGCTTACTGACGAGCTCTGGCCTTTTACTGGACATGAAGTGACAAAATGACCAGCGGAACCGCAATAGAGACAGAGGCGGTTGGTGATTCTCCGTTCCCTCTCCTTAGTCGAGATGCGGATACCTCCCAGCTGCATGGGCTCAGCACCCGAGCCGGCAGAGGAAGATGGTAGTGATGCGGAGAGGGGGGCAACGGAGAACGCGAGCTCCTTTCCACGAGCTCGGTGACGAAGATCAACCCGTCGCTCAATGCGAATAGCGAGTTCAATCAAGGAATCCACGCTGGAAGGAACCTCCCGGGAGAGAATCTCATCCTTTACCTCTGCGCGGAGACCCTCCAGAAAACGAGCGAGCAAAGCCGGCTCGTTCCAGCCACTGGAGGCAGCAAGAGTGCGAAACTCAATAGAGTAGTCTGTTATGGATCGATTACCTTGACATAGGGAAGACAGGGCCCTGGAAGCCTCCTCCCCAAAAACAGATCGATCAAAAACCCGTATCATCTCCTCCTTAAAGTCCTGATACTGGTTAGTACACTCAGCCCTTGCCTCCCAGATTGCCGTGCCCCACTCACGAGCCCGTCCAATAAGGAGAGATATGACGTAGGCGACACGAGCAGTGCTCCTGGAGTAAGTGTTGGGCTGGAGAGAAAACACAATATCACACTGGGTGAGGAACGAGCGGCATTCAGTGGGCTCCCCAGAGTAACACGGCGGGTTATTGATTCTGGGCTCCGGAGATTCGAAAGCCCTGGAAGTGGCCGGTGGATCGAGGCGGAGATGGTGAACCTGTTCTGTGAGGTTGGAGACTTGGGTGGCCAGGGTCTCAACGGCATGTCGAGCAGCAGACACTTCCTGTTCGTGTCTGCCTAGCATCGCTCCCTGGATCCCGACGGCTGAGTGGAGAGGATCCGAAGTCGCTGGGTCCATTCTTGGTCGGATTCTTCTGTTACGGTGCGTGAATGAGGACCCAAAAGCGAATTAACTTAAACAGAGCTTCTTTAATTACCAAACATAGGTAGGCTCAGACGGACCGGCAGATTCCGACAGGACAAGACAAGGTTACAGCAAACATGACGACAGTCTGGTTCAGGCATGAAACACAACAAACAAGAATCCGACAAAGACAGGAGCAGAAACAGAGAGAGATATAGGGACCTAATCAGAGGGAAAAAGGGAACAGGTGGGAAAAGGGGTGACGAGGTGGTTAGGAGGAGACAAGGCACAGCTGGGGGAAAGAGGGGGAGAAAAGGTAACCTAACAACGACCAGCAGAGGGAGACAGGGTGAAGGGAAAGGACAGAGACAAGACACAACATGACAGTACATGACAGAAGTGGTCAGATGATGCGGATGCTACGCTACAGGACTGTTTAATATTCATCCAATGGCATTGAGGAGTACACCACCTCAGTCACCGGCTTCGTCAATAAGTGCACCGATGACGCCGTCTCCACAGTGACCGTATGTACATTTCCCAACCAGAAACCATGGATTACAGGCAACATCTGCACCGAGCTAAAGGCTAGAGCATCCACTTTCAAGGAGCAGGACAATAATCCGGACGCTTATAAGAAATCCCGCTATGTCCTCAGACGTACTATCAAACAGGCAAAGTGTCAATACAGGACTAAGATTGAATTCTACTACACCGGCTCTGACGCTCGTCGGATGTGGCAGTGCTTGAAAAGTATTACGAACCCAGTGACGCGAGCCTACCAGATGAGCTAAATGCCTTTAATGCTCGCTTTGAGGCAAGCAACACTAAAGCATACAATGAGAGCACCAGCTGTTCCAGACAACTGTCTGATCATGCTCTCCGTAGCTGGTGTGAGCAAGATCTTTAAACAAGTCAACATTCACAATGACGCGGGGCCAGACGGATTACCAAGATGTGTACTGAAAGCATTCGTGGACCAACTGGCAATTGAACACTGACATGTTCAGCCTGTCCCTGGCTGAGTCTGTAATACCTACATGTTTCAAACAGACCACCATAGTCCCTGTGCCAATGATAGTGAAGGTAACTTGCCTTAATAATTACCGCCCCGTAGCACTCATGTCAGTAGCCATGAAGTGCTTTGAAAGGCTGGTCATGACTTACATCAGCACCATCATGCCAGAAACCCTAGACCCACTCCAATTCACATTCCGCCCCAACAGATTCACATTGACAACAGCTTAGCGTTCAACACCATAGTGCCCACAAAGCTCATCACTAAGCTAAGGACCCTGCTACTAAACACCTCCCTCTGCAACTGAATTCTGGACTTCCTCACGGGCCGCCCCCAGGTGGTAAGGGTAGGCAACAACAGATCTGCCAAGCTGATCCTCAATACTGGGTCCCCTCAGGGGTGCGTGCTTAGTCTCCTCCTGTACTCCGTGTTCACCCACGACTGCGTGGCCAAGCACGATTCCAACACCATCATTAAGTTTTCTGACGAAACAACAGTAGTAGGCCTGATCACCGACAATGATGAGACAGCCTAGGAGGTCAGAGACCTGGCAGTGTGGTGCCATGATGATAACCTCTCCCTCAATGTGAGCAAGACAAAGGAGCTGATTGTGGACTACAGGAAAAGGAGGGCCCAACAGGCCCCCATTAACATTGACGAGACTGAAGTGGAGCTGGTTGAGAGTTTCAAGTTCCTTGGTGTCCACATAACCAATAAACTATCATGGTCCAAACACACCTAGACAGTTGTGAAGACGGCACGACAACAGTTTTTCCCCCTCAGGAGACTGAAAAGATTTGGCATGGGTCCCCAGATCCTCAAAAAGTTCTACAGCTGCACCATCGAGAGCACCCTGACCGTTTTAATTACCGCCTGGAATGGCAACTGCTCGGCATCTGACCAAAAGGCACTACAGAGGGTAGTGCGTACGGCCCAGTACATCACATGGGGCCAAGCTTCCTGCCATCCAGGACCTCTATACCAGGCGGTGTCAGAGGAAGGCCCCAAAAAATTGTCAAAGACTCCAGTCACCCAAGTCATAGACTGTTCTCTCTGCTACCGCATGGCAAGCAGCACCCAAGTGCCAAGTCTAGGACCAAAAAGCTCCTTAACAGCTTCTACCCCCAGGCCATAAGACTGCTGAACAAGTGAAATAATCAAATAGCCACCCAGACAATTTACATTGTTTTTACACAGATACTCGGTGTTAATTATCTATGCATAGCCACTTTACAAATGACCTCGTTAACCTGTACCCCCACACATTGACTCGGTACTGGTAACCCCTGCATATAGCCTTGTTATTGTTATGTACTTGTATTGTGTTACCAATGGGGTGGCAGGGCAGCCTAGTGGTTAGAGCATTGGACTATTAACCGGAAGGTTGCAAGTTCAAACCACCGAGCTGACAAGGTACAAATCTGTCGTTCTGCCCCTGAACAGGCCCCCATTGAAAATAGGCCATCATTGAAAATAAGAATTTGTTCTTAACTGACTTGCCTAGTTAAATAAAGGTAAAATAAATTCTTTGATTAGTTTTACATGAGTTTATTTAGTAAATATTTTATTAACTCTGTTTCTTGAACTGCATTGCTGGCTAATGGCTTGTAAGTAAGCATATCACGGTATTCGGTGCATGTTGCATTCGGTGAATGTGAAAAATAAAATTGGATTTGTACATCTGGCTGAGTTAGGTAGGAGGTAGAGTGAGCTGTCCAGGTAAAAAACATGCAACATCAACAGCTCGCTGCTTGTCTAGCTGGTGGGCTGAGGTGGGCGGAAGTGGAGGTTCTATGGCTAGAAGAACAAACGAAACAGCTGCAGAGAAACAGCTGCAGGAAGCTACAGCCTGATGGTAATGAGATGATGGAACGCATTTCTTTTCTTGACGCCTATGGAATATCCTCACTCAATTAATAATAAAACTCCCATCCTTCTAAACCTCCTTCATTTTGTGATGACAATATGGGTACTTCTTTCTCTGAGGGCTGTGAGTTCCCATGTGGACTCCCGAAGAGCTCTGATAGAGGTGAGAGGTCTCTAACTCATTCTTTCACTGTTTACTGCTTATGTTTGCATACAGGTTCGTCTCTAGAGACTCCTATATCAGTATAGACCTAGTGGACAGAGACAGGTGAAATGGTTTCTGACACAGGGGTCAGTGTGTGTGTTTTGTGGAAATGTACCTAATGTAGCCTGACAGGGACTGATAGCCTCAGTGCTATCTTCCATGTTGTTCACTCTCCTTTTCACCCGGAATAAAGTGTGGTCCAAAGGTAAGAGAGAAATACAAGACTTGGAGCCAGAAAATATAAGCTCTGAATGCCAGCTACCAGAGGACCTATCCTGATTCTATTTGCAATGCATTTACACAGCAGGAAATGCAGAAAGAAGTCCATTTAGCCCAGGGTGTGAAACTCCTGGACATTTACAGTTTAGATGCTTTCATCCAGAGAGACTGACAATAGTGAATTAGATACATTTTTCGTTGTACTGGTCCCCCGTGGGATTCGAAACCACAACCCTGGCATTGCAAGCACCAACTGAGCCACACAGGACCTGCTAATCCATTATAACAATCATCTTTGTAAACAGGGCCAGAACAATGAGAGTATTTGCAGTGTGTCTGCCATGGGAAAAGGATCCCACTCATCTTTTACTCGAAAGCTCACTTAACACCCTGTAAACCCTATAAATCACACACACGGAGAGATTAGACCCCTCGGGAGACGTTCGCCCCTTGTAGGAAGGCTCCAGCTAAAACCGCCCTATTCTACCACATCGCCAGAGGTTATTTACATGAAGGGCAAAGACTCTAGTAAATTGGCCTGGAGGAGTCTTTGCCCTGGAGGAGGGGCAGAGTGACATTCACCCAAATAGTTGAAGGACAAAAACCTTTGAAAGGGAACAAAGATAAGCCTAGTGGGTCATGATATTGTACAAGGTGGCCATGGGAGAGGCTCCTAAAAATACCTGGCCTCACAAGCCACCTGATCTCATGAGCTTACAGGAATGTCCATGTAAGCTTGGATATCAGTCTGGTAATTATGAGGCTAATGGATACCTGTGTCAAAACCAAATGCCCAGTATTGACAGTGTTGGAAATAATAATTAGAAGGCCAGAGATGAGAGAAAAAGAGAGAGACCGTGCCTCCCGAGTGGCGCAGTGGTCTAAGGCACTGCATTGCAGAACTTGAGGTGTCACTACAGACCCAGGTTTGATCCCAGGCTGTGTCACAACTGACTGTGACTGGAAGTCCCATAGGGCGGCACACAATTGTCCAGGTTAATGGAGGAGTTGGCTGGGGTGGACTTCCTTTGCTCATTGTACTCCAGCAACTCCTTTATGGTGGCCTGGGCGCCAACAGGTGACTTCGTCATCAGTTGAACGGCGTTTCCTCCGACACACTGGTGTTAAGTGTGGATCGAGTGTGGTTTGGTGGGTCATATTTCAGAGGACGCGTGACTCTCCTGAGCCTGTTAGGGAGTTGCAGTGAAGAGACTAGATCAAAAAGGGAGAGACTCCCTAATGTTGTCGGGGTGGGCCTCTCTGGTCTACTTATTGCCCCCAGTCGACAGAGGGTGCCTATAGGCCCACCTGATAGTCACACCCAAAAAGCTTAGGTTTCATTCATCAAGGTTTTAGAACATTTGGTAAAGCGGCATTTGTATTTACTTCATTATTGTTCACAAAGTGAATTGCACACTTCAATTCCAGATTACCTTCATCGAGACATGTTGACGACTCCCTGTGCCAGCACCATGGAGAGCATGCAAAAAGAGCCACGGCATGAGTCTCTCCATCCATCACACCCTGAGACCACACTGAGGTAGGCCGCTGTCATGCGAATTGGACGCTCATTTCATTTTTAGTTATTTTTCTGCAAGAAAGACATCTCTGCCCAAACAAACAAGGTAATTTCGCATCACCCAAATTTGATATTTGTGGTTTAGTTGGTCCTACTGTAAATTGCTGGGGGAAATTATTTTGACGCATCATGTGTTATTGTGTTGGATCAGGGCTATGTATTGCAATGCAATCTTGTGAATAACATGTTTATTCTTCGCAAACAGACACCTGCGCACTAAAATAATTTGTGACAGTCTTTTCTTAGAAAGGAACTGCTGGGTTTTCCTTGAAACAGGAAAACTCTGTGGTGGTCCAAAATGAGAAACCAACATGAACTGAAATGTTTATTTTATTGAATACAATGACTGCTACCAAGGGAGCTACCAAGTTGCTGTTGGTAAGCAGCATGTCATTTATAGCTACATTGTTAAGTAATGCTGCTGTAAAACGTGACTAGACTTGTTTCAAACCTGTAACATGAGTGTTCTGCTGAGACTTGGCTACAAGAGCAATGACTATACTGACGGGTGAAATGTGGGTCCTTTTCCTTCCAGACACGCAGCCCAAATAAGCAATGAAGCTTATATTTCTTTCTTCTACAGTATGTCAGACTATTTAATCAATTTGATCTCAAAGTGGATTATTCAGTGTTGCGGCTCCCTCTGTAGAGTAGAGACTTTTAATAAAAAAAAGAGAATAAAGGAAGATAGTGCCATGCGAATGACTGGAACTTTTGGAGTCTTTCTGTTGAAGGTACATATATATATATATATATATATATATATATATATATATATATATATATATATAAAGCAGTTTTTGTCTGGTTCGGGTAAGAGTAAATAAAGCTTTTATTGCTTTGATTCCTCAGAAGATAGGGTAAGCCATGTAATATAGCGTAATATAGAGTCTCAGGGGACTGGAGCGTACTGGAGGAAGGGAGCAAGATGAGGAAAATCAAAGGGACTTTTTCACAATCTACACCAATTGGGACACACCTGACATGGAGTTTCTTATTACATGAGTTGTGCCACTGGTTGACGTATGATAGGCTATGATATTGGCTCTATACAACTGCGTGATGCAATTGAATGCAAAAATAGTTACCTTAAAGAAAGAGTAAACAAGCTTTGTATAGTAATGTGGTCAGTAATGTGTGGTAGTACAGTTAAATGCGCCTCAAAACTATTAGTTGTACTTGTGCCTTATGAAAGTTGGCAATATGGCAGGGATTTATTTCATGGAATTAAATTGTGTCTTGTAGCTGACTAATGTTGAGCATCAAGTGTATCCAACTGTCATTTGCAAGGTCACTAAAATGTCCTCAGCTTCATAGTAGACTCTTACCTTTTTCTATTCCTACGCTCATGAAGGGTGGTCCTCAACTCTTCCCATAAACTGTCATTCAAATCCTTGAATGCCAATACCAAACTCTCCCTCAAACATGAAAAGACATCAAATTATTGCCCTGTGACATGTGCATGATCACTGTTAGAGTGATTGAGACACAGTCCCTCAGCACCAAGATGGAGGAACAGAAGAGGTGGAGTTGTTCTGGTCTAGAGCCCAAATCGCTGCCCTTCACCTGTCGATTGGACCACTCCTTGCTCCCGTTTCCCTGGTGCAGGAGGAACAACAGCCTTGCAGATGGTGTGAGAGATAGGGGTGGTGCTCCTGTTTGGTCGGCATAAGCCTCAGTCCACATTTTCAAACGTTATAGCCTTATTCTAAAATGGATAAATCCTCATGAATCTAACACAATACCCCATAACGACTAAGTGAAAACAGGTTTTTATACATTTTTGCCAATTTATAAAAACAAAAAAAACAGAAATACCTTATTTACATAAGTATTTAGACCCTTCGCTATGAGACTCGAAATTGAGCTCAGGTGCATCCTGTTTCCATTGATCATTCTTGAGATGTTTCTACAACTTGGAGTCCACCTGTGGTAAATTCAATTGATTGGACATTACATGGAAAGGCACACACCTGTCTATATAAGGTTCCACAGTTGACGGTGCATGTCAGAGCACATATCAAGCCATGAGGTCGAAGGAATTGTCAGTTTAGTACCGAGATAGGTTTGTGTCGATGCGCAGATCTGGTGAAGGGTGTCTGCAGCATTGAAGGTTCCCAAGCACACTGTGGCCTCCATCATTCTTAAATGGAATAAGTTTGGAACCACCAAGACTCTTCTTAGAGCTGGCTGCTGGCCAAACTGAGCAACAGAGCTCCTCCAGAAAGAAAACTCTGTAGCACTCCACCAATCAGGCCTTTATGGTAGAGTGGCCAGACAGAAGCCACCCCTCAGTAACAGGCACATGACAGCCCACTTGGAGTTTTCCAAAAGGCACCTAAAGGACTCTCAGACCATGAGAAACAAGATTCTCTGGTCTGATGAAACCAAGATTTAACTCTTTGGCCTGAATGCCAAGCATCACGTCTAGAGGAAACCTGGCACCATCCCTACGGTGAAGCATGATGGTGGCAGGATCATGCTGTGGGGATGTTTTTCAATGGCAGGGACAGGGAGACTAGTCAGGATCAAGGGAAAGATGAACGGCGCAATGTACAGAGAGATCCTTGATGAAAACCTGCTCCAGAGCACTCAGGACCTCAGACTGGGGCGGAGGTTCACCTTCCAACAGAGCAACAACCCTAAGGACACAGCCAAGACAACGCAGGGGTTGCTTTGGGACAAGTCTCTGAATGTCCTTGAGTGGCCCAGCCAGAACCCAGACATGGACCTGATCTAACATCTCTGGAGAGACTTGAAAATAGCTGTGCAGATACGCTACCCATCCAACCTGGCAGAGCTTGAGAGGATGTGCAGAGAAGAATGGGAGAAACTCCCCCAAAACAGGTGTGCCAAGCTTGTAGCGTCATACCCAAGAAGACTTGAGTCTGTAATCACTGCTAAAGGTTCTTCTACAAAGTATTGAGTAAAGGGTCTGAATACTGTAAATGAGAGAATTCCATTTTTGCAAAATAAAAATAAAAAACTGTTTTTGTTTTGTCTTTATGGGGTATTGTTTGTAGATTGATTAGGGGGGGAAATTATTTAATTTATTTTAGAATAAGGCTGTAACGTAACAAAATATGGAAAGAGTGAAGGGGTCTGAATACTTTCTGAATGCACTGTACGTACACTGTTGGTGTTGGTATTTGAGACATCAGCTGGTTAGAGAATGATGCGGGGGGTGCGGTCAGTGTGTTCTTGCAAGGAGGTATTTGAGAGCCATATCAGCCAAGCAACTGGGCAACATATCAGCCATCACACAGCATCTATCTACACTGAGTATGCAAAACATTCAAGACACCTGCTCTTTCCTTGACTGACCAAGTGAATCCATGTGAAAGCTATGATCCCTTAATGATGTCACTTGCTAAATCACGTCTTGTTAAATCCCCTTCAATCAGTGTAGATGAAGGGGAGAAAGGTTAAAGTATGATTTTTAAGCATTGAGACAATTAAGACATGGATTGTGTATGTGTGAGAATTAAGTGCAGGGTATGGTGGTAGGTGCCAGGCGCACCGGTTTGTGTCAAGAACTGCTGGGCTTTTCAGTTTCTCCTGTGTATCAAGAATGGTCTACCACCCAAAGGACATCCAGCCAACCGTAGGAAGCATTGGAGTCAACATGGGCCAGCATCCCTGTGGAATGCTTTTGACACCTTGTAGACAAATAGAGGCTGTTCTGAGGGGAAAGGAGGGGGGTGCTTCTCCATCCATTGTTACACATATGACTCAACTTTATTTTAAGGGTTCATATTAAACCATTTAAGGCATTTACAAACTGTTTTCTCACCATTCTTAACCATTCTTCCTACATTTGTAAATGTTAGTAAGCTAGGTATTAACATTATACAGTATACAGTGGCAGCACCATGTTATGGGTATGCTTGTCACTTGCAGAGACTGGGGAGTTTGTTAGGATCAAAATAAATATGAAAGGAGCAAAGCCCAGGTAAACAGTTAGGTTTTCCTCTATCTCAGTCTTCTGAAAACCTTACCATGGGATAGGGTTTTAGATTACACAAATGTTAATGCAAAAGACACACCAGAATGGCTTTCCTGAGTGGTCTAGTCTCAACCCTTTCTTAAATGTGCTTTAAAAAAATCTGAGAAAAGGTTTAAATATTGCTGTCCATCAATATTCCCCAACCAAATTGTTTGAGGAATTTTGTCAAAAACAATGGATATACAGTGCCTTGCGAAAGTATTCGGCCCCCTTGAACTTTGCGACCTTTTGCCACATTTCAGGCTTCAAACATAAAGATATAAAACTGTATTTTTTTGTGAAGAATCAACAACAAGTGGGACACAATCATGAAGTGGAACGACATTTATTGGATATTTCAAACTTTTTTAACAAATGAAAAACTGAAAAATTGGGCGTGCAAAATGATTCAGCCCCCTTAAGTTAATACTTTGTAGCGCCACCTTTTGCTGTGATTACAGCTGTAAGTCGCTTGGGGTATGTCTCTATCAGTTTTGCACAGACTGACATTTTTTCCCATTCCTCCTTGCAAAACAGCTCGAGCTCAGTGAGGTTGGATGGAGAGCATTTGTGAACAGCAGTTTTCAGTTCTTTCCACAGATTCTCGATTGGATTCAGGTCTGGACTTTGACTTGGCCATTCTAACACCTGGATATGTTAATTGTTGAACCATTCCATTGTAGATTTTGCTTTATGTTTTGGATCATTGTCTTGTTGGAAGACAAATCTCCGTCCCAGTCTCAGGTCTTTTGCAGACTCCATCAGGTTTTCTTCCAGAATGGTCCTGTATTTGGCTCCATCCATCTTCCCATCAATTTTAACCATCTTCCCTGTCCCTGCTGAAGAAAAGCAGGCCCAACCCATGATGCTGCCGCCACCATGTTTGACAGTGGGGATGGTGTGTTCAGCTGTGTTGCTTTTACGCTAAACATAACGTTTTGCATTGTTGCCAAAAAGTTCAATTTTGGTTTCATCTGACCAGAGCACCTTCTTCCACATGTTTGGTGTGTCTCTCAGGTGGCTTGTGGCAAACTTTAAACAACACTTTTTATGGATATCTTTAAGAAATGGCTTTCTTCTTGCCACTCTTCCATAAAGGCCAGATTTGTGCAATATACAACTGATTGTTGTCCTATGGACAGAGTCTCCCACCTCAGCTGTAGATCTCTGCAGTTCATCCAGAGTGATCATGGGCCTCTTGGCTGCATCTCTGATCAGTCTTCTCCTTGTATGAGCTGAAAGTTGAGGGACGGCCAGGTCTTGGTAGATTTGCAGTGGTCTGATACTCCTTCCATTTCAATATTATCGCTTGCACAGTGCTCCTTGGGATGTTTAAAGCTTGGGAAATCTTTTTGTATCCAAATCCGGCTTTAAACTTCTTCACAACAGTATCTCGGACCTGCCTGGTGTGTTCCTTGTTCTTCATGATGCTCTTTGCGCTTTTAACGGACCTCTGAGACTATCACAGTGCAGGTGCATTTATACGGAGACTTGATTACACACAGGTGGATTGTATTTATCATCATTAGTCATTTAGGTCAACATTGGATCATTCAGAGATCCTCACTGAACTTCTGGAGAGAGTTTGCTGCACTGAAAGTAAAGGGGCTGAATAATTTTGCACGCCCAATTTTTCAGTTTTTGATTTGTTAAAAAAGTTTGAAATATCCAATAAATGTCATTCCACTTCATGATTGTGTCCCACTTGTTGTTGATTCTTCACAAAAAAATACAGTTTTATATCTTTATGTTTGAAGCCTGAAATGTGGCAAAAGGTCGCAAAGTTCAAGGGGGCCGAATACTTTCGCAAGGCACTGTATGTTTCCATAAGAGTTGTCTAAAGTTGGTAGAACCTTAATGAAAATGATTCACAGCTGTAGTGGCTGCCAAATATGCTTCCACCAACTATTAACTCAGAGGGGTGGAGACTTATCCAATTAGGGTATTTCATTAAAAAAAAATGTCGGATCATTTTCGATAACTTTCTTTCACTTACAAAATGTGGAGGTGGGTGTGTAGATCTGTCTGAAAAAAAATCTAATTTAAGCACCTTTTCAATTTAATTTTAAAGCAGCAAAATGTGGGGGAAAAAAAGGCTGTAGACTTTCCATAGGAACTGTAATACCTTATAACCGTCTAACTACATGTTTCAAATCAGCGCATGTCATGTGTTGCCCCCTGCCCACTTAGCTAAGCGTTTAAATATTAGGCTACATATAATTCAATAGAAGAAAACAGAGAGCGAAGGAGAGAGAGACTGACACTTCCTTCATATTTTGGCTGAATAATACAGCCAATGGCTGCATTAAGGAAGTGGAAGTTCCTCTCGCTCACCCTCTCTGTTTTATTCTATTGAATTCAATATAAAACCTTCTTTGTCATAGAATGACGCCGGGATTAGTTTATATCGATAAGGATAGATTTTCAGCAATGTGCATATCTTTCTGTCAAGAAGTGACAGACCTTTCAGTGTATTAAATAGGCGGGACTTTCCATCCTCCAGAGTCACTCACAGTCACAAGCTGATTTGCTGGGCTGAAGATACAGATTCAGGAGTGAAAAAAACATTTTTAAAACTATTGAAAAACACAGGAATGCTGGCCTTCTTGGTAGAGTTCCTCTGTCCAGTGTCTGTGTTCTTTTCCCAATCTTAATCTTTTCTTTTTATTGGCCAGTCTGAGATATGGCTTTTTCTTTGCAACTCTGCCTAGAAGGCCAGCATCCCGGAGTCACCTCTTCACTGTTGACGTTGAGAAAAGTGTTTTGCGGGTACTATTTAATGAAGCTGCCAGTTGAGGACTTGTAGGCATCTGTTTCTCAAACTAGACACTCTAATGTACTTGTCCTCTTGCTCAGTTGTGCACCGGGGCCTCCTACTCCTCTTTCTATTCTGGTTAGAGCCAGTTTGTGCTGTTCTGTGAAGGGAGTAGTACACAGCGTTGTAAGAGATCTTCAGTTTCTTGCTACTGTTCAGAAATGATAGCCGCTGCAGCAGAGGACAGTGATGCAGTCGAGGTAGGAAGAAAACCAAGAAAGAAACTCATGGACACAAATCATGCAGGCTACTGCTGCCAGTTTGGGTGGATTTAGTTGAACATTTAGACACTAGGTTACTTGCAGTATGGACTAACAAGTCTTTTTTAACACATAGGTAAGGCAATAGCAATCTACTAGACATTTATACAGTGCTTTTTACTAAACACAACACAAGTAATTATTTATTACAATAAAGGTCAATTCAGGGTCTGTGTTTTTCAATTGTTTTAACAATATTTATTCGCTCCTGATTCTCAGTCTCTTCAGCACAGCAAACGGGTTCATCAGCTTGATCAGTAACGAGTGACTCTGGAGGCTGGAAAGTCCCTCTTTCTATTCTGGTTAGAGCCAGTTTGCCCTGTTCTGTGAAGGGATTAGTACACAGCGTTGTTCAAGATCTTCAGTTTCTTGGCAATTTCTCACATGGAATAGCCTTCATGTCTCAGAACAAGAATAGACTAACGAGATTCAGAAGAAAGTTCTTTGTTTCTGGCCATTTTGAGCCTGTAATCGAACCCACAAATGCTGATGCTCCTGATACTCAGCTAGTCTAAAGAAGGCCAGTTTTACTGCTTCTTTAATCAGAACAACAGTTTTCAGCTGTGCAAACATAATTGCAAAAGGGTTTTCTAATGATCAATTAGCCTTTTAAAATGATAAACTTGGATTAGCTAACACAATGTGCCATTGGAACACAGGAGTGATGGTTGCTGATAAATGGGCCTCTGTATGCCTATGTAGATATCTCGAGGCATATTGCATCCTTTATGCAGCAGCATACAATACATTTTTGAACGCACCTTGTTGTGCTGTGCTCACTTGAACAGGAAGGTGGCACGGCGGTCCTTCATGGGCAAATTTTGTAATCAAAGTCTGGCATTTATGGTGCTTTCAAGACAACTGGGAACTCTGAAAAAAACAAGGTTGAATCATGATGATGTCTATGAAATAACACATATGGAATCACATAGTAATCAAAAAAGTGTTAAACAAATCAAAATATATTTTGTATTTGAGATTCTTCAAAGTAGCCACCCTTTGCCTTGATGACAGCTTTGCACACTCTTGACAATCTCTTAACCAGCTTCATGAGGTAGTGACCTGGAATGCATTTCAATTAACAGGTGTCCCTTGTTAAAAGTTAATTTGTGGAATTTCTTTCCTTCTTAACGCATTTGTGCCGATCAGTTGTGTTGAGACAAGATAGGGGTGGTAAAACAAGAACATTGCACTATTTGGTAAAGACCCAAGTCCATATTATGGCAAGAACAGCTCAAATAAGCAAAGAGAAGGTCAGTCAATCCGGAAAATGTAAAAAAACGTTATAAGTTTCTTCAAGTGCAGTCGCAAAAGCCATCAAGCGCTATGATGAAACTGGTTCTCATGAGGAACGCCACAAGAAAGGAAGACCCAGAGTTACCTCTGCTTCAGATGATAAGTTCATTAGCGTTACAAGCCTCAGAAATTGCAACATAAATAAATGCTTCACAGAGCTCAAGTAACAGACACATCTCAACATCAACTGTTCAGAGGAGACTGCGTGAATCAGGCCTTCATGGTCATGCAAAGAAACCTCTACTATTTAATTTTTTTACTATTTCACCTTTATTTAACCAGGTAGGCCAGTTGAGAACAAGTTCTCATTTACAACTGCGACCTGGCCAAGATAAAGCAAAGCAGTGTGACAAAAACAACAAAACAGAGTTACACATGGGATAAACAAACGTACAGTCAAAAACACAATAGAACATCTATGCACAGTGTGAACAAATGTAGTAAGGTTAGGAAGGTAAGGCAATAAATAGGCCATAGTGGTGAAATAATTACAATTTAGCAATTAGCATTAACTCTGGAGTGATGGATGTGCAGATGATGTTGTGCAAGTAGAGATACTGGGGTGCAAAAGAGCAAAAATAAATAAATAACAATATGGGGATGAGGTAGTTGGGTGTGCTATTTACAGATGGGCTGTGCACAGGTACAGTGATTGGTAAGCTGCTCTGTTAGCTGATGCTTAAAGTTAGTGAGGGAGATAAGCCTCCAGCTTCAGTGATTTTTGCAATTCGTTCTGGTCATTGGCAGCAGAGAACTGGAAGGAAAGGCGGCCAAAGGAGGTGTTGGCTTTGGGGATGACCAGTGAAATATACCTGCTGGAGCGCATGCTATGGGTGGGTGTTGCTACGGAGACCAGTGAGCTGAGATAAGGCGGGGCTTTACCTAGCAAAGACTTATAAATGACCTGGAACTGTTTGGCCATAATGACCATTGTTATGTTTGGAGGAAAAAGGGGGCGGCTTGCAAGCAGAAGAACACCATCCCAACTGCGAAGCACGCGGGTGGCAGCATCATGTTGTGGGAGTGCTTTTCTGCAGGAGGGACTGGTGCACTTCACAAAATAGATGGCATCATGAGGAAGTAAAATGACGTGGATATATTGAAGAAACATCTCAAGACATCAGTCAGGAAGTTAAAGCTTGGTCGCAAATGGGTCTTCCAAATGGACAATGACCCCAAGCATACTTCCAAAGTTGTGGAAAAATGGCTTAAGGACAAAAAAGTCAAGGTATTGGAGTGGCCATCACAAAGCCCTGACCTCAATCCTATAGGAAATTTGTGGGCAGAACTGAAAAAGCGTGTGCGAGCAAGGAGGCCTACAAACCTGACTCGGTTACACCAGCTCTGTCAGAGGAATGGGCCAAAATTCACCCAACTTATTGTGGGTAGCTTGTGGGAGGCTATCCGAAACGTTTGACCCAAGTTAAACTTAAAGGCAATGCTACCAAATACTAATACAGTGTATGTAAACTTCTGACACACTGGGAATGTGATGAAAGAAATGAAAGCTGAAATAAATCATTCTCTCTACTATTATTCTGACATTTCACATTCTTAAAAAAGTGGTGATCTTAACTAGGCAAGTCAGTTAACTGACCTAAGACAGGGAATTTGTACTAGGTTTAAATGTCAGGAATTGTGAAAAACTGAGTTTAAATGTATTTGGCTAAGATGTATGTAAACTTCCGACTTCAACTGTACTTGAAGGTTGAGTTATTATTATTATTAAATGCATAGATGACAACAGAGAGTAGCAGTGGTGTAAATAGGCGGTATAGTCTGCAAATAGTCTGGGTAGCCATTTGACTAGATGTTCAGGAGTCTTATGGTTTGGGGGTAGAAGCTGTTGAGAAGCCTCTTGGACCTAGACTTGGCACTCCTGTACTGCTTGCCATGCGGTAGCAGAGAGAACAGTCTATGACTTGGGTGGCTGGAGTCTTTGGCAATTTTTAGGGCCTTCCTCTGACACCGCCTGGTATAGAGGTCCTGGATGGCAAGAAACTTGGCCCCAGTGATGTCTTGGGCCGCTCACACTATCCTCTTTAGTGCCTTGCGGGCGGAGGCCTCGCAGTTGCCATACCAGGCAGTGCACCATGCTCTCGATGGTGCAGCTGTAGAACCTTTTGAGGATCTGAGGACGCATGCCAAATATTTTCAGTCTCCTGAGAGGGAATAGGTTTTGTTGTGCCCTCTTCTCGACTGTATTGGTGTGCTTGGACCATGTTAGTTTGTTGGTGATGTGGACACCAAAGAACTTGAAGCTCTCAACCTGCTCCACTGCAGCCCTGTTGATGAGAATAGGGGCATGCTCATACCTCTTTTTCCTGTAGTCCACAGTCATCTCCTTTGTCTTGATCACATTGAGGGAGAGGTTGTTGTCCTGGCACCACACCGCCAGGTCTCTGACCTCCTCCCCAGGCTGTCCGGTCGTTGTCTGTGATCAGGCCTACCACTGTTGTCATCTGCAAATTTAACGATGGCGTAAGAGTCGTGCCTGGCAGTGCAGTCATGAGTGAACAAGGAGTACAGGAGTGGACTGAGCACGCACCCCTGAGGGGCCCCTGTGATGAGGATCAGCGTGGAGGATGTGTTGTTACCTACCCTTACCACCTGGGGGTGGCCTGTCAGGAAGTTCAGGATCCAGTTGCAGAGGGAGGTGTTTGGTCCCAGGGTCCTTAGCTTATTGATGAGCTTCTGAGGGCACTATGGTGTTGCACACTGAGCTGGAGTCAATTAATATCATTCTCACATTGGTGTTCCTTTTGTCCATATGGGAAAGGGCAGTGTGGAATGCAATGGAGATTGCGTTATCTGTGGATCTGTTGGGGCGGTATTCAAATTGGAGTGGGTCTAGGGTTTCTGGGATGATGGTGTTGGATGTGAGCCATGACCAGCCTTTCAAGGCACTTCATGGCTAAAGACGTGAGTTCTACGGTCTGTAGTCGTTTAGGCAGGTTACCTTAGTGTTCTCGGGCACAGGGACTATGGTGGTCTGCTTAAAACATGTTGGTATTACAGACTCGGACAGGGAGAGGTTGAAAATGTCAGTGAAGACACTTGCCAGCTGGTCAGCGAATGCTCGCAGTACATGTCCTGGTAATCCGTCTGGCCCTGCGGCCTTGTGAATGTTGTTCACCTGTTTAAATATCTGAATCACATCGGCTGCGGAGAGCATGATCACGTCTTCCAGAACAGCTGGTGCTCTCATGTGTGTTTCAGTGTTATTTGCCTTGAAGCGAGAATATAAGTAGTTTAGCTCGTCTGGTAGGCTTGTGTCACTGGGCAGCTCTCGGTTGTGCTTCCCCTTATAGTCTGTAATGGTTTGCAAGCCCTGCCACATCCGACGAGCGTCAGAGCCGGTGTAGTATGATTCAATCTTAGTCTTGTATTGACACTTTGCCTGTTTGATGGTTCGTCAGAGGGCATAGCGAGATTTCTTATAAGCTTCGGGGTTAGAGTCCCGCTCCCTGAAAGCGGCAGCTTCAGCCTTTAGCTCAGTGCAGATGCTGCCTGTAATCCATGGCTTCTGGTTGGGGTACGTACGTACGGTCACTGTGTGGACGATGTCATCGATGCACTTATTGATGAAGCCAATGACTGATGTGGTGTACTCCACAATGCCATCTGACGAATCCCGGAACATATTCCAGTCTGTGCTAGCAAAACAGTCCTGTATCTTAGCATCTGCTTCATCTGACCACTGTTTTTATTGATCTAGTCACTGGTGCTTCCTGCTTAAATTTTGTAAGTAGGAATCAGGAGGATAGAATTGTGGTCAGATTTGCCAAATGGAGAGCGAAAGAGAGCTTTGTATGCGTCTATGTGTGTGGAGTATAGGTGGTCCAGAGTTATTCTTCCTCTGCTTGAACATTTAACATGCTGATAGAAATTTGGTCAAATGGATTTAAGTTTCCCTGCATGAAAGTCCCCGGCTACTAGGAGTGCTGCATCTGGGTGAGCATTTTCTTGTTTGCTTATGGCGGAAAACAGCTCATTCAATGCTGTCTTAGTGCCAGCCTCTGACTGTGGTGGTATGTAAAACAGCTACAAAGAATACAGATGAAACTATCTCGGTAGGAAGTGTGGTCTACAGTTTATTATGAGAAACTCTACCTCAGGCAAGCAATAGCTCGAGACTTCCTTGATATCGTGCACCAGCTGTTGTTTACAAAAATACATAGACTGCAGCCCCTTGTCTTACACAAACACTGTTCTATCCTGCCGGTACATTGTATAACCAGCCAGCTGTATGTTGATGTTGTCGCTGTTCAGCCATGACTCCATGAAGCACAAGATGTTACAGTTTTGAATGTCCCATTGGTAGTTTAATCTTCTGCATAACTCGTTGATTTTATTGTCCAAAGATTGCACGATTGCTAGCAGGGAGTTGGGGTTTATTCGATCGCCTGCAAATTCTCAGAAGGCAGCCGGACCTTCGGCCCCTCTTTCTCCGCCTCCTCTTCACGCAGATCGGGGTATGTTCCCGAGGAAGCAGGCGTATCCTTCGCGTCGGGCTCGTCAGAGTCGTGAAAGGAAAAAGATGATTCTGCTAGTTCGTGGTGAGTAATCGCAGTCCTGATGTCTAGAATATATTTTTGGTCATAAGAGACGGTAGCAGCAACATTATGTACAAAATAAGTTACAAAAATAAGTTACAAACAACACAAATAAGCGAACAAAAAAATACAATCGGGTGGGGGCACGTAAAACATCTGCCATCTTTTCCGGCACCCATGGCAGTATACCACTGCTATCAATCATGTGAAAAGGATGTGGTTGTATTGGAAGAAATATGCAACACATGATGTATAGTTGTTTTCTGGGGGAGTGGTTAGGCAGCAAATGGGTGAAGACGGAGCCACTTAAAAGACACTTTTCACGTCTTCTGGCTGACCAAGTAGGCAGAGGGGTCTCAAGGTTGACAGCTCTCTGATGCATGACAGTGAAACAGGATTTCCGTTGGCGTTCCGTACAGCGAGGATAACACTTCTATACACTCAGTTCTGTTCTGGTGTTTTTTTTAGAGACAGCCCCGCTGATGGACTTGTCAGCAGCCACCTGTGTGTGTGTTTGTGTGTGGATGAGTGGGAGTCGAGTTCTGTTGTTTACCACATTCTGTTCTGACCCTCTCTCTCCCATGCAGCATTCAATCGACTACGATATTCAGTTGAAACCCTTAGCTAATGTATTATTTCAGTCCAAGGGGTAAGGTTTCTTGACTAAGCACAGTCAATTGTCAGATACTGTATTTTCACAATATACATAGAGATTACTTTGCTCTGGATAATAGACACTTTAATTTACATACAGCTAGCTGCCTTTGAAAGCAGTGCAACAGTTTTGTAGTTCTAAATCCTATATCAGTATATTCGTCTACTGAGACCCATCTACTGCAGTGAAGCCAGGAGAGACAGATGTGTGTCAGATGATCCAAAGCACAGATAAGGTCTATAATCACCTCCCTGTAGGACATTAAGAAGATATTGTCACAGCGCCAAGATGATCATAGTTGACACTGCAGAGATAGTGTGGAGTGGCATGGAGTGTAGAAAGATAAAGGGGGCCACGGTGCGCATTCATCCACATTCATCCTCCGCTCTTTAGTTTATACAGTATATTCAAAGAATGTACAGGAAAGTTAACACAAACTTATGCATAGGCTATAATCATGTCCGATTGAATAGTCTACACACAAAGACCAGTCCGTGTAGCCGACTGTCATTTCTATGGACCTGTCGTCCAGACTCAGAATCAAGAGGCTCCCAATATACTTTCCTCATCCGTTTTCAATTGCTAATTGTACTGCATACATTTACAGAACCATACTTACTCAGTTACTATCTGATAGGCAGTACATTGTAAACTACACTGAGTGGACAAAACATTAGGAACACCTTTCCATGACGTAGACTGAACAGAATCCAGGTGAAAGCCATGATCCTTTAGTGATTAAATCCACTTCAAATCAGTGTAGATGAAGGTTAAAGAAGACAGGTGAAAGAAGGATTTTTAAGACAAAAGACAAACTATTTAAAGTGCCTTTGAACAGGATATGGTAGTAAGTGCCAGACACACCGGTTTGAGTGTGTCAAGAACTACAACGCTGCTTTGTTTTTCATGCTCAACAGTTTACCGTGTGAATCAAGAATGGTCCCCACCACCCAAAATACATCCAGCCAACTTGACACAACTGAGGGAACCATTGGAGTCAACATGGAGTCAGCATACCTCTGGAACGCGTTCGACACCTTTAGAGTCCATGCCCGGACAAATTGAGACTGTTTTGCGGGTAAATGGGGGTGAAACTCAATATTAGGAAGGTGTTCCTAATGTTTTGTACACTCAGTGTTAAACTAGTGAAAAGAAAGCAGACTGTCTTCAATGAGAGTATATGAAGGTCCACGCTCAAAGTCTGCTGTTCAATGGACGACAGTAACCCTGTCTCTTGTCTCCACTCTCCTAATGAATTGGTTTTACCCTGTTTGGGAGCAAATTACCCTTCCCTCCCTTCCTAATTTTTCAATTTGCTATGTCATTTATATTTAATTGAGGATCGCATTGGGCCATATTAGTCCCACAAATAGGATGATATACTTTATTGAAGTGCAGCTTAATAAAGAGGAACTCGTAACCCAAACATCAATTGTGGCCCTTGGAGGGAGACTAGGGCTCTCTGGCAAATTGGGGGTATTGTATAAGAGGCTCTAATGATTTATTGGAGGGCAATCCTGGTTGCTGCTCCACTACCTAGTCCCACAAATAGGATGATATACTTTATTGAAGTGCAGCTTCATAAAGAGGCCCTCGTAAACAAAACCTCACGTGTGGCCCTTGGATGAGACTAGGGCTCTCTGGTAGATTGGGGGTATTGTATAAGAGGCTCTTATTATTTATTGGAGGGCAATCCTGGTTGCTGCTCCACGTATATTATATGGACAATCTTGTTTCAATGTGTTGTAATGAGAGAAAAAAAATCGAGTGTTGTGTCACTCTGCTAGTGTTTGCAACTCATATTCTTTAACCAAATAGGAAAAGCTTGTTTTCACCTGCCGAGACCTGGGCCTGCATAGGAATGTAAAGGTATTAGTATTTTAAAACATCAGAGCACCTTGCAGGAAGGTGGCTTTTCTTTTTGTTTGGGGGAAGTGTAACTTTGTTCCCTTCGAAAACAGCAGCAAGGCATGGCACAAACGTATTCTGCTGTGTGCATAAAGACAAACCCTGCCCCGATATTCAAGCATATGGGGCCACATTCAAAAGCTTTAAAAGTTGGCAAAAAGACGTGTAAAATACAGTTGGCTAACAAAGTCTGTTAAACTTTCGTTTTCATTGTCTGCTTTTTCCTTTGTATACCTGAGCTAGCTATATACACTCAGCACGATAGAACTTCACAAATCACTGTGAAATCACCAAAGCCTTAACCTCCTGTCTCTGGGTGGAGTGGCTGGTTATTTGCAGGGCTGATTTCAAATGACTTTTTGGCAGCAGATCTTCCCTTCAGCCTGTCGACAGGATTCCTTAGGGACAGAGGGGCCACACATCAAAACGCCATTAGGCCCCCGCCAGACGAGCGTGTGCCCAGACTGTCAAATTTGGGCCGAGCCGCAGCCACCCTACCACCCTCTACCCTCTCCGTGTGTCTTTTGCCCTTTTCGTCACCCCAACTCAACCGTTAGATGCAAAACTACACAACATGAAAAGGAAATGTTTCTTTCCTTGTCTTACAAAACACCTTGGTAGACCAAACCATTAAACACCACCTGGGCCGTGACCCTAGCCCCAGGTGAACTGAGTGAGAGACACAGTGGTGTTAGACGGGGAGTCTGTGAATAAATCGATTAGGGAGCCTTTGACGGATGGTGTTTGTAGGGGTGCACGACACACCAGATAATTAATTTGGCTAGGCGGAAAAGCCGTGCCAGGACCATTCGTCTCGGCACAAATTTTGGCAATTTCCCGGGTCAAGGGGCTCAATTAAGGAGTGTTCCCAACAGTTTCGCAGGAATAAGGTGTGTTGAGGAATACGCAGCGCTAACGTATCAGATGTATGCATTAATGATGAAAGATTTAAGGAAAGATAGAGGTAAATAAGGGAATAGCTGAAGGTGTATAAGCTCTGATCACACCAGGTAGATTGCACATGGAGGTAAAGTCATTTTCTATATAGTACACTCATGTTAAACTAAACAACATCATTTAGCTAGTCAATACCTTGCTCTCCTACATGTGCAACAGTGCCAATAGCTGAGTTGCATCCTGCATTTCTGAATCGCCTGTCTGATGAGTTCCACCCCGCCGTAATCCCCACCCTCTGATTCAGTGTCTCTCTAGATGATTTATGTGGCAGGGTCACTGTATGACCTCTAAACCCGCCCCATCCATACAGCACCTGTCACCAAACCCAGCCATGTGTGCAAAATGGCAACTTTTCATCCTCCCTAAAAAAAAATCAATTCAGTGGGAAAGTAGGAATGTGATAAGTAAAACAGGTGTGCGCTCTGAATTTGCTAACGAGGGAGCTGAACTGCACGCGCCACTGACCACAACATCTGTCACACAGCTGAATTAGATTCTACCCCTGGAACACAGTTTGCAGAGTGAGAGGAGATGATGGGAAGCTTCGATTGGATACAAATTAAATGGGGGGGGGGGGAGAAGGGGGCTGGTGACATTATAAGGGGGCACATGGGGGGGGTGCAGACCCATACCTGTCAGAGACCAGGATGGTACCGCTTCTGACCCCTATACCCTCCCCTAAGAGATGCAAATGAGCTCATCAGCCTTAACGAGGCCTAATCGGAGGTGTTTGCGTGTCCCTGAAGGTCGGCGGGTAGTTTACAGAGCCAGCACTGGGACAGCTTGCCACTTCCTGTTGGCTAGGGTCAAAATCAAAGTTGATTGGTTGCGTACATATATTTGCAGATGTTATCGCAAGTGCAGCGAAATGCTTGTGTTTCTAGCTCCAACCGTGCAGTAGTAATAGCTAGAAAACAATACGCACATAATTCAAAAGTAAAAATAAAGAAATTAAGAAATATCGGAATGAGCAATGTCAGAGTCCGGAATATAAATATATACAGTGTCTTCAGAAGTATTCAGACCCCTTGACTTTTTCCACATTTTGTTGTGTCACTGGCCAAGTGGAATTATGATTTTAGACATTTTTGCTAATTAATTCAAAATTAAAAGCTGAAATGTATTTTTTTTGGCAAGCCTAAAATAGTTCAGGAGTGCTTAACAATTCATGTAAGTTGCATGGACTCACTGTGTACAAAAAGTGTTTAACATGATTTTTTAATGACTACCTCTTCTTTGTAGCCCCCACACACAATTATCTGTAAGGTCCCTCAGTTGAGCATTGAATTTCAAACACAGATTCAACCATAGAGGTTAAGGAGGTTTTACAATGCTTCGCAAAGAAGGACACCTATTGGTATATGGTTAAAACATTTAAAAAGAAGAAGACATTGAATATCCTTTTGAGTTATACTGAACAAAAATATAAACGCAACATGTAAAAAGTGTTGGTCCCATGTTTCACCAGCTGAAATTAAAATATCCCAGAATTTTTCCATACACACAAAAAGCTTATTTCTCTACAATTGTGGGCACAAATTTGTTTACATCCCTGTTAGTGAGCATTTCTCCTTTGCCATGATAATCCATCCTCCTGACAGGTGTGGCATGTCAAGAATCTGATTAAACAGCATGATCATTACACAGGTGCACCTTGTGCTGGGGACAATAAAAGGCCTCTAAAATGTGCAGTTTTGTCACACCACACAATGCCACAGATGTCTAAAGTTGAGGGAGAATGCAATTGGCATGCTGATTGCAGGAATGTCCCCCAGAGCTGCTGCCAGAGTCGTGAATGTTCATATATCTACCATAACGCCATTTTAGAGAATTTGGCAGTATGTCCAACTGGCCTCACGACCGCAGACCACGAGTGACCATGCCAGCCCGGGACCTCCAAATTCTGCTTCTTCACCTGCGGGATCGTCTGAGACCAGCCAGCCGGACAGCTGGGGAGTATTTCTGTCCATAATAAAGCCCATTTTGTAGGGAAAAACTCATTCTGATCGGCTGCCCAGTCATGTGAAATCTTAAATTAGGGCCTAACAAATGATTTAGGCCTGGTGGTAGCCAGCTAGTAACAGTGACTAAGATTCAGGGCAGGGTACTGGGCAGAGGCCAGCTAGTGGTGCCTGTTTAACTGTCTGATGGCCTGGCAATAGAAGCTGTTTATCAGTCTCTCGGTCTCAGCATTGATGCACCTGTAGTCTCATCCTTCTAGATGGTAGCGGGGTGAACAGGCTGTGGCTCGGGTGGCTGAGGTCCTCAATGATCTTCTTGACCTTCCAATGACACGAGTGCTGTAGATGTCCTGGAGGGCAGGCAGTGTACTCCCGACGATGCGTTGGGCTGACCGCACCACCCTCTGGAGGTGCAATTGCCTTGTACAGCAATTGTGGATGGCGCAATTGCCGTACCAGGCGGTGATACAGCCTCACAGGATGCTCTCAATGGTGCATCTGTAGAAGTCTGTGAGGATCTTAGGGGCCAAGACTAATTTCTTCAGCCTGCTGAGTTTGAAGAGACGCTGTTGTGCCTTCACCACACTATCTGTGTGAAGGGACCATTTCAGGTCGTCAGTGATGTGCATACCGAGGAACTTGAAGCTTTTGACCCTGCCCTGTCGATGTGGAAGTGCTCTCTCTGCTGTCTCCTGTAGTCGACGATCAGCTCCTTTGTTCCGTTGAGGGACAGGTTATTTTCCAGGCACCACTCCACCAGGGCTCTCACCTCCTCCCTGTAGGCCGTCTCATCATTATTTGTAATCAGGCCTACCACTGTTGTCGTTGACAAACTTGATGATTGAGTTTGAAGCTGAAAGACCTTGAAATGTGTCCATTTCCAAAAGCAAAAATATTTCAGGCTATGATAGATGGCACAATGGAGCAAGGCATCCATTTTGTGTGTGTGTGTGTTTTTTTTGGGGGGGGGTAGTACTTTGATAAGACTCTCAACAGTCATGGGTGAGGACTGTTCATAATTGTATTGGAAACCAGGGCAGTCTGGCTGACAGCAAAGGTTGAACAGTCAAGATTTGAGGATCCATATAGCTATTCCGTTGCAACATACCCACCTACTGGGTATAAAGGATAAGTGCATCCTAGAACAATTATGGAAGCCACCTTACCCACAAAAGAAGTTCCATTAAAAGGAAATAACGTTGGCGTTAAAAAAGTGCGAAATTGGCAGAACAAGGAAATAAATACAATTTGATTTAAAACATATTGATACAAAAGTTCGGATTTGTTACAAAGTTGGTGTTTACGAGAAAAATAGCTTTTTATTGAAGTGAGTATAATTTAGTTAGTTTGTAGGTTTCATTTGTTTTACGAATATATTTCTAAAGAGTCGCCAACACAGTACAGTAGTTTGTCAAACACCACCTGTATTCCCAGTGCAAGTTAGTTTCTTTCTTCATCCTCACGCCACTCTGTAAATGTCCCTCCCTTCCCTCATTCATACGTCTTCTTGCCGAACCTCCTCAATTTCTGCTAATCTCCCCCGCTACTTTTTTCTCTCACCTTTCTCTAGCTCGGTGGTCACCAACCGGTCGATCTTCAAGGCATTCCTAGTTGATCATCGAAATAAAGGCTTGCGCTTCTTTTACTGTTTATTTGTGTTGCGGATGTTGAGAATTGGTGCACATGATTCAGAAGCCCTGCGCACCGGTTGGCATTTAATTTGTCTGAAAAGACGAACTCCGCTCTCCGGCGGACCCGGAGATCTGTGGCTGAATAGTGTGCATATTGCGCTGGCCAATCCGATAGATCAAATCACCGGGCCTACGTTTTCGACGACCCCCACCCATACTAAAGTTTGGTACTACAGAAAGTGATATTTCGTAAGTTTTAAGACCATTCAGAGAGAGACTGTCAAAGAATACAGCAAAGAGCTGCTGTTTTTATGAATTTGTTCATGTCTACGTTTATTCAGCACCGCCAGCACTGTTTTTATTGAACACTATTACAAAACATAAAAACGCCAGTCTCCCTACTGGAGGATTCTGCAACTTCGGGCATTTGGACTCTGAAAACGGTCAGAAATTAGGCGTAGACAATATCATTTCCATCATGTCATTAAACATCCATTTTGGTTGAAAATGAAATCATACAATTGATTTATAACACATGCGTACATTCATTGATTAATTGAATATTAAGTGATTTAAGGTTTTCCTAATAATAATTCAACCTGACCCCTGAATCTATAAACTTGCATTTGTGACTTCTGAAAACATTTATGTATCATGAAAAATAAGATATTTCCACCCTACCTTTTTATGATAACCATATGATTTCCCTATCTAAAACAAATCAATCAATGTCAATTATACATAGTATACTCATTTACCTCAAATATGGGTGTGGTGCTAATGACATCTATGTAAAAAAAATATATATATATATATATATACTGCTCAAAAAAATAAAGGGAACACTAAAATAACACATCCTAGATCTGAATGAATGAAATATTCTTATGAAATACTTTTTTCTTTCCATAGTTGAATGTGCTGACAACAAAATCACACAAAAATGATCAATGGAAATCAAATTTATCAACCCGTGGAGGTCTGGATTTGGAGTCACACTCAAAATTAAAGTGGAAAACCACACTACAGGCAGATCCAATTTTGATGTAATGTCCTTAAAGCATGTCAAAATGAGGCTCAGTAGTGTGTGTGGCCTCCACGTGCCTGTATGACCTCCCTACAACGCCTGGGCATGCTCCTGATGAGGTAGGGGATGGTCTCCTGAGGGATCTCCTCCCAGACCTGGACTAAAGCATCCGCCAACTCCTGGACAGTCTGTGGTGCAACGTGGCGTTGGTGGATGGAGCGAGACATGATGTCCCAGATGTGCTCAATTGGATTCAGGTCTGGGGAACGGGCGGGCCAGTCCATAGCATCAATGCCTTCCTCTTGCAGGAACTGCTGACACACTCCAGTCACATGAGGTCTAGCATTGTCTTGCATTAGGAGGAACCCAGGGCCAACCGCAATGGCAGTCAGGCTACCTCTGGCGAGCACAAAGAAATGCCACCCCACACCATGACTGACCCACCGCCAAACCGGTCATGCTGGAGGATGTTGCAGGTAGCAGAACGTTCTCCACGGCGTCTTCAGACTCTGTCACGTGCTCAGTGTGAACCTGCTTTCATCTGTGAAGAGCACAGGGCGCCAGTGGCAAATTTGCCAATCTTGCTGTTCTCTGGCAAATGCCAAACGTCCTGCACGGTGTTGGGCTGTAAGCACAACCCCCACCTGTGGACATTGGGCCCTTACCACCCTCATGGAGTCTGTTTCTGACCGTTTGAGCAGACACATGCACATTTGTGGCCTGCTGGAGGTCATTTTGCAGGGCTCTGGCAGTGCTCCTCCTTGCACAAAGGCGGAGGTAGCGGTCCTGCTGCTGGGTTGTTGCCCCCCTACGGCCTCCTCTACGTCTCCTGATGTACAGGCCTGTCTCCTAGTAGCGCCTCCATGCTCTGGACACTACGCTGACAGACACAGCAAACCTTCTTGCCACAGCTCGCATTGATGTGCCATCCTGGATGAGCTGCACTACCTGAGCCACTTGTGTGGGTTGTAGACTCCGTCTCATGCTACCACTAGAGTCAAAGTACCGCCAGCATTCAAAAGTGACCAAAACATCAGCCAGGAAGCATAGGAACTGAGAAGTGGTCTGTGGTCCCCACCTGCAGAACCACTCCTTTATTGGGGGTGTCTTGCTAATTGCCTATAATTTTCACCTGTTGTCTATTCCATTTGCACAACAGCATGTGAAATGTATTGTCAATCAGTGTTGCTTCCTAAGTGGATAGTTTGATTTCACAGAAGTGTGATTGACTTGGAGTTACATTGTGTTGTTTAAGTGTTCCCTTTATTTTTTTGAGCAGTGTATATTATGAAAACAATATTTTATTGCAAACATTTTAAACAACAACCACTGTTAAACATTTAATTAATATAAGACAAAGTAAGATTCCAAAAGTAGCCGATGGGCAGAGCTCAAGGAAGTAGGCCTGTGTTTTTGAGAGATGGGCCCAGATAGCAGAGGGGTCATAGAAGAGCTCATTGAGCAAAGTGAAACTGTATAATTTGTAGTATATCCAACACGGGTGTGGAGGGTCACCTGCTTGTGAGAATCATCAAAGTGAACTGCCTGGATTTCACTGGTGTATTTGCACAGGTAGTTCTCTGCAAAGTCAATATGCACTCTGATCTCCTCTTTCCGCAGATTCTCTTTTAATTCTCTGTTTGGAGTATTGGTGTCAAATGTTGTATAGGTGTTTCCCCAACTTCTCTTTCAATACCTTGGACAAGTCCTCCAGTAGAATCTGCAGTGTGCCACACCTTTTCTTTTACTGTCATATGTACAGTGAACTTCTACATGTTTCCCTCTTTGTTTTTCTTCTCTCTCTCCCTCTTCAGCTTTGTTTTTCCACTCAAAACCACCATGTCTGCTCACCAGCATCAAAGTCAGATGTTTAAGCTCTTTTGCTTGACAAAGGGAGAACTCTCTGTACATGCACACAAAGACTCAATAAGGTTCTCAATGTCTCTGCAGCTCATCACTTCGTGCTACTGTAGTTTTCTGTCATGAACTGGAGGTTCCCATGGGTTTGCCGAGGCATGTGTCCCTATCCTGGACTGTTGTCTTGACAACCCAAAAAGGACGTATTTGCAGAATTCATAGTAGGACGTTTGGATCTCTGAATATTCCCTCTTAAACTTCTGATAAAGGCTCCGAATTGTGCCGTTCAAGAAGCGCTTCTGCTTTTTCTTCTTGTTCCCTGTTAGTGTGTCCCTTTCCCCTGCTGTTGCTCTACTGTTGAAATCGCATTCATATAAATCTAGTGATTTTCTCTTCTGTGGCTGTGCTAATTCTGTTACGCTGCTTTTTCCTGTAGTATTGAATACTTGTTTGGCCTGTTTTCATTTAACCTCATTGCTTTTGCTGATAATCCAAATTCTCAGTTTGTGGCTTTGGGGTTTGACCGGGCCATACTTTCTCAGGCTGAGCAATTTTTGAAGCCACTTGTTTGTCCTTGGCACTGCACATGTTTTCATACCTTTGTTTTAACTCTGCAATGAAGGCATTTTGAAACAATAAAATCCTCAAGTTCTTCGGGGGTTCCCTTCATTTGCTGTTTTGTCTTTGGGGAATCTTCTCTCCTTTTTCAGTCAATCATACCTTTTTTTTTGTATTTCTCAGCTTTCCGTAAAGCATTATCAAGTTTGACATTTGTCATGCAAAGATCTTTATGTTTTTTTAAGTTAGGAGCAGGTATGTTGGCATGTATCAGGGGCAGGTAAGTTAGTGGCAGGTATGTTGGCATGTATCAGGGGCAGGTAAGTTAGGAGCAGGTATGTTGGCATGTATCAGGGGCAGGTAAGTTAGGAGCAGGTATGTTGGCCTGTATCAGGGGCAGGTAAGTCAGGAGCAGGTATGTTGGCCTGTATCAGGGGCAGGTAAGTTAGGAGCAGGTATGTTGGCCTGTATCAAGGGCAGGTAAGTTAGGAGCAGGTATGTTGGCCTGTATCAGGGGCAGGTAAGTTAGGAGCAGGTATGTTGGCCTGTATCAGGGGCAGGTAAGTTAGGAGCAGGTATGTTGGCATGTATCAGGGGCAGGTAAGTTAGGAGCAGGTATGTTGGCCTGTATCAGGGGCAGGTAAGTTAGGAGCAGGTATGTTGGCCTGTATCAGGGGCAGGTAAGTTAGGGGCAGGTATGTTGGCATGTATCAGGGGCAGGTAAGTTAGGGGCAGGTATGTTGGCATGTATCAGGGGCAGGTAAGTTAGGGACAGGTAAGTTAGGAGCAGGTATGTTGGCCTCATGTTCTGGCTGCAAGTCATCTGGTGACTGAGGTGATGTGTTTCCTGATATGTTGGTCTCCATTGCAACTGTTCTCTTTAAAGTCTGTCTTCTATTCCGTTGGTTGCATTTCCATTGACATCTCTTGCTTCTTTGTTCTTACTTTGTAAGCTCAGAGATAGATTTCACTTCTCCATTCTCTTTTTTCTTCCAGTATCTCTCCCTGGCTTTTTGCAGATGTTCCTGGAATTGTATAGGTTCATTTTTTATTTTGTTTCTACAGTATGTCTGTGACCTCTGTGCTGTTTTGTGTAATCTTCTAAAAACAAAAGTAAATACTACTTAGTTTTCAACTTGTGCACACCTTGGAACATTTTATAGATTAAATGCATTTAAAACATGATTAAATAAGCCTAAAGTAAAAAACTAATAACAGAATGAATTTGTCATTTCCACCACATTCTGTCATTTATTTCCACCACAGTTAAGTTTGATGGAAATTACTGATGGAAATGAGGCTTCTAGTTTTTGGAGAAAAATTACAGGCTGTTCAGCATGGTTTGGCTAGTATTACAACTAGCGTATAGTTTACACCAAATACATCAAATGTACACATTCAAACAAAATTCTACCACAATTTAAAGAAATGATAGCCTGTTTGGAAATGACTGACATATTTTTCTTCAACTTTTGGACATCACATCTGGAACAACTGTTTGCTGCAGCCATGTGCTTCAGTGTCACCATACGTGTCCATGGTAACCACATTAACATTCTCTTGAAAAAAACTTTCTTAATGAGGAATTTGTCCTCTGATGGAAATGACACCACTGCCAAGACAGGTATATTTTGGTGTAAAAAACTAACAATATACGGCATACTCACAAATATTGATATAGATTTTATTTCGTTGACTCTTTCTTTTCTCTAGTAGATAACATGGAATGTGTAATTATTTATGCTTTCTCATAGAAAAAAACATAGTAGAAGCTCAAAGGTCTGGGTCGGGGACAAGGGCAAAACAGTGATGTTCGAGTAGCAAAATAAGTTGATAGAGAGGTGTTAAAAAAGTCTGAGGTGATTGTAGTGTGAACTTAACATACAAATGACCTATTTTTATTATTGAAAAAAAAATCCTAAACATGTACCCGAGGACATAGAAATGCCAGGAGTTACAGAATCACCCTATAATGACTACCCAGGTGTATTGATATCCCTGCGTTTCTATTACTGTTAGCAGCTCATCGCGTCTATTTGAATTAGTATTGAGGAATATTTCACTTTCTTTGGACATAGGAACAACATACATTTGTTGTGGGACTCGAGTTTCGCCATCAGGTGGAAGACTGTGTCCCCTCTCTGGTCAGTCTCACCAGAGGAAAGGAAGGACCCTCTGCTGCTCTCTCCCTCCCTGCTGATGTGACTAATGCCGAGTTCAAAACAACAGGCAACTCGGAAATCTTTGACTTCCGAGCGTTCAAGACAACTGGGGGAAAAAAATTGATCCGGATGGGAAAAATAGTTTGGAGCGGTCATCCAAGTCGGAAACTCACACATCTTTCTAGAAATCCGAATTGAAGATCACTCATTGACCTCGTTTTTTTTCAGAGAACCCAGTTGTCTCGATAGCACCATGACCATCAGATTCAGGTCCCATCAGTCCAGTAAAATAAAAAGCAAATTATTTGAAAATTATTTCAATTTATGCTCGCACTTGCGAGCTTTCCCTCACAAGTGCTACACCAACTGATCTATTTTATTATCAAAGCTTGAGTTTAAAAAAATATATATAATATGGTCTGAGAAGAACAATATTGGCAGGCCAGGCATATAGCCAATATGCAGTGATAATGTACTAGGCCTACAGCACAAACCTCATTCCTACAGAACTGTTTTGATTAGGTTAATGTTCCATTTTTTAAGTCATCTTTTTTAAAAAAATCTGGGCGGTAGATCTCGGCTTGCTTTTTGACTCCGAAAGTGATCTTGACTCAGAAAAGGTTGGCGACCACTGCTCTAGCTCTTCACTCCCCTCTCTTCCTCCTCACTCTCTCCAGCTCAGCCCCAGTGTCTGAGCAATGAAGGAGAAGACGTGTGTATCCTCCAGGATTGTCTTAGTGGTAGGCTTTCCCGCCCCGTGCCCACTGCGGGTGTCTACCCGAACCATAAGAGGCTGGGCCTGCCCGGGGCTGTTGCCCACACCGTGCTGCAGTGTGGCACAGTACTTCAGGGTGTGGAGGGGCACCACCCGGTCGTCATGGGCACCAGTCAGTAGGAGCATGGCAGGGTAGGCAGCGCCAATGTGAGGTGGAGGGGGGAGGTTATGGAGAGGGGAGTACCTGAGGGTGAGTGGAGGGAGAAAGAGATAATTGAGTTCTATTTATTGTACAAACTACATGCAGAGCTATAATGTGGCGTCCAATGCATTTGTGTTTATGTTCAGTATGAGTTGTATGTTAAGTGTGTGATTTGAGTACACCAGACTTACTTGATGAACCATTTGAACTGCTCAGGGTGGTCTGCACAGCCGTAGTCAGTGGTCCAGGCATGGCCGATGGTAAACTTGTGGAACTTGAGCATGTCCATCACCCCAACCTTAGCCACAGCACAGCCAAACAGGTCCGGACACTGATTCACACACGCCGCTGGGTTTGAAAGTGTGCGTGTGTGTGTGTGTGTGTGGACCCAGAGACATGACTCTCTCTGTGTGAGAGAGAGAGATAGAAAGACATGTCTTACACTTGTTATATGATTAATTACACTTCTAAAACATACCCAACTCACTCTCACACCCACACCCACACCCACACTCACACTCACACTCACACTCACACTCACACCCACACCCACACCCACACCCACACCCACACCCACACCCACACCCACACCCACACTCACACTCACACTCACACTCACACTCACACACACACACACACACACACACACACACACTTTCCTAAATGGCCATAGACACCAGTAGGATTGTAAAACATTTGCCTGCCGACAGTACTTAGCACCACTGAACAGTGTGACTGGCTTATACGTGGATGTATGGGGAAAAAAATCCCTATTAAAAGTGAAGTTGTGAAGTTGTTTGCCACTGACAACAGTCGGTAAGTTCATCACCACCGGGTTGGCATGCAACAGGTACCGCTTTTGTTCTAGCAAATGAAGGAACAGGTGTGATAAATACCTATCAGCAATCTATCGGCTGTGAGATTCTCCATGTGTTTCAGGCTATAGAGAGAGAGAGACCTGTCTTACACTTAAACATACCTGACTCACTCTTTGACACGCACACACACACACACACACACACACACACACACACACACACACACACACACACGCACACGCACACACGCACACACATGCTCGCACACGCATGCTCGCACACGCACACACACACAACAGCAACATCCAACCTATCCTGAATAGCCACTTAAAATAAGGAAGTACTCTTTAGTTGGATTTGTACAATGCAATATGGTTGGCAGTCTTTTAAAATGAAGTAGCTAACTACTGTTTAATATGCTGTGTAATCACTGAATTAATTGTAGCTAAGTAGAAAAATACTATTTGATGGACTTAACATTAACAATTATACTGAAGATCTAAAACATTTAAGGAGAATGCGGTTATGATTGACCGAACTAGGAGACAATTTAGAAAGATGGCCTTAAATGCCATCCCCTCTCCATACCCACGAGCAGTCCCCCGTTGGAGGCGCTGTTGATGGCTATGCGGCTGGCTATGGTGTAGTTCTCCTGGATCAGATACTCTGCTGCACACCGGAAGTCATCAAAGCAATTCTGCTTGTTCCCCAGGGTACCACCTAGACAGAAGAAGGAATTCAACTCTAGAAGGGATACTGCCATAGTCCATAGATCACATGCCATTTAGCAGACACTTTTCCACACTATCCTGGCCTTGCAAGCACCATGATCTGCCAACTAAGCTACAGAGAGACTGGGGCCGAGTATCAACAGTCATAGCTACAATAGTTTCCATTGCTCATCTTATCCCCCCCCCCAAGATTCACAGGTGAAGGCAAAACAGTGGAAAGCTGTGCTAGTGAATATAAAACTAGCGAATCACAGCCCCCAGCCTGTTGCTTTATTTAACCTATTTCTATGCGTCTTTGGGTGGGGAAGATACAGTACCTTTGGGCCAGGTCTGTCCGTACTCCCCTCCTCCTCAGATGTTGGCTATAGCCAGGATTCCCCCCAGGTGTCTGACAAACAGCAGGTATGGAACACTGACAGAGCGAGAGAGACAGCGAGGGGAGGGGTGATGGACAGGTGTCACTCAAATCACACCGACTCAGAATACGGGTCACTTGGATGAATTCTATACTTGTGAATTCCTGGAGGGGAAAGATTCATCATGTTCTGTTGGAGGTCCATGCGTTGTGATACCAACTTGTAGTATGGTTGGATAGAGTGCTCAAAGCCTCCATATCCGTACAGGAAGACAGGGTGTGATCAGTCCTTCTTAAGACCCAGGGCGTGCACCAGGAACATGGGGATTTTAGTTCCATCCTTACTGGGGTAAAACCCCTGAAACACACAGCAATATTGTCATAGTGAAAGTGTCAAGATACTGTTAAGTAGTTGTAATCTGCTGTTGTCTTACCTGGTTGGTCTCATAGTCCTCCTGTTGAATACCCTTCACCTCCACCTGTCTGAACACTGTGGGTTCTGGAGACGCCTGGCTCAGGTCACAGTGGTAAATCACACCTGGGAAAGACATGACACATAGGGGTTAGAGGTCCTAGAGAGGTCAAAGGTTATAGATAATAAGGACGTTGGCAGGGAGGGTACCCAAACAGTGGTATTGAAAGCTAGTCTTCCTTTGTGTTGAATGTAAGCCACTCCATACTAACAGTGTGAATATTAACCCTAATGCCAATGGAAATCCCATATCCTTTTCATGTCTAACACCACAAAATAAGTTGACTATCCCCTAGGAGACAATCCAGTACCTGGCGTGGTGAAGGAGGTGAACTTGTAGAAGAAGTCGGAGTGTTTCTTCTTACAGCTGAGGCTCACCACAGTGCCCACATCCAGAGGCAGATCTCTGACCAGACCACCAGTGGACAGCTCATACAACTGCAGGATGTCCTTCACGTCATGGACATAGTTGACCAGCAGGTGGAGCTGGTTCACACAGGCCACAGAGCCTATAAGGAAGACAGACAATTCTTACATGTAGGCTACTTGGGTTCCTTCTGAGCATATCAACACGTCTAGAATCAGTTTTTTTCTGTTTAAAACTTGAACCATTGACAGCTAAATAATGAAACTGGCCTTGGATTATAAGGAAGGCATAACGCAACAATAACCTGACATATATAGGATCCAATTTCATGGCAAATTATTGCAAGGGGGATGCAATTTCTGTTTTGTTTTGCAATGTTGAAGTACACTGTGTTAGGTATTCTTCACACGCTGTTCTTTCTCTCGTCCAATAGATGGCAGTCTGCATTTTTGTAATTGTAGTACAGCATGGGACACAGACTTCCTGTTTAACTCCTTTCCCCTCTCAAATGGACTTTGTCTAAGACACAGCAACTACACTGGATATTCTAGTATAGGGAGTTCAACCAAAACGAAGAAGTGCAATGCTAGTAAGTCAAGTCGAGTATAAATAGAACACATGTCAATAATGTAGCTTGAATTTGCTGATTTCCAACAGTGTGCGTATGTACAGTACATGCTGTTAACGTTATACTCGTGTGTGTGTATTGTTCTAGGAATGGCGAGAGATAGAGAGAGCCACACACCCACGGCCCTTAATACACTGAGCATACATCGCAAACCACCTGGTAGATCCTCCTAAAACCGTCAAAGCACACCCTCAACCACAGATACGGCAGTAAACATCTGTGGCCCCACTTCCAGTACTGACTCAAATCTCTCAGCTAACAGAATGATAGGCAGATGACACACCACTGCTCTAATGATATTAGTCAATATGGTACCAATATGGTTTGGCGAAGAACATCCTTGTGGTACGTAAAAGGCACAAACTTTAAATGAGAGGTAACTCACATATGACCTGTTCCTGCCCGACTACATTGAAGACGCGTGCCAGATCTTACAATGCCTGGAAGTATGGGCTGAAAAAAATGGCTTGCTACGTCGCAAACATCTTGCAGGTGATAGATTTTAAAACGTGATTCATTGAGACAAAGTTCCCGTACCTGCAAAGTTGCATGCTACGACGAAAGTGGGTTAACCAAGACCACGAAGTTTCCACTCACTGTGGTTGATAGACTGGCACATAAATATTCAAATCTAAAAAGTGAAACTTGGCAAGTAGCCTGACCATACCAAACTTATTTTACCTCCTTTAGCGGTCTCCAACCCTGATCCTGGATACTCACACAGAAACTCAAATTTGAGTTTCAACCCAGCACGAAAAACACATTTGGCTTATCACCATCAGCATGATTAGGTCATTAGGTCATATCAGTTGTTTAAGAGGTGGGCTGGAACAAAATCCTGCACACCCTGTAGGTCTCCAGAACCAGGGTTGGATACCACTGCTCAGCTTTCTCTTACCCAGGACGTCTTTGTCGTGCTGGGGTAGATAGGTCCTCCAGTGCTCCTTGTTTGGTGTCTCCAGGTCAATGTTGATCAGGCAGTAGCGAGGGGTGTCCAGGTTGGTGCGGAAGGTGAACACACTGCCCTCGTTGGTGATGTAAGAGTACTGCGCCTCAAAGTTGTGCACCAGCTTCACCCAAGGCAGCAGGTCTATAGGTACAGATGCAGTCAAATATATTGGCACACAAGCAACATACAAGCGAGTGCAATAGAGCAGAATGTAGTTGAATGGCCATATTTACCCTGTAGCAAACTTGCCACAGGTGAGATAAAGTTCGAGTAAATGACAATCCCTTTCCTCCAACCACATTAACTTGTGAATAATTTAGTCCAGGCCATTTTTTTTTACTTTGATGTGAAAAATCTCATTCAGTTTTGATGTATTTTTCTTGGTCCTGTGCAGTTGGAAATCAAATACCAAATGTTTTACATTTATTCTGGAAGAAATAGTGAATCGTGCAAATACATTTGACTGCATCTGTACAGGACAATAAGAGCTAGAATTGAGACACACCTATGACGTCAGTTATTCATACAGGGTCTGATTAAAATGGTAGGGACAGACCTGTGATGCCATTGGGTAGCTTCTCCAGGTCACAGTACCACAGCTGGTTGAATGGCTCACAGCCTTCTGTGATGTTGAGCACTGCATACCTGCCGTCACCCGACACCTGGAGAGAGCGAGAGAGAAAGAAGATGCGGGGAGACAGAGAGTAAGATTGTGAGAGAGGGGGACAAGGAGGGTGAGTGAGAAATACAAATCATTTGACGCTTTAGCACTAGCTGATGCTATCCCTACATGAACAATGCAAGTCATTACTTACAAACTGAGATCATAAGATCGATCCGGGATTGAGAAAGAGTCAAACAAGGTGGAGGAGAGAAGTGAGGGAGATGAGAAAAAGTGTGACAGTGTAATAGCAGTAGATTCATATGGAGAATGTGGTGGACAACAGGTGAGAAATGTAAAGAAAAAACATTCTCTTTAAACTCACTGTTACTCCACTGTGCCATTTTGGATGGTCAGGAAACTCAGCCACCAGGATGTCCTCTGATTGGTTGGTGCCGATCACATGGTTGTAGAGTTTCTGATTGAGGTTGGATGTGGTCTCTGTGCCTGTGGAGCAATGCAGAAAGCTGTGTGTTTTTCAACGTGTCTCTGCACTTGTACAGTAGGTACAGTGCATTCAGAAAGTATTCAGACCCCTTCCCTTTTCCCACATTTTGGTACGTTACAGCTTTATTCTAAAATGGGTCAAATAAAATAAAATCCTCATCAATCTGCACACAATACCCCATAATGGCAAAGTGAAAACAGGTTTTAAGAAATGTTTGCAAATGTATTAAAATTAAAAAACAAATTATTGACATAACTATTCAGGCCCTTTGTTTTCAGACTCGAAATTGAGCTCAGGTGCATCCTGTTTCGAATGATCATTCTTGCGATGTTTCTTTCTACAACTTGGAGACCACCTGTGGTCAATTCAATTGATTGGACATGATTTGGAAAGGCACACATCTGTCTATAGAAGGTCCTACAGTTGGTCCCACATGTCAAAGAAAAAGATAAGCCATTAAGTCGAAGGAATTGTCCATTGAGCTCAGAGACAGGAATGTAAAAGAGTCACAGATCCAGGGAAGGGTACCAAAAAATGTCTGCAGCATTGAAGGTTCCCAAGAAGACAGTGGCCTCCATCATTCTTAAATGGAAGAAGTTTGGAACCACCAAGACACTTTCTAGAGCTGGCCGCCCAATCAAACTGAGTAGTTGGGGGAGAAGGGCCTTGGTCAGGGAAGTGACCAAGAATCTCTGACAGAGCTCTAGAGTTCCTCTGTGGGGATGGGAGAACCTTCAAGAAGGACAACAATCTTTGCAGCACTCAACCAATCAGGCCTTTATGGTAGAGTGGCCAGATGGAAGCCACTCCTCAGTAAAATGCACATGACAGCCTGCTTGGAGTTTGCCAAAAGGCACCTAAAGGACTCTCAGACCATGAAAAACAAGCTGCTCTGGTCTGATGAAACCAAGATTGAACTCTTTGGTCTGAATGCCAAGCGTCATGTTTGGAGGAAACCTGGCATTATCCATAGGGTGAATGCTGTGGGAATGTTTTTCAGAGGCAGGGACAAGGAGACTAGTCAGGATCGAGGGAAAGATGAACGAAGCAAAGTACAGAGAGATCCTTGATGAAAACCTGCTCCAGAGCGCTCAGGACCTCAGACTGGGGAGGAGGTTCACCTTCCAACAGGACAATGACCTTAAGCACACAGCCAAGACAACGCAGGAGGTGGCTTCGGGACAAGTCTCTGAATGTCCTTGAGTGGCCCAGCCAGAGCCCGGACTTGAACCTGATTGAACATCTCTGGAAAACCTGACAGAGCTTGAGAGGATCTGCAGAGAAGAATGGGAGCAACTCCCCAAATACAGGTGTGCCAAGCTTGTAGCATCATACCCAAGAAGACTCAAGGCTGTAATCACTGCCAAAGGTGCTTCAACAAAGTATTGAGAAAAGGGTCTGAATTCTTATGTAAAAGGGATATTTCAGTTTTTGCTTTGTCAGAGGAGTGATCAGGAAAAACAATTGAATCAATTTTAGAATAAGGCTGTAACGTAACAAAGTGCAAAAAGTCAAGATGTCTGAATAATTTCTGAATGCACTGTATACTATGTTGTACTGTATACAGTAGATTTCGTGTGTGTGTGTGTGTGTGTGTGTGTGTGTGTGTCTCACCATCAGCCTTGCCGCCCTGCCGGGGGTAACAATCATAAAACACCCCGCGGGAATCGTGGGTCCAGGCCAGGCAGCTGAACTTCACCCTGTCCAGGACATCAGGCAGCGTCATGAGGTCATCAGCCTTTAGGAAGTGCACCGTCACCCAGTCGGAGCCACTGGAGCTCAGGCCATACGCAAAGTACTCGCACTCATCTGACAAGCGCCCCACTGAAAGGAGAAGGAGAGTGAGGTAAGGAGAGAGGAAAAGGAAAAATAGATATTACATTGTGTGATATTATAATGTATAATGTAAAGTGGGCCTATCATTTGTGTTTTTTAGCAATATACTCCACCTTTGTCACAGCAATAAAATCTAATAATGTCAATTGCTTTACAAGAGAGGAGGAGGAGGAATTGTGAGGACTCCGATTGAGACATACACGCAAATACACTATAAAACGTTGTATTACAGTAATCAGCTCACTCTTCAAGGCTACAGTACCATCCGCAGACAGTGTGTTTGGGTCAAAGAAGACTGTGGCTGGTCCGTCCAGAGAGTCCTGCACACAGAGCGCATCCTGGTTCTGCAGGCCCTGGTTATGGAAGTAGAAATACCTATCGACCGAGGAAACCAGTTATATTTGTTCCACCATGGAGAACATCATCCTGTTGGAATGTAAATATTTGCCCCAGTCTAAGGTAGCTTGCACTCTGAAGCAGGTTCTCGTCAAGGATTTGCCTGCATTTGGCTCCATTCATTGTTCCCTCTAGCCCTACCAGTCTTCCAGTCCCTGCCACTGAAAAACATCCCCATAGCATGATGCTGTCACCACCATGCTTCACGGTAGGTTTGGTGTTAGACAGGTGATGCCTGGTTTTCTCTAGACATAGCGGTTTACGTTGTCGTCTCATCAGACCACAGAATCTTTTGCCTTATGCTCGCAGTCTTTCACATGAATTTTTACAAACTCCAGGCGTGCTGTTATGTGCCTTTTTCTCAGGAGTTGCTTCAGTCTGCTCACTCACCTATAAAGCCCAGATTGGTGAAGTGCTGTTGAGACTGGTGTCCTTCTGGCTGGTACTCCCATCTCAACCAAAGAACTCTGTCATTTCGTCAGTGGTCAACGGGTTCTTGGTCACCTCCCTGACCATGGTCCTTCTTCCCCAGATGCTCAGTTTGGTCAGAAAGCCAGCTTTAGGGAGAGTCTGGGTAGTGCCAAGGCTGAGGAGTAAGTTTCACACATGCAGTTATTGCGTAGTGCCCTCTCTTTTTGTGCATTTTCTTGGAAATAAGTGTGCAGGCTTTTGTTCCAGCTCAGCACTGAATCCTTTTGATTAGTCCTTAACTTGTTGACGCCACCCATCCCGGTAGCGGGATAATTGTCCTCAGCAACCGCTGAATAGCATAGCGCCACAGTCAAATAATATTACTAAAAAATATTCATATTCATGAAATCACAAGTGCAATATTGCAAAACACAGTTTAGCCTTTTGTTAATCCACCTGTCATCTCAGATTCCAAGCGTTTGTGTAAGTTTATCGATAGCATAACATAACATTATGTACACTAAGCATTAAGTAGCTAGGTCACGAAAATCAGAAAAGCAATCAAAAAAAATTGTTTACATTTGATGATCTTTGGATGTTTTCACTCACGAGACTCCCAGTTACACAACAAATGTTCCTTTTGTTCCATAAAGATTATTTTTATACCCAAAATACCGACGTTTGTTTGTCGCGTTGTGTTCAGAAATCCACAGGAAAGAGCGGTCACGACAACGCAGATGTATATTCCAAATAATATCCATAATGTCCACAGAAACATGTCAAACGTTTTTTATAATCAATCTTCAGGTTGTTTTAAAAATATATATTCGATAATATATCAACCAAGTGTGTAGCTTTTTCAATAGGACCGGGAGGAACAATGGCCGCTTTACTCTATAGCGCAAAACTCACTCTGAGAGCCCCCACCTATCCACATACGCAATGTGATCTTTCACGCTCATTTTTAAAAATAAAGCCTGAAACTATGTCTAAAGACTGTTGACACCTCAGGGAAGCCATAGAAAAAGGAATATGGTTGATATCCCTTTAAATGCAGGATAGGCATGCATAGGAACAGAGAGGTTTCAAAATAAGAGGCACTCCCTGATTGGATTTTCCTCAGGCTTTCACCTGCAATATCAGTTCTGTCATACTCACAGACAATATTTTTACAGTTTGGGGAACTTTAGAGTTTTCTATCCTAATCTGACAATTATATGCATATTCTAGTTTCTGGGGCTGAGAAATAGGTTGTTTCAAATGGGTACTTTTTTAGCCAAAAACGAAAATACTGCCCCCTACACTCAACAAGTTAAACTGCTTTCTAACCGGTTTCCTCTCTTGTAGCGGCAGCTGTATTTTAGTTCCTAATCTGTTTATTTCCCATAGAGAACGACAGAGGCCTTTAGTGGCCAAAAGGCAGTATGAGCATGGACAGGACCACGGAGGGCTTCCACCATTTTAATGGAGTCAACTGGGTGGGGCTTACAACTTCATTGGCTGATCCCTCCTGGTGACAAAGATGAGTCCTCTATCTCGATGTTGCTTCCTCTCTTGTAGGAGCAGTTGTAGTGATGGGCTTTCTGAAGGCTTCTGTGCTTTCAACAAATTGTGCCAAAAAACGACTGATTACCCGGACAACGCAGCTAAAGACCGCGCCGCACTCACAGGAAAACACACTGCAGCTCCAAATTCGCCCCGTTAATTAAAATCACAATTTAACCATCTATTTTTGTGACTACCTGGACCTACCAATTTCTTTATAAGTATTGAAACCAAACCATATGGATTTGAATTAAAATTATTTGAATAAGCTTGAAAATGTGACTGTAAAGAAGCGGACATCATTTCAAAATAGGCTACATATCATATTAAACAGCACATAAACAATCTAAATAGGTCAGAAACCAGACAGGGAGCCTAAGAAGGAATGATAATGAATTATTTAGGCTATATAATTGCAATTATTTCAAGGCTATAGCAAGTAGTGTAAAGTACTTAAGTAGTACTTTCAAGTATTTTTTTTTATTATCCTTACTTCACTATTTATATTTTTGACAGTCTTTTACTTTACTAAATTCCCCCCCAAAATTATATACTTTTTACTCCATACATTTTCCTTGACACCCAAAAGTACTTGTTACATTTTGAATGCTTTGCAGGAAATTCACACACTTATCAAGAGAACATCCCTGGTCATTCCTACTGCCTCTGATCTGACGGACTCACTAAACACATGCTTCGTCCGTAAATTAAAATAAACAAGAAAATTAGGCCGTCTGGTTTGCTTAATATAAGGAATTTTATATTATTTACACTTTTACTTTTGATACTTAAGTATATTACAAAACAAATACTTTTAGACTTTTACTCAAGTAGTATTTTACTGGGTGACTTTTACTTTTACTTGAGTCATTTTCTATTAAGTTATCTTAACTTTTACTCAAGTATGAGAAGTGGGTACTTTTTGCACCACTGGCTATAGCCTACAAAGAAATACATTGAAGCATTTGCGAGACAATTTGCTGGTAGGGACATAAAGCCCTCAGCATTTAAACAATATTTTGTTATATTAAATCATTATAGTCTACAACATGCGCAAATATTTTTTTTATTTAACTAGGCAAGTCAGTTAAGAACAAATTCTTATTTACAGTGACGGCCAAACCCTAACGACGCTGGGCCAATTGTGCGCCGCCCTATGGAACTCTGCCAGATTTGATACAGCCTGGAATCGAACCACGGTCTGTAGTGACACCTCTAGCACTGAGATGCCTTGCCTTAGACTGCTGTGCCACTCAGGAGCTGTGACTTGCTTAGAATTAAATACAAATTAAATGAAAAATGACTTATTAGTGCCTTTTTGAATTTTTAAAATGAGACATGAGTTTGGCCAGTCTTTGTCTTCAGGCTCATGCGATGGTGCCTGGAGAGACGGCCAGCAGTGGAGAATGCTAGGAGAATGCTTTGGTAGCCTATAATCAATTGGAATACCAGATTAGCATTTTACATTATGCTTCCATTTTTTGCATTCAAGAGTACTATTTTTCAAAAGCTGAATCTACAGTTTGCCATGATTTAAGATGCTGAAGATGGAAGCTATACTACATAAAACAAAATATTTGAACAATTGTGCAGAAAAAAATAGGATCTGACCTCGTACCCTCACATCCTTGAAAGTATCATAGGTCTGTCTCTACCTGCTAAGTAGGTAGGTTAGGTAGCGGCAACAAACAATGACAGACAGAATTGTTGTTTTTCTTCATAAAATGAGCTAAATAGGACAGGTAAATCTCCCTTGTCTCACATACCCATAAAATACAGTATACAACAATCAACGTCTTATACAGTACCAGTTTAAGGTTTGGACACACCTCCTCATCCAAGGGTTTTTCTTTAATTGTACTATTTTCTACATTGTAGAATAATAGTGAAGATATCAAAACTATGAAATAACACATATGGAATCATGTAGTAACCAAGAAAAAGTGAAACAAATCAAAATATATTTTAGATTCTTCAAAGTAACCACCCTTTGCCTTGACAGCTTTGCACACTTTTGGCATTCTCTCAACCAGCTTCATGAAGTAGTCACCTGGAATGCATTTCAGTTAATAGGTGTGTGTTGTTAAAAGTTAATTTGTGCGTTAATAATGCGTTTGAGCCAATCAGTTGTGTTGTGACATGGTAGGGGTTGTATACAGAAGACCAAGTCCATATTATGGTAAGAACAGCTCAAATAAGCAAAGGGAAATGACAGTGCATCATTACTTTAAGACATGACGGTCAGTCAATCCGGAGAATTTCAAGAACTTTGAACTTTTCTTCAAGTGCCTTCTTAAAAACCATCAATCGCTATGATGAAACTGGCTCTCATGAGGACAGCCACAGGAAAGGAAGACCCAGAGTTACCTCTGCTGCAGAGGATAAGTTCATTAGAGTTACCAGCCTCTGAAACAGCAGCCCAAATAATTGCTTCACATAGTTCAAGTAACGGACACATCTCAACATCAAGTGTTCAGAGGAGACTGCGTGAATCAGGCCTTCATGGTCAAATTGCTGCAAAGAAACCACTACTAAAGGACACCGATAAGAAGAAGACTTGCTTGGGCAAAGAAACACGAGTAATGGACATTAGAACAGTGAAAATCTGTCCTTTAATCTGATGAGTCCAAATTTTGTATTTTTGGTTCCAACCGCTGTCTTGTGAGATGCAGAATAGGTGAATGGATGGTGTGGTTCATACTGTGAAGCATGGAGGAGGAGGTGTGATGGTGTGGGGGTTCTTTGCTGGTGACACTGTCAGTGATTTATTTAGAATTCAAGGCACACTTAACCAACATGGCTACCACAGCATTTTGCAGCGATATGCCATCCCATCTGGTTTGTGCTTAGTGGGACTGTCAACAGGACAATGACCCAACACACCTCCAGGCTGTGTAAGTGCTATTTGACCAAGAAGGAGAGTGATGGAGTTGTAAGGGTTGATGAACTGGTGGCAGTGAAGTCAGACGCAGGAGAGCAGAAATAGCTAATAGCCGGAGTAGTTTAATTTCAAAACCAACGGCAAATAAAAAATAACCTACATGGGTACAAAACCCGACGCGCACCAGTAACATAGTGCACAAACACTTACAGACAAACAATTCCAAAACAAAGACATGGGGGGAACAGAGGGTTAAATACACAACACTTAATGAGGGAAATGGAAACCAGGTGTGTAGGAAAACAAGACAAAACAAATGGAAAATGAAAAGTGGATCGACGATGACTAGAAGACCGGGGACGCCGACCGCCGAACACCGCCCGAAAAGGAGAGGAAACGACTTCGGTGGAAGTCGTGACAGGAGTGCTGCATCAGATGACCTGGCCTCCACAATCACCCGACCTCAACCCAATTGAGATGTTTTGGGATGAGTTGGACCGCAGAGTGAAGGAAAAGCAGCTAACAAGTGCTCAGCATACATGAGAACTCCTTCAAGATGGTTGAAAAAGCATTCCAGGTGAAGCTGGTTAAGAGAATGCCAAGGGTGTGCAAAGCTGTCATCAAGGCAAAGGGTGGCTGCTTTTATTTTATTTATTTATTTGACCTTTATTTAACCAAGCAAGTCAGTTAAGAACAAATTCTTATTTTCAATGACGGCCTAGAAACAGTGGGTTAACTGCCTGTTCAGGGGCAGAACGACAGGTTTGTACCTTGTCAGTTCGGGGGCTTGCAACCTTCCGGTTACTAGTCCAACGCTCTAACCACTAGGCTACCCTGCCGCCCCACTAGGCTACCCTGCTTTGAAGAATCTCAAATATAAAATATACTGTATTTTGATTTGTTTAACACTTTTTTGGCTACTACATGATTCCATATGTGTTATTTCATAGTGTTGATGTCTTCACTATTATTCTACAATGTAGAAAATAGTAAAAATAAAGAAAAACCCTTGAATGAGTAGATGACTGGTTACTGTCTATACACACACAGGACAATTACAATATGATACACACTAGGCATCAAAAGGAAGACCATATGCTATCCTGGGTACTTTCATCTCACCCACGTATTGTATGTAGTCTTATGACTCACTTTTGAGACATGCTACTAATTAGCTATTTTTATAGTGAGAACTTCACACTGCCTATGGAGTTTCTATGTTTCAAATTCTTACCAAGTTGCATATAGTAAGTACCTGAGGACCATACCGTGGACAAGCTTATGCCACGAAGCTAGCACCAGTTAGCCGTGAGCCAGGCGCATCTCCCGGCCAGCAAACTAAATGCTACAATACCTCTTTCGCCATCTGGCTTGGATTCTCTGTCGACACGGCGCCCCGCCGCACCACCACGACGGGTCTGCCGACGAATACTCCATCCTCTGTGCCTTTCATTTGGCTCCCGTCGGAGGGCTACTAACTTTAAACGCCTTGTCGCCTGCTAGCGTAGTGGCGGGTTCCCTGTTCCATCTACTGCTGCCCCATGGACACTATGATCACTTGGCTACATAGCTGATGCCTGCTGGACTGTCCATTAATCACGGTACTCCATTCTGTATATTTATTTTTTTATCTGTCGGCCCCAGCCGCGAACTCAGGCTCTGTGTGTAGTTAATCCGACCCTCTCTGCCTAGTCATCGGCATTACCTGCTGTTGTTATGTTAGCTGATTAGCTGTTGTTGTCTCACCTGTTGTTTTAGCTAGCTCTCCCAATCAACACCTGCAATTACTTTATGCCTCGCTGTATGTCTCTTTCAAATGTCAATATGCCTTGTATACTGTTGTTCAGGATTAGTTACCATTGTTTTTGTTTACAATGGAGCCCCTAGTTCCACTCTTCATACCTCTGATACCTCCTTTGTCCCACCTCCCACACATGCGATGACCTCACCCATTACAACCAGCATGTCCAGAGATTCAACCTCTCTTATCATCACCCAGTGCCTGGGCTTACCTCTGCTGTACCCACACCCCACCATACCCCTGTCTGCGCATTATGCCCTGAATATATTCTACCATGCCCAGAATTCTGCTCCTTTTATTCTTTGTCCCCAACGCTCTAGGCGACCAGTTTTGATGGCCTTTAGCCGCACCCTCATACTACTCCTCCTCTGTTCCGCGGGTGATGTGGAAGTAAACCCAGGCCCTGCATGTCCCCAGGCACCCTCATTTGTTGACTTCTGTGATCGAAAAAGCCTTGGTTTCATGCATGTCAACATCAGAAGCCTCCTCCCTAAGTTTGTTTTACTCACTGCTTTAGCACACTCTGCCAACCCTGATGTCATTGCCGTGTCTGAATCCTGGCTTAGGAAGGCCACCAAAAATTCTGAGATTTCCATACCCAACTATAACATTTTCTGTCAAGATAGAACTGCAAAAGGGGGAGAAGTTAGCCTGCAAAGTAATGTCATACTTTCCAGGTCCATACCGAAACAGTTCGAACTACTAATTTTAAAAATTACTCTCTCCAGAAATAAGTCTCTCACTGTTGCCGCCTGCTACCGACCCCCCTCAGCTCCCAGCTGTGCCCTGGACACCATTTGTGAATTGATCCCCCCCCCCATCTAGCTTCAGAGTTTGTTCTGTTAGGTGACCTAAACTGGGATATGCTTAACACCCCGGCAGTCCTACAATCTAAGCTAGATGCCCTCAATCTCACACAAATCATCAAAGAACCCACCAGGTACAACCCTAAATCTGTAAACAAGGGCACCCTCATAGACACTGTAAAGTCCATGGAATATAAGAACACCTCCTCCCAGCTGCCCACTGCACTGAAGATAGGAAACACTGTCACCACTGATAAATCCACTATCATTGAGAATTTCAATAAGCATTTTTCTACGGCTGGCCATGCTTTCCACCTGGCTACTCCTACCCCGGTCAACAGCACAGCACAGCACAGCACAGCACAGTAACTCACCGAAGCCTTCCGCATTTCTCCTTCTCCCAAATCCAGTCAGCTGATGTTCTGAAAGAGCTGCAAAATCTGGACCCCTACAAATCAGCCGGGCTAGACAATCTGGACCCTTTCTTTCTAAAAATTATTGCCACCCCTATTACTAGCCTGTTCAACCTCTCTTTTGTGTCGTCTGACATTCCCAAAGATTGGAAAGCAGCTGCGGTCATCCCCCTCTTCAAAGGGGGGAACACTCTTGACCCAAACTGCTACAGACCTATATCTATCCTACCCTGCCTTTCTAAGGTCTTCGAAAGCCAAGTCAACAAACAGATTACCAACCATTTCGAATCTCACCATACCTTCTCTGCTATGCAATCTGGTTTCAGAGCTGGTCATGGGTGCACCTCAGCCACGCTCAAGGTCCTAAACGTTATCTTAACCGCCATCGATAAGAAACATTACTGTGCAGCCGTCTTCATTGATCTGGCCAAGGCTTTCGACTCTGTCAATCACCACATCCTCATCGGCAGACTCGACAGCCTTGGTTTCTCAAATGATTGCCTCACTTGGTTCACCAACTACTTCTCTGATACAGTTCAGTGTGTCAAATCGTAGGGTCTGCTGTCCGGACCTCTGACATTCTCTATGGGGGTGCCACAGGGTTCAATTCATGGACCGACTCTCTTCTCTGTATACATCAATGATGTCGCTCTTGCTTCTGGTGAGTCTCTGATCCACCTCTACGCAGACGACACCATTCTGTATACTTCTGGCCCTTCTTCGGACACTGTGTTAACAACCCTCCAAGCTTCAAGCTTCAATGCCATACAACTCTCCTTCCGTGGCCTCCAATTGCTCTTAAATACAAGTAAAACTAAATGCATGCTCTTCAACCGATCGCTGCCTGCACCTGCCCGCCTGTCCAACATCACTACTCTGGACGGCTCTGACTTAGAATACGTGGACAACTACAAATACCTAGGTGTCTGGTTAGACTGTAAACTCTCCTTCCAGACCCACATCAAACATCTCCAATCCAAAGTTAAATCTAGAATTGGCTTCCTATTTCGCAACAAAGCATCCTTCACTCATGCTGCCAAACATACCCTTGTAAAACTGACCATCCTACCAATCCTCGACTTTGGCGATGTCATTTACAAAATAGCCTCCAATACCCTACTCAACAAATTGGATGCAGTCTATCACAGTGCAATCCGTTTTGTCACCAAAGCCCCATATACTACCCACCATTGCGACCTGTACGCTCTCGTTGGCTGGCCCTCGCTTCATACTCGTCGCCAAACCCACTGGCTCCATGTCATCTACAAGACCCTGCTAGGTAAAGTCTCCCCTTATCTCAGCTCGCTGGTCACCATAGCATCACCCACCTGTAGCACGCGCTCCAGCAGGTATATCTCTCTGGTCACCCCCAAAACCAATTCTTTCTTTGGCCGCCTCTCCTTCCAGTTCTCTGATGCCAATGACTGGAACGAACTACAAAAATCTCTGAAACTGGAAACACTTATCTCCCTCACTAGCTTTAAGCACCAGCTGTCAGAGCAGCTCACAGATTACTGCACCTGTACATAGCCCACCTATAATTTAGCCCAAACAACTACCTCTTTCCCTACTGTATTTATTTTATTTATTTTGCTCCTTTGCACCCCATTATTGTTATTTCTACTTTGCACATTCTTCCACTGCAAATCTACCATTCCAGTGTTTTACTTGCTATATTGTATTTACTTTGCCACCATGGCCTTTTTTTGCCTTTACCTCCCTTATCTCACCTCATTTGCTCACATCGTATATAGACTTGTTTATACTGTATTATTGACTGTATGTTTGTTTTTCTCCATGTGTAACTCTGTGTCGTTGTATGTGTCGAACTGTTTTGCTTTATCTTGGCCAGGTCGCAATTGTAAATGAGAACTTGTTCTCAACTTGCCTACCTGGTTAAATAAAGGTGAAATAAATAAATAAATAAATAAATAGACGTTATCCTGACCAACTGGCCCTCCAAATACACCTCCGCTGTCTTCAACCAGGATCTCAGCGATCACTGCCTCATTGCCTGTATCCGCTACGGGTCCGCAGTCAAACGACCACCCCTCATCACTGTCAAACGCTCCCTAAAACACTTCTGCGAGCAGGTCTTTCTAATCGACCTGGCCCGGGTATCCTGGAAGGATATTGACCTCATCCCGTCAGTTGAGGATGCCTGGTCATTCTTTAAAAGTAACTTCCTCACCATCTTAGATAGGCACGCTCCGTTCAAAAAATGCAGAACTAAGAACAGATAGAGCCCTTGGTTCACTCCAGACCTGACTGCCCTCGGCCAGCACAAAAACATCCTGTGGCGGACTGCAATAGCATCGAATAGTCCCCGCGATATGCAACTGTTCAGGGAAGTCAGGAACCAATACACGCAGTCAGCCAGGAAAGCAAAGGCCAGCTTTTTCAAGCAGAAATGTGCATCCTGTAGCTCCAACTCCAAAAAGTTCTGAGACACTGTAAAGTCCATGGAGTACAAGAGCACCTCCTCCCAGCTGCCCACTGCACTGAGGCTATGTAACACGGTCACCACCGATAAATCCATGATTATTGAAAACTTCAACAAGCATTTCTCAACGGCTGGGCATGCCTTCCTCCTGGCTACTCCAACCTTGGCCAACAGCTCCGCCCCCACCCGCAGCTACTCGCCCAAGCCTCCCCAGCTTCTCCTTTACCCAAATCCAGATAGCAGATGTTCTGAAAGAGCTGCAAAACCTGGACCCGTACAAATCAGAGGGGGAGACACCCTGGACCCAAACTGTTACAGACCTATATCCATCCTGCCCTGCCTATCTAAGGTCTTCGAAAGCCAAGTCAACAAACAGATCACTGACCATCTCGAATCCCACCGTACCTTCTCCGCTGTGCAATCTGGTTTCCGAGCCAGTCACAGGTGCACCTCAGCCACGCTCAAGGTACTAAACAATATCATAACCGCCATCGATAAAAGACAGTACTGTGCAGCCGTCTTCATCGACCTGGCCAAGGCTTTCGACTCTGTCAATCACCATATTCTTATCGGCAGACTCAGTAGCCTCGGTTTTTCTAATGACTGCCCTGCCTGGTTCACCAACTACTTTGCAGACAGAGTTCAGTGCGTCAAATCGGAGGGCATGTTGTCCGGTCCTCTGCCTGTCCTCTCTATGGGGGTGCCACAGGGTTCAATTCTCGGGCCGACTCTTTTCTCTGTATATATCAATGATGTTGCTCTTGCTGCGGGCGATTCCCTGATCCACCTCTACGCAGACGACACCATTCTGTATACTTCTGGCCCTTCCTTGGACACTGTGCTTTCTAACCTCCAAACGAGCTTCAATGCCATACAACACTCCTTCCGTGGCCTCCAACTGCTCTTAAACACTAGTAAAACCAAATGCATGCTTTTCAACCGTTCGCTGCCTGCACCCGCATGCCTGACTAGCATCACCACCCTGGATGGTTCCGACCTAGAATATGTGGACATCTATAAGTACCTAGGTGTCTGGCTAGACTGTAAACTCTCCTTCCAGACTCATATCAAACATCTCCAATCTAAAATCAAATCGAGAGTCGGCTTTCTATTCCGCAACAAAGCCTCCTTCACTCACGCCGCCAAACTTACCCTAGTAAAACTGACTATCCTACCGATCCTCGACTTCGGCGATGTCATCTACAAAATAGCTTCCAATACTCTACTCAGCAAACTGGATGCAGTTTATCACAGTGCCATCCGTTTTGTTACTAAAGCACCTTATACCACCCACCACTGTGACCTGTATTCTCTAGTCGGCTGGCCCTCGCTACATATTCGTTGCCAGACCCACTGGCTCCAGGTCATCTACAAGTCCATGCTAGGTAAAGTTCTGCCTTATCTCAGTTCACTGGTCACAATGGCAACACCCACCTGTAGCACGTGCTCCAGCAGGTATATCTCACTGATCATCCCTGAAGCCAACACCTCATTTGGCCACCTTTCCTTCCAGTTCTCTGCTGCCTGTGACTGGAACGAATTGCAAAAATCGCTGAAGTTGGAGACTTTTATCTCCCTCACCAACTTTAAACATCTGCTATCTGAGCAGCTAACCGATCGCTGCAGCTGTACATAGTCCATCTGTAAATAGCCCACCCAATTTACCTACCTCATCCCGATACTGTTTTTATTTATTTACTTTTCTGCTCTTTTGCACACCAGTATCTCTACCTGCACATGACCATCTGATCATTTATCACTCCAGTGTTAATCTGCAAAATTGTAATTATTCGCCTACCTCCTCATGCCTTTTGCACACAATGTATATAGACTCTTTTTTTCTTTTTTTCTACTGTGTTATTGACTTGTTTATTGTTTGCTCCATGTGTAACTCTGTGTTGTTGTCTGTTCACACTGCTATGCTTTATCTTGGCCAGGTCGCAGTTGTAAATGAGAACTTTTTCTCAACTAGCCTACCTGGTTAAATAAAGCTGAAATAAAATAGAAAAATAAAAAAACAAGACACACTTTATTCTGACAGACTCTCCTCCACGTTGAGCCATCTGAGTCCTTTAACGTGGAAATGGTTAAGATGAGTAGGTGCTGGAAGTTTCACAATAATCCTGACTAATTTGTTCTGAGATGTCTGAAGTTTGGTATTAACTGTCTAGTAGAGTTCGGTGTTTGAAAGCAGCTTGGAATAGACGAAAGCACCGGAACCACTGCAAAATCAGTAAGATCTCGCATTTTGCAAAACACGGTTTAAAAAAAGCACGTTATCAAACTAAGCTTCGGACATCATGGATGACGTAATTTTGATAAAGGGATACAGGAGTTTCGAAGTTAGCTGCAATAGCGATTTCGACGCATGCTTCGGTGCTCCGGTATCAAAAGTAACATGCTAGACAGTGATGTAGTGGCAGCTGTATTTTAGCTCCTACTGGTTTCCTCGCTTTTTGGGGCAACTGTATTTTACTCCCTAACCAGTTTCCTCTCTTGTTGGGGCAGCTGTATTTTAGTTCCTATCTGTTTCCTCTCTTGTAGGGGCAACAGTATTTTACTCCCTAACCTGTGTCCTCTCTTGTAGGGGCAGCTGTATTTTACTCCCTAACCTGTTCCCTCTCTTGTAGGGGCAGCTGTATTTTACTCCCTAACCAGTTTCCCCTCTTGTAGGGGCACCTGTATTTTAGTTCCTATCTGTTTCCTATCTTGTAGGGGCAGCTGTATTTTACTCCCTAACCAGTTTCCTCTCTTGTAGGTGCAGCTGTATTTTAGTTCCTATCTGTTTCCTCTCTTGTAGGTGCTGCTGTATTTTACTCCCTAACCCGTGTCCTCTCTTGTAGGGGCAGCTGTATTTTACTCCCTAACCAGTTTCCTCTCTTGTAGGGGCAGCTGTATTTTACTCCCTAACCCGTGTCCTCTCTTGTAGGTGCAGCTGTATTTTACTCCCTAACCCGTGTCCTTTCTTGTAGGGGCAGCTGTATTTTAGTCACTATCTGTTTCCTCTCTTGTAGGGGCAGCTGTATTTTACTCCCTAACCCGTGTCCTCTCTTGTAGGAGTAGCTGTATTTTAGTTCCTAACCTGTTTCCTCTCTTGTAGGGGCAGATATACTTGGGGTAGTAGTAGAGCTGTTAGCCGCTGGTAAAATTGAGGCCTGACCGCACACTGCTCCAGGAATGGCATGGACAGCTTATTCTGTTCCTCCACAAATGCCTGGGCAAAACAAACATACACACACACACACACACACACAAACACGTCAGTGGATCTTCCAACCAGGCATATGGGTCACATATCTTATCCCCATGGTAGTAATCCACCTACAAGATAGAAATACAACAGTTACTGTAAGTATGACTGCGTGTACGGAAAGAAAAAGAAAGAGGCTATGTCACACAATGTTTGGAAAGGATGCGTAATGACTCCACAGCAGAGTTGGATGACAGCTGAGTTCTACAGAATGTCAATAAATTGCCTTATTTAAATATGACATTGATTAAATGAGGTTTGTGGCAATGTCCAATGAAACTCAGATTAATTAAATATGAAACATTTACAGACTGATTTATAGCCTACAACAGTGTATGACACTAAAGATGAAAGTGGCAGTCTTAATCAGAACTACAGGCCATTGTTAGAACCTGTAGAGGCTAAACCAAATTGGAAACAGAAACCATGTTTTTTTCTCAGGGTTACTCAGCCTAGCCCATAAAGAATGATAGAGGCCTCTAGTTGCCAAAAGGACTCATTAGCATGGGCAGTGCCATTGAGGGCTTCCATCATTTTAATGTAGTTTAATGTTGTCAACTGTGTGGGACTTCCAACTTCATTGGCTGATCCCTCCTGGTGACTCTGTTGAAATCATGTCCAACTGGGTCATCAGGAGGGATACCCCCCAAAAAAGACTACTTTGAAATTGAGATTGCACCAATGCTGCTGCCTGTTTGCTCACAGGCACCATTATGAGCCCTATTTAGGGCTGCTTTCTCTGTGGCGCAGCCAGACTGACTTTGCACATAGTGAAGGCCGACTATTTTTTGCTCTCTTAAGATTCAATCTCTTGCTGCTTGTGCGCCTACCACTTTAAGACAGAATGGCCGAGAGAGAGAGGAAGCAGAGAGAGTGAGAGATAGAGAGAGCTGTTTGAATTTGACACCGACCGAACTCTCATCTCTCAGAGCTGCCAGGTACTTAAATGCCACGGTAGTGTCTATATGTGTCTGTATGTCTCTTCAAGACGTTTTTCCGTCTGTCCTTTTCCTTTCTCTGTTAGCTCGCCTGCCTATCTGTACTACTCCACACCCTGAAAGACTCAGTGACAGGTAGCCCAAAGTGAAAGTGAAATCATGTTTTACTTCTGTGGCTTTTTATGGTGAACTACACCAACTGTGCCACCTGCTGGATGGGGTGAAAACTGCGAAAGAAATAGAAGAAAAGGGGGAAGGAGGAAAAACATACTCATAATATTCCAAAAAGTAAAAAGAATAATAAAATGTACTCCTTCAGTCGGATTCAAATGACTAATCATGTTCCTTCTCTAGGGTTTGACAATATAGATAGAAGAATCTAGTGCCCAAAAGCCCATTTGAGGACTTTCACCATTTTGAAGTAGTCAACTGGGTGGGACTTCCTATAGGTTATGGAAGGATCACATAATTCCATCCAGGTCATCAAGAGGGATCAGCCACTGAATTATACAAACATTTCATAACTCCAGGTGGCAGTAAATCGGCAACCTTGGCTTTATACCTTTTCAAACAACACACTCCAGGTGGCACCCTTTCAGTTTGTTTACCAACTCATAGAAGTAAATGGACTACTTCAAAATGGAGATGGCCTCAATGGCACCACCCATGCTCTCACAGACACCATAATGGGTTAGCTACAATGTTGCAACCTCTAAATATCTCAATGGGATTGACACACCTAAAACATGAGTCTGCCCGGCTCCAAACAAGTTATTTAAAACATTTTTTATTTAACTAGGCAAGTCAGTTAACCTCTCTTGGGTAGGGGGCAGTATTTTCACCTCCGGATGAAAAGCGTGCCCAAAGTAAACTGCCTGTTGCTCAGGCCCAGAAGCTAGGATATGCATGTAATTGGTAGATTTGGATAGAAACCACTCTAATACTCTAACACTGATATGGCAGGCCAAACCCCGAGGACAAACCATCCAGGGGAAAAAAATTTAGGTCATAGGATTTTCCAATGGGTTTCTTTGGGATACCCTTATTATTAGGAACCTGGTTGCAGTTCCTATGGCTTCCACTATAAAGTATTTAGAAATTGTTTGATGTTTTTCTTTTGAGAAATTAAGAAGTAGTCCTATTCATTGTAAGTGCCACTCCAGGTGGACTGTTTTGGTGCGCGTGAACTGGAGCGTGCGTCACGTTGATTTTATCCGGTATTAGAAACAATTTATTCCGTCTTAAATTTTATCGATTATTTACGTTTTGGGGTACCTGAGGTTGGATTAGGAACATTGTTTGAAATGTTTGGACCAAGTTTACAGGTAACTTATTAGATACTTTGTAGGCATGTTGGGCGAGTTGAAACCGGTGTATTTCTGAATCAAACGTGCCAAATAAATTGACATTTTGGGGACATAAAGAAGGACATTATCGAACAAAAGGACCATCTGTGATGTTTCTGGGACATTTTGGAGTGCCAACAGAAGAAGATCTTCAAAGGTAAGGCATAAATTATATCTCTATTTCTGACTTTTGTGGCACAGCTGCCTGGTTGAAATATGATTTTCATGTGTTTGAATGCGGGGCGCTGTCCTCAGATAATCGCATGGTTTGCTTTCGCCGTAAAGCCTTTTTGAAATCTGACACAGCGGCTGGATTAACAAGAAGTTAAGCTTTATTTTGATGTATAACACATATATTTTATTTGAATTTGGTATTTTTGAATTTCGCGCTCTGCATTTTCACTGGATGTTGGCTAGGTGGGACGCTACAGTCCCACAATTTTTTTTTAAACAAATTCTTATTTACAATGACAGCCTACCAGGGAACAGTGGGTTAACTGCCTTGTTCAGGGGTGCATGGCACAACAGATTTTGACCTTGTCAGCGCAGGGTTTCGATCCAGCAACCTTTCGGTTACTGGCCCAATGCTCTACCCACTAGGCTATCTGCCACTCCAATGATAACATGATGCCATCATTGATTCAGTCAGTGGGGGCATGACAAGAGCAAAGAACAGGTGTGGAAATCTACATTGTCCAAAAATAAAATAAAAGATGTTGGCATCTCCCAAAAAGTTTGCAACAATAACTTTTTTTCAATACATAAGTGGTCTTATTTATTAAAAAGTTGTTGCAGTGTTTTGGGGAAATGGCATCATCTTTTCCTTTTCTTGGATGACATGACTTTACCCAGATGAGTACACCAGTACACCACTTAAAGCCTTTCTGTAGCGCTGGCATATCTAAACCCAGGGGGAAATCTGAGTGTGTATGAACAAGGGATTTTGTTTGGTGTTAATAAGTGTATGAATATAATAGAAGTGCATTTGTTGGATTACCTGCCGCTAGGTGTACATAATGTTTTGCTCATATATTTATAAACTTTACACAAATGCTTGTATTGTTTTCGCTGTAAAGCATAATTTCAAAATCTGAGACGACAGGGTGATTAACAAAAGGCTAAGCTGTGTTTCGCTATATTTCACTTGTGATTTCACAAATATGAATATTTTCTAGTAAGATTATTTGACCGTTGCGCTATGCTATTTAACATAGTTGATGACAATTATCCCGGATCCGGGATGGGTGGTTCCAACTGATGCCATGAGATGTTGCTTCAAAATATCCACATATTTTTTCTCCTCATGATGCCATCTATTTTGTGAAGTGCACCAGTCCCTCCTGCAGAAAAGCACCCTCACAACATGATGCTGCCACCCGCGTGCTTCGCGGTTGGGATGGTGTTCTTCGGCTTACAAGCCTCCCCCTTTTTCCTCCAAACATAATGATGGTCATTATGGCCAAACAGTTCTGTTTTTGTATTTTTTTTAAATGTCCTTTTTGGACATTTCTCCAAAAAGTACAATCTTTATCCATATGTGCAGTTGCAAACCATAATCTGGCTTTTTAATGGCGGTTTTGGAGCAGTGGCTTCTTCCTTGCTGATCAGCAATTATTTTTCTGTGGTCTTGGCTGATTTCTTTGGATATTCCCATAATGTCAAGCAAAGAGGCACTGAGTTTGAAGGTAGGCCTTGAAAACGGTCATGCCCTGACCATAGAGATCCCTTGGTTTTCTATGGTGTAGTAGGTCAGGGCGTGACTAGGGGGTGTTCTAGTTCAATATTTCTATGTTGGTGTTTTGTATGGTTCCCAATTAGAAGCAGCTGGTAATCATTGCCTCTAATTGGGGATCATATTTAGGTAGCCATTTTTCCCACCTGTGGTTGTGGGATATTGTTTTGTGCATATGCACCACTACTTTCACGTTTCTTTGTTGGTTTATTGTTTTTTGTTTAAAGTTTCACCGTAATAAAGATGTGGAACTTCAATCACGCTGCGCCTTGGTCTGCTCATTACGACAGTTGTGACAAATACATTCACAGGTACACCTCCAGTTGACTCAAATTATGTAAATTAGCCTATCAGAAGCTTCTAAAGCCATGACATAATTTTCTGGAATTTTCCAAGCTGTTTAAAGGTACAGTCAACTTAGTGGATGTAAACTTCTGACCCACTGGAATTGTGATACAGTGAAATAATCCGTCTGTAAACAATTGTTGGAAAAATGACTTGTGACATGCACAAAGCAGATTTCCTAACCGACTTGCCAAAACTATAGTTTGCTAACAAGATGTGTGTGGAGTGGTTGAAAAATGAGTTTTAATGACTCCAACCTAAGTGTATGTAAACTTACGACTTCAACTGTATGTATATGTAACGAGTACTTTGGAAATGTATGGAGTAAAAAGTACCTTATTTTCATTAGGAATGTAGTGAAGTTAAAGTAAAAGTTGTCAAATTCAAATAGTAAAGTGAAGTGCAGATACCAAAAAAAAAATACTTAAGTAGTACTTTAAAGTATTTTTACTGAAGTACTTTACACCACTGCCTGGAAAGTGCATACCCTCGCACACTAAAACAAACAACCCAACAAAAAACACACACCATTGAGGCAGTCAATTAAATGCCAGTTGGCAGAGACTTGGCAGAGATCCAGGGACATTTTTCTGGCAGCGATGTCATGTCTTGTAATTTCCCAAATTTCAGCAGAGGTTTGTATTGGGCAAACAAAAATAGCAACAAACAACAAAGACATTAAGATAAGACAAACTGTCCCAACAAATGTTTTTAAAATTAAATTATGAAGCCTGTTCCTGGATATCAAGCATTTATGAACAAACACAATATACTATCTCTCTCTCCCTCTCTCAGCAGGATTTTGCAGTATTACATTTGTGTATGATGCTTTTGTTCCAGGATCCTGTTGTGCAACACAGTAGAGGTGGACAGATCTGCGTTAGCAACACTACCTTTCCTGTGGTGTTGTTTCATCCTGTGTCCTGACAGCACTCACCTATCTGTGTCCTCAGGGGTTGGCTATCCGTCCTCACCTCAGGCCCAAACACACTGGCCCATCCTGCTCGGAAGTCTCTCCACCCTGTCTGTCTCCTTCCATTCCGAAACTACAACACCCCCACATTAGCCATACCTTAGAGGGCAGGATGACAGACATGCGTCAACATGGTAGACGTGACAGGAGCATCACACAGATTATAGACGTATAGATTTGTATAGAAGTACATACATGCCTGGACACACACTTGTATAATAAATACCTACACACTCTCTTGAATGCACAGACACAATCGTATATGTATATACTTACTGTGCACTATGCAGACACACTTCACAAGAATGGGAGAGGATAATACAGTACATCTTTTCATAGACCATAGTGTTGTTATTGATGCAGTATGTGTCATGATTAACATGATAAAAGAGAACAGATTCTGATTTTTTTTTTTAAAGTCACCTGACTATTCAGCAAGTCATACCCAAAAGGAAATTATGTCGCCAATCAACCTTTTTCCGATTCACAACTCCCCACTCTGCTAGACAATTTTCCTTATAACTCAACACAATCTGGTTATAAAAAAAAGTTGATGTCAACAATCCACCGTCACAGTTTCACTGCCAAATGATAGAAATACATTAGGTGATAAGCACATGATTTCTTTACATTGTTACGTTTCTGGCGCAGATCACTCTTCTGAGGTGACTCATGTTTGCCATCTACTGTGCTTTGTATTGAAATAGTCTGATGATGCCTAATTCCGTTTATGAGGTTAATGATTACTGTGTATGGTCTTGAGAGAGAGTGGATCACTCTTGTTGTTTAACTTGGAGATTGGAGGGATTTCTGACAGTGCCTCATCAACCCCCCCCCCCGCACATAGAGCGTTTTTAGAGAAATTAGCCTGTCAAGCAGACTGATTGCTTCACTGTTTTTGTGGTCATAAACAACTGCTGCTACTACTACTTTTCCATAGTAGACTATTAGTGATATGCTTGTTTTTCATGTGTCTAAGGCTTGAGGTCTGTGTTGCATGCTTCCATATGATTTTGTGAAACAGAAACATTGTTTGTGAAGCACAAAAAAAGCATACAAGATACAGTCAAAAACAAGATGCTGTAAACAGTCGAACAAGATGCTGTAAACTTTCAAAAACAAGATGTTGTAAACAGCCAGAGACAAGATTCTGTAAACATTCAAAAACAAGATGCTGTAAACAGTCGAACAAGATGCTGTAAACTTTCAAAAACAAGATGCTGTAAACAGTTCAACTTTTGGAGTAACATCATTTGAGTCATAAGAGTGCATACTTTACACAAACTCTTTTTCAGCTTAGTATGAATGTGAGGCTGTGAGCCTCCACGATGTACTGTTATTTCTCTATTGCGGTTTCACATATTAATTGACTGAGGAATAAAAGGGTTTTGTGTAAACAGACATTTGTTGTGATATGGCGCAGCCGTAGCGCATCATGGATTAGCCCTAAAGTTGGAGAGAACAAAAACAGGTTTTGAGTTTCAGACGTTTTAATCTGTCTAATCCATAAAGCTGTGAAAATGACTTGGAGAAGGAGGGAGGGAGGGAGGGGTGAGGGAAGATAATCATTCAGTCATACAGAAGGCTAATTCTGGTCTAATTAGTGTTGCAGTGAAAAGCAAGATTGTGTCCCAAAATGGCACCCTATTTCCTATATAGTGCATTACTTTTGAGGGAATACACTCTTAGAAAAAAAGGTGCTATCTAGGACCTAAAAGAGTTATTCAGCTGTCCCGATAGGAGGAACCTTTGAAGAACCCGTTTTGGTTCTTAGTAGAACCCTTCTGGGTTCCATGTAAAACACTTTACACAGAGGGTTCTACATGGAATCCAAAATAGGCTCTACAACAAGGGTTATACCTGGAACAAAAAATGATTCTCCTATGGGGGCAGCCGAAGAACCCTTTTGGAACCCTTTTTTCACAGAGGGTACCATTTGGGACACAGCCCCAGACAAGGGAAGCTTGAGATAGTGGAACATGAACCTTTTTGCATCAGTAATGCCCATTTATAAATGTAGATGGCAGGGATTGACAGAAAAGACAGAACATTTCAAGTCCACTTATCTTTGCCATGTAAGAAAACATAAAGAACCCCAAAAAAAGAGGACGATGAGCATGATGATGATGATAAGTATGAACTGTTAAATGCAATGATATGATACATCAGTGGAGATAAATATGAGAGCAATGAATCTGACGAATGGTGATGATGATGACAACGCCAACAAGACTTGGGACTTAAGCACTTAGGACAGCAGCATCTCCTATCCATTACCTTACCACCATACTGTAACTCTGTGAGCTGATTGATCGATCAGTCAGCACGCATGCAGCCCTACCTGGCCTGCTCTAACTAAAGTGTGGTGTGGCTGCGTTTAGTGGGGAGGAAAGCAGACCAGGCCACAGACAGATGGGTGGTAATGAAAGCAGCCAGAGCCAGACAGGCCGATGAGACAGTGGTCCTCCCTCCCTCCGTGCATATGGGCTAATGGACTAACACATACAGTCAGGTAGCCTACCAATTTGCACTGGGATTAGCCCGTCAGATTATAGAGAAGCCACGAGACTGCCCCAGTGTACAGTGCACAGTGTGCAGACAGCCTGCGAGGGAGAGGACTTGGTGGTGGCTGGAACTGTACTTGCTCTCTGTTCACTGCCAAATTAAGGGATGATGTGGAGACCTTGTTATGGCACTGAAAAAGACACACATAGATAAAGAGAGAGGGACAGAAAGAGCTCAGAGCATATATGATGCGTTCACTCATTACATTGTCAGGTAATTGCAGAACTCAAACACACACACACTGTGAGGGGAGCATTGTGATCAACCCCCTCCTCAACAGATGGTGTAAGAGGATGAGGGACTGACAAGCGATAATCTGTGATTACATATTAAATAGAATATTTTGATTATCATTGTGGTTGTAAATTCAAAATCGGATGTACCTCACAAACCTTTCCATTGGTGATCATCTGCTTAGTAGTCAAAGCTAATATGTTTGGCTCAGAAATGCTAGATTTTAAGCCATATTACAATTGAGCGTGGTGCTTTTATGAACTCCTCATATAGAAATTGACATTGTGCAGATTTGTAGCCTTTAGAGATCATATAAAGTCAGGCTTGGGAGTATTTATGAATGTGTTTACATCTGGTTAGGCTTATTGTTACATTTCATGGACATTGGCAGACATGCCATACATTAGATGTCCATTACTACAACAGAAGGTACATTTATTATTCCTTACCTTACTGCAATGATAATTCTGTTTTTCACTTCAGTACAACGTTCTGCCTTTTTTAGTACCAAGAGCTTGATTTGAATGATATGTCTCACCTCCTTTTCACATCATCTCACTCACGACTGCCACGGAATACACACCTGAAATAATTCATGACATTTTACCACTCTATCAAAAATGTTCCCATATTCTCATACATTTCTATTCCTGTCAAATCACAAAATCAATCGAAACACCACTAAAATGTTATTATACACTAAGTATTAACCATCTCCTCCCTCTTCTTGCATTACATGAAATAGGCCGGTCCAATTCCCATGTATCATGAATCAGTTGTAATAGATGGGATGAGGAGGGAGTGGTGGTGGTGGCAATATACCAGATATACAGTCGTGTTATCATATTTGTTTTCCATCCCCACGGCAGAGCACACGTAGGGCCTAGAGGGACAGTTAAAGACTAGCAGGATTAAAGACAATTAGGGGGTTGATTGTTGTCAGAAAGGGGAGCAAAAGCAGATTAAATATGGGGAATTAGGTCAAAGTGATGATGATGGATAGAAGAAGGCGGGAGTAGAAGGAGGTGTGGGGGGGGGGGGGGGGGGGTGTTGAGGTCAGAGAAACCGATTGCGGTAACACTGAGCTGAAGAGTGCCAAGAAATAAGTGGAGAGAGAGAGAGAGAGAGAGAGAGAGAGAGACTCTAATGGGACTAAGAGATATGTTATTGCCTAGTGATGTGTGAGTCAGGTAACCTCATCCACTGTACTTCTCCTGCTTTGCTCTCTGGGCGTGTCTGTCTGGGGTTTTTCCACTGTCTAGACACCACTGAATCAGCATAGGATGTTCTATTTGTTTTTACTCCACTCTTCCTCCTCCTCCTCTCATTCTTTTTCCCCTCTCGCTACCAGCGTAATTAGCAGACACTTTTATTGATCCGTGGGATTTGGGCCCAAATCCTCCATGTCTGGTAGACGGATCTGTGGCAAAGTCGCTCTGGGGGGTTTTGGTGGGCGCCCCTGTAGACGAGCCCACCTGTTAACCCCTAGCCCACGCAGACAGTGTAACAACCCTCATCCACTATTGAGGGGGTATTTTGGAGGTTGTACGTATGTGGCATGTGGATAAAGCCTGTGTTTGTTGATTGTGTAATTGAGGAAGTTTTCTAATTAGTGTGGGGATAAGCTACAACTGTCATGATGACAAATCTTCCCAAAAATCGATTATAATGTGGATCTATAGTCAAATAAAAAAACTAGCTTGTCCCAATTTAAAAAATAAAATTGCTATCACACAATACAACACACGCTATCTAATTCCTTCTTCACTTTTTGCTTAAAGAGAAACATAAGAAATAGCACAAGAAACATTCCAATAAACTTTTTAAGGAATAGCAACTTTGCTTAACTTTCTTCTTAAATCTAGACCTGGCAGTTATGAAGACATTTCTTCTTAATTAAGAAGGTTTTGTGAATCTGGGCCCAGGTCTATTATAAAAATGTAAGTGAATGAACTTGTGCCATGCTGTTTCCAACTACTGTAACTAAGCTCAGACAAAGAGATTTTAGCTATGCTACCACATGAATAGCATTTAGCTGTAGATGTGCAACATGAGCGATACTTACATCCCAATCACAGCTTTGCTATCGCAGACCATTGTTGTATTACTTGTAATTGTTTGCAGTGATAATGTCATTAGGTTATACTAGCACAGGTGCACGGTCTTACAAATGTAGACAAGACAAGGATTCTGCAGATAACAGTGCTGTATAGTTATTTGTGAAGCTACATACCTCCTAACAATTTCACAACAATTACCTTATACACACAAGTGTGAAGGAATAAATAAGAATATGTACATAAAAATATATGAATGAGTGACGGCCGAACGGCATAGGCAAGATGCAGTAGATGGTATAGAGTACAGAATATACATATGAGATGAGTAATGTAGGATATGTAAACATTATATAAAGTGGCATTGTTTAAAGTGGCTAGTGATACATTGATATGTAGGCTACGTGTGCCTTTTTTTAAATGTATGTAGTTCTGTCCTTGAGCTGTTCTTGTCTAATGATGTTCTGTATTACGTCATTCTGTATTATGTTTCATGTTTTGTGTGGACCCCAGGAAGAGTAGCTGCTGCTTTTGCAACAGCTAATGGGGATCCTAATAAAATACCAAATTCAAAACATGGGCCGTTCTTACAGTACTCTCCCTGTACACCAAGTCAGAATCGTAGGATAAATAAAGAGAGCATATAAGCAGACAATGAAAGCTCTTACAATATTCTCTAAAACAGGCCACAGGCTACATGTGCACCACCAAGTCAGAATAGTAGGCTAAATTATGATGGGAAAAGGGAGCAAAATATTAGGGTGAGGCACATGGGCTACTAACAATTTACTACACAACATACACTTAGTATTACTTTCTTAGCTAGAGTACTCCCTGGTATATTACATCATTTATGCAGCAGCATAACTATATATTTTTGGACTCACCTTTTTGTGCTATGCTCATTTGAACACGAAGGTGGTGCGGCGGTACTTTGTGTCAAATTTTGTCATCAAACATTGTCACAAAGTCTGGCATTCTTGCCTCCCGAGTGGTGCAGTGGTCTAAGGCACCACAGTGCTTGAGGCATCACCACAGATCCAGGTTCAATCCCAGGCTGTGTCGCAGTCGCGACAGGGAGTCCCATGAGGTGACACACAATTGGCCCAGCGTCGTCTGGGTTGGGGAGGGTTTGGACGGCCGGGATGTCCTTGTCCCATCATGCTCTAGTGACTCCTATGGCGGGCTGGGCGCATCCACTCTGACACGGTCGCCAGTTGTACAGTATTTCTTCCGAAACATTGGTGCGGCTGGCTTCCAGGTTAATTGAGCAGTGTGTCAAAAAGCAGTGCAGCTTGGCAGGGTCATGTTTCGGAGGACGCATGGCTCTCGATCTTCACCTCTCCCGAGTCCGTACTGGAGTTGCAACGATGGGACAAGACTGTAACTACAAATTGGATATCACAAAATTGTGAAGAAAAAAAACTATATATATATACACTGTTCAAAAAATAAAGGGAACACTAAAATAACACATCCTAGATCTGAATGAATGAAATATTCTTATTAAATACTTTTTTCTTTACATAGTTGAATGTGCTCACAACAAAATCACACAAAAATTATCAATGGAAATCAAATTTATCAACCCATGGAGGTCTGGATTTGGAGTCACACTCAAAATGAAAGTGGAAAACCACACTACAGGCTGATCCAACTTTGATGTAATGTCCTTATTAAAACAAGTCAAAATGAGGCTCAGTAGTGTGTGTGGCCTCCACGTGCCTGTATGACCTCCCTACAACGCCTGGGCATGCTCCTGATGAGGTGGCAGATGAGGGATCTCCTCCTAGACCTGGACTAAAGAATCCGCCAACTCCTGGACAGTCTGTGGTGCAACGTGGCGTCGGTGGATGGAGCGAGACATGATGTCCCAGATGTGCTCAATTGGATTCAGGTCTGGGGAACGGGCGGGCCAGTCCATAGCATCAATGCCTTCCTCTTGCAGGAACTGCTGACACACTCCAGCCACATGAGGTCTAGCATAGTCTTGCATTAGGAGGAACCCAGGGCCAACCGCACCAGCATATGGTCTCACAAGGGGTCTGAGGATCTCATCTCGGTACCTAATGGCAGTCAGGCTACCTCTGGCGAGCACATGGAGGGCTGTGCGGCCCCCCAAAGAAATGCCACCCCACACCATGACTGACCCACTAGCTAAACCGGTCATGCTGGAGGATGTTGCAGGCAACAGAAGGTTCTCCACGGCGTCTCCAGACTCTGTCACGTCTGTCACATGTGCTCAGTGTGAACCTGCTTTCATCTGTGAAGAGCACAGGACGCCAGTGGCGAATTTGCCAATCTTGGTGTTCTCTGGCAAATGCCATAGGTCCTGCACGGTGTTGGGCTGTAAGCACAACCCACACCTGTGGACGTCGGGCCCTCATACCACCCTCATGTAGTCTGTTTCTGACCGTTTGAGCAGACACATGCATATTTGTGGCCTGCTGGAGGTCATTCTGCAGGGCTCTGGCAGTGCTCCTCCTGCTCCTCCTTGCACAAAGGCAGAGGTAGCAGTCCTGCTGCTGGGTTGTTGCCCTCCTACGGCCTCCTCCACGTTTCCTGATGTACTGGCCTGTCTCCTGGTAGCGCCTCCATGCTCTGGACACTACGCTGACAGACACAGCAAACCTTCTTGCCACAGCTCACATTGATGTGCCATCCTGGATGAGCTGCACTACCTGAGCCAGTTGTGTGGGTTGTAGACTCCGTCTCATGCTACCACTAGAGTGCTACCAGCATTCAAAAGTGACCAAAACATCAGCCAGGAAGCATAGGAACTGAGAAGTGGTCTGTATTCCCCACCTGCAGAACCACTCCTTTATTGGGTGTGTCTTGCTAAATGCCTATAATTTCAACCTGTTGTCTATTCCATTTGCACAACAGCATGTGAAATTTATTGTCAATCAGTGTTGCTTCCTAAGTGGACAGTTTGATTTCACAGAAGTGTGATTGACTTGGAGTTACATTGTGTTGTTTAAGTGTTCCCTTTATTTTTTTGAGCAGTGCATATACTCTACCTGTCACGTTCTGACCATAGTTCTGTTAATTTATTATTTGTTTTAGTATGGTCAAGGCGTGAGTTGGGGTGGGAAGTCGGTTTTTGTGTTCGGCCTAGTATGGTTCTCAATCAGAGGCAGGTGTCGTTAGTTGTCTCTGATTGAGAATCATACTTAGGTAGCCTGGGTTTCACTTTTGGTTTGTGGGTGTTTGTTTCCGTGTGAGTGTTTTGGCCACACGGTACTGTTTCGGTTTTGTAAATTCACGTTGTTATTTTCTGTTTAATGTTCTGAGTTTGAATTAAAAATCATCATGAACACTTACCATGCTGCGTTTTGGTCCGATCCTTACCCCTCCTCAGACGAAGAGGAGGAAATCCGTAACAGAAATACCCACCGCAAGAGGACCAAGCAGCGTGGTAATGGGCAGCAGCAGCAGCGGCCGAAAATACAAGACTCCTGGACTTGGGAGGAGATTTTGGACGGCAAGGGACCGTGGGCACAAGCAGGGGAATATCGCCGCCCTAAAGCAGAGCTGGAGACAGCGAAAGCGGAGAGGCGCCGGTATGAGGAGGCAGCACGGCAGTGCGGCTGGAAGCCCGAGAGGCAGCCCCAAAAATGTATTGGCGGGGTACACGGGGAGTGGGGCTAAGTCAGGTAGGAAACCTGAGCTAACTCCCCGTGCTTACCGGAGAGCGAGAGGGACCGTGTTATGCGGTGGAGCGCACGGTGTCCCCCGGTGCGTGTGCATAGACCGGTGCGGTACATTCCAGCTCCTCCTATCGGCTTGGCTAGAGTGGGCATCGAGCCAGGTGCCATGAAGCCGGCTCTACGCATCTGGCTCCAGTGCGTCTCCTCAGGCCGGCGTACATGGCTCGGTGCTCAAGAGCTCCAGTGCGCCTGCACGTTCCAGTCTATCCGGTGCCACCTCCCCGCACCAGCCCTCCGGTGGCAGCCCCCCGCACCAGGCTGTCTCTCCGTCTTTTCCCTACAGGTGCTCCCGCCTGTCCAGCGCTGCCAGAGCCTTCCTCATGCCCAGCACTGTCAGAGTCTCCCGTCTGTCCTGAGCCGCCAGAGTCTCCCGCCTGTCCTGAGCCACCAGAGTCTCCCGTCTATCCTGAGCTGCCAGAGTCTCCCGTCTGTCCTGAGCCGCCAGAGTCTCCCGTCTGTCCTGAGCCGCCAGAGTCTCCCGTCTGTCCTGAGCAGCCAGAGCCGCCAGTCTGTCCTGAGCCGCCAGAGCCGCCAGTCTGTCCTGAGCCGCCAGAGCCGCCAGTCTGTCCTGAGCCGCCAGAGCCGCCAGTCTGTCATGAGCCGCCAGAGCCGGCAGTCTGTCCTGAGCCGCAAGAGCCGCCAGTCTGTCCTGGGTCGCCAGAGCCGCCAGTCTGTCCTGAGCCGCCAGAGCCGCCAGTCAGCCAGGAGCCGTCAGAGCCGCCAGTCAGCCAGGAGCCGCCAGTCAGCCAGGAGCCGCCAGAGCCGCCAGTCTGTCCTGAGCTGCCAGAGCCGCCAGTCAGCCAGGAGCCGCCAGAGCCGCCAGTCAGCCAGGAGCCGCCAGTCAGCCAGGAGCCGCCAGAGCCGCCAGTCAGCCATGAGCCGCCAGAGCCGTCAGCCAGCCAGGAGCCGCCAGAGCCGTCAGCCAGCCAGGAGCCGCCGGAGCCATCAGTCAGCCAGGAGCCGCCGGAGTCGTCAGTCAGCCAGGAGCTGCCGGAGTCTCCCGCCTGTCCGGCGCTGCCGGAGTCTCCCGCCTGTCCGGCACTACCGGAATCTCCCGCCTGTCCGGCGCTGCCGGAATCTCTCGTCCATTCGGGACCCATGGCCAGGGTCCCAGTCGGAGGTCGGTGGCGAGGGTCGCCGCTCGTAAGAGGCCACGGCGGTGGTTGAGGAGGCAGACAAAAACTGTGGTGAAGTGGGGTCCACGTCCCGCGCCAGAGCCGCCACCGCGGACAGATGCCACCCAGACCCCTCCCCTATAGGTTCAGGTTTTGCAGCCGGAGTCCGCACCTTTGGGGGGGGGGGGGGTACTCTCACGTTCTGACCATAGTTATGTTATTTTATTATTTGTTTTAGTATGGTAAGGGCGTGAGTTGGGGTGGGCAGTCTGTTTGTTTTTCTATGTTGGTGTTTGTGTTCCGCCTAGTAGGGTTCTCAATCAGAGGCAGGTGTCGTTAGGTGTCTCTGATTGAGAATAATACTTAGGTAGCCTGGGTTTCACTTTTGGTTTGTGGGTGTTTGTTTCCGTGTGAGTGTTTTGCCCACACGGTACTGTTTCGGTTTTGTAAATTCACGTTGTTATTTTCTGTTTAGTGTTCTGAGTTTGAATTAAAAATCATCATGAACACTTACCACACTGCGTTTTGGTCCGATCCTTACTCCTCCTCAGACGAAGAGGAGGAAATCCGTTACACTACCGTTCAAAAGTTTGGGGTCACTTAGAAATGTTTTATTTATTTTTTACATTGTTTGCAAACTGACAATTGACACATATTAATGCCAAAATAACATGCAAAACAGGCAAAAACAGGTGGAGCTAAACAAGCTCTGCCCCATCTGCCCTGAATTAGTCTCAAGTAGCATGGTTCAAGTCGTGACTTCTAAGAGCAAGTCAAGTCAAGTCACAAGTTTTCAAGTCAAGTAAAAAAAAAATCTATTCATGCAACAACTTGTTCGACTACAAATCGTTGTCTATTTTTTTAAGCTACCAGACAGCCCTTTTCATTATTTTGTCAACAACATATTTTTTTTAGCCTATGTAATTGTAAAATAGTGAGTGAGTGACTCACTGTGCAGTAACAGAACAGGGCTGCGGGCAGCAGAGCAAAAATGGAGAAAAACAAAACTTCCAGAGGACCTATCATCCTTCCCCTCCCTCCTCTTCTCTTCCTCTGTATCTGCTACTAATGCTGCTTTCTATCACTCAACATTTCAAGCTTCTGCCTCAACCCTGTAAAACTCTTCTACACTTTCTCTTCCATCCTTAATCCTCCACCTCCTCCCCCTCCCTCCTCCCTCTTTGCGGATGACTTTGTCAACCACTTTGAAAAAAAGGTTGACAGCATCCACTCCTCTTTCACTCAGCCTATGGTGTCCCCTGGTCCAATTCACACAGAACTACCCTACGCCTTGACCTCTTTCTCCCCTCTCTCCCATTGAAATCCTGTGACTAGTGATGTCCGTCCACCTGACAACCTGCCCACTTGACCCCATCCCCTTCTCCCTTCTCTAGACCTTCTCTGGAGACCTCCCATTCCTCACTTCCCTCATCAACACATCCCTGACCACTGGCTACATCCCCTCTGACTTCAAGATTGCTAGAGTCACTCCCCTCTTCTATAAACCAACACTCAACCCTTCTGTCGTCAAAAAATGACTTATTTAATTTCTTTACAAAACACTTGAGAGTGCTGTCTTAGACCAACCTTCTCCTTATCTCTCTCAGTATGATCGTTTTGACCCTAACAAGTCAGGCTTCAAGATGGCTAACTCAACTGAGACTGCCCACCTCTGTGTCACAGAGGATCCCTGCTGACTTTCTCAACTCGCTTTTCATCCTCTTAGATGTATCCGCTGCCTCTGACACCGTGAACCATCAGAACCTCCTCTCCGCCCTCTCAGGGTTGGGCGTCTCAGGCTCTGAAAACTCCTGGATTGCATCCTGGCAGTTCGCTCCTACCAGGTGGTGTGGAGAGGATATGTGTCTGCACAACGTGCTCTCACTGCTGGTGTCCCGCTGGGCTCGGTTCTAGGCCCTCTCCTCTTTTCTATTTACACCAAGTCACTCTGTGCTGTCATATCCTCACATGGTCTCTCCTATCATTGCTATGCGGATCACACTCAACTACACTTCTTCTTCCCCCCTTCTGACACCCAGGTGGTGACACGAATCTCTGCGTGCCTGGCAGACGTCTCAGTGTGGATGTGGGACCACAACAAGATCAACCTCAACAAAACTGAGCGGGGCCAACTTGTTGGGATGGAGGCGCCCGAGCAATCAAAGGAAGGGACATCCGTCTAAGACCAAATTAACGTCCCACAACTTTCCAAAATGCCGTCATTATTTTACTTTTATTATTATTATTATTTTTATATTATATTGCTGAGAGAATAAGTAAAATAATAATTAAGTGTATTTACTATTAAGCCGTTAATGAGATGACAGCATTTTTACAGTTGTCTGTGGAGTGACATTTGCAAAAGCTCAGGTTGCCCAGCCCGGCGGTGATACAATCTTCGGCAAAATCATTCGCAAGGAGATTCCTGCAAAAATATTATTTGAAGATGATCGGTGGATGCGTCTCAATCCACTGCATCCATCGACGTAACCCTTCCGCACCTCGGTGAAAGGTGGCAGAGCTACAACAATGATTGTAAGACCATGAGACATCCTGAAAATCAGTCTTCTCACAAAAAAGTATGTGGTGCCTGAACTGTTTGGCCTACAAAACACCTCTATGGAACCATAGACTGGTGGGCTTTGTAAAGTAGTGCTCTATATATAGGGAATAGTGCCGTTTCAGATGTAGCCACAGCTCTGAGAGCCTGGAGTTTTACGCTAGTAGGGCACTCACAAAATGAAAATAAAACCTAACATAACTCAAACGGAAAGCATTTGCATTTTTGCGCAGTCCAGGCAGTGCTGAGAGGGATAGTTTGGCCTGCTATTTGTTCTGGTTCTGGTTGGATGTCTTGGGGAACTGCCCTCTCCAAGATTTCTCCATCATGGATGACAACTACACAGAGTCCCCCTCCCAGAGTGCAAAGAACCTTGGCATGACCCTGGACAACACCATGTCGCTCTCTGCAAACATCAAAGCAATGACTCGCTCCTGCAAGTTCATGCTCTACAACATCCATAACGTATGACCTTTCTTCACTCAAGAAGCGGCGCAGGTGCTAATCCAGGCACTTGTCATTTCTTGTCTAGACTACTGCAACTCTCTGTTGGCTGGGCTCAAACCCCTGCAACTTTTTCAGAATAGTGCAGCCCACTGGTGTTCAACCTTCCTAAGTTCTCCCATGTCACCCCGCTGCTCTGAACACTCCACTGGCTTCCAGTCAATCATCGCATCATCTTCAAGGCCCTGGTGCTTGCCTACTGAGCAACAAGGGGTACTGCACCTAACCTTCAGGCTATGCTCAACCCCTATGCTCAAACCCAACCCGAGCACTCCGTTCCGCCACCTCTGGTCTCTTAGCCCTCCCACCCCTACAGGAGGGCAAGTCCCGCTCAGTCCAGTCAAAGCTATTTTCTGTCCCTGAACCCCATGGGGGAAGAAGCTTCCCCTAAAGTCAGGACAGCGGAGTCCCTGCCCATCTTTTGTAAACATCTTAAACCCTACCTCTTTGTAGAGTATCTTAAATAACTGCCACGGTACCATGACGCCCTGGTGGAGCTCCACACTGAAACACTGATTTCCCATATTCAGTCTCAGTCTCATAGTGAATCACAAGAGGAGTTGTTTGACTCCGACTCAGCAAAGTTCAGTTTCCGGGTCTCGTTCTGTATTCAGTTCTGAATCATGAGTTTTTGTCCCAAACAGAGGAAGGTCGCATTCCGGCTCTATCTGTCACGGTTTCAGCCGGGGCATTCGGTGCCTTTTCACTTGTGGCTGCGGTTATTGGGTCTGTTCGCCTCTTTGATAGATGTGCTGCCTCTGGGACTTTGGTCGATGCGTCTGTTTCAACACTGGGTCTGAACGCATCTCGCCACTGCAATCAGTGGCTCAAGGTATACTCGGCATGTGATAGGGCCTTCTGATGTTGGAGGGCCTGCATATGTCAGTAATGTCCGATAACAGGAGTGCCGTGGCGTACATCAACAGGCAGGGGGTGACTCCTGAACCTGGCCGGTTATCTGCTCTTATGGAGCAGTGCGCATTGCCTGTCGCTCTGGTCAACGTATTTTCCTGGATCACTCAATGTGGGTGCGGGATCTACTTTCCAGGGGGGTCCTATCTCTACAAAGAGGAGACTGCACCCCTCTGTGGTTGCCCAGATGTGGGACTGCTTCAGCAGGGCCTACGTAGATCTTTACATATTGCGAGAAAACATGCATCCTTGTCTGTTATTCTCAATCAAGGATCTGTGCATTCTGTTGGGAACAAATGTTTTGGGATATCAGTGGCCTCGAACCCTGCTCTATGCGTTTCCTCTGGTGAACCTGATTCAGGCAACTGTGGAGGGGGGGGGGGTCCATCAGGAGGGTCTGTTGTTGGATCGCCGATATGGATTGGTGGGTTTGGACCCTGAAAGGTTGAATTTGACGGCTAGGGGTTTGCCCTCAAACGTGATTACGTCTATACAGTTGGCGCGTGTGTATACATAGAAGTGGCGTTTGAGGTCTGGTGTCAGGTTCACACCCCATAGAGCTGAATTCGAATTAGCATAATACAAAATCCCCATCAAAACCTGCCTGTTTAAGCTAGAGATATCGAGCTTAAGGGTGACATCGGTGGATGCGTCTCAATCCACAGTGAAAGGTGGCAGAGCTACAGCAATGATTGTAAGACCATGAGACATCCTGAAAATCGGTATTCTCATAAAAAAGTATGTGGTGCCTGAACTGTTTGGCCTACAAAACACCTCTATGGAAAGATGTAACTCTCACGAACACGATGGTGTTCTCCGTTTTGCTCTATGGCCCCCACGGATCTGCCCATTTCTGTCTGAATTGTCCAAACAGTTTGGACTACACACTAATATGACTCCTCTATGGAAAGATGAAGCCCTCACGAACACTTACATGTTGGTTGTTTTCCTGGGACGAACACAAGTCTCACAAGACTCGTCTGAAGCTACAAGTAAAAAAAAAAATAGAAGTAAATATGGAAGTAGTTAAAGTAGTTAAGTGGCTAAAATAAGGGGTTAAATAGGTGTCCAAATGTTCATTTATTTCTTATATCTCTCAGATATAGGACAGACACTTCACAACAAACTTCCTTTTGATAGTAAATAAAATATCTGTTGTTCCATGTAGTGAATCTGTTATTCAATTCGTTTCTATGGGCTAATAGCAGTCAGGCCAAATTCAACGCTTCATCGAATTATATATATTTTTTGATACCTTAAGGGGGCTTAAAATAAAAAAATGAATAGCTAAATGATGACCATCTTAACACAACCCCCCCCCCCCCCCCCCCCCCCCCCTCCGACTTAGAAAGGGCTTAGACTCTAGAGGGATTTATTTAAGGGGTTCCTTCTTTTCAGAGCTCTTTGGTGAGCATTTTGATGTTCTTGCAAGATTTTTTTTGAGCAGGGCCTTGTGTGTCATGTAGGGATCTCTGCGTTTCATGTAGGGATTGACGGCTATACCCTGGGGTCTCATCCTCTTATGGTACGGTTCCACATTTAGTGAGCCTTCGTTTAAACCATTGGAGTCTGTGGACCTGACACAAACGGGTGCGCCTGGAATCTACTACCTTGCCCTGTCCAAAGGACCTTAAATCATTTGTCTTTCCCGTTCACCTTCTGAATGGCATACATTCACAATCCATGTCTCAGTTGTCTTAAGGTTCCCCTTCATCTACACTAGTTGCATTGAAGTGGATTTAGCAGGTGACATCAATAATGCATCGTAGTTTTCACCTGGATTCACCTGGTCAGTCAATGTTATGGAAAGAGCAGGTGTTCTTAAGATTTTGTATATTATGTGTATTTCCACCACTTTCATTCACTCTATTTCTCTTCATTCCTCCTCCATCTCCCTCATTGACTCTCCCTCCCTTCCCTTCCCTTCCCTTCCCTTCTCTTATCTTGTTTTCTCCCTTTTGCTGTGCGTTTCACCGTAGTAAACAGTAAATAGCTAAGCTGGGCTCCACATACTGGTTTTACTGGGAAAGAGGATTAATTTATCTGTTTATGCATTGTTCCTCAGAGATAACCCGGCAACAGCCCCGCCTACTGTGTTACGGGCCTTCAGACCATCCTGTCAGAGTATTGGAATGGGGTTGAGCTGTAGGAGGTCACAATGGAGATTGCTGTCGTGACAACATTTTTGGGGGTACTACTTTGTTTACCGTCTCTGGCCGGTTTAGTGCGCCCTCAGATCCCTTTTACCGAGGAGATTATCCCCCCCATCTAACCTTAAATATATATGATTGCATTATTCCCTTTTTCATCACTAAAGTGCAATGGGATTGTTTTCCCTGGGATATCTTTTATGACGTTCTTTGTTTGTGAGGCCTGCTGTTTTTCTGGTTGATGGTGTTTCCCCCCTCTCATCTTGCACCCTCCATGGAAGGTTTGTATTAGTATGGCATTCTTGATGATACAGAATAGGCCTATTTGGGTCCATCGCCTAAGCAGGGGCCTACATAAGGTGTATCACTCAAATGAGGGCCAGTGTAGCTTGAAGTATAATTCAATTATTCTCTATCCTTTTTTTTTTCTTCCTTTGGGTGATTTCTTAATGAATGAATTATATCAAGCTTATTGCTTCTTAACAACTTCAGTTCCTCATATAGTCAAGCAGATAAACATTACACACCTTATCTCAGAAAACAAACAAAAAAAACACTTTTAATGTAGCATGCTAGTTATCCACAACTTGTCAACTTGGCATGCTCATTTGAAATGGAAAACAGCAATGAACAGTACACCCTCTCTGAGAAAATAGAACTGTCGCTGATGTTTACCTCTTATTATGTCAACCATGAAGGTCATTGGGTCATCTCACACATAATCTATACTAGATATAACTTCAGAAGCAAACTAAAACAATCTTAGACTTTACATTTAATCCCTGTCAACCCTTAAAACAGGCAAACAACCAGCGCAAGACGTGTTGTCCAGTTGCATAAGGGGCTAGCAAACAAAACAACAGTCATTAGTTATCCATCTGGCATAAGATTGGAATCATGTGCTAAGAATTGTTTTCTTCTACGCAAATCCCCCTCCATTTTCTTAAGTCTCAGTAACCCTCTCTGAAGGATGTGGTATTGGCGTAAGCCAATGGGAGACTCTGTTGTTGGAGGATTGGAGTCTTGTGATTGGTGCAATGCTTGAAAGAACATCTGGAGCAGGAAGAAAAGGGGGAGTTGATCCTCAATTCCATATATTTTTTTACAACCTTAGACACCTCATTGGATATAGTGGATTGATGTTGTGTTAATGCGCATAATCTACCATTTTGTTTTCCATCACTCTTAACAGAAGTGAAAGACAAGAGAAGACACATTATGTTCTCTCCTTTTGCCCAACATCCAAACATGTTTATTGCCTTTTCTTTATATGCCTTGCTGTTAGAATGTGTTGATAATGCATCATTTCCTACACAGGTATACACTGAGTACACCAAACATTAGGAACGCCTTCCTAATATTGAGTTCCATCCGCTTTGGCCTTCAGAAGAGCCTCAATTCGTCAGGGCATGGACTCTACAAGGTGTCAAAACCGTTCCACAGGGATGCTGGCTCATGTTGACTCCAATGCTTCCCACAGTTGTGTCAAGTTGCCTGAATGTCCTTTGTGTGGAGGACCATTCTTGATACACATGGGAAACTGTTGAGCGTGAAAAACTCTGCCGCGCTGCAGATCTTGACACAAACCAGTACCCCATTCACCCTCTGAATGGCACACATACACAATCCATGTCTAAATTGTCTCAATTTCAATACAAATTCTTCTTCAACCTGTCTCCTCACCTTCATCTACACTGACTGAAGTGGATGTGACAAGTGACATCAATAAGGGATCATAGCTTTCGCCTGCATTCAACTGGTCAGTATGTGTGATGGAGAGAGCAGGTGTCCTTAATGTTCTGTTCCCTTAGTATAGGCGTGTACAGTATGGGAAATGACATAGTCCATTTTCCTGGGGGAAAAAAATGAATAAATAGAGGAGTTGGGTTTTAGGGATGGAAGTAGGGGGACAGGAGGAGGCATTGAAGAGGGCTATATCTTAGACAGGATTCTCATTTGCCCATTTACCCGTTTACCAATGTACTCATGACTGGTTGGTGCAGTGAGCAAGCTTGCATAGAGACTTATGATGATAGCCCATTTGGTTTGTTTTGGTAATAGAAAGACAATACAGACTCATGACGAAGCCCATGGCCTTCCCAAAAGCTGGCGACAGTCACAGCCACTCATGTCATCACTAGTTCACTTCACTTTAATTTTTACAGCAAAAGAAAACCACCTACTCGTTGTTAGGAACTACCCAATTGTTTGTTGTAGCGACGCGACAATCCCATGAGTCTTTGCCATAGCACAAGTATCGCCCATCTAAGGTCATCTGATGAATCAAGTCGAGTGTTATACACAGTGTACCAACAAGCAAATTCAACTGAAACTTTTGTGAAAGTGTTTGTTGATTGTTCACCTGATTTAAAAATGACATACAGTAACCAGTCAAACGTTTGGACACAACTACTCATTCAAATGTTTTTCTTTAATTTTACTATTTTCTAAATTGTAGAATAATAGTGAAGACATCACAACTATGAAATAACACATATGGAATCATGTAATAACCAAAAAAGTGTTCAATCAAAACATATTTAATATTTTTGAATCTTCAAAGTAGCCACCCTTTGCCTTGATGACAACTTTGCACACTCTTGGCATTCTCTCAACCAGCTTCACCTGGGATGCTTTTCCAACAGTCTTGAAGGAGTTCCCACATATGCTGAGAACTTGTTGGCTGCTTTTCCTTCACTCTGCGGTCCAACTCATCCCAAACCATCTCAATTGGATTGAGGTCAGGTGATTGTGGAGGCCAGGCCATCTGATGCAGCACTCATCACTCTCCTTCTTGGTCAAATAGCCCTTACACAGCCTGGAGGTGTGTTGGGTCATTGTCCTGTTGAAAAACAAATGATAGTCCAAACCAGATGGGATGCCATATCGGGCAGAATGCTGTGGTAGCCATGCTAGTTAAAATGTGACTCGAATTCAAAATAAATCACTGACAGTGTCATCAGCAAAGCACACCCACACGATCACACCTCCTCCTCCATGCTTGACAGTGGGAACCACACATGCAGAGATCATCCGTTAACCTACTCTGCATCTCACAAAGACACAGTGCTTGGAACCAAAAATCTCAAATTTGCACTCATCAGGCCAAAAGACAAATGTCCATTGCTCTTGTTTCTTGGCCCAAGCAAGTCTCTTCTTCTTAATGGTGTCCTTTAGTAGTGCCTTCTTTGCAGCAATTCGACCATGAAGGCCTGATTCACACAGGCTCCTCTGAACAGTTGATGTTGAGATGTGTCTGTTAATTGAACTCTGTGAAGCATTTATTTGGGTAGCAATTTCTGAGACTGGTAACTCTAATGAACTTATCCTCTGTAGCATAGGTAACTCTGGGTCTTCCTTTCCTGTGGCGGTCCTCATGAGAGCCAGTTTCATCATAGCGCTTGATGGTTTTTGCGACTGCACTTGACATTTCCCGTATTGACTGATCTTCATGTCTTAAAGCAATGATGGACTGTCATTTCTCTTTGCTTATTTGAGCTGTTCTTGCCATAATATGGACTTGGTCTATCGTCTGTATACCACCCCTACCTTGTCAAAACACAACTGATTGGCTCCAAAGCATTAAGATGGAAAGACATTTCACAAATGAACTTGTATTAATTGAAATGCATTCCAGGTGACTACCTCATGAAGTGCCAAGAGTGTGCAAATCTGTCATCAAGGCAAAGGGTGGCTACTTTGAAGAATCTCAACTATAAAATATATTTTGATTGATTTAACACTTTTTCATAGTTTTGATGTTTTCACTATTATTCTACAATGTCGAAAATGGTAAAAATAAAGGAAAACCCTTGAATGAGAAGGCGTGTCCAAACTTTTGACTGGTACTGTAATTCCCCTTTGCATAGTAAAAGTCCCGTAGGTTTTTTTATTCCATTACTACTGCCAGCAGCATACCACCCTGCATCCCCACTGCTAGCTTGCTTCTGAAGCTAAGCAGGGTTGGTCCTTGTCGGTCCTGGATGGGAGATGCTGCTGGAAGTGGTGTTGGAGGGCCAGTAGGAGGCACCCTTTCCTCTGGTCTAAAGAAATATCCCAATGCCCTGAGTGGGTTGATTCACTGATGTGGTCATCCTGTCTGGGTTGGCGCCCCCCCCCCCCCCCCCTTAGGGTTGTGCCGTGGCGGAGATCTTTGTGGGCTATACTCAGCCTTGTCTCAGGATGGTAAGTTGGTGGTTGAAGATATCCCTCTAGTGGTATGGGGGCTGTGCTTTGGCAAAGTGGGTGGGGTTATATCCTTCATGTTTGGCCCTGTCCGGGGGTGTCCTCGGATGGGGCCACAGTGTCTCCTGACCCCCCCAGTGTCTCAGCCTCCAGTATTTATGCTGCAGTAGTTTAGGGTGTCGGGGGGCTAGGGTCAGTTTGTTATATCTGGAGTACTTCTCCTGTCCTATTCGGTGTCCTGTGTGAATTTAAGTGTGCTCTCTCTAATTCTCTCTTTCTCTCTTTCTCTCTCTCGGAGGACCTGAGCCTTAGGACCATGCCTCAGGACTACCTGACATGATGACTCCTTGCTGTCCCCAGTCCACCTGGCCATGCTGCTGCTCCAGTTTCAACTGTTCTGCCTTATTATTATTCGACCATGCTGGTCATTTATGAACATTTGAACATCTTGGCCATGTTCTGTTATAATCTCCACCCGGCACAGCCAGAAGAGGACTGGCCACCCACATAGCCTGGTTCCTCTCTAGGTTTCTTCCTAGGTTTTGGCCTTTCTAGGGAGTTTTTCCTAGCCACCGTGCTTCTACACCTGCATTGCTTGCTGTTTGGGGTTTTAGGCTGGGTTTCTGTACAGCACTTTGAGATATCAGCTGATGTACGAAGGGCTATATAAATACATTTGATTTGATTTGATTTGATGCCCCACAGCAACGATTGGGGACATTGCCCTGTGTAGGGTGCTGTCTTTTGAATAGGACGTTAAATGGATGCCCTGACTCTCTGTGGTCACTAAAGATCCCATGGCACTTATTGTAAGAGTAGGGGTGTTAACCCTGGTGTCCTGGCTAAATTCCCAATCTGTCCCTCATACCATTATGGTCACCTAATCATCCCCCCCTCCTCTCCCCTGTAACTATTTCCCAGGTTGTAGCTGTAAATGAGAATGTGTTCTCAGTCAACTTACCTGGTAAAATAAGGATTAAATAAAATATTGACTCGTGAAGCATATTGGAAAGATATAGTGTATTTTAAGACTATGTTGTCATACTGGTGGTTTGGCAGGAGGCGCGTTCATCCCATTGTTCCCCACACTGATTCAGTGATCTGATAAAACCAACAGATGGAGAGAATGAGCGAAAAGTGAACAACCTAAATCACAAAGGGAGAGATGAGAGGAGACAATGGAATATTTTTCACATTTTCCAAGTCATCCTACATTCATGTTAGCTGTTCTGACATGTTGCCTCCAGTTCAGCTGAAGCAATATCTGTGGGTTTATTTTTGGCAAGAACCGCTGTTCACTGTTCTGCATCTGTGAGAGTCTTTGTGTGCTTTACGCAACAGTGTGTGCTTCGTTGAGTGTGTATACATGCTTGTACTTTTGGAAGTGGGCGTCGGGGTGAGGCACTTTAGTGACCCGTGGCTGAACTCCCCCCCCCCCGCTGTGGACCTTCTGGACGACCTATACGGTTAGAGTCGAGATGGTGACGGGGGGAGAACGGGGGGCATGGGTTAGGTTGGTGGGGGATAGTTTTGGAGAGGGTTAGTGGTTAGATGGATAACAAAAGGTGATTCATTTCCGATATACACGTTAATTGCCTTCAGTTGTAACGTCTGGGCTGGGGGCAGCGGCACCCCAAGCCTACCCTATAGTCCCCTAAACTTTACTGTACAAAAGGTTCAGTTGTGATGAATTCCATTGAAATGTTTTACCAAAGCAGATAAAGAGGGTACTCTCCAGTGTGCAACTGTCTCTGTTCAACAACCTTGTTAAGTCCAGCACGTTATTTTCATTATCCCCAACTGTTAGTCAGGTGCTAATTATTAATAAGTGAAACATCCCTCCAGTTTTAAGTGGTACCGTATGGTTCTCAAACTGTTGCCTTTCGCCTGTTTCAAACTGTTGCCTTTCACCTGTTTCAAACTGTTGCCTTTCACCTGTTTCAAACTGTTGCCTTTCACCTGTTTCAAACTGTTGTGTGGGCCGTGGCCGTTCTACATTTCAGGCCACATTACCGTAACTTATTTTCCAGCATGTCTCAGACAGTGACCTTCTAAATCCGACCTCAGATCTTCTCTACTTATCCTTTTAGTGTTGCCTGCCACAGCTTCCTCCCTTCCTCCCCCAGCCCAGTTCCCTAGGAGGTAGGCAACTCTCCTACTCTTGGAAAAGTGCAACACTGGAGCATCACCCCAGACAGGAGAGGGAGGGAAGGAAGGAGGGCGAAAGAGAGCGAGATCAGCCAAGCAGCCCGCTGAGCCTCCCAGTTCTGAGCCTCATCCCAGACATTCTGCTTATTAGAGAAATTAGCTGCAGAGTGAAAGAAGCACAGAGAGCTTTAGGCCCCCCCTCGCCACACACACACACACACACATTCACACACATACACACACACACACACACACACACACACACACACACCAGTGAAGCGCCCAGCACTCCTGGAATAGAAGTTGTGCCAGATGGCAGTCAATTTAGCTACCGTTTCACTGGGCAAGTTAAGGACAGGACAGGACAGGGGGGTGGGGGTGCTAGACAGACAGACAGACAGACAGTGACATGCAGGACAAAGAAACACAAATCTGTTTATATATTTATAGTGAAGTCAAATGTTCTGCAAGCAGATAAATGCTTTTGAAATATATGCACACACGCCCAATACCCAAACACAACACATTTACGCAAAAGATTCATGAAATACGGAATGTAATTAGTATATAAATAAACATGAATAAACTATTTATTAACTATAAATAAATATTTCAGCACAAGATGTACTAACTACTTAGTTCCCCACTCCCCCAAAAAAGTGTGTAAAAAAGTTTACTTTTGTAGCTTATTTTATCTTTGTTTACTTTCCAGGTTTTCCCTATAAAAATTCAGATTAATCAAACTAGAGGCATTTCATTTGTCATGAACTCTCCCCTTCCAATTATCCAGTAATATCGTACAATGATATACAGTCATTTCACCATGCGATGGATGTTGGTTAACAGCAATGTGATGTCACAGGCACGCTAACTTTTTTTTACCACATTTGTGTCGATTCAATTGACCGACTTGGAAAATTCCGATTCCCCTTTCTTTTCAGCTTCCTTATGTTATTTTCCTGTCCTGGCTAGTGTGGAACTTAAGTGACCTAACTCTCTAAACAGGGGAAATTTGTGCAAAGTAGTTGAAAGTAGACTGAGACGAAAGGGAAGCTCATCCGACAGGTGTCTAAGGCACTGGCCAAGTCTCTCTCTCTCTCTCTGTCTCTTCCTCTTTGTCGTTCTCTCTCTCTCTCTCTCTCATGCCATGGGCAGGTTTTGTGTTTGTGCACGCATGGCTGAACTTGGATGGTTCTTCTGACACTCACCCTCCGAAAGTATATAAGACTATTGAGCATGCTTTGCACCTCTGTGTTTTATTGTGAATCCAAATAAAACATCTCAAGTGTGTGTGTATCTGTGTCTGTGTGTACATGTGTGTTTGACCATGACTGTTTAGGGACCTTTGCACCTAAATGTTTAATTATGAATACAACAAAAATGGTATGTGTGTGTGATGTGGGAGATTAAGGAGAGCAAGATGTTGCAGGCCAAGATGTAGGTCAAGGAGAGGGGCTGAGGAGGTTGTACCACCAGACCAGATTGCTCGTTAAGGGCCAAACCAAGCAAAAGTCTATCTGTGTGTTTTTCAGTGGCCACAAGCCAGCCATCTGCTCTTCTTGTATTCATTCATTCATTCAGATGTCTTCCATGGGCTGAGGGTGTTCATTTGGGTGTGCGCATGTGTACGCGTGTGTGCATGGTCACTTGCGGTTAAAAGTGTACATTCATGCCATTGTCCAAAGCCAGTTGGCGCACGTCCAAACTAATCTTCTCAGTCACATGGCCAACGGCAGCTTCTCATTGGATGAGAGGATGGGGTAAAAAATCCTGGCCCAACGGTGTCTCGGGAGTTTTGGTGGCAGAGGCAAAGTGGGCACAGCACGGATACCCAAAGGATGTTACAGGGAGGAATTCCCTGTAAAAAAAACCAAAAAAAAAACAAAGAGAGAGTGACACGGGAAATAGTGGAAGAGAAGTAAAAGAGAGGAAGTGATGACCCAAGCAAAGAGATGATGATCCCACAACTAAATTACTAACAGTAAGTCAACTGCTTCCTATTTTCAACACGTATGACATCCACTGTTTTAGAAGGAAGTTGTTGATGCAATGTATCAAGTAAAGTAAATTGTGAAATGTTCTATTTGAATCAATGCTGAGTGAATGAACAGCACTGAATAGACTTGACCCCTTGGGTCTAATTGAGTTTGGATTGGGATAATAGCTCATGGTCAACAACAGTGGTTGAGAAATGGAGATGACTCATTTACACTTACTTGATGGACTGGGATTTGGATTTGGATTTGATGATCCGTGGCGACATTCAGAATAACATTTTGGCTTGGAATATGTTAAATATTTTTGCTGGGTTGAATGGAAAATCTGGATAGATTTTTTGGTGAAATGACACATTGACTTGATTCACAGTTCCGGTATTGAACGAGAACTTGGGGTTGTTTTGGATGAATTATATTGCTTATAATTTTGTCATCCATTTCTGCTCCATTGATTATATTGACAACTGCAAACATTGTCCACACCTCATCATGCAGTGGTATTAAGACAGTTTCAGTCAATTCAAAACACAAGTGCTTATCAAGAGACAACTACTAGTGACAACAACACGCAAGGCAAATGGATGCCACCAGTGAATTCATGCAAGGGTAAAGCAGCATAACACCCCTCTCTCCCTCTCTCCCTCTCTCCCTCTTTCAGAACTCTAGTTTTAACCAACATACCTAAAGAAAGGGTCCGGCCCTTAAAGTGAACCAAATTATCACCAAGGTAACACCTTACCAAACCAAGTCCAGTGAGGGAGAGCGAATCAACAACAAAGAGTATCAAGATGAAGCTGGAGACAGCCCCAGATATGAGTGAGTGGCAAGAGGACGACTTTGCCCTCAACTGCACCTACATTGTCCCTGACCAGATGTCAGACCCCAGCATTGGCCTGCCTAAAGCCATGATGTCCATACCCCGCAACCTCACTTTTGAGTACAACACAGAGAATGAGGTAGGAACTTGACGTAATACAAACCCCAGTCAGTAGCATTTCTATGTGCCAGATTTAGAAAGTCTGATGGGAATACAGTACGAGTGACATGTCTGTGCATTGACATATTCTGTGATACACAATCATTTCTGGTTGGTCTGTCTATATGCTTGTGTAGTTTGTAGAGAATAATGAATGTCTTGCATACTCTATCAGTCTGAGTGAATTCATTAAGTCTAAATTCATCTGGGACAGCCAGAAGGCAAGGATTGTGTTAGGTGCAAGAAAAAGTTGCTCCATTCCATTCCTATGTCTGGTCCGTTTAGCTTGTCACAATGGCCAACTCGTGGGAGCTCGGGTAAAAGGCCTAAACCTCTTTTGCTGTTATCATGTCTCTAGGTCAGTGTGACAGTCATGTCTCTGGGTACACACACACACACACACACACACACACACACACACACACACACACACACACACACACACACACACACACACACACACACACACACACACACACACACACACACACACACACAAAATCCCAAGGCTATGTGTGTCAGGAAATCCGCTTACTGGCTTGCTTTATAACCCTATGACTCACCTGAGAAGGTATCTGCCAGAGCATGAAGTTTGAAACTGAGGGTATCCTAAAGTGGACACCATACTAGACGTTTTCGGCAATATTTGCTGTAATGAAAAGTGACCTTGAAATTGTGGTCGAAAAGCCACCTCTTTCTTCTTGAAAAACAAAGGCCACCGTTCTCTCTAGCACACTTCTCACTTGGTCATTCTTCACTTTTCCTGTGGTTGAGTAGGCATACTCTTCGTTCCTCTTTGTCTCAGTCTTTTCATCCTCTCTGCTGCTTTTTCTGCTTGGGCCTGCGAGGTGTGAAAACTGTGGTTATGAACTCATGTTGAGGCTTTATATGACTTTGTTAGTCGCCTTCCACCCTCACAAACACAGACATCAGCCAAGCCAGATGCAGCATGTTGCACAGTGCAAGACTTCCCTTTCACACCAAGGGGTTGTGAGAAGTCTGTTCCTGTTTCACCAGAGGCAAAGTGACCCTCAACTCTACTGCGTCATTGCAAGAAAGACAGATGCAGTACTTGCACTTCCAAGCACAACTTTTTTATGTGAGTGTCTTTCAATGTCACAGCTTGTCTTTTGGTAAGGTTGTCTTTTTTCTCAGAGTAGCTCCCCTTTCTATAACTGCATCATGGTGATTTCTCCCCTGATTAGTTGGAAATTGCTTTGGCAATCCATATGACCTGCAGCGTTTTCATGCTTGTGTGTGTGTGTGTGTGTGTGTGTGTGTGTGTGTGTGTGTGTGTGTGTGTGTGTGTGTGTGTGTGTGTGTGTGTGTGTGTGTGTGTGTGTGTGTGTGTGTGTTTGTGTGTGTGTGTGTGTGTGTGTGTTTCCCAGCAAATGTCACAATGCCAGAGGTTGTGTGAGTCAGCAGGAAACGGACACATAACAATTGAAATAAAAATAAAAACCTATGCACTACCTATAGGGACATGTACTTAATAGTCCTTGCCAGACATTGTTTGTTACCAGTTATTGTTTAGTCATGGTGATTGACTGGGACACTCTCAGGTTGTTCACAAAGTTATTATTGAGCAAGAGAAATTCAAGTTAATTTTCATGATACTGTTTTTTTTTGGGGGGGGGGGGGGTTCCTTTTTTTAGTTATGATGTAGTTATTTCAGGAGAATATAAAGTAAGCTGATTTGGATTGGTTGTACCATTCCTTCGTAACCCTGAAGCGTGCTGGGGGTGCGAGGGTACACGTGGCAGATGGGGCGTGGGGTGTGCCAAGAGTTGAGCAGTGTGTGTGTGTGTGTGTGTGTGTGGGGGGGGGGGTGTAAGTAGGTTAAGCTCCAACGATTAACTTTCGTTTGGAGTGCAGGGCAGGCATCGTCACGGGCCGCATTTCCTGGCTGTGAGAGGACCTATTCTGAGCAGGGACAGCTAAGGGGAAAGTGGGAGGGAGAGTGGTGGCGTGGTCCAGTCAAGAAGCGAGCGTCACCCCCCCCCCCCCCCCCCTTCTTCCTGGTCTTCTTATTAACCTGGCTGAGCGGTCATTAACCAGCAGCCATGTTGCAACTCATTCATTAGTCCCGCTACACCGGGGCCCCTGCACAACATCCCTGTCACACCCGCTCTCGTCTCACCCTCCGTCACCCCCTGGCCAGGACGCAACAGATCTTCTCCTTCCCCTCCCTCCCTTCATCCCCCCTCCTTCCTTCACTCTCTTCTCCTTGTCTGCTCCTTGTCTTGTCCTTTTGTACCCACTTATCACATATCCATTCATTGTAACTGGAAGTTTTGTAACTGAAAGATGATCTGAGAAGTATTATTGCTTCTCTCATTGTGTTTACATGTAATGGCCAAGTAGGTAGACTTTGGAGCACAAGGAAGTAACTTATGGCAACAAAAAAAAGTACATTTCCTCATTTTAAATTCAATTTCGAGGGACGGGTTGCCCTGTAGCTCCTTCTTGGAAAAGGGGGATTCAAGACAAAACCCCGTAAGACCCCCACGCTATGTGTGCGTCCCACAGATGCTCCCATGCCAAGCTTGGGTGTCCTCATACTTGATTTGGAGACGACTTGTGCCTTATTCAAACTTCCAGTACATCCTAAATAATTCCTATTGAAGTGTGAGTCAGGCTGCTATTCCTGGCCGTCAGGGCTCAGGGCAGAGAGTTCTACGATAGCTATTTCCCTGTTTCCTTGTCCCAGCTCTCAAGATAACTGTGGATGCATATTTTTTTCGTTACTTCATGGGTGTAACTTTCGTCTGGTAAACTCTGACTCAGAGTGTAGACATTGAACATGTACCGAAAAAGTCCAGGCACTACAGAGAGACTGGTGAAGGTCATTCTCACTGTTGTACTCTACCTCGCCAGCATAATTAGTAGCATGGATTAGTGATTGATGATGTATTGTCTTGTGTTCTAGGTGACAGGCGTTTTCAGCAAAGAGTACATTCCCCAAGGAACTCGCTTCGGGCCCCTGCAAGGTGACATCTACAACAAAGACAACGTCCCCAAACAGGCCAACAGGAAATACTTCTGGAGGGTGAGCAGGCAGAATAACCGTTCAAGTTCACACACACACACACACGGTTTGTATATTAATCATGGTTCAATTGGCCTCCTCATTAAAGTTCATAGTTCTTCCTATCTTATCCTAACAGGATTCTGGCAGCAACAAACAAGAGTTGGCATACTCAAAGGAAACAGGATTAACAAAAAGTAGTTGTAACTTGCTCTCAGTCAGCTGGAGTTGTATATAAAGACATACTGTAAATACAGCCATGAAACCACGTGAATAAAATGACACTGTGGTTTCTAGGGGGGAAATCTCAATGCCTTATCGAACAACAATCGATGGGAACTGTTTCTCGAAAGAGACGGGCAAAGAGGTTTGACTAGAATTTGGTCCTAGTTTTCTTCTCCAATTATTCTTAGAAGAAGAAGCAAAAGTGGTTAAACAGTTTCACACCAAGTCAGTCAGTTCCCATCTAAAAGGAAACCAAAATGCATTGCACAGAAGCCCAGAGGTATTCAGGGCTTTTGAACAGATTTTTGAGGAAGTTGTGGATCTTTTCACATACGCAAGTCTAGCGTCCTTCACAGTAACACTAACTGCTTTCCCAGAGCTCAAGTCCCTTTCAACAAGTTTGACATACAGGAAGTGATTGTTAGTATCCCGTTCTATCTCTCTCACACACACTTTCTTCTCATTCCCACACGCCCTCGTCCCCTCTGTCTCACGGCAGTGACTTATGTCATTCAGGAGTTTTCTCTGTGTCGTTTCCCCATTAAGGCTTTCTTGTCCTACGTTTTCACCTTTCTTCTGGCATTTCCTCCGGTAAGCCAGACCCGTCCCGTCCTACTACTGCAATACTGAAAGTCGGACTTGCCTTGAGAGTATGTCAACACTCTCTCGCCGGGCAGGTGTAGACGTGCGTGACGTGTGTCTGTGTGCCTGTGAGCACATGCCACTATCTACAGTACAGTATGTGTGTGTTTGAGTGTCTGCCAAGACAGCCACTGTACATTTCCTCAGGAGGTACCAGTAAAAACAATTACAGTGCTCCCAATATTTAATACATTACTGAGAAGTTGAAATGTAATGGAAATGTGGAGGGTTGAAAGTATTCTGACGTGGAGGGTTGACAGTATTGTGATGTATCTCCTGGTGGGAAGCAGCCATTCAGGTCTGAGCATATTGAGAGAAACCCCCAACCAGAGTGAGAGAGAAAAAAAGCCCTTTGCCCCACCCCCCCTCTCTGTCAGTATAATGTAGCAGCTGATAAAAGCAGTGACAGCGCTGATTTCACACCAGACAGTGACAGTAGCTCAGGAAGACACACTCAGGACACAACACAAGTGGAACAATAACCAGCTCATTGGAAGAGGATATAGGAGTCTATTCTGCCCATGGCAGAGGTGAACTATTCTTTCTCTCTCATATATATATATATATATATATATATATATATATATATATATATATATACTTTGATAACTGGTGTCAATAGCTGTCAGCTTAGCAACTCCGCAACTACAATGACTGTTTCAGTCATGAGTGAATGCAACAAAGTAGAAATCAGTCAGTTACAAAGTTGTGTACTAACTCATCTAATGTGGTGTTGTCTGATGTTACACTGCGTTTAAATACAATTGTGCTTGTGAGTGTGTGTGTGTGTGTGTGTGTGTGTGTGAGTGTGTGTGTTCTATTCTATTACTTGATTGTATTATTATTATATTGTATTATCATCCCTCTCCTCTCTTTTCCCTCTCAGATCTATAACAGGGGGCGGCTACACCACTTCATCGACGGCTATGACGTGCGGAGCAGCAACTGGATGCGCTACGTCAACCCGGCGCGCTCGCTGTCCGAACAGAACCTGGTGGCGTGTCAGAACGGACGAGACGTCTACTTCTACACCATCCGGCCCGTGGAGGCCAATCAGGAGCTGCTGGTGTGGTACAGCCAAGAGTTCGCCGGGAGACTGTGCAGCCAACCGGGAGACGAGCTCAAACAAAGTGAGTGCCGTCTTTGATTATTTTGCCTTCCTCTCACCTGTTCACTCTCCTCGAGTCCTCCCCTTCTTTATTCCCCACCCTCTACTCTTTTCTCCACTCATCTTTCTCTCTGTGCTCTCATTGAATTGCTCCTTCCATCTACTCTCTAATTCTCTCTTTTTTTCTGTGACTACAATGCAGCACTCTCCTTTGTTGTGGCACTTGAACTCAATGACAATCTGTCAGCGGGAGAGAGGACAATGTAGTAAAAGACAGTCAGGTGTGACGTACACTGAGACTGTTTTCTTTTCATACCTAGAGCAGATACAAATGGGATTAAAATCTGTCTGCTTGATAAAATGACACAAAAGTGAGCACATTTTTTGGGGGGGTCTGATCAGACTTTCATGATTGTCGTCTTCAAAGCAAACATGAAGTATCTTTCTCATATTGAAAAGATCTCAAGAGTTTATCAGATGGTAGACAATGGGACTGAGTGTGACGCAAACTGTTTCCTGTATAATTTACTTTCTGGAGCGGGTGGCATTGTTATTGTCATGGTTGGGTCATTTACTGTCAAAACACAATAGACGACCTCACCTGACTTAATGTAGAAGACACCTCACCCACCCACACACACTCACTCTTTTTGACGCAACACAGGGGAAATCTCAAAGGAAGTAGGAAAGTCTTCTCAACAATGCCTGGTAAAGTCCATGAGTCATAGTCAGCTGTATTTTCAGGTATGGCAAGGTGTCCATGCATTACATGATAAATAGTTTTGTTGCCAGAAACTCTGCAAGGAGGCATACCCTATTACACTACAATTACATTGCACAGTCATTCAACCTGTTGACTAATGTTGACTAGGCTACAATGACAACCGCATTTATACAGTCCTTTTTACTATGTACTCCACACACTTGGCAACCCCTGATAAAGACTAGAGCAAATAGGCTAGGCTTCTAAGATTAAACATAGAAATATAGGATAAAAGTAGCCTCAATTGTCTATCCAATGGCCAATTTCTAGGCCTAATAAATGGCTGATTCTTTTTTCACTGAACAGGTTGGCACTGAACAGGTGAAAATGGAAACTTCATGCCTAAGCTCTGTATTGTCACTCGAATGCATGGTTTAATTCACTACTGTAGCCTACAGTGGTTTGACTTTAACTTTAATCCAGGTTGTAAGGCAATTCCTGTTAAACAATACGTCATGTGTCAGTTAAGGTACACAGCTACTCACATAAATCAGCAACCGTTTTTCTATGACCACAAGCCAGTAAACAACATTTTTTCTTTGCCCTGTGCCTACGGTGTGTACCTCGCGTTCCATGCGCACAGGCAATTCCTGTTTTTTACCGCAAGGTTTCCAATTAAATGTCAGTAGTCTGAAGCTGCATTTCCAAATGTCTTTCTTCCTGCTGTTCGGAGAAAAATACACTTGTAGGGTAATTCACACCTTGCGACAGAAACGTCCCAAAAATGAAAGCTCTTGGTTTTACTATCAAGCCTACATGACACATACCCACATACACCCACACATTAAACACACACACGTTTCTCAAAATGAAAAAATACTATCTTTGAAGTGTCATCTAAAAACTGAAAACATCATCTTCATTTACCATAAGAGGGAGTGCCAGGGAGGATGTGAGTGTGCGAGTGCGGTGTGTCATTAGTCACTTCTTACCTCATTAAGACTGTGAACTTTTGAGTTTGTCAATCAGTACTCGCCTATTGAAGGAAGGATTGAAGTTGTTTTATTGTGTGGGTTGAATAGATTGACACTACGTCTGACCTAGTGTCTTCTTTTCATCCATAGAACACATATGCGGAGATGTCAGAGAATCTGAGTTCACCAAACAACACCTACCTCAGCCGACCCGGCTCCTGAAAAAGAAGGACGATATGAAGGACGAGAGAGAAGATGAAGGAGAGGAGAGAATCGACGTAGAGGTGCTGGAGAGAGACACTCCACCCGACACGCCAGACGACCAAATCATGGATTTCAGCCAGAAGATGGAGAAGGAGGAGGTAACCCAGGACCACCAGGGAGCCATACCCTCTCCTCAACCCGACCAGAGAGAGCCCAACCTGGCATCTCACAACTACGGTTTCCCTGAGCACCACCCTATTGCCCCCTCCCCGCACCGTGACCTCCCCCTCCACCTCCACGGGCTCTACAGCCACAGAGAGGGCCTAGTGTCCTCCTACCCCCTCTACTACCCCTCCAGACCCCTTCAATCCACCCATCAGCTTCTCCCCACATACAGCAGGCCCCACTACCCCCACCTCCTCCCCCAGTACTCCCCACCTTTCCCTGGGATGCTCCCCTCCAGAGGCCCCCTGCAGCACAGTAGCTACCTGGGTAGCGATGGACTTCCATACCCCTCCATGACTTACCAGCCTGGTCTGCTCCCAGTGCCTCTGCCCTACCCCGGAGCTATTCAGGGAGGGCTGAAAGAGAGGACCCCAAATATGTCACCTCCTCATGGAGCCCCAGCCACCCCAGAGCTCTCCCCCCTGCCCAAGCAAGAGCGCCAGATGCCCCTGCAGTCACCCTCTGGCTGTGAGGAGGCCATGAACCTCAGCCTGGCCATGCCAAAGAGCAGCCCCTCGCCACCCGCTGCCCCTCGGTACAAATCCCAACCCTACCCCCTGAAGAAACAGGACGGCAAGATCAAGTACGAGTGCAACGTCTGCCTCAAGACTTTCGGACAACTGTCCAACCTCAAGGTGAGGATTTCAGAAGACATAGGTGGTTTTTGGGTGGCCAAATCTATTATTGTCTATCCTTGTGGGTTCCTATCTAATCTAGGCATTTTTCTTTTAGGTGCATCTGAGAGTTCACAGTGGAGAGAGGCCCTTCCAGTGTCACCTCTGTCAGAAGAGCTTCACCCAGCTAGCCCACCTGCAGAAGCACCACCTGGTCCACACAGGAGAGAAACCACACGAGTGCACGGTATGTCTGTGTTTTGATCCGCTTTCTCCAGTCTACTTGAGCTCTAGGACACACACAAATGACACAATCACACACAAAAGACACAATCACACACACACACACAAGACAAAACACACGCACGCACGCACACACACACACACACACACACACACACACACACACACACAAACCCCTGCCTTGCCCCTGTGATATAAGGAATCCCTAGGCTTTTGTTGAACACTATATTGTAACTAAACTCAGCAAAAAAAGAAACGTCATCTCACTGTCAACTGCGTTTATTTTAAGCAAATTTAACATGTGTAAATATTTGTATGAACATAACAAGATTCAACAACTGAGACATAAACTGAACAAGTTCCACAGACATGTGACTAACAGATATGGAATAATGTGTCCCTGAACAAAGGGGTGGTCAAAATCAAAAGTAACAGTCAGTATCTGGTGTGGCCACCAGCTGCACTAAATAATGCAGTGCATCTCCTCCTCATGGACTGCACCAGATTTGCCAGTTCTTGCTGTGAGATGTTACCCCACTCTTCCACCAAGGCACCTGCAAGTTCCCAGACATTTCTGGGGGGAATGGCCTTAGCCCTCACCCTCCGATCCAACAGGTCCCAGACGTGCTCAATGGGATTGAGATCCGGGCTCTTCGCTGCCCATGGCAGAACACTGACATTCATGTCTTGCAGGAAATCACGTACAGAACGAGCAGTATGGCTGGTGGCATTGTCATGCTGGAGGGTCATGTCAGAATGAGCCTGCAGGAAGGGTACCACATGAGGGAGGAGGATGTAACGCACAGCACTGATATTGCCAGCAATGACAACAAGCTCAGTCCCATGATGCAGTGACACACCGCCCCAGACCATGACGGACCCTCCAACTTCAAATCAATCCAGAGTACAGGCCTCGGTGTAACACTGATTCCTTCGACAATAAATGCGAATCCGACCATCACCCCTGCTGAGACAAAACCGCGACTCGTCAGTGAAGAGCACTTTTTGCCAGTCCTGTCTGGTCCAGCGACGGTGGGTTTGTGCCCATAGGCGACGTTGTTGCTGGTGATGCCTGCCTTACAACAGGCCTACAAGCCCTCAGTCCAGCCTCTCTCAGCCTATTGCGGACAGTCTGAGCACTGATGGAGGGATTGTGCGTTCCTGGTGTAACTCTGGCAGTTGTTGTTGCCATCCTGTACCTGTCCCGCAGGAGTGATGTTCGGATGTACCGATCCTGTGCAGGTGTTGTTACACGTGGTCTGCTAATGCGAGGACAATCAGCTGTCAGTCCCGTCTCCTTGTAGCACTGTCTTAGGCGTCTCACAGTACGGACATTGCAATTTATTGCCCTGGCCACATCTGTAGTCCTCATGCCTCTTTGCAGCATGCCTAAGGCATGTTCACGCAGATGAGCAGGGATCCTGGGCATCTTTCTTTTGGTGTTTTTCAGAGTCAATAGAAAGGCCTCTGTAAGCTGTTAGTGTCTTAACGACCGTTCCACAGATGGATGCTCATTAATTGTGTATGGTTCATTGAACAAGCATGGGAAGCAGTGTTTAAACCCTTTAAATTGAAGATCTGCAAAGTTATTTAGATTTTTACGCATTATCTTTGAAAGACAGGGGTCCTGAAAAAGGGACGTTTCTTTTTTTGCTGAGTTTATGTGGGTGTGATCAAGGTGTCAGTCCTATGTTTATTTTCCTAGTAGGGTTCTCCCACTAAAAAAATAACCAGTCTAGGGTCATACCCTGCTGGCACACAACCATGGAAGGCCCTGTCTGATAATATAGAAACCAGGAGCCTGGTCTCACCCAGTTGTTCTAATGATATTACTATCACAGCATCATCCTATCCTGAACTCTCCTATCTATCTGTTCCTATTCATATAGGTGTGTGACAAGCGCTTCAGCAGCACCAGCAACCTCAAGACCCACCTGCGGCTCCACTCAGGTGAGAAGCCCTACGAGTGCAAGCTGTGTAGCACAAAGTTCACCCAGTACATTCACCTGAAGCTGCACCGACGCCTGCATAGCGCCCGCGACCGCCCCTACCACTGCCCGCTCTGCGCCCACGCCTTCCTCCACCGCTTCTCGCTGCGCATCCACCAGCGCAGCTGCTGTCCTGCTTCCCAGGCCCACGCTAAACCCCATGCCCACGCCCACATCTGTGATCTGGTTGAGCGCTTTGACACCAGTCCCGAGGCCGACACGCTGCCTGAAGGGGCAGGGCCGGCCCAGGTGGAAGCTGCAGTGGAGCGCTGGGTGGCCCGGAGCTTGGAAGGGCGAGACGGCAAGGAGGACCAGAGTGAAGCCACCCTGCTGCTCAAGGCCCTCACGGCGGCCATTAACACCCCAGCTCCTCCCACCACCTCATCTCAAAGCCCTACTTCAGCCTATCAGGAGAGGGCTAGCGTGGTACGCTTCTACAACCGGCCAATGGTGAAGATGCAAGGGCAGTAGGGCAAAGTGGACGGACCCTTGTGGGGAGGGAATAAGAGAGACATTTTTAGGGTCTACCTCCTGAACGAAGGCAATTTAATGTTGCTAAGCCAGAGAACAATCGATAAAGTTGTCGCCAAAAAAAAAGTATTTCCCCAAGGGGAAGTGAGACTATTAAAAGCCAATGAGAGAGCAGCACCAAAACAAAGATCATTCCAAAGACATGGTGTCTTCTTATTAGCAGTGATGTGCTCGCAACTGTTTTCACTCAGGTTTACAGGTGTAATTTACATGGGATGTGTGAAAGAGTTTGCTGTACCCTCCTTTTTTTCTGAGTGCTGAGTGCTGTCAGCTATATTTGTTCAGTTGAGTGATTATTTTAATTGTTTGCGTAATGTTACATGTCTTGATACTTCCAAGGAGGCTTATTCCTTGGAAAACCACTGGACCATTGCCAGGAACTATTACTGGGATATTTCATGTTTTATTAGTGAACAAGTCTTTGTGTGTATTTATTTATTTTTGCTCAAAGGGCAGACCAGGGAGCTTGAAACTATGTGAATGTATTTGCCAAAAAACAACAAGAATCAAAGAAAATATGAGGATAAACGGGGCTTATGTAGCATAACAATTTTTGTTTACTTAAATAGTGTATTCTAATGTAATGTAGCAAAATGGAGGAAAAAAAGCAAACTAAATGTAGTCAGAATGTTATAACGTTCCGGTTCGATGCAAATAGCTTCTAAGGACTTCCTGTGAGTCATCTAGCGATGTATTGGAGGTGCATACTTCTGCAAAGAAACTTGCAAAAAAAAAAAGAAAAAACTTTTGTTTTATCCATTTTTTTCTTTGTATTTTTGTATGTTAAAACATTTATATTGCATTTATATTTGTAAGACATTTTTAACAGTGCTGTTTTTTTTTCATTGTGTTCCTGAATATATACTGATATAGCATTGTGTTTCTAGCTCTTTCTCAGTTGTTATCTACCGACTGTCGATAAAGCTTTATTTCATTCGTCCTCTATACTGGTGGTAGATGTGAGCCAGAACCAAATGTACTGTAGTCTGTATTGCACATACCCCTTAACTCAGTCTGCTCCTAGTATTACTGTATATATGCTCAGGTGAATGGCTCTAATCTCTTGTTATTTTACCAAAACTATCGACACAAGTAGCACTGGAAAAAGCCCGGAAGTAGATCCATGTGCACCAAGGTTTCTTATCCTAAAACAAAAATGGTGGAATAGTTTTAACATTGTTACTACTCTGAGTGAGTCGTGAATAGATTTTTTTTATATATACATATTTGTAGTTTTTGTACAGCATTTTGATGATACTTTCATAGTAAATGTCTCACATTAAACATATTGTTTCTCAAAATTGGATGTGTTTTGGATTCTCTTTTCTCTCTTCATAAATTCCATAATTGTATATCCATGCTTACATGAACGCACACACAGACACCCCCTCACAAATCCCCCACATACTCCCGCCCTCTCTTACTCATAACCCAACTCTAGAAAGTCCCACACAACCTCTCACTCAATACTCTTCTTTGAGTTCACTTTCTTCTACAATAGAGGAACTGAGAGTACACACTGATGTTTATCTAGAATCAGCAACACTTACCATCAGACGATACTAATGTACTAATAATGATTGTAACATTGAATGTGGATTATGTCTTCTGAGAAGATGTCCCCTTTTGGGATATTCAGCTCTTTTGAAAATCTGACAAGCTGTTGTTATCACCTTTTAACATACGCATACAATATCTAATCATATTTGAATTCAATAGGATTTCTATGAATACATCATACCAGAACGTAATTTGAAATGTTGATCAAATACCACGCTGCTGCAAATACATTTTTAGATTTACGTGTGTTGATGACTGACTGAGTACTGGCACACCTGATGAAGGTGAAACACAATGTGATGATGAACCTCCCGACATTAAACCACACTTTCAGTCAACAAAACTACACCATAGTTACAGTAAGCTGAGCCACTACTATTACAGTAAAATCTCTTTATTTTTTCCCTCCCTCCCATTCTTTCTCTGGTGGTGCCCCCCCCACACACACATACATACAGTGGGGCAAAAAAGTATTTAGTCAGACATTAATTGTGCAAGTTCTCCCACTTAAAAAGATGAGAGGCCTGTAATTTTCATCATAGGTACACTTCAACTATGACAGACAAAATGAGAAAAAAAAATCCAGAAAATCACATTCTAGGATTTTTTATGAATTTATTTGCAAATTATGATGGAAAATAAGTAGTCAATAACAAAAGTTTATCTCAATACTTTGTTAAATACCCTTTGTTGGCAATGACAGAGGTCAAACGCTTTCTGTCTCCACAAGGTTTTCACACACTGTTGCTGGTATTTTGGCCCATTCCTCCATGCAGATCTCCTCTAGAGCAGTGATGTTTTGGGGCTGTTGCTGGGCAACACGGACTTTCAACTCCTTCCAAAGATTTTCTATGGGGTTGAGATCTGGAGACTGGCTAGGCCACTCCATGACCTTGAAATGCTTCTTACGAAGCCACTCCTTTGTTGCCCGGGCGGTGTGTTTGGGATCATTGTCATGCTGAAAGACGCAGCCACGTTTCATCTTCAATGCCCTTGCTGATGGAAGGAGGTTTTCACTCAAAATCTCACGATACATGGCCCCATTCATTCTTTCCTTTACACGGATCAGTCGTCCTGGTCCCTTTGCAGAAAAACAGCCCCAAAGCATGATGTTTCCACCCCCATGCTTCACAGTAGGTATGGTGTTCTTTGGATGCAACTCAGCATTCTTTGTCCTCCAAACACGACGAGTTGAGTTCCTGTTTACTCTTTAATTTCTTCAACACCCTGCACCTTAGTTCCTGTCGGTAGCTGGGGCCTATACCACCAGGACCTTCTTCACTGAACAGAACAACTATGACAGAGTAAAGGGAGTGAAAGAGAAAAGACTGGCATGAGGTGTGCGGCAAGAAACCTGTTATTCTGAGTTAATCATATTCATTGTTAGTCTAGCAAGAAACCAAACAGTTACTTTGACACCCCATGGATGTCTTTCTGTTGACTCCGTATTGGAGTGGGATTCAACAGGCCATTAAACCAGATTCATTCAAGAGTTCATTTGGTTTTATGACCAGATGGAATCTACTGGTGATGGTATATACTGGTGAATTGGAAATCGCTAGTTACAGTTTGTTTTTCAATCGCTTTGGTGCACTTTTCACAAGAATGTGGTACATTTTCACAACTCTTAGTACAAAAGAGATCATGAAAAAGGCAGTTGTTTCAACATTGTAAGCACATTTCAATTGACTAAGTACAAAATTAACCAGTTTCATCTAAAAAAATAAATGTTTCACATTGCAATACATATTCATATAAAGTAATTGCCTCTCACAAATAAATGCTCAAATTCTTCTTCTTCTAATCTGTTAAAAGATATTATTCTGACTGCTCTTAGTTAAATTTATAGATTTGACAGGATGTGCTACTGGTTTGTCTCCTACAGATTTTAAGAACTACAGAATGAAAATATATGTTTGTAAAGTAGAAACATATAAAGTATGATATACTGTAATGTGATTATGTGATTATGAAAACAATCTGATATGACATCAGAGATGTGTTGGTGTGTTAGATGTGTTGGATGTTGGATGTTAGATGTGTTGGTGCGTTAAATGTGTTGGTGCGTTAAATGTGTTGGATGTTAGATGTGTTGGATGTTAGATGTGTTGGTGTGTTAGATGTGTTGGATGTTATATGTGTTGGTGTGTTAGATGTGTTGGTGTGTTAGATGTGTTGGTGTGTTAGATGTGTTGGTGTGTTAGATGTGTTGGTCCGTTAGATGTGCTGGTGCGTTAGATGTGTTGGTGCATTAGATGTGTTGGTGCGTTAGATGTGCTGGTGCGTTAGATGTGTTGGTGTGTTAGATGTGTTGGTGTGTTAGATGTGTTGGTGTGTTAGATGTGTTGGTGTGTTAGATGTGTTGGTGTGTTGGATGTGTTGGATGTTGGATGTGTTGGATGTTAGATGTGTTGGTGCGTTAAATGTGTTGGTGCGTTAAATGTGTTGGTGCGTTAGATGTGTTGGTGCGTTAGATGTGTTGGTGTGTTAGATGTGTTGGTGCGTTAGATGTGTTGGTGTGTTAGATGTGTTGGATGTTATATGTGTTGGTGTGTTAGATGTGTTGGTGTGTTAGATGTGTTGGTGTGTTAGATGTGTTAGATGTGTTGGATGTTAGATGTGTTGGTGCGTTAGATGTGTTGGTCCGTTAGATGTGTTGGATGTTAGATGTGTTGGATGTTATATGTATTGGTGTGTTAGATGTGTTGGATGTTAGATGTGTTGGATGTTATATGTATTGGTGTGTTAGATGTGTTGGATGTTAGATGTGTTGGTGCGTTAGATGTGTTGGTGTGTTAGATGTGTTAGATGTGTTGGATGTGTTAGATGTGTTAGATGTGTTAGATGTGTTGGATGTGTTGGATGTGTTGGATGTTAGATGTGTTGGTGTGTTAGATGTGTTAGTGCTTTAGATGTGTTGGTGTGTTAGATGTGTTGGTATGTTAGTTGTGTTGGTGTGTTAGATGTGTTGGTGTGTTAGATGTGTTGGTATGTTAGATGTTAGATGTGTTGGATGTTAGATGTCTTAGATGTTAAATGTGTTGGTGTGTTGGTGTGTTAGATGTGTTGGTGTGTTCGATGTTAGATGTGCTGGTGTGTTGGATGTGTTGGTGTGTTACAGTGGCTTGCAAAAGTATTCACCCCCCTTGGCTTTTTTCTTATTTTGTTGCATTACAAACTGTAATTTAATTTGATTTTTATTTGGATTTCATGTAATGGACATACACAAAATAGTCCAAATTGGTGAAGTGAAATTGAAAAAATAACTTGTTTCAAAAAATTCAACAAAAACAAATATGGAAAAGTGTCGTGTGCATATGAAGCCCCTAAATAAGATCTGGTGCAATCAATTACCTTCAGAAGTCACATAATTAGTTATATAAAGTCTACCTTTGTGGGATCCAAGTGTCACATGATATGTCACATGATCTCAGTATATATACACCTGTTCTGAAAGGCCCCAGAGTCTGCAACACCACTAAGCAAGGGCATCACCAAGCAAGCGGCACCATGAAGACCAAGAAGCTCTCCAAACAGGTCAGGGACAAAGTTCTAGAGAAGTACAAATCAGGGTTGGGTTATAAAAAAAAATCTGAAACTTTGAACATCCCACGGAGCGCCATTAAATCCAATATTAAAAAATTGAAAGAATATGGCACCACAACAAACCTGCCAAGAGAGGGCCTCCCACCAAAACTCATGGACCAGGCAAGGAGGGCATTAATCAGAGAGGCAAAGAGACCAAAGATAACCCTGAAGGAGCTGCAAAGCTCCACAGTGGAGATTGGAGTATCTGTCCATAGGACCCCTTTAAGCCGTACAATCCACAGAGCTGGGCTTTACTGAAGAGTGGGCAGAAAAATGCCATTGCTTAAAGAAAAAAATAAACTTACCCGTTTGGTGTTCGCCAAAAGGCATGTGGGAGACTCCCCAAACATATGGAAGAAGATACTCTGGTCAGATGAGACTGGAATTGAACTATTTGGCCATCAAAGAAAATGCTATGTCTGGTGAAAACCCAACACCTCTCATCACACAGAGAACATCATCGGCAGGGACTGGGAAACTGGTCAGAACTGAAGGAATGATGGTTGGTGCTTAATACAGGGAAATTCTTGAGGGAAACCTGTTTCAGTCTTACAGAGAATTGAGACTGGGACGGAGGTTCAACTTCCAGCAGGACAATGACCTTACGCATACTGCTAAAACAGCACTTGAGTGTTTTAAGGGGAAACATTTAAATGTCTTGGAATGGTCTAGTCAAAGCCCAGACCTCAATCCAATTAAGAATCTGTGGTATGACTTAAAAATTGCTGTACACCAGCGGAACCCATCCAACTTGAAGGAGCTGGAGCAGTTTTGCCTTGAAGAATGGGCAAAAATCCCAGTGGCTAGATGTGCCAAGCTTATGGAGACATACCCCAAGAGACTTGCAGCTGTGATTGCTGCAAAAGGTGGCTCTACAAAGCTTGGGGGGGGGGGGGGGTGAATAGTTATGCACGCTCAAGTTTTCTGTTTTTTGGTCTTATTTCTTGTTTGTTTCACAATAAAACATATTTTGCATCTTCAAAGTGGTAGGCATGTTGTGTAAATCAAATGATACAACCCCCCCAAAAAATCTATTTTAATTCCAGGTTGTAAGGCAACAAAACAGGAAAAATGTCAAAGGGGGGTGAATACTTTCACAAGCCACTGATGTGTTAGATGTTAGATGTGTTGGATGTTAGATGTCTTGGTTTGTTAGATATTAGATGTGTTGGATGTTAGATGTCTTGGTGTGTGAGATGTTAGATGTGTTGGATGTTAGATGTGTTTGTGTGTTAGACGTGTTACCCACATGACTTTCATTTGATTACAGTACACCTATGTTGTAGTTATATCTGAACAATATATTTCTTTATCAATGATTGTGAAAGATGTCTTCAATGGTCACACCATTGATCACACATGGGCTAGAAAGTTTTGATGGGTTAAGTTTGATTGCTAGTGCAAGTGTATTGCCTAATGTGATAAAAGTGTAATGTACTGTATAATATTACATTCATAGGGCATTTTTTAAACATGTTTATTGCATTTTTTGCTGTTGGATTAGATCAATGTTCTCAAGCTATTTCACAATAAATGTACAATTTGAATCAATGGGTCTGTGGTGAAAAATTACTTTCTGCGTTATAAGTGCTACCAGTTTGGAGTTTTGTACTAAGAGTTTTGAAAATTCACCACATTCTTGTGAAAATAGCACCAAAGCGGTTGAAAAAAAAAAATGTCAACAACATTACTCCGGCACCATAACCCGTCACTCATAACTCTGCGTGCTGAGAAAGTAAAAGTACAACTAGTTCTTTACTTTTCCTCAGAAGAAACTCTTCTGGATGTGTTCCGTAGAAGTGTGTGTGTGTGTTCATAAATGTGTGTGGGTGTGTGAACACTTACCCTTCTCTGACAACCCTGATCGAGATCGTCTCCTGTAAATGCCAGGGTGTGGCATCAACGACATCACTCCTCACCTCAAAAGACCATTTCATTAGAGATGTTAAAAGGAAAGGCACACTAATAAAATCAGCCATAGACCTCTATATCCTAGCCCGGGTCGTGTGTGTGTGTGTGTGTGTGCGTGTGTGAGCTCTATGCCAACAGACTTCCTTTTTTAGATAAAGGGAAATCCATGGCACCTTATATGTTTCCTACTTTGATTGATTCATAGAATAATAGTCATTAGGTTGACACCACAGTCCTGCCATATATTGGAATTGAGTTAACAACTGGCTTCTTAGAAGGAGGGCTTTATTTTGTAGTTTGAGGCGCCACATGATGTCATCAAATTTCCCTGATGAGCCTGTCCTGTTTGCCTTGGCCTCTGAGAGCAAGCACAGGTAATACACTACACTGATAAGCAGTGGTGTAAAGTACTTAAGTAAAAATAATTGTAAATACCCCTTCAGTAGTTTTTTGGGGGTATCTGTACTTTACGATTTATATTTTTTACCAATTTTTACTTTTACTTCCCTACTGTACATTCCTAAAGAAAATAATATAATTTTTACTCCATACATTTTCCCTGACACCCAAAAGTACTCATTACATTTTGACAGGAAAATGGTCCAATTCAGTCAAGATAATTTCCCTGGTCATCCCTAACACCTCTGATTTGGCAGACTCACTAAACACAAATGCTTCATTTGTTAATTATGTCTGAGTGTTGGAGTTTGCCCCTGGCTATCTGTCAATAAAAAAAATCAAAAATGGTTCAGTCTGGTTTGCTTAATATACGGAATTTGAAATGGTTTATACTTTTACTTTTGATAGTTAAGTACATTTAAAACCAAATACTTTTAGACTTTTACTCAAGGAGTATTTTACTTGGTCATTGAGTTGAGTCATTTTCTATTAAGATATCTTTACTTTTACTCAAGTATGACAATTGAGTACTTTTTCCACCACTGCTGATGAGCCTGTCCTGTTTGCCTTGGCCTTTGAGAGCAAGCACGGGTAATCAGTGGCGATTTTAGCATGTAAATCTTGGCGGGGCAAACCCCACTAAAAATGTGTGACTCATGCCAGCAAAGCCACTACACAACACTAAACAAAACATGAATTGCACTATAATGGTGACAAACGGTGCCCACATAAAGCTGTCCTAACAGCAGAGTCCCAAAAGCAGTCCCAACGCCTTATCACTGCTACACCTGGCTATCAGCGGAGCCTTGTTTGGCAGCAAAAGAGTTCATTCAGCCTCATTTACTGCCTTTTAAAAAAACATATCTGATACGGCTGACTTGCTTAAACAACTGTCGTTTCAACTGACAATTGAGATGTACAAACTATGGCATAAGGGGACGGCGAGCGGATGAGAGGCAATCCGTAATTTAGATTAAGACATTGATGAGCGAGCTAATACGGACGTAGTCAATATAACTACTTGTTCAGCACTTTTAGAAATTACAGCGACAGAATTCAGAACATGGGCCATTCTTACAGAATTCTCCCTGTACATCAAGTCAGAACCATAGGATAAATAAAGAGGGCATATAAGCAGACATTGAAAGCTCTTACAATATTCAATGATTACATTTCTCTTAAACAGTTTAAAACCTAACTACCTAGTTAGATAATAAAAGTTTACAATAGTTTTCCTATTCATATCTGGATCCTGGGACGCAGTTAGCGTTAACGCTGGGGCCACTGATATATGTCCCGGGATCCGTGCTCAAACAAGGTGGTACTACGTTGGCAAAGAAGCTAGCCTATCAAGCTAGGCAACCTGGTCTACTATTGCCAGAAACGCTAAGCAGTTAGCCCTTGTAGCTAGGGCAGCACTTCTATTTGTCTCAGTTTTAGGACTACCGATTTCCATAGTTTCTCATTTCACGGAGTGAATAGCAGGCTCATCCTACTATTAGTACTGTCATGCCTCCGAAAAAAGACAAAAAAATAATTTACGTACTTGCCCACATATCTGCTGGGCAAGTACATGAATTCTTGGAGAAGCAGAAAGTTTTCTATAAGGAAATTATACTTCGGAAAATAACTTTAAAAGCTTCATATAGATGATCATGGAGTCGACCAACAAACGGCTGGACGACCTGACTAAAGATGTACAAGACATTAAAACAAGCCTTCAGTTCACACAGAAGGATGTGGATGTATTGAAGACCACACAGGATACACTTTCCAGAAACTGTTCTTCTATGTGGAATGAAATCACCACCGTCGGGGAGGGCCTCCAGAACATGTCTGGGAAGGCAGAATGAAATCACCACCGTCAGAGAGGGCCTCCAGAACATGTCTGGGAAGGCAGAATGAAATCACCACCGTCGGGGAGGGCCTCCAGAACATGTCTGGGAAGGCAGAATGAAATCACCACCGTCAGGGAGGGCCTCCAGAACATGTCTGGGAAGGCAGAATGAAATCACCACCGTCAGGGAGGGGCTCCAGAACATGTCTGGGAAGGCAGAATGAAATCACCACCGTCGGGGAGGGCCTCCAGAACATGTCTGGGAAGGCAGAATGAAATCACCACCGTCGGGGAGGGCCTCCAGAACATGTCTGGGAAGGCAGAATGAAATCACCACCGTCAGGGAGGGCCTCCAGAACATGTCTGGGAAGGCAGAATGAAATCACCACCGTCAGGGAGGGCCTCCAGAACATGTCTGGGAAGGCAGAATGAAATCACCACCGTCAGGGAGGGCCTCCAGAACATGTCTGGGAAGGCAGAATGAAATCACCACCGTCAGGGAGGGCCTCCAGAACATGTCTGGGAAAGCTGATTACCCGGATGGACAATCGAGGAGAAATAATCTTGTAATAGATGGTATCCAGGAGAGCCAAAGTGAGACATGGGCTGAATCAGAGGACAAAGTTCGAAAGCTGTTTTCTGAGGAGCTACAATTGGATCAACAGGTTGAGCTGGAACGTGTTCACCGGTCTGGGAAACCAGGGGTCACAGGTGCTGCCAATGGTGATGCCAATGGAACCAGAACCAGGCCAATGGTAGTGAAATTCCTCCGGTTCAAGGATAAGCTTGCAGTCCTTGAAAAAGGCAAATGCCTTAAAGGGTCCTTCATCTTCATCAATGAGGATTTCTCAGATGCAGTCCGTCAAAGAAGGAAGGAACTAATACCAGCTATGAAGGCTGCAAGGGAACAAGGTGACATGTAGCATATTTGAGGTATGACAAACTGATTGTTCACCCTCCCTCTCAAGGAGTTCGGAGGAGCGACAGAAACAAGTCATTCCAGTCCCCTCCCCCCCCATTTACCAGACCAAAGAAAGGTTTGTTAATTGCTCACTTGAATATATGCAGTTTAAGGAACAACATTAATGAAATATGCTGTCTAGTGCAGTCAAACAATATTCATGTATTGGCAATATCAGAGACTCACTTGGACTCTCCTTTTGAGGATGCTGAGGTCTCTGGATACAATTTGTTCAGGAGGGACAGAAATAGATATGGGGGTGGAGTTGCAGTTTACATCCAGAGTCATATTCCAGCAATACAACGTATGGACTTAATGTTGAATGGATTAGAGACACTATGGGTACAGGTGCATTGACCACATTTGAAACCTATACTAGTTGGTTGCTGCTATAGGCCACTAAATGCTGATGTGAAATATTTTGATATAATTTGCAAAATGTTGGATAAGGTGTCTGATGAAAATTGGGAAATTTATTTTTGGGGAGATATGAATATAGATTTTTTTTTTTACACCAACTGTCCAATGAGAAAGAAACATATTTATGTTGCCAATGTATGTAACCTGACCCAAGTTGTGACATTACCAACCAGAACGTTCACTAATAGGTCCGGTATCACATCATCAACTTGTATCGATCCAATTTTTACTAACATGGCTGAACATTGTTCTAAAGCTGTATCAGTGGCACTAGGTTCACTATTGTGATCATAACTTGGTTGCACTCATTAGGAAACGTAAAATACCAAAGGCTAAGGTAATCTATCGAAGGTCCTACAGAGGGTTCAATCAGGACTCATTTGTGGATGAGATTAAGAATGTGCAATGGTTAGAAGTGTGTAGTAAGGATGATCCTGAAATGTCACTAAGTTTGTTTATGAGTATAGCTGATAAGCAGGCCCCTTTAAGAAAATGCACTTTGAGGTGAGATGATGAGCTGAGAATTTGAATGATTCAACATTACAATGGCAAAAAAGTAGCAGATAAATCTGGCACACTTTGATAAGCAAAGTTATTGTAAATGAAGAAATCTTGTGACCAAGCTGAAGGAAAGAAGGAGGGATTCTATCAGCACAACATTGATGAAGTAAAGGTTGATGGGAAAAAACTGTGGAGAACGTTGAACACTATTATGGGTAGGAATTCGAACATGTCCACCTCTTTTGTTGAATCCAGAGGGTATATTTATTTCAAAACCATATGACATCGCAAACTACTTTAATTAATATTTTACAGACAAAGTGGACAAATTTGAGGAATGCTATGATTCCAAGTGATGGCTCCATGTCATATACCCTTATAGAATATTGTATCATGAAGGAGGGGCAATGCATGTTAGAATTTCATCAAGTAGAAAGAGAAATAGGTATTTTAATTGTCTGTATTATCTACTAGTTGAATGTTTGTGAAGTCTTGATTTGTGGTTGTTTGTAATTTCTTGTTAATTGGTGTTGGACCCCAGGAAGATTAGCTAGCGTTACGGAGTTAGCTAATGGGGATCCTAATATAAACAAATGACAAAATGGCTACATGTGCAGTCAGAACAGTAGGCAGAATTAAGAGGGGAAAATATGCCAAATTATTAGGGTGAGGCACATGGGCCTCATACAAAACATACACTTAGTATTACTTTCTAAGCTACAGTATACACATCCCCCTGGCATATTACATCATTTATGCAGCAGCATGCAAGACATCTTTGGACTCACCTTGTTGTGCTGTGTTCACTTGAAAAGGAAGGTGGCGCGGCGGTCCTTCGTGGGCAAATTTTGTCATCCAACTTTGTCATCAAAGTCTTTGTCATCAAATCTCTGGATCGATGGTTCTTTCAAGACAACTGGGAACTCGGGAAAAAAACAAGGTCAAATCAAGATGACGTCAGTGATCTTCAGGTTGTAGCGCTAGAAAGAGGCCCGAGTTCCCGACTTACAATTCCGAGTTGGACGACCTTTAAAAACGTATTTTCCTGGATGTTCCAAGAGGTCACAAGACTGGCCCCACAAACTCTCAGTCTAATAGGGATTACTCTTTGAGTTTATTACTTTTACGTAACAGCTGATTCAAGATCTGTTTCCCCTACTTCTACCTAAGCCTAACTGACAATAAATATCAGAACAGGTCCAGGACCGATTCAAATGATTTATTACAGGTATAATGTACCTTCACAAACACCAATTGATGGTACATATGGATTTTGGCTACCCGCACAGAAACATAACCTTACATTATTTCACAATCTGTCCTTCAATTGAAAAGATGTATTAAGACTGAAAAAGCTATGAAAAGCCAAATTAGATGAACTCCTAAGGTGCTGACCTGCTGCACCCTCTACTACCACTGTGATTATTATTATTTATAATCTCCACCTGGCACAGCCAGAAGAGGAAAGGCCACCCCTCAGAGCCTGGTTCCTCTCTAGGTTTCTTCCTAGGTTCTGGCCTTCCGAGGGAGTTTTTCCTAGCCACCGTGCTTCTACATCTGTATTGCTTGCTGTTTGGGGTTTTAGGCTGGGTTTCTGTACAGCACTTTGTGACATCGGCTGATGTAAAAAAAAGGGCTTTATAAATACATTTGATTGATTGATTGATGGCCTAGACTAGTGTAGCAGTCTAAACTCAACCACATATATTGCTGCAGCATGGGTTCCCATCTTTCCCACTGTCTCTTCTCTAGCCAATAAGGCATGAAAAAAGACCACAAATATAACTTTTTTTAAAAGATGGGGGGGGGGGGACACTATGGACTTGGATCAAAAATTAAACACAGAGAAATTTTATCTTGGTGTTCAACCCTGGTCCATTCGTCACTGTCCTTGGCTGTTTGTCTTTCCATTACACACCATCTCTGACGACATAGGTAGGGCAGAGTGCAGACGGTGATAAACGGACAGTGATAAACTGAATGAGAGATACAGGCGCTCAGCTACAGTAACCTGGGTCTAAAGGTACAGATAAAGCCTGCTTATTCATTTATATAGCGCTTGTGAAGTGCTCATTCTTAGGATGTCATAGCGCTGCATCCATATTCAACTGATCTGGGAGAGTCATACCAGACTGTATGCGGGGCGTTTACCTCATGCTCTGTTCACTATTATTCTAGGTTATTTAGCAACAACAACAAAAATATTTTCTACCTGCAACTGAACTAGACAATTGTTTCTGGTGACTTTCAAAAGGCAAGATAGAGTGATATGATACCCTTCTGTAATAAATAGAAAAACCCTATAGAAAATGAACGAAAATGAATTATTTAGGCTTTACTATTATTAGTTCAAGGCTATAGTCTGCCATTTAAGAAATACACGTTGAAACATACAGACTGGCAGAAGCGCTCAGCATTTCACCAACACATAAACAACAGCACTTCAACAGCATGCCTATAAATTTAGCAATTAAGCTAAATTTGAATTCACTTTCAGAAACACGAGTTTGGCCAGTCTTTGGTCTGAGGATCACGCTGTGCGCTATACATGCTTAGTTTGTTCATTTAGCCTAGCAGATGATCTGTTATTCCCATGCCGTAATCACAGTCCACACAAATCTATTTTGCAACAACAATATCATGTAATAAAATATAATCAATTAGAAAATAATAGTTTCCCAAATGACAAAAGTTACAAGTGCCTATAGGGTTTATACTGATGATATGCAGATGCTGTGTTAAACAACACCTTTTTAACAGTTGAACTTTCGCACGGTTCCAAACTTAGACTATCCTCTTCCTTTAACAATAGCCCGTATAGAAATCGAAATTTATCGGTTCTACTGCATGCTCTCATATTTTTTTTAAACGAGGGACATCCTTTTTCATCTTAGAAAAGGTACGATTTTCTCCTGGTATCCCTCATTAAAATTATAAATAGTGTTCAGTCCATAAAGGGAATCCTAATAAAATACACACACAATATATGTATATATAATTAACCTACATCACTGCAGTTTACAGCCCTAATCCAATAATTGCGTCACTTGATAACAATAATCAACAATACATTCCTCATTGCACTGTGTTGTTGTAGTTTAGGCATAATAATGTTATTCTCTAAAAACGTAGACCCGAATCAATAGTGGAGCTTTGCGTGCCCGACTTTGCGTGCCCGAATGCACTTTGACAGGCAAATATTTATAGCCCTACTATTTAGCTAATGAGTGGCCTAATTTTGAGCTAATATTTATCTTCTTTGGCTACACAACTCTAACCTCTTTTTCAGCTATTCCCGTGCGCAATATGCTATAGCAGGGTGTCGAACTCATTCCGTGGAGGGCCTAGTGTCTGCAGCTTTCTGCTGTTTCTTTCAATTGAGCCCTAGATAACCAGGTATTAAATGGTTGCAGAGGACAGACAGTGATGAGCACAGTGATAAAGAAAATCCAAACGAATTGACATCCATTAGAAAAATGGAAATTGAAAGCAAACCACTTCCAATCAAATCAAAGCCATTGGGGGTAGCCATTTGATTACCTGTTCAGGACTCTTATGGCTTGGGGGTAAAAACTGTTGAGAAGTATTTTTGTCCTAGCAACTAGGCAAGCGATTACATGATGTAAAAGATGCACATGCTCAACAGCTTTTGTTGTTGAATTTTTACATTTAATTGAAATAGGCCTACGAGTGTCTATATTATTTTTCATTAGGCTACATGTAGTCTACATTGAAGTGTTATTTGCAGTTGTCACTATGACAACGAACACACCCTGGAGCACTGAATGGTCTGTGTTACTACATTATCAATAGGCCTACAGCAGGATGCATTGATCAGTTGATTGACAGGTGTAGGCTACTGTAGAACGGTAAACGTTTCTCTGGTGTGGATGCTCACCAACGTTTTATAGTTATGTATAATGTATCGGTATAGTTATCGTCCTTGGTGTGGACAGCCCTTAAAGCTTAAATTGGTAAATGCCTCCCTCTAGTGGACAACATGAATATGGTATGAATACAGCAGTGGTTCTCACCACGGATTGATTTGATAGAAATCACGACTGCAACATTGATAGCCTAATAAAAAGTGATGTAATATTTCCTGCTATTTTGTTTTAATGATCATGTTGGAGGGGGAGGGTTACATGTTTTTGTTTCAAACACACGGGGAGGGCCAGTTAAAAATACATTTTCCACCCATTTCCATTTCAAATAAATCCAATTAAATCCAGTAGCCCTCAATATAAATAAGATTCACTCCCTAAATCTCCTCTTATGTAATCATGGAAAGTGTTTCATAATTGCTATAATATTCTGCACAGAATCTTGAACAGCATTGATCAATTTGCACGATGTAATTTTTATGTAATCTTAACTGCAATCCAGATTACTAGGCTGTGCTATTAAATGAAGCACTGCGATAACACATTAAGTTGTTGCATACTAGTGGTTGAGTGTTGGGCCAGTAACCGAAAGGGTTGATGTCCCTTACCCTTTCCCTTACATACAATATCAGATATTTTGTATTCCCATTTGAACTTTGTTGTGCTTTTAAATGTTTGCAAGCGCAGGGATAACACATCTAGATGACAACGAAACCAAAAACGAAACATTGTTTTTCCATTGTAATTTGGCTGTGCTTTTAGATGGTTCTTTGTTCTGTTAATTATTTTTGGCCACCCATCCCATGAGAGTTAATGTCATTCCAGTTCACCTGAAATGTCATTCCAGTGCACTGCTTGCTATGAATTATATCTGATATGGTATTTGTATGTTTAGGTAAACATACAAATAATGTCCCGGTTGGAACGCTGACAAGTAGAACGCATAAAAAATACAAATCTGATTGGGTGGGCTCCCCAGTGTCTACACGGCTGCAATAGACTTCCTCACGGCTCATTATGCATTATGGGCAGGGCCCGTTCTAGCCTTTGGGGGGCCTTAAGCTCGCAGTATAGTGATGTAAGTCTATAGATGTTGTACATGTGAAATTGTGTAATTCCGTCTTTATCCGCAAAGCTATATTCCATTTTGTGTGACTTAAGTGGTTTCCCCTACCAGCTGTGCTGCACAGGCTGGACGGAGAACTACTAACTTCCTGTATTTCAACACATTTTGCAATGGTGCAGAGACGACAAACAAACTCTCCCTCAATGTAAGCAAGACAAAGGAGATGATCGTGGACTACAGGAAAAGGTGGGCCAAACAGGCCCCCATTAGCATTGACGGGCTGTAATGGAGCGGGTCTAGAGTTTCAAGTTCCTTGGTCTCCACATCACCAACAAACTATCATGGTCCAAACACACCAAGACAGTCGTGAAGAGGGCACAACAACATATTTATCCCCTCAGGAGACAGAAAAGATTTGGCATGGGTCCCCAGATCCTCAAAAACTTCTACAGTTGCACCATCGAGAGCATCCTAACTGGTTGCATCACAGCCTGGTATGGTAACTGCTCGGCATCTGACAGTAAGGCGCTACAGAGTGTAGTGCGTACGGCCCAGTACATCACTGGGGCCAAGCTTCCTGCCATCCAAGACCTACAGTTGATGTCTGAAGTTTACATACACCTTAGCCAGTACATTTAAACTCTGTTTCACAATTCCTGACATTTAATCCCAGTAAAAATTCCCTGTTTTAGGTCAGTAAGGATCATCAATTTATTTTAAGAATTTGAAATGTCAGAATAATAGAACAGAGAATGATTTATTTCAGCTTTCATTTCTTTCACCACATTCCCAGTGGGTCAGAAGGTTACATACACTCAATTAGTATTTGGTAGCATTGCTTTTAAATTGTTTAACTTGGGTCAAACGTTTTGGGTAGCCTTCCACAAGCTTCCCACAATAAGTTGGGTGAATTTTGGCCCATTCCTCTTGACAGAGCTGGTGTATCTGAGTCAGGTTTGTAGGCCTCTTTGCTCACACACGCTTTTTCAGTTCTGCCCACAAATTATCTATAGGATTCAGGTCAGGGCTTTGTGATGGCCACTCCAATACCTTGACTTTGTTGTCCTTAAGCCATTTTGCCACAACTTTGGAAGTATGCTTGGGGTCATTGTCCATTTGGAAGATTAATTTGCGACCAAGCTTTAACTGATGTCTTGAGATGCTACTTCAATATATCTACATAATTTGATGCCATCTATTTTGTGAAGTGCACCAGACCCTCCTGCAGCAAAGCACCCCCACAACATGATACTGCCACTTCCGTGCTTCACGGTTGGGATGGTTTTCTTCAGCTTGCAAGCCTCCCCTTTTTACCTCCAAACATAACGACGGTCATTATGGCCAAACAGTTCTATTTTTGTTTCATCAGACCAGAGGACATTTTTCCAAAAGGTACAATCTTTGTCCCCATGTGCAGTTGCAAACCGTAGTCTGGCTTTTTATGGCGGTTTTGGAGCAGTGGCTTCTTCCTTGCTGAGTGGACTTTCAAGTTATGTTGATATAGGACTCGTTTTACTGTGGCTATAGATACTTTTGTACATGTTTCCTCCAACATCGGTCCTTTGCTGTTTTTCTGGGATTGATTTGCACTTTTCGCACCAAAGTATGATCCTCTCCACCCTTGTCTCCAATTGTCTCCAACCCCCACCAGATGTTTCCCATTACCTTGTGTATTTATACCTGCATTTTCTGTTTGTCTGTTGCCAGTTCGTCTTGTCCCGTCTAATCCTACCAGCATGTTCCCGTGTTTCCTGTGCTCTAGTTTTTGCATTTTCTAGTCTTCCCAGGTCTGACCTTTCTGCCTGTCCTGACCCTGTCGTCCTGTACCTGCATGATTCTGATTTGGATTACGACTCTTTGCCTGCCTTGACCTATAGATTACCTGCCCCTTGTATTGTAACAAACTCTGAGACTCTTACTATCTGCCACCTGTGTCTGCACCTGGATCTTAGCCTCCCATCTTAGCCTCAAGGAGCCACCTTTGGAAGACATGAGGAGTTACTGCAAAGCCTTATGGATGGACTCCATACCCTGGCAGAATGCCATGACCATGTGTTCACTACATTACTGGAGCAATTCCGCGGATTCCCAACTAGGCAGCAAGCCACAACAGTAATCCCCCCCAGACTCTCAGCAACCCGCCACCAACCCCGGTGTCCCCAGAACCTCGCTTACCTCCTCCGGAGCGCTACGCTGGAGATTCTGGAACCTGCCGGGCGTTTCTCTCCCAGTGCTCCCTCATCTTCGAGCTGCAGCCTTCTTCGTTCCTCTTGGACCGCTTGAAGATAGCGTACTTGATAACGCTGATGTCCTGGGGGCCCCTCGTCTGGGCTATGCCGATGTGGGTGCAACAGTCCACTGTTTGCCTCAATCTGGAGAAGATTGTGGCGTAGGTATAAAATGTGTTAGATTCTCCGTTGTCCGGGAGAGAGGCTGCTCGTAAGCTGCTCCAACTATGTCAAGCCTCCAGTGGATTTTCACATGTTGGCGACTGAGAGTGTCTGGAATCCGGAAGCCCTGTTTGACACGTTCCTTCACGGATTATCGGAGCTCGCAGCCTGGGAGCTGCCCATGGACCTCACTCACAGCCTTCACCATCCAGATAGATGGGCGGCTACGAGAACGTAAGAAGGAGAGGGGGTCTGATCCCTGTCGCCCTCGCTCGTACTCAAATTCCACCTCGCCTCCGAGGAATCCTGGAAATCCCCAAAGTCTTCATTTCTGAGAGAATTCGGTGTCATCCTCGGAAATCACTGAGGACTGTCGACTCGCCTCCTACGGAGCCCATGCAACTTGGCAGAGCTATATTGTCTCCTGCTGATTGCTTACGCAGACTGAATAGCAGTCTGTATTGTGGAGCTCCAGGACATTTCCTATCTACCTGCCCATTAAAAGACCAAGCTCATCAGTAGATATGAGTACACTGTTGAGTTGTATGGGGAGTTTCCAATCTCTCATTACTCGTAACCCCCTCTATGCTACCCTGTTGTGGGGAGACCAGTCCAAATCCATCCTTGTGCTCATTGACTCTGGGGCCGACGAGAGCTTTATGGACACTACCCTGGTTTGGGAGCTGGGTATCTCCACTCAACCCCTTTCCATCCCAATGGACGTCAGAGCACTGGATGGGCAAACTATTGGCAGAGTCACCCACAATACGGTTCCTATCAACCTGAGAGTGTCAGGCAACCACAGTAAGGCTATGCAGTTTCTGCTCCTCGAGTTTCCTATGTACCCATGGTTTTGGGGTTTTCATGGCTCTAGAGGCACAACCCCCTAACCAACTGGGTTACGGGTTCCATCATGGGTTGGAGTCCATTTTGCCATGCACATAGTCTGAAGTCGGCACAACCTGTCCCGGGACGTCTCCTGGCGGGCTTGGGTAAAGCCTCGGATCTCTCCGCTGTTCCCGCGGAGTACTAGGACTTACAGGAGGTTTTCAACTCTGCCCGCACCACATATTTTCCTCCGCATTGGCCCTACAACTGTGCAATCAACTTTCTCACCGGCACAACACCGCCTCGGGGGGTGACATTATTCCCTATCGGGTCCGGAGACCAAAGCGATGGAGGGGTACATTGAGGACTCCCTCGCTGCAGGGATTATACGTCCAACTGCCACCCCCACCGGTAAAGGGTTATTCTTTGTGGAGATGAAAGACAAGACCCTGTGTCCGTGTATCAACTACCGGGGCCTTAATGACATTACGGTTCAAAACCGTTACCCGCTACCACTCATCAGCTTGGCGTTCGAGCTTCTCCAGCGGGCCGTTATCTTCTTGGACCTTCAGAATACATACCATCTGGTTCAGATACGGGAAGGAGGCGAGTGGTGGCTAGCGGGTACTACGAGTACTTGTTGATGCCGTTTGGACTGACCAAAGCTCCTGCAGTGTTCCAGGCCCTGGTCAATGATGTGCTCTGTGACATGTTGAACCAATTTGTGTTTGTCTACCTCGACTACATGCTCATTTATTCCCTGCCAGCTCAAGAGAACGTCATCCATGTCCGACAGGTCCTCCAGCATCTCCTGGAGAACCAGCTTTTCGTGAAAGCGGCAAAATTTGAGTTCCATCGCTCCACCATCTCCTTCCTAGGATACATCATCGCTGCAAGGAATATTCAGATGGACCCTGACAAGGTGTGAGCAGTGGTGGATTGACCTCAACTCACATCCAGAGTTTAGCTGCAACGTTTCCTGGGGTTTGCTCATTTCTACCGTTGTTTCATCCGGGGTTACAGCAACCTTGCTTTCCCCTTTCTGCACTCACCTCTCCCAAGGTTCCATTCATATGGTCTCCAGCAGCTGATTGGCGTTCTCAGACCTCAAGCAGCGATTGACTACAGCTCCCATCTTAATCTATCCGGACCCGTACCGTCAGTTCTTGGTGGAGGTCGACGCCTCAGACGTCAGAGTGGGGGCTGTCCTGTTCCAGCATTCTGCACCGGACCAGTAGCTGCATCCCTGTGCCTTCCTTTCACATCGTCTTAACCCCACTGAGAGGAAATGTGACGTGGGAAATCGAGAATTACTTGCAGTTAAGATGGCGTTGGTGGAGTGGAGGCACTGGTTAGAAGGGGCAGAACATCAATTCTTGGTGTGGGCTGACCATAAGAACCTGGAATATCTCCACAGCACCCAGCACCTCAACTCCAGGCAGGCGAGATGGGCCCTGTTATTCACTCGTTTCCATTTCACTATGTCCTACCGCCCGGGGTCCAAGAATGTGAAACCTGACACACTCTCACATCTGTACAGCCCTGCTCTTCCCAGAGCAAGAGGTACCATCTTCCCAGATGTTTTCAGTACCTGGAAGAGAGTCCGGGCCACTCTTCTCAAGACCACCTCCAGGTATCGACAACAAGCGGACCGCCAACGGACCCCTGCTTCCCACTACCATCAGTGACCTTCAGGTTGGAAAGTCGCCAAACCCTCCCCTAACCCGGATGACGCTAGGCCAATTGTGCACCGCCCTATGGGACTCCCAATCACAGCCTGGGATCGAACCTGGGTCTGTAGTCACGCCTCTAGCACTGAGATGTATTGCCTGAGACCGCTGCACCACTCGGAAGCTAGAAAGATGCTTGAGTTTCCGACTTGGATGACATTTCAAACCGATTTTCCCAGTCGGAGCTAGTTTATTTCCGAGTTCCCAGTTTTCTTGAGAGTGCTGAAGTCAGAGGTCGGAGATATCCGAGTTCCCAGTTGTCTTGAATGCATCGGGATCCCCAGATTTTTCCCAGTCGGAGTTTTAAAAATATTTTTTTAGCTGTCAGTTGTCTCCAACGCACGGATATGAGATTAGGCTATCTAGCCAAAAAGCATGTTATATTTGTCAGAAAATCTGGCTATCAGTCGTTTGGCTTTGCTTGTGTCTATTTTAGCGACATGTGCATCTGCATGTATGTGGATTTCCTTAAAATGCTTGGCTAACTCATCGCAAGTGTGAGCTTTGGGACACAAAATCGGGAGTCTGTGTATTGGTTTGAGTTATGGGCCTAATCATATAATTACACATAGAATCCCTGTTAATTCAATACTATGTGGGCCTAGTCATAAAAATGTGTAAACGCAACAATTTTACTGAGTTACAGACGTTTATTTCATAGTGAGCAGGGATGAAAGTAAGGAGGTAAGGTCCTGTTCAGCTTCCCAGCCAAATAAATAGTGGGGGTAAACCATACAGGTAAAACATGAACCTCACAATAATTAAATACAAAGGTAAAAACTGTAGGCTATTACACCACTTTTTATCCCTACCGTATGACAGCGGCAATGATAATGAAAATGAGTGAATGGATTTGAAAACGGGTGGCATAGCCTGAACTCCAAAATCTGATGTGGTTTGATAAAAACACTGAAACGTTGCCAAGGCAGAGATGGGTGGCCGACGCGCGCGGATATACAGGCCTACATTCTGGCCTAATAAATATTCACCAATGTCATTAGGCTTTTTGTGTTTTGTGTAACAGGATGTCTCTTCACATTCACCACTGTTTGGAGGCTGGAAATATGTTGCCAGTGGAAGAACGTGCGCGGGTAGCCTAGTAAAAGAGCCCTTTGAAGTTATTGTTTGACAATTACAGCACATATACCTTCGTTGACTGGAAACGTTTTGTTTTTTGGTGAAGCCGGCTATATTGTGGTAGGGTTATTTTCTGTGAATACCCACCATAACGATGCACAAATTAGAGAGTCCAATCAATGCACAGACTCCTGATGTGTCCCAAAGCTACTCTAGGGCGTGTCACTCACCTGTGTGCGACTGCGCATGCAGGAGAGAAAGTGAAGGGCGAGGATCAGCTGTCCGGTTGATGTCTGCAGGTTCTGAGGACTTTGCAGTGTTTTTCATGTGAAGATTCGTGACAAGTGAAACTTTGAATTTGGTGACTTGCCATTTATGTTTGGAATAGACGTAAAGATGGCGAAAAAGAGTAGTTCCAATAAGGCATTCAAAAGCTTGTTTTCTAAAAGCGAAGCCAAATTGACCGTGGAGAAGGAGAAAGATGACCGTGGAGGAAAAAAGTTCCAACTCTTCAAATTCAAGAAAAATACGAAACACGGCAAAGATGAAGAGAAGCAAGTGGACTTCAGGTAGGCAACTATATGCCAAATACTGGAAAAGTTCCAGGCTTCTTGTTGCAGTTTTTAAATAGTTTTCTATTTGAACTGATGGTCGTGATACCATTAGAATGTTCTACTGTAGTCCACAGACTTTGCATAGGGTACTTTATTTATGTTCTGCGTGACTTGAAATTAATTCACACACTTTTGTTCTATTTGTGCATGCATCTCTTAACAGTGGGAACAGTTAAGCTAGTCTAACAATTAGGCAACAAATAGGCTCTCTGATTCAGAAGATACCGTTGCAAAAACGACAAGATGATTTACACCACACTGGATGGAAGTAGCAACCTGTATTAAGCATGCATCGAGGATCTGATTGAAACCATACACACACTGCAGGGTGTTACACGCTAGACAGGATGCAAGAGCCACTGCTTCAAACTATGCACATTGTATGCTCGTCTGAGGGTAGCCCGAACATTCAATATTTACACACATCTATGTTTCTGTCGATTCTACAACATTCCCAATGGCTTTATTTAGTTATACAATATGGTGATGAAATTCCTTGACATTCAAGGTATACTAGAGTATGCACGTATGAATGAGCAGCAGATACTTTGACCCTAATTTACTGGTTGAACATGAGCAAACCGGTGAATGAGTAGCATAGCACATGACATAACAATCATGTGGTTTGTCCTTTTGGAAAGCAGCTGTTGACATCTGATTTTATAGGCTCCAATACACCAGTTCGCCTTAATTGAAGCGTGCCAACTATACACCTCAATGGTTGGATCAACAGCAAGAGTAAACGTCTCCTCAAACCAGTAAAACACGAGTTAGAGGCTAATTCAATGTTTGTTTTTGTGTTCACTTATTCCAGGCTATCAAGGGTAGTTGGCATGTTTGTGACTACTTAGTATAGGGTAGGGTGTCCACCCACCCTGCCCAGCGTGGGTGAAAATGTGCTTTGGTGATATGTAACTTCCTGAAGTTATAAAATACAATTTACCAAGACAAATATGATTACTGTTTAAATCACTGAACACAACATGCACTTATTCATGGTTGTATCTGCCCAAGGCATCTAATTGAGTCAGGTGTCTTAATTCCTTAATGCACACAGCTTTAGCTCATTTGCATAGTTAATAATTTAATTCCAGCATTCACTTCCAGCATTTTAATACATTTCTTAATTTCCTTCACAGTGTTATCATTTACACACTGTCATGATTATTTTGTCTTAGTATGCCATAATACATTTTTTAACAAAAAATCCTTGACAGAATAATTATTCTCCTTTTAACAAATATATATATATATATTTAACGAGGCAAGTGCGTTAGGAACAAATCCTTATTTACAATGACGCCAAACCCAGATGACGCTGGGATTCAGCCTGGTTTTGAACCAGGGAGTGTAGTGAAGCATCTTGCACAGAGATGCAGTACCTTAGATCACCGTGCCACTTTGGAGACCTGTGCTTTTTCGGCGGTTCTTACTTTTGCCACTAGATGGCGATCGGACGATTTATTAGGGGTCTGTAATCCCGAAGTTGTTGGATGTTTTTGTGGTTGCTGGTTAGCTAGCAGTTCTCCGCTGTTAGCAGCCAATGGCTAGCATTTTTCTTACTGGAAATAAAAAAATAATTGTTCCCATAATACTTTCGAGTCATTACTGAATAATTTAACTTAACAAATCAAGAATTAAACCTAGTAAACAATTCATTTAGACCCAGCGTTTTATTTGAAACAAGGGATTATTTGCTGATGTGATGCAATTTTCCCGATTTATTATTTTTTTTTTGACCACATTTTTTTTTCTCTGGCCTTTTTTGATTTATTCACCCTATTTCTGGCCATTGGACCATTGGTTTTCTTAGAGGATTATCGTCACAATTAACATTATTTTATCCATTGGTCAAAATGGGTGTTTTTGATTGGACACCCTATAGGGCATTCTAGTTAAATCACCTTTATTTCTTCAATAGGGAGTGGTGAAGGAAAAGGTTTAAGTCTCCTTGAAAATGTAAACTCACTGTCTGAATCTCTTCAATGGTAGATAATCGTTGTAAAAAAATACATAAATAAAACTGACATTAATCCCATATGTCAGTGTGGTTTGGCATGAGAATCCGACTCATAGAACTACATGAAAGACCTTTACAATACCCAGTCAGCATTGCCAAAACCAAACAGGTTAAAATACTTCCACATATTTCATGGGAGTGTGAACTGAACTTATTGCGTGGTGCTCAGAGGCGTTGTGTGACGAGGCAACCTGGCCCCAGCATAACCATTTTTGCCAATTTTTAAAGATCAAATCGGCCTTGACACAACTCGAGACACGTCCCACTCCGTTCAGTCCTTGTGCATTAGCGTAGCTCATTCACAGCCATCCTTCTTCTTGCCAGAATTTGAGCTACAGTATCTGTATCCGAGGAGGACTTAGGACTTATTTGTGTCTTAGCTAAGCGAAGGGACACGAAGAGGAACCTGTCATTCCAGATGTCTTTCCTCTGCATTTCCTCTACATGTTATTGTTCCCGGGGGCATCTATGCTTGATGTCACTGTTGGCATCGTCTTAGTAAAAGTTATTGTAGCATTCAGTTGAAGTGAAGCAAATTATGTATCTGACAAATATGTAGCTAGTGTAGTTTATTTGAAACATTTACCGTTTTTAGAAAAAAATTTGTCTGCATATTAAGAATGTGCTGTCATATCGAGACATACAAAAACAATTTAATCTTATCTTCAATTATTATTCTAATATCTGCCAGATTACAAATTCAGTGCGATATGATTCTTCTCTCTTAGATGTGAGTTTGGGCCTGGATTGTTGAGCGTTATTACTCAGCACAGGTGTCCCCTCCATACATTAGGCAGTATATACTTTTTATTCTGTTGCTTTCATGATACATCAACTGAAACCCAATATGAGAACGGTCATCCTACTTTAGCGTACAGTTTTCTCCACGTGCAACTTCCTCTACGCTCCCCTCTTCATTTAGTAATGATTTAGCTTCATAGCTAAATCAATAGTGTAAACAACAACGCGTCACAATTTTTTATTTTTTACCCAATAACAGCGTCCTACCTTCTCCCATCTCTGCATGTTGCGTTACCGTCTATTGTTTATGTTTAGCCTATTGTCAATAGTAGTTTACTCTATAAAATGTGCATGTTTTATAACACTATTTATTGAAAAACAACTCAAACGTGGTGCAATAAGGTCTACAGCACCTTTACCAAGGTGTGGCCCAGGTCTCTCACATACTGTACACAATAACTAGGAGCTACACAGGTATGCTTCACCCCTCAGGCTCTGGTTAAAACTCCTTAGACTCTAACAGCACTCCATAATATACATGCATGCTTGCACATGTGGGTCAATACCAATCTCCCCCCTAGTACTAGTTTCAGTTGTCAACCTTCATTAGGCAATATACGGTACATTCGGAAATTATTCAGACCCTTTGACTTTTCCCACATTTGATTTTACAATACAGCCTAATTCTAAAATGGCTTAAATTGTGACGAAGTGAAACGTTTTTTTTTTTTTCATGAAAGAAGCGTCTTGGAGGTACCAAACTTTCTTTAACAATTATGGAGGCCGCAGTGTTCTTGGGGACCTTCAATGCTGCAGTCATTTTTTTGTGTTACCCTTCCCCAGATCTGTGCCTCGATGTAATCCTGTCTCGGAGCTCTATGAACAATTCCTTCGAGCTCATGGCTTGTTTTTTTTCTCTCTCTAACATGCACTGGCCAATTGTGGACAGGTGTGATCCTTTCCAAGTCATGTCCAATAAATGCATGTCCAATCAAGTTGTAGAAACATCTCGAGGATGATCAATGGAAACGGGATGCACCTGAGCTCAATTTTGAGTCTCATAGCAAAGGGTCTGAATATTTATGTGAGTCGGGTATTTGTTTTAAATTTTTTATAAATCTAAAAAACTGTTTTCCTTTTGTCATTTTTGGGGTATTGTATGTAGATTGAGGGAAAAAAATGTATTTCATCAATTTTAGAATAAGGCTGTAACATAACACAATTTGGAAAAATCAAAGGGGTCTGAATACTTTCCGAATGCACTATATGCGTGTGCTTGTATTAACATTTCCACTTGGCATAACTCACCATTCGGCGCAGCACTTTGACAATCTCAAATTGAACTTGTGACGAAGAGTCTGAGTCCCTAAAGTGAGCCTTACAGTATATTAAATCATTTGAATAGGAAAAACCAGGTGGCTTGGCTAGCTGTGAATGACAGCCAACATCTCTATGCAAATCCGGCTCTGTTAAAGCACCCTGTCTAGTTGCACTGAGGCGCTCCTCACTTTCTCCCTCCCTCCCTCTATCTATTTCTGCTTGTGAATCTGAAGGAGGCACCTGTCACCTGCTCTTTAGGAATGCCCGGTTGAACTGCATCCAAATCATGTCTTAGATAAGAAGCTGCGTAAGTCTATGAGCCTTTTTCTATGAAGTCTTTGAAGCCTGACACAAGCAAGACGTTGTGCTTCTGTCCGTGTGTACACATGTCGCTAGTGAAGCATCACGGAAGAGGACGTGACCCATTCACAATGCATCAGCACTCCTCCCTCTGGGCTAGAGGGACACCATGTTTGTCTTCTGTGTGATGATGGATGGACAGAATGATTGACAGGCCAAGCACTTTAGATGACAGAGTAGGAACCTGGAAGTGAGTTGCTGGGGTTTGTTTGTGTGTGTAGAAGCCACTGGACCGGTCTGATTCTCTTTTTTTTTTTAATAGCACCTGACAGTCTCTCCTAAACAGCAAACTGGTACTGTATTTTAGGGAGTAATGCTGTTCCCCTGAGGTAAAAATATGGAATTTGACCATTCCATTGGATCATCCACCTCACGATCATTCAACCTCACTCCCTTCACATGCATTGCTTCGCCGTGACATTGTCGATGTCCGTCTATTGTAACAAAGAGAGACGTTTTTCTGTAGCTTCATTTGCTTGCCGCTTACCTCAACCCTTTTTCATTCAGCAAAGTAAAGACATTCTACCGGTGTTGAAATAGGCTTTTGTGGAGCTCCTTCTTTGGAGAGCTCTGCTGTGATGACAGCTGCTTATGGAGGAAGCCACTCTGTTTACAGCCACACACTGGACCCACTGGACCCACTGGCAGCGTTATTGAGGAAGGGGCCATTTGTCATTCACTGTAATAATTATGTCAGTAGAAAATGAAAAAAAATGAAACCCGATTCAGAGAGATTGTGTTGATTTTTCTTTTTGCATGCTAAAGGGAGATTTTGTCCGACTTCGGTGTATTTGATTTTGTATCGGTGTATTCAAACTTCTGAAACCTTTCCGTACAAACTCCAACTCCACTTTATAGCGATTGTCAGGGTTTAGATTTTGGTTGGATCCTACAATCGCACGATAACAAGGTTATCGCTTCAACCTTATGATCCAAATCATTCACCATGCACGGTTTCAAAGACAGTGCAGAACTGCAGGGACACCCTTGTTGATGAGATCCTCTGCCTGTGCAAAAGTTCTCTTTTACATTCAGCTTTTCCAAGGAGAACATGCAGTGCTGTTAAGCCTGCTGTGCATTGGAAATATTCTGCATTCCCTACTTGTCGGATGAATTGATTTATGTACAGCATTTAAAATGTTTAGTTTGTGCATTGACGTATACTTCAGTTGGAATGTGTAGACGCTATTTACTCAAAAGTATGTAACCATGTGCTCTAGTGGATATGAACGATGCTCTCCAACTGTACTTCCAATTTATGAGCCAGAACTATGCTGCTGATTAAAAAACATGTCAGGTTTATTTATTCACTCCTCTTTCATACAGAGAAGTGCCTTTGGTATAGCCTGGTCCTAGATATGTTTCTGGCAAGACAGCGCAAACAGACCTAGAACCATGCTACCCTTGGTACTTTCGGCAACGCATACAAAACAAATAGTAAGTAGAGAAGTACATTTCCTGAAAGAATTGTGGTGCGCTTGCTAGCTTGATTTAAAGTATGTATGGTTTTGAAATAAGTAGTGGTAGTGACTGGTTATAGTTTGAAAAGTAGGTATATGGATGGATGGGATGGTTGGTTGATAGGATCGCCTGAACATGTGAAAGTTGGCTTGGTGTCTCTAGCTTGAACGAATCAAGACTGATAATTACTGTTAGTGGGCTCATTTATGCAAATTTGAATAGTTAATAATATTTTGATAGGTTTTTAAGTCAGAACATTTTTACATTTACTTTTTTTTTATTTTATTTTTTTACATTGCTACCACTGTATTCCTTTGGTTCTCATTCAAACCTATGTTAATTTATGCTAATTTAAAATGGTTATAGTTCCAAAAGTATAAATAGTACCGAAAGGCTGTATGCAAGCAATATATGTTGAGTCAGTGTGCACATTTCGGCATCGGTTTAGAGTTGATCACCTAAACGCTTCAAGAGGAGTAGCACGGCCAAATGATCCCCCAATGCAAGTCTATGGCCCTTTTATTGTCATTGAGATGCATGGCAATGGTGGCTCGTTTTAAAAATATGGTTGTAGTACAAAAAGTATAGATGCTATCCAAAACATTTTCTCAAGCATTCTAAGTTGGGACGGTCTGCACAATTTAAACGTTTTGTTTTGTGTTTCTAGCTTATACGGTTACAGTGCTGTTGCGTTTGCTCCAATATGAAAATGTCTGCCCATTGTTAACTGATTAAAGGATGGAGGAATGAAAGAATATATGAAGTGTTTCCATCATCCTGCAGTTGGGTTTAGACTAGAGTTTCTAGCTGGAATGGTTAGAAAGCAGTGAGACTGTGAATACCTACCTCTCATGGTCGCCATTGACTGATGTAAATATTGCATATTTTCATTTGTTATAATATCAGTCTTTGACAAGCATTCTAAACACCCCAACGTTGGATGGTGTTGATAGCATGCCTTAAATGGTGAAAGAGGATCCATTTATTTACACTTTTTTTTCCCCCATTCAAGTCTATTGACTTGCATTTAGTTTTATGCAAATATGGTTGAAGTACAGAAAGTATAAATACTTCTCAAACATTTTCTCAAGCAACCTGAATACGGTCAGTCTGCACATTTTTAAAGTTGATTTAGTGTTAAATAGCTCAAGTGGTTTAAGTGCTAGAGCGAGTGGAATAATTGTAATAAGAAGTCTGTAAGAAATCTAGAATCGTGCTTTGCCTTCAGCAAGCACAACAAATCAGGATGTGTTTGTGTGTTCACCAGTGCTGCTGAGACCAATGGATCTGGCGGTGATGCCCAGGGGAGGGATGCTGAAGACTGGCCTGATGTTAATCACACCAAGAAGACCAGATCTCTGACTGCTCCCAGGTCAAAGGTCAGTTGGACTCCTTGACCCCCGTCAGTCCTTTTGGAGATAACTGGGAACGTGGCGTGCTCCAGACCTGGGTTCAAATACTCGTTCAATAGCTTTCACATGCATTTCATAGGAAGTGTTGGAATATACTTTATTTAGAAATACACTTTGAAAGTATTAGCATGCATTTGGAAATACAAATATTTAAAATATCAATGCATTTGAACCCAGGTCAATTTATTTTCTTTTTTTCTACCTTTTATTTATACAGGTTTTTCTCATTGAGATAACATCTCTTTTCCAAAAGAGACCTGGTCCAATAGCTGCAGGGGGAACAAAGTTTCAGACCAAACAACTTACATACACTAACACAACATTAAACAAAACTATAAACACACATACAGTACAACAAAAACATCTGTTTGGTCTTGGTGGTATGTATTTGGAAACAGTTTCAAATAGTAGGCTACATAAAATATTTTACGAAAATAACTTTCCAGTGCTGAGCGATTAACTGACATTTAGTTTTTTTTTATCAGTTATTAAACAACTAATTGACAGACGTCAGCTCAATTGCTTGAATTCCATTTAGTTCAGGGTTTTTTTGTGAGCCAATGCCCTGTGCCCTTTTTATCTAGAGGGAAATCAAATAATTCACAAGAGAAATCAAGTCAAGAACTATGTGGGATGCTGGGCTGATGGGAGTTGTAGTTTTCATTGAGCAAATATTCAAGCTAGTTCAGCGCAGAAACTTGGTAATTAACTACAATGTCCATAATCCTTTGTGGATTTTTCCAGCTCAGACAGAGACGGATCAGAGGATAAGGCGAAGCGAGAGGTTTCGCTCTCACCAAGATCATTCCAAAAACAAGTATGCCTTATCTACTTTGAGATTTAGTAAAATGATTTTGTCAGACAGCTCTGCAGCATACTTAGGCAGGCTAGCTAAATGGGATGACTCAAAACAGTACAGTATGGGCCTCTGGCAGTCTCTATGGGGGTGCCGCAGGGTTCAATTCTTGGGCCGACTCTCTTCTCTGTATACATCAATGATGTCGCTCTTTCTGCTGGTGAGTCTCTGATCCACCTTTATGCAGACGACACCATTCTGTATACTTCTGGCCCTTCTTTGGACACTGTTAACTAACCTCCAGAGGAGCTTCAATGCCATACAACTCTCCTTCCGTGGCCTCCAATTGCTCTTAAATATAAGTAAAACTAAATGCATGCTCTTCAACCGATCGCTGCCCGCACCTGCCCGCCCATCCAACATCACTACTCTGGACGGTTCTGACTTAGAATATGTGGACAACTACAAATACCTAGGTGTCTGGTTAGACTGTAAACTCTCCTTCCAGACTCACATCAAACATCTCCAATCCAAAGTTAAATCTAGAATTGGCTTCCTATTTCACAACAAAGTATCCTTCACTCATGCTGCCAAACATACCCTCGTAAAACTGACCATCCTATCGATCCTCGACATCGGCGATGTCATTTACAAAATAGCCTCCAATACCCTACTCAATAAATTGGATGCAGTCTATCACAGTGCCATCCATTTTGTCACCAAAGACCCATATACTACCCACCACTGCGACCTGTAGACTCTCGTTGGCTGGCCCACACTTCATACTCGTCGCCAAACCCACTGGCTCCAGGTCATCTACAAGACCCTGCTAGGTAAAGTCCCCCCTTATCTCAGCTCGTTGTTCACCATAGCAGCACCCACCTGTAGCACGCGCTCCAGCAGGTATATCTCTCTGGTCACAAAAAACAATTATTCCTTTGGCTGCCTCTCCTTCCAGTTCTCTGCTGTCAATGACTGGAACGAACTACAAAAATCTCTGAAACTGGAAAAACTTATCTCCCTCACTAGCTTTAAGCACCAGCTGTCAGAGCAGCTCACAGATTACTGCACCTGTACATAGCCCATCTATAATTTAGCCCAAACAACTACCTCTTCCCCTACTGTATTTATTTATTTATTTATTTTGCTCCTTTGCACCCCGTTATTTATATCTCTACTTTGCACATTCTTCCACTGCAAATCTACCATTCCAGTGTTTTACTTTCTATATTGTATTTACTTTGCCACCATGGCCTTTTTGTTGCCTTTACACCCCCCCCCCCCCCCCCCCCCCCTTATCTCACATCATTTGCTCACATTGTATATAGACTTATTTTTCTACTGTATTATTGACTGTATGTTTGTTTTACTCCATGTGTAACTCTGTGTTGTTGTATGTGTCGAACTGCTTTGCTTTATCTTGGCCAGGTCGCAATTGTAAATGAGAACATGTTCTCAATTTGCCTACCTGGTGGGGGGTAAAAAAGGGTAAAAAATGGAGAGCACAAAATGTTAGGTGGGCTGGCTGGCTGCTACTGCCTGGACAGAGATGATTACTTTAAGGAATACAAAATAGTCATCAAATAAAAACAAAGTAATATACACAATTGAAATATTTTATTATTTCATAGTCACTTCCTACTTTTTTTTCTATTGACGTCTACCCAATGTGTACCTGACCGAGACAATGGTATGTGTTTTAGCAATGGAATGTTCAACATTTTTGGCTTTGGAATTTCAATTAAAAGCTCTAAAATCATTGTCATGTAATTATTTCATAATGTATTTCATGTTTAAAAAAATGTTCAAACTGAAAACCGTGATTGTTTTTAATTATCAAACCCGAACCTAACTTCTAAATCAAATTTGATTGGTTACACACATATTTAGAAGATGTTATTGCGGGTGTAGTGAAATGCTTGTTTCTAGCTCCAACAGTGCAGTAATATCTAACAATTCACAACAATACGCACATCTAAAAGTAAAATAATGTAATTAAGAAAAATATACATATTAGGGTGAGCAATGTCGGAGTGGTATTGACTAAAATACAGTAGAATAGACTACAGTGTATATACATATGAGATGATTAAAGTATTATGTAAACATTATTAAGGTGACTAGTGTTCCATTATTAAAGTGGACATTTGGTCTCTAGTCATTGTCCACAGTGCTCAAAGAATCACACAGTAGTAGAATCACACAATTCATGTAGCACTTATTTAAAAAGGCTTAAGTAACTTGGGTAAACTATGACGTTATCAGGTTCTGCTATTCCACACTAGAGGGAGGTTATTTTCAAATAATTTCCTATAAATAGCCTACTTTTTGAAACTATTTTCATACTCGTTTCCAAATACAGTATTTCAAATTCCCCTAGGACCCAACAGTGTAAATACATGGAGTATTTAAATATTTGTATTTGAAAATACAATGTGTATTTCATTTTTTTTGTTCAAACATCGCAATACTCTCTACATGTATTTCCAAATATATTCCAATCGTCTAAAAAGAAATATCCAAACACTTACTTTGAAATGTCTTTGAAAATAATTCAAATATCCTAAATAGTATTTGAACTCAGGTCTGGTGTAGCATTGCAGCTTAATCCTCTGATGGATTTTGGTTGAATGTACAGTAGGCTATTTCCTAGGGAAAGTTGCCATGCAAACTGCTGATACAGATCCAGATGTTATTTTATCTACCTTAAGGTTAATGATAGGATTTGAGAGTAGGGTGATCTGTTCCTAGATCTGTGGTTAGGGACAACTTCTACTGCCAACATTTCAGGGATGGTGGTGACAGTTATGTTTCCATAAACCTGTCCAGTGCTTTTTTTTGGGGGGGGGGGGGGGTAAAATGTATAAAGTCTGCATATAAAATAGATGAGACAATGGTCTGCTAGGGTGAGCTTCCATTGAATACAGTGTTCAATATAAATGTTGAAGTGTTTACATTGCCAATTTATGAACACTCAATTTTCCTAAATGGGTAATAATTTACTAATATTTACCACATTTGAATAATTCTCATGTGCCAACTTATCGCCATGGTCATAATTGTTCTCATGTAGATCTGAAGTAATTGGATTGTTAAACTTGCCAGGCAACAAGAAAAGCAAGGTGAAGCAATTCATGTATTCTTGAAAGTCTGGACAATCTATTTTCTTATTTATTTTGCAAGCAGGATGCATTTAGAATTAAGTGTGGAGTGGTGCTTTATAGTTATGCAGTGACATCAGGTGTAACAAGTGAGTTGAGAGTCGGGCAGCAAGTTCAGGGAGTGAGTGTTTTAGTTTTTTTTAAATGAAACAATGGACACGTAACACAAACAACGCACCGATATGAAAACAGTCAATAACACCTGAGGAAAGAACCAAGGGGAGTGACAGATATAGGGAAGATAATTAAGGAGGTGATGGAGTCCAGGTGAGTGTCATGAGGCGCAGGTGCGGGGATAATCAGCAGCCTGATGACCTAGAGGCCGGAGAGGGAGTATACGTGACAGTAACCCCTCTCTGACGCGCGGCTCCCACCGCAAGACGCATTCAAAGGGGGCGAACCCGTGGATCAGGAGGTGACCGGTCACGACAGCTGATACTCGAGAACCTGTCTAGTCAGCTGGTGCGCGGGAACCAAACAAATCGTTTGAGGCATGAAAGCCCGACGATCCGGCTGAGGCAGGGAAGCCTGACGATCTGGTTGAGGCATGAGAGCCTGTAGCAGTTCCCGGACCCGAAGTCATGACTCTGACACAAACATTTTTATTTAAAAAAAAAAACACTCCCTGATGCTTCCCTTAGGTGAGGTGTTATTCTATAACGAGTGCGCTGAGAATCGGGAAGCAAGTTTAGGGAGTGAGTGTTTTAATAAATAAAAGACAATGAACACGAAACACAAACAACGCGCCAACATGAAAACAGAGTCAATAACACCTTAGGAAAGAACCAATGGGAGTGACAGATATAGGGATGATAATTAAGGAGGCGATGGAGTCCGGGGGAGTGTCATGAGGCGCAGGTGCGCCAGACGATGGTGACAGGTGTGCGGGATAATCAGCAGCCTGATGACCTAGAGGCCGGAAAGGGAGTATACTTGACATCAGGTGCCCCGCTTACCTTCAAAAGTATTTGTCAATCATCATTTATTAGAAAAACACAGTTTCCATGATAATTTTTCTCAATAAAGAACGTTTGACAAAATAAAAATCCACCCATTCGAACACCATTTTTTTTTTCAATCTTTAGACAATGTCTCATATCTGCTGTTTCCATTGCGACATTACTTTTGTCGAATAAACCTTGGTCAATGGAAACCTGCCTAGTGACACACTATATATACAAAAGTATATGGATTAGTGGATTTGACTAGTTCAGCCACACCTGTTGCTGACAGGTATATTAAAAATATAGAGCACACAGCCATGCAATCTCCATAGACAAGAATTGTCAGTAGAATGGCCTTACTGAAGAGCTCAATTCAACGTGGCACCGTCACATGATGCCACCTTTCCAACAAGTCAGTTAGTCAAATTTCTGCTCTGTTAAAGCTGCCCTGATCAACTGTAAGTGCTGTTATTGTGAAGTGGAAACATCTCAGAGCGACAACAGCTCAGCCGCAAAGTGGTAGGCCACACAAGCTCACAGAATGTGACTGGCAAGTGCTGAAATGCGTAGCGCATAAAAATCGTCTGTCACTACCAAGTTCCAAACGGCCTCTGGACACAACATCAGCACAATAACAGTTCTTCAGGAGCTTTATGAAATGGGTTTCCATGGTCTAGCAGCCACACACAAGCCTAAGATCACCATGTGCAATGCCAAGCATTGGCTGGAGTGGTGTAAAGCTCGCTGCCTTTGGACTCTGGAGCAATGAATCACGCTTCACCATCTGGCGACTGCGAGCCAAGCCTAATTGCCCAACATCAGTTCCCGACCTCACTAATGCTCTTGTGGCTGAATGGAAGCAAGTCCCAACAGTAATGTTCCACCATCTAGTGGAAAGCCTTCCCAAAAGAGTGGAGGTTGTTTATAGCAGCAAAGGGGGGACCAGCTCCATATTAATGCCCATGATTTTGGAATGAGATGTTTGACGAGCAGGTGTCTACATATTTTGGCCATATAGTGTATAATAGGTTAGTCCTTCCCTTGCCCAATAGAGGGAGCCAGTGTTACCATGCATGAGGTTTGCAGGCACCAAGCATACAATCGGTTTTGTTGTCAGTCATCATCAGTGATTCATTGTTCCTCAGAAGAGATGTTAAACCTCAATTAATTTCTGAAAATGAAAAACGTATTATATTTCTAGCACATTAGTGAACACTTCTCCAAAGTGTTCTAGATAGTCTGGAGACATGGGCACTTTTTATATTTGGTGTAAACACTGTTTTCTGCTAGTGTTTGTGTGCATGTCTGAAAGCGTGTGGGTGTGTGTGTATTGCATTAGACTGAGACTTACCCAGAAAGACTCACAGCTGTAAACAATACCAAAGTTGATGTATTGACTCAGGGGGTTGGATACTTATTTAATCAAGATATTTTAGTGTTCATTATTATTTTTTTATACAAAATGTTTGTTTTTTTAAAATCCACTTTGACATTAGAGTATTTTGTGTAGATTGTTGACACAACAAAAGACAAACCCCACTTTGATTTCACTTTAATACAACAAAATCTGGAAAAAGGCAACGGGTTTGAATACTTTCTGAAGGCAACTCCTATGTATAGCCAAGCCAGCTGCTATGGTAACATGGCATAACAACTATCATACATTAGTAGTTATCAAGACAGCATAAACAGATCTGGGACCGGGCTATAACATTTGTACCACCAGCACCCACCAGCAGCATCAACCTCGGAGGGGAGGGGCACACAAGTTAAGCTGCTTCTCTGCCACTCGATGTTCACTTGTTTGCCCACATGTAAAAATACTACAGTTTACTATAGATTTCTGTAGTATATTGTAGAATAATATACTACACATTGTAGTATCCCTCGATCATGTGTATTACTTACTATATTGCAGTATACGGTAGAATACTATAGTAAATACTACAGTATTATCTGCAAAAAAACACTAGTAATTACTACAGTAATGTATGTCTGCAAAAACTGTACTTTTTTTTACTGTATTAAATACTATAGTATTTCATTAGCAAATACCCTGCCCATTCCCCTCCCCCATTTCCCAATTTATGCCACCCATAAGAGAGAAACCTACATGCCTAGTATTGACCATATTGTGTTCCATACAGGTTGTAACAAGAGCTCTGATTTCTGTTCATATCCCAGTCCTATCTATCTAAAGCTTATGGAAAATTTGCTCTTTTAGTATTTCTCCAGTAGATTTCCTCAAGGAGAAAGACTCTACTTCTATATTCAGTACACTACAATGAATACTACAGTAACGTCTATAGTAAATACTATAGCATATAAATATAGTAGGACTACAGCATTTAAACCATAGTATATGGTCATACTCTTTGTAATGGTCTTCACCAAGTAGCTCCTCATCAAAATAATCTTCCTCCAAGAAGGCCATGACTTCATGGTCCTCCTTATCCTGCAGGCCTTCTTCAGTGATGACCCTTTAGCACATAAAAAAGGGGATCATGAATGAAAGGGAATTGTTGTCAACCTGTTGGCAAAGTTATATTTTTAATCCCTTTCACTCTCACATTTTGAGAAGACGTAACAATTTGATATCTGATAGTCCATAACTAAAATAATATGATTATGTATGCCTGTAGCAAAATGGAACCAGTTATACCTCCAACCAGAGCCTTCATAAGTCATATGATTTATCAAAGGAGTTATACATTCATTCGTCCATTCAACAGCCAGAAGGCTCACAATTTTTTGTAGGAATCATATCACAGATAAACATACACCTAATGAGTTATCTAGCTAACTAATAATAATAGCTACCCTCTCTCTTTCTTCTGGCTGTCAGGATAGAAGCTACAAATCCAATCATTTTAGTACCTAATAACAAATACTCTTCAAATTGTAAATTAGACCATTTTATTTTGTACAGTCATCAAAGAAAACACGAACACAAAAAAGACGACAATCTAAATCAAGTCCTTTTTGGGTGACTGACTGACTGCAGCTTGAACAATAGTCAACAGGCTAGCTACCATTAGTTAGCTCACAGACTTTGGTAGCTATCAATTTAACTAACATTATCTGAGGAGACACAATAGTGGCCTAGAAATACAATGACATTGCTAAAGTAGGCAAGTAATTAGTAGAAAACAACTTTGCCATCGTTATCATGTTGTCAAATGTACTTAGAGATGGCAATTGCCATATCTAGAAACAGTTGTAAAAAATGCTAACATTAGCTAGTTAAAAGCCGGTCCTGTCACTCAATCTTAGATAGCTAAAGTTATGCTCCATCTAAAGTCAATCTGACTCTATTACAGTGATGACAAAATGATTTGCCTCCTTTTAGAAATTTTATTGTTTTTTCCAAATAACTATAATGCACTTTAGACTAAATCTTCATCAGAACATTGCAGCTCAGAGAATGTCATTGAGTAGCTAGTAGAACGTTCATTCGGGCATCTGTCCTCAAGAGAACATTCAAAACAATAACAAATCATGCAACTGTGGAAATGGGAGAACCATCTCACTCCATCAATCATGCCTTCATGGTAGAGTGGCCATGACGGAAGCCACTCCTCAATAAAAATCACATGACAGCCCGCTTGAAGTTTACCAAAAAGTACCTTACGATTCTCAGACCATGAGAAACAAGATTCTCTGGTCTGATGAATCCAAGATTGAACTCTTTGGCCTGAATGCCAAGAGTCACATCTGGAGGAAACCTGGAACTATACCTGTGGTGGCAGAATCATGGTGTGGGGATGTTTTTCAGCAGCAGGGACTGGGAGACTATTCAGGATCAAGGTAAAGATGAACGGCGCAAAGTACAGCGAGATCCTTGATGAAAACTTGCTCAGGACCGCCAGACTGGGGTGAAGATTCACCTTCCAACAGGACAACGACCTTTTAGCACACAGCCAAGACAACACAGCAGTGCCTTCGGGACAAGTCCCCGAATGTCCTTGAGTGACCCAGATTTGAACCCAATCGAACATCTCTGGAGAGACTTGAAAATAGCTGTGCAACGACGCTACTCATCCAACTTGACAGAGCTTGAGTGGATCTGTAGAGAATAATGGGAGAAACTCCCCAAATACAGGTGTGCCAAGCTTGTAGTGTCATACCCAAGAAAACTCAAGGCTGTAATCCCTGCCAAAGGTGCTTCAACAAAGTACCGAGTAAAGGGTCTGAATACTTACGTAAATACTTTAGTTTTTTTTATTGTATATTTTTGCAAAGTTTAACATAACAATGTGCGAAAAAGTTAAAAGGTCTGAATACTTTCCGAATGCAGGGATGAGATACCGAATGTCATTTTTGGTGAGTTTGGACATTTACAAGCGAATGTGAACGAGACATTGTGCAAATTAACTACGTTTTGGATGCATCCTTGTCTGAAGGAAGAACAGTACTGGCTCTGAAGCAGCATGTGTACACGCTGTGCCTGTGTGGAGTCTGGGGTCGCTCGGGCAATGGGCCTGCCTGCTCTTCTTGAAGAAAAGGGGGGAGAAGAAGATGGGCCAAGAACAGACGGGAGAAAAACACAAGGAAATCAAGATAGTGGCATTAATTACAAATAATGAATCCAATCCACCTTTGACTTCTCTAACATGGCAGAAAGCTAACACAATATTTTTCAGCCACTTACTTAGATAACGCGACCCAAAAGTTTAACTTGCTAGTTAATGCAGAATTCAGCATTTTTCACGCAGAAAAATAAATAAAACGGTTAATATCTTGCTGCGTTTTGTAAACGCAGATGTAAAATGCTTCTTATTGTAATTTCTGCTCTGCATTACACATTTTGTGCTTCAGTTGCGCTTCTCCACCCAGATGAGAATTCACAAACGGCATTCTATCAGCAGACCGCACTCTGACTGTGTAGCTACTTTTCTCCGGTACTTTTCTTGGTGTAAACAACCTACTTTTCTCTGTAAAATACAAGATTAACTTTAAGCAAAACATTAGGAAATGTAGCTGGCTGTGTGACTGGCTCAACTGTTCTGGGGAACTACGCGTTCTTTATTTTACATTATCAAGCTTAGCGATCTGCTTTATCTCGTATTGCACAAGTTGACTGTATGTATTTACATAAACATGAGCTACAAATATTAAACTGTATTGAACAACTTCAAAGAAATACTTTCAATGATATTAATGGTATTGAAAAACCATCCTGTGGCTATTTCCAAATACCCCGGTATACCTCCCAAGCCCATAACATTCAACATCATATTTATTCAGATATATTCAGTTATCATATTTGCATTTCACATTTTCTTATACCACAAAAAAAGGGGGGGGGGAACAAATCTGAGAAATGCATATCAAGAAAGATAATGAGCAGCATCAAAAGTTGTGTAAGATTTTGTATGCAAGGAAAATAAACAAACTTTTTTTTTCCACATTTGAGTGTGTGTGTGTGTGTGTGTGTGTGTGTGTGTGTCTTTGTGTCATAACACATAGTTGCTCCATCCATATACTGTAGATTGACTCTGTAGTTTCACTACTATTGTTATCTTCTGCGTTTCGCTCAGAGGAATTATTTTCAACTCTGCCCAGATTCAAGTCTGACAGACTGCCTAATGGAAAGCTTTGCAGTCCATTCTCCATTGTCATCAAGGTTCAACAAAGGCACACTCACCCGAATAACATTGCAACTATGTCTTATCAAACATAATCATAGGAAAACGGTGTCCAGACAGATAGGAAATGGTTTGTATTAGTAGCTACCAAACACTTTGTGGCTCTCCTCCCAATCATTCACACCTCATCCCCACTATCTGACATATAAGATATAAAGATATAAATCATTCTCCTATTACCACAATCAGGTTTAAGTATCTCTGGAATTGATGTTGTTCAAACTAAGGGTGGAGTCTTTGAAGTATGCCTTGGAAGGGTGGCTCCGTGCTCCCTTTTTCACTGAAGTGTAGACAGATGAACTCCGATGAACAAACACTGGCAGGATGCTATAACCTTTGTTCTATACATACCAGTGATTCTTGCCTTTTTGTTGTCAGTGGAGCGTTGCAAGCTCTGAGTAATTGGGGTTTGGTTCTTATGAAATCGAGAGATTATTCGCATGCAAATTATACAGTGATCCTATTGGCTCTCTACGAAACAGTTGATAGCTTCGGAATAAACATTTCATACTCTAAGTAATGTTCGGTCTCTCTTTTCTCTCCCCAATCTCTTTCTCCCTCCCATCTTTTTCTGCCTCTTTCTTTCTCTTTTAGCATGTTGTCCCCCCTCTCCCCCCCCCTGTCTCACTCACTATCCCTCCATTTGCCTTTCCGTCTATCGCTCGCAAACAGGCCAAGGACCTCAGCTACTCAGAGATGGACCTCCGTGCCAAGCCCAAGAGGTTCGGCACTTTCACCTTCGGCTTGAAGAGGAGTAAGAAGAAGAGGGACGGGGATCTATCCCAGAGTGTCGTGGTCCTCCACAGCCCCAATCCAGAGGTCAAAGGGCAAGAGGAGGAGGAGCCTTTGGACCTCAGCCTCTGGGACATCGGCCAGGGCGGCACTCTGAACAAGAGCGTAAGGTTCGCTATGTCTCAGCCTGACACAAACACTACGACACGAGTCACCTCTTATCCTCCTGCCACTGTCCCCAACGTATCACAGGCCCAGGAGCCCCTGATGGACAGTCCTAAGACTGTCACCAACCAATCAAAATCCCAGGAATCCCTGATGGATAAGATTATTCCTTTTGAAGTGGGTCAGGCTACAGGAAAAGCCCCTTTAGCTATGCCTGAGATGGTGTGGGACGAGACCTCAGAGGAAGAGGAGAGCCCGGATGTTCAGTGTGACAACCCTTATGCCTCAACAGACCATACTGACACAACTTATATGGATGTTGATCGCTTTAACCCAACTCTTCCCTCCTTCCCATCTATCCCACCACCCTGCTATCCATCTCGCCCACCTACACCCTTTTGCTCTCCTCCTACTACAGTTTACACCACAAACCAGGGAGATGACATTTCCCACTCCCCATTACCCAGCTCTGACCCTGTAAGTAGTGGTCTTACTGATTCTGTCTTTCATGTTACTGAATTCTCACTTACCAAAGCTGAGTCCTGTGTTACCTTCTCCAATGGCCAACCTGTTGTTGCTGAAAATATCAGCACTGTTACCCCTAATACTGATCCCTCTCCCATTGCCTTGGACCCCAATAGAGAAACCTCTGTGACTGAAACAGACACACCTGTCCCTGTGGTTAAAACCGTGACCTTTGCGCTCAACCCTGATACTTTGGCGGACGACACTGACACGCCTATTCTCATCACTGTCAGCTCTTCTCTTGTCACGATCAACTCTGTTACTGATGTGGACACCCTTGCTGACACTGTTACTACCATTGGCACCACCTCCATCAATGACACCTCTGTCTCTACCACGGGTACATCTATGCCTGAAACTGTCACCTCCGTCACCTCTGAAGAGGTCAGCACCGCTATTCCTCATCTTGGCCCCTCTCCCGCTGAAATGGTCATCCCCGTTCCAAGCACTGACAAATCTACAGCTGAAATGCTAGCCTCCATTGCAAGCACGGTCTACTCCATTACCGGCACTGTCCCCAACACTGACACGTCCTCTGCCAACAAAGAGGCATATGGAACTCTGTATGAATCGCTATTTCCTCAAAGTTTCACATCGGAACACAAATCTACCATATCAGACCCTCACTCTACTGAGGGAGGTCTTGACACCAACCTAAACATGAGTTATGACACTGACCCACACCTGTCCTTGGATAACCCCTTTGACTTATTTATACCTGAACCAGTTAAACAGGAGTCTGACACTGCCATTGATCACACAGAAGCTAGTGTCAGTGGCACCACCCAATCAACTCCATTACGGTTTGCCACTGACGCCCCTGTCGCCGACATGGACATACCTGCCACTGTAGTCTCCAAAATGGATGCCAGCCATCCTGACACAGACACCACTGCTTCCCCTAAAACTAACCTCACTGTTAGTGACTCAAAACCAGTATTTGAAGATCTTTATGACTCTCTTTTTCCTGAAAGTTTTCCCTCACATCACATATCTGACAGATCTGCCGTCACTAGTTACACGTCTGACCCAGACATGGAGACATCTGACATTGCGATGGACTCTCCACCTCATAATATGGACACTTCTCTTGAAAGAAAGGATCCCGCTGTTCTTCAAATAGACACCCCCGACCCTAACACAGATATCTCCCTCACTGAGCCTGAGAATTCCAGTTCTCTTGAGTCCACACAGGGGGAATCCTTTGTCACAAAACCAGTCACCATTGACGCTTCCGGCTCCTCTACAATCTCTGAAACGATGGCAGCTGCGACCGGTCAAGAAGCAGAAGTAGAGATTATGGAAGAGGAAAATATTCTGAACTGTGACCCTGACATCGTCAGGGAAAAATCAAATGACGTGTCCACAATTGCTACTGAGGAAGTTCAAGAAGCAGAGATGATGGAAGAGGCCAAGATCATAGATTCTAATAGACAGATTGAGGAACATATGCCCTGTGATGCAGACGTTGTCAGGGCAAGCTCACATTATGTGACCATACCAGAGAACAGTAGTGCCATGGAGGTCACTATATCAGTGGTCCATTACAGCATCCTGGACGATGACATGGAGGAGAGTGGAGACGAAAAGGTAAAAGCGGAGGAAGAGAAAGGCACGGGCAGACAGTGGAGGAATGGTAATGAAACCACCGAAATGGGATGGAGTGTGGCGTCGCAGAAAGAAACTGAAGAAATGTTCGAAACGAGGGATAGAGGTCAAGAGAGTGAAGTCCACAAAGAGAAGAGAAACATTGAGTGCCAAGACGAGAGTGACCCGGCGAGCCTAGTGCAGGTGGAGGAGAGAAAAGCGAGAGAAGTCTGGCCACTGGTGAAGGAAAATAGGGAAGAGGGGGTGGAACCAGCCCTGCCGGTTCAGCAGATGCACACGCTCTTGGAATGTGAGTCGCCAGCCCTACCTTTCACCACAGAGCAGCATGGAGAGGAGGAGGGGTCAGGGAGTAACCGGAGTGTGGTTACGCATGCTTGCCCGGGAACAGAGGCCTGCACTTGTACAAATGCACAGACCCCATGCCAGGAAGAGCCACAGGAGGGGAAACACTCTAACAACAGAGGGCGAGAGGACACACTCAAAACAAACAACACACTCACACACATTGCCGACGGAGAGGAGAGGATTTTAGACACACATACAACAGAGATAGTGGACTTAGTCACTCGTACTGTCGAGGACACGGGTGCACCGAGCACACCCTCTTTCACTGACCAGAAAACAAACGTAGACACTGTCGCACACAGTGCAGATGGTGAGAACAGACTCCCACTTGACACAGACAGAGAAGAGACATCGACAGACACATTCGCACAAAGCGCTGAGTCCGAGTCCAACACATACACTGCAAAGGGAGAACACAAAGGGACACACAGTACTGAGTGGATAGACAGCATTTTTACTCAGGACACAGACGGAGCCAGTGGAGAGCCAGTGTCAGAGCAGGTGGCAGTGAATCCTCCAGTCACAGGAGACCCAATCCTCGAGAGACTTCGGAAGAGAGCCAGCGGTCTTGTCACTGAGGACACAGAGAGACCCGGTGCAGAGCCAGAGCAGGTGGAAGTGAAGTTGTCAGTCACTTCAGACACATTCCTCAACTCACAGAAGAACAGAGTCAACTGCCTCAGCCAGACAGAAGGGTAAGTGATTCCATTTGATCTGATGTCCTTACTCTGATTTCTAACTTTTCTTGATGTGTGTGTTTTGAAATGGAGGCAGTTTCATGTGATCATTCTATACTAAATGAGTGAGTGTGTGCCAGATTGGACACGTGTGTCTGAGTGTGAGGGAACGTGGAGACTCGACAACAATAAGACTAATTGATCTGTCATGTCTGCTGTGCAGTAAATTGTGTGTGTATGGTATGGTAGTAGGTGGAATAGAGGACAAGATGGTGATGTCCGTTTTCTCTGCAATGTGTCTGGAATGTTGTTTATTGGAAATGCAAACACTTATCTTATACTGTTGTGATTTATGGTAACAAGCTATAATAACGAATTGAATTTACAGTTGAAGTGAGAAGTTTACATACACCCGAGCCAAATACATTTAAACTCAGTTTTTCACAATTCCTGACATTTTATGGAGTAAAAGTTCCCTGTCTTAGGTCAGTTAGAATCACCACTTTACTTTAAGAATGTGAAATGGCAGAATAATAGTAGAGAGAATGATTTATTTCAGCTTTGATTTCTTTCATCACATTCCCAGTGGGTCAGAAGTTTACATGCACTCAATTAGTATTTGGTAGCATTGCCTTTAAGTTGTTTAACTTGGGTCAAACATTTTGGGTAGCATTCCACAAGATTCCCACAATAAGTTGGGCGAATTTTGGCCCATTCCTCCTGACAGAGCTGGTGTAACTGAATCAGGTTTGTAGGCCTCCTTGCTCGCACATGCTTTTTCAGTTCTGCCCACACATTTTCTATGGGATTGAGGTCAGGGCTTTGTGATGGCCACTCCAATACCTTGACTTTGTTGGCCATTTTGCCACAACTTTGGAAGTATGCTTGGGGTCATTGTTAATTTGGAAGACCCATTTGCGACCAAGTTTTAACTTCTTGACTGATGTCTTGAGATGTTTCTTCAATATATCCACATAATTTTACTTCCTCATGATGCCATCTATTTTGTGAAGTGTACCAGTCCCTCCTGCAGCAAAGCACGTTTGGGTTGGTGTTCTTTGGCTTGCAAGCTTCCCCCTTTTTCCTCCAAACAGAACGTTGGTCATTATGGCCAAACTGTTCTATTTTTGTTTCATCAGACCAGAGAACATTTCTCTAAAAAGTACGATCTTTGTCCCCATGTGCAGTTGCAAACCTGGCTTTTTTTTACGGTGGTTTGGAGCAGTGGCTTCTTCCTTGTTGAGCGGCCTTTCAGGTTATGTTGATATAGAACTCGTTTTACTGTGGATATAGATACCTTTGTACCTGTTTCCTCCAGCATCTTCACAAGGTCCTTTGCTGTTGTTCTGGGATTGTTCTGGGATTGACAGAACGCGTCTCCTTCCTGAGCGGTATGACGGCTGCGTGGTCCCATGGTGTTTATATTTGCGTACTATTGTTTGTACAGAAGAATGGGATACTTTCAGGTGTTTGGAAATTGCTCCCAAGGATGAACCAGACATTTGCTTTTCTGAGGTCTTGGCTGATTTCTTTTGATTTTCCAATGTTGTCCAGCAAAGAGGCACTGAGTTTGAAGGTAGGCCTTGAAATACATCCACAGGTACACCTCCAATTGACTCAAATGATGTCAATTAGCCTATCAGAAGCTTCTAAAGCCATGACATAATTTTCTGGAATTTTCCAAGCTATTTAAAGGCACAGTCAACTTAGTGTTTTTAAACTTCTGACCCACTGGAATTGTGATACAGTGAAATAATCTGTCTGTAAACAATTGTTGGAAAAAGTACTTGTGTCATGCACAAAGTAGATGTCCTAACTGACTTGCCAAAACTATAGTTTGTTAACAAGAAATTAGTGGAGTGGTTGAAAATCGAGTTTTAATGACTCCAATCTAAGTGTATGTAAACTTCCGACTTCAACTGTATACAGAACTTTCCTACCTTTGTACAGACAGACAGGCATGACAGGTCTATTTTAGCGTCCTGATACATGACATGTGGCTCTAAGTAACTAAGTAACTTGGCCATCTGAACCATAAACATTACGTAATCGTTTCTCAGGTGAAACAACTACAATATTTACCAGGTATTTATTTACCTGTTCATTTTCTTTCTGTCACCTTTTGGAATATTTCTTATTTGTGGACATTTCTTAATTGACAATAGCATCCTTTTGTTGTTGTTGAATTGGCCAGTTTCTGGGTGGATCACAAAAATGTGAACGTCTCCAAGCCAGATTGTGGAAGTGGTGATTAGCCTCACCTGTCCGACCACGTATTTGTGGTGACTGCTCTCTGCACCCTCTCAGTGGGATGGGCTGTGAGGAGTCATAGTAAAATAACTTCTGGTGGCTTTAAAACGTCATTGACGTGTGTGTGTGTGTGTGTGTGTGTGTGTGTGTGTGTGTGTGTGTGTCTGTCTGTCTGAACACTCTTTGTGTAGCCAAGCATGAAGGACATAAGAACGTAGCCTATGGTTTTCATTCTTTAAGATAGGTACACTATGTTTATTGTTTCCGCCTAACTCAGGCGCAGCCTTACATGGTCTACCTGATTGTCAGGCCTTTTGCACGATCATGGAATCTTGGACCTATGCCTTTTTTCTTGGAACACCGTAAAGTACCCAGTAGACCCACACAGGAAAGTTTATATAGCCAAGCCACACTGTTATCAGTTAATCTGAAAACATACAGTACAGCAGGGACATTTTCCACATGGCATTATTCTTCGGAAGTACTGTATGTATATATACATTTTTTTTTTTTTTAAGAGCAACTTACAACCACCCATAATGTACTTTTCTTAAAATGAAATGTTGCTAAAAGTTATTAGGAAAGAAGTGGAGGGCCCTCAACTACGTGAGTCAAGGTGCAACCAAAACATTTTATCGTCATTGAAATGGATACGGCGCAAGGCTTGCTCACCATTTTTAACTATGAAAACCTTTTTTTTTTTTTCATTTTAAAATCATCTGAAAACTAAGGATCTCAACAAATAACAAAAAGATACAGTACCAGTCAAAAGTTTGGCCACACACATTCAAGGATATTTCTTAATTTTTACTATTTTCTACATTGCAGAATAATAGTGAAGATGTCAAAACTATGAAATTACACAAATGGAATCATGTAGTAACCAAAAAAGTGTTAAAACAAATCAGAATACATTTGATATTTTATATTCTTCTAGGCAGAGTTGTAAAGAAAAATCCATATCACAGACTGGCCAATAAAAGATTAAGATGGGCAGAAGAACACAGACACTGGACAGAGGAACTCTGCCTTGAAGGCCAGCATCCCGGAGTCGCCTCTTCACTATTGACGTTGAGAAGGGTGTTGGGGTACTATTTAATGAAGCTGCCAGTTGAGGACTTGTCAGGCGTCTGTGTCTCAAACTAGATTAGCCTTTTAAAATGATAAACTTGGATTAGCTAACACAACGTGCCATTGGAACACAGGAGTGATGGTTGCTGATAATGGGCCTCTGTATGCCTATGTAGATATTCCATAAAAAATCTGCAGTTTCCAGCTACAACAGTCATTTGCAACATTAATAATGTCTACACTGGATCAATTAGATGTTATTTTAATGGACAAAAAAGTAGCTTTTCTTGCAAATACAAGGACACTTCTTGTTTGAGGAAGTGGAAAAGGGGGAAGAGGGGGTGGAGGAGAAGGAAGAGGATGAAGAGGGAGGCGAGGCGAAGAAGAGACTACATAAGTGACCTCAAACTTTTGAACGGTAGTGTATGCTGAGCACTTGTTGACTGCTTTTCCTTCACTCTGTGGTCCAACTCATCCCAAACCATCTCAATTGGGTTGAGGTCGGGAGATTGTGGAGGCCAGGTCATCTGATGCAGCACTCCATCACTCTCCTTCTTGGTTAAATAGCCCTTACACAGCCTGGAGGTGTGTTGGGTCATTGTCCTGTTGAAAAACAAATTATAGTCCAAACCAGATGGGTTGGCGTATCGCTGCAGAATGCTTATTGCATGACATAAGTATTTGATCACCTACCAACCAGTAAGAATTCCGGCTCTCACAGACCTGTTAGTTTTTCTTTAAGAAGCCCTCCTGTTCTCCACTCATTACCTGTATTAACTGCACCTGTTTGAACTTGTTACCTGTGTAAAAGACACCTGTCCACACACTCAATCAAACAGACTCCAACCTCTCCACAATGGCCAAGACCAGAGAGCTGTGTAAGGACATCAGGGATAAAATAGGCAGGCAGCTTCTCCCCACTGTATGTACAGTTGAAGTCGCAAGTTTACATACACTTAGGTTGGAGTCATTAAACTCGTTTTTCAACCACTCCCCAATTTTCTTGTTAACAAACCATAGTTTTGGCAAGTTGTTTAGAACATCTACTTTATGCATGACACAAGTCATTTTTCCAATAATTGTTTACAGGCAGACTATTTCACTTATATTTCACTGTATCACAATTCCAGTGGGTCAGAAGTTTACATACACTAAGTTGACTGTACCTTTTAAACAGCTTGGAAAATTCCAGGAAATTACAGTGGGGGAAAAAAGTATTTAGTCAGCCACCAATTGTGCAAGTTCTCCCACTTAAAAAGATGAGAGAGGCCTGTAATTTTCCATCATATGTACACTTCAACTATGACAGACAAAATGAGAAAAAAAATCCAGGAAATCACATTGTAGGATTTTTTATGAATTTATTTGCAAATTATGGTGGAAAATAAGTATTTGGTCACCTTCAAACAAGCAAGATTTCTGGCTCTCACAGACCTGTAACTTCTTCTTTAAGAGGCTCCTCTGTCCTCCACTCGTTACCTGTATTAATGGCACCTGTTTGAACTTGTTATCAGTATAAAAGACACCTGTCCACAACCTCAAACAGTCACACTCCAAACTCCACTATGGCCAAGACCAAAGAACTGTCAAAGGACACCAGAAACAAAATTGTAGACCTGCACCAGGCTGGGAAGACTGAATCTGCAACAGGTAAGCAGCTTGGTTTGAAGAAATCAACTGTGGGAGCAATTATTAGGAGATGGAAGACATACAAGACCACTGATAATCTCCCTCGATCTGGGGCTCCACGCAAGATCTCACCCCGTGGGGTCAAAATGATCACAAGAACGGTGAGCAAAAATCCCAGAACCACACGGGGGGACCTAGTGAATGACCTGCAGAGAGCTGGGACCAAAGTAACAAAGCCTACCTTCAGTAGCACACTACGCCGCCAGGGACTTAAATCCTGCAGTGCCAGACGTGTCCCCCTACTTAAACCAGTACATGTCCAGGCCCGTCTGAAGTTTGCTATAGAGAGCATTTGGATGATCCAGAAGAAGATTGGGAGAATGTCATATGGTCAGATGAAACCAAAATATAACTTTTTGGTAAAAACTCAACTTGTCGTGTTTGGAGGACAAAGAATACTGAGTTGCATCCAAAGAACACCATACCTACTGTGAAGCATGGGGGTGGAAACATCATGCTTTGGGGCTGTTTTTCTGCAAAGGGACCAGGACGACTGATCCGTGTAAAGGAAAGAATGAATGGGGCCATGTATCGTGAGATTTTGAGTGAAAACCTTGTTCCATCAGCAAGGGCATTGAAGAGGAAACGTGGCTGGGTCTTTCAGCATGACAATAATCCCAAACACACCACCCGGGCAATGAAGGAGTGGCTTCGTAAGAAGCATTTCATGGTCCTGGAGTGGCCTAGCCACTCTCCAGATCTCAACCCCATAGAAAATCTTTGAAGGGAGTTGAAAGTCTGTGTAGCCCAGCGTGTAACCTTGTGAAGACTTACAGAAAATGTTTGACCTGTCATTGCCAACAAAGGGTATATAACAAAGAATTGAGATAGACTTTTGTTATTCACCAAATACTTATTTTCCACCATCATTTTCAAATAAATTCATTAAAAATTCATCCTACAATGTGATTTTCTGGATTGTTTTTCTCATTTTGTCTGTCATAGTTGAAGTGTACCTATGATGAAAATTACAGGCCTCTCATCTTTTTAAGTGGGAGAACTTGCACAATTGGTGGCTGACTAAATACTTTTTTGCCCCACTGTATGTCATGGCTTTAGAAGCTTCTAATAGGCTAATTGACATCATTTGAGTCAATTGGAGATGTACCTGTGGATGTATTTCAAAGCCTACCTTCAAACTCAGTGCCTCTTTGCTTGACATCATGGGAAAATCAAAAGAAATCAGCCAAGACCTCAGAAAAATTATTTTAGACCTCCACGCATCTGGTTCATCCTTGGGAGCAATTTCCAAATGCCTGAAGGTACCATGTTCATCTGTACAAACAATAGTATGCAAGTATAAACACCATTACACTACATTGCCATCATACCGCTCAGGAAGTCGGCACGTTTTGTCTCCTAGAGATGAACGTACTTTGGTGCGAAAAGTGCAAATCAATCCCAGAACAACAGCAAAGGACCTTGTGAAGATGCTGGAGGAAACAGGTACAAAAGTATCTTTATCCACAGTAAAACGAGTCCTATATCAACAAAACCTGAAAGGCCGCTCAACAAGGAACTTGCAAGCACTGCTCCAGAACTACCAATAAAAAGCCAGACTACGGTTTGCAACTGCTCATGGGGACAAAGATGGTACTTTTTGGAAAAATGTCCTCTGGTCTGATGAAACAAAAATAGAACTGTTTAGCCATAAATACCATTGTTATGTTTGGAGGAAAAAAGGGGGACACTGCAAGCCAAAGAACACCATCCCAACCGTGAAGCACGGGGTGGCAGCATCATGTTGCACGGGGTGCTTCAATGCAGGAGGGACTGGTGCACTTCACAAAATAGATGGCATCACGAGAAGATGTGGATATATTGAAGCAACATCTCAAGACATCAGTCAGGAAGTTAAAGCTTGGTTGCAAATGGGTCTTCCAAATGAACAATGACCCCAAGCATACTTCCAAAGTTGTGGCAAAAATGGCTTAAGGACAACAAAGTCAAGGTATTTGGCGTGGCCATCACACAGCCCTGACCTCAACCCTATAGAAAATGTGTGTGCAGAACTGAAAAAGCATGTGCGAGCATGGATGCCTACAAAACTGACTCAGTTACACCAGCTCTGTCAGGAGTAATGGGCCAAAATTCACCCAAGCTTGTGGAATGCTACCTAAAACATTTGACCCAAGTTAAACAATTTAAAGGCAATGCTACCAAATAATAATTGAGTGTATGTACATTTCTGACCCACTGGGAATGTGATGAAAGAAATATAAGTTGAAATAAATCATTCTCTGTACTATTTTTCTGACATTTCACATTCTTAAAATAAAGTGGTGATCCTAACTGACCTAAGACAGGGGATTTTTACTAGGATTAAATCTCAGCAGTTGTGAAAAACTGAGTTTAAATGTATTTGGTGTATGTAAACTTCCGATTTCAACTGTGTGTGTGTGTGTGTGCGTGCGCGCGCGTGCGTACATACACAGTTCGTTCAGAAAGTATTCAGACCACATTTTGTTACGTTTTGTTAAGTTACAGCCTTATTTTCTCATCAATCTACACTCCAAAATGACAGTGAAAACAGTTTTTTTAGAAAATGTTTGCAAATAATAATAATTAACTGTCAGGGAGGTGACCAAGAACAGAGCTCCAGAGTTCCTCTGTCCTTCTGGAAGGTTCTCCCATCTCTACAGCACCTTTATGGCCAGACAGAAGCCACTGCTCAGTAAAAGGCACATGACAGCCCGCTTGGTGTTTGCCAAAAGGCCCCTAAAGACTCTCAGACCATGAGAAACAAGATTCTCTGGTCTGATGAAACCAAGATTGAACTCTTTGGAATGAATGCCAAGCGTCACGTCTGGAGGAAACCTGGCACTACTCCTATGGTGAAGCATGGTGGTGGCCGCATCATGCTGTGGGGATGTTTTTCACCAGCAGGAACTGGGAGATTAGTCAGGATTGAGGGAAATATGAACAGAGCAAAGTACAGAGATCCTTGAAGAAAACCTGTTCCAGAGCGCTCAGGACCTCAGACTGGCGTGAAGGTTCACCTTCCAACAGGACAACAACCCTAAGCGCACAACCAAGACAACACAGGAGTGGCTTCAGGACAAGTCTCTGAATGTCCTTGAGTGGCTCAGCCAGATTCTGGACTTGAACCTGATTGAACATCTCTGGAGAGACCTGAAAATGCCTGACTGCACTTGAGAGGATATGCAGAGAAGACTGGGAGAAACTCCCCAAATACAGGTGTGCCAAGCTTGTAGCGTCATATCCAGGAAGACTAAGCTGCAATCGCATCCAAAGGTGCTTCAACAAAGGGTCTGAATAATTATGTCAATGTTTTATTTCAGTTTTTTACATGTCATACATTTGTTTCTTTCAAGGTCGAGGGGTGGTATGGGGGGAGATGGAGGGGTGGGAGGGGGACTGAAAAGCAACTTTGGTTGCTGTGTAGGATGGGAAGGGATGGGGAATGCGTCAGGGTTATTTTTTTTACAGTGCCTTGCGGAAGTATTCGGCCCCCTTGAACTTTGCGACCTTTTGCCACATTTCAGGCTTCAAACATAAAGATATAAAACTGTATTTTTTTGTGAAGAATCAACAACAAGTGGGACACAATCATGAAGTGGAACGACATTTATTGGATATTTCAAACTTTTTTAACAAATCAAAAACGGAAAAATTGGGCGTGCAAAATTATTCAGCCCCTTCACTTTCAGTGCAGCAAACTCTCTCCAGAAGTTCAGTGAGGATCTCTGAATGATCCAATGTTGACCTAAATGACTAATGATGATAAATACAATCCACCTGTGTGTAATCAAGTCTCCGTATAAATGCACCTGCACTGTGATAGTCTCAGAGGTCCGTTAAAAGCGCAGAGAGCATCATGAAGAACAAGGAACACACCAGGCAGGTCCGAGATACTGTTGTGAAGAAGTTTAAAGCCGGATTTGGATACAAAAAGATTTCCCAAGCTTTAAACATCCCAAGGAGCACTGTGCAAGCGATAATATTGAAATGGAAGGAGTATCAGACCACTGCAAATCTACCAAGACCTGGCCGTCCCTCTAAACTTTCAGCTCATACAAGGAGAAGACTGATCAGAGATGCAGCCAAGAAGCCCATGATCACTCTGGATGAACTGCAGAGATCTACAGCTGAGGTGGGAGACTCTGTCCATAGGACAACAATCAGTCGTATATTGCACAAATCTGGCCTTTATGGAAGAGTGGCAAGAAGAAAGCCATTTCTTAAAGATATCCATAAAAAGTGTCCTTTAAAGTTTGCCACAAGCCACCTGGGAGACACACCAAACATGTGGAAGAAGGTGCTCTGGTCAGATGAAACCAAAATTGAACTTTTTGGCAACAATGCAAAACGTTATATTTGGCGTAAAAGCAACACAGCTGAACACACCATCCCCACTGTCAAACATGGTGGTGGCAGCATCATGGTTTGGGCCTGCTTTTCTTCAGCAGGGACAGGGAAGATGGTTAAAATTGATGGGAAGATGGATGGAGCCAAATACAGGACCATTCTGGAAGAAAACCTGATGGAGTCTGCGAAAGACCTGAGACTGGGACGGAGATTTGTCTTCCAACAAGACAATGATCCAAAACATAAAGCAAAATCTACAATGGAATGGTTCAAAAATAAACATATCCAGGTGTTAGAATGGCCAAGTCAAAGTCCAGACCTGAAACCAATCGAGAATCTGTGGAAAGAACTGAAAAGTGCTGTTCACAAATGCTCTCCATCCAACCTCACTGAGCTCGAGCTGTTTTGCAAGGAGGAATGGGAAAAAATGTCAGTCTCTCGATGTGCAAAACTGATAGAGACATACCCCAAGCGACTTACAGCTGTAATCGCAGCAAAAGGTGGCGCTACAAAGTATTAACTTAAGGGGGCTGAATAATTTTGAACGCCCAATTTTTCAGTTTTTGATTTGTTAAAAAAGTTTGAAATATCCAATAAATGTCGTTCCACTTCATGATTGTGTCCCACTTGTTGTTGATTCTTCACAAAAAAATACAGTTTTATATCTTTATGTTTGAAGCCTGAAATGTGGCAAAAGGTCGCAAAGTTCAAGGGGGCCGAATACTTTCGCAAGGCACTGTATATGCATTTCTTAAAAATATAAATGTAACCCCCCCTCTGAATAGAAAAATGTCAAAACCAAATCAAAAGTTAGTCAAACATGCCACATAGGCTCTTGAAGCCTCTAAAAACCACATGGGAAACTGTTAAGGGTGAAAAACCCTTCAGCATTGCAGTTCTTGACACACTCAAACCAGTGCCCCTGGCACCTACTACCTATTTCCATTCAAATGCATTAAATATTTTTTCTTGCCCATTCATCCTCTGAATGGCACACATATACAACATATGTCTCAGTTGTCTCGTAGGTTTAACAATCCTTTAACCTGTCTAATGCCCTTCATCTACACTGATTGAAGTGGATTTAACAGGTGACATCAATAAGGGATCATAGCTTTCACCTGGACTCACCTGGTCAGTCTATGTCATGGAGAGAGCTGATGTTTAGTACACTCAGTGTAGACCAGGACCATAGTGTTTTTTAGCAGATCTTGTATTATTGTTCAGAATTTATCAAAGGGCCCGTATGAAATTAAGAAAGGGGCCTTTTTAGGTGACCAGGTGCACGACATCCATTTTGGGTGACCAGGTGCACGCGGGTCTGGCCCGCAGGCCACCAGTTGAATAGCCCTTCTGTAGGCAGTGTTGTCTTTTTGTTGTTGTCTTTCCCATTGTCTTTCCCAGCTGTGCAGCGGTCTAAGGCACTGCATCTCAGTGCTAGAGGCGTCATTACAGACCCTGGTTTGATCCCGGGCTGTATCACAACCGGCCGTCATCGGGAGTCCCATAGGGCGGCGCACAATTGGCCGGGTTAGGGGAGGGTTTGGCCCGGGTAGGGAGTCATTGTAAAAATAAACGTTCTTAACTGACTTACCTAGTTAAATAAAAAAAATAAACATATCTGCTGCTGTTTCCTGCTGCCCCACAAGATGGTGGCATATACATATGGTTGAGTTAAGAATGCAGTGGTCCACTTACTTATTACAATATCACTAAGAGATATCTCTATACTGTATATAAGGGGGGGAAAATATCAGCTTGTGTGAATGTAGGCAGTATCTAGAAAGTCACACAGGACACAAAATGGTTTGCTAGCCTCTGCTTTAATCAAATCAACAACAAAAAATTAAATGTCAAATGCACCGAATACCGTGAAATGCTTACTTACAAACCCTTAACCGACAATGCAGTTAACGAAATACAGTGAAGAAAATATACAAATAAAAAAGTAACACATTAAAATAACAATAATGAGACTATATACAGGGGGTACCGGTACCGAGTCAGTGTGCAGGGGTACAGGTTAGTCGAGGTAATTTGTACATGTAGGTAGGGTGAAGTGACTATGCATAGATAATAAACAGCGAGTAGCAGCAGTGTACAAACAAAAGGAGGTAGAAGCTGTTGAGCCTCTTGGACCTAGACTTGGCGCTCCGGTACCGCTTGCCGTGCGGTAGCAGAGAGAACAGTCAATGACTTTGGTGACTGGAGTCTAAACAATTTTTGGGGGCATTCCTCTGACACCACCTAGTACATAGGTCCTGGATGGTAGAGTATGTTGCACTCTGTCCAACATCTCTTTTATGAACCAGGAAGTCCTGTCACAATCTGCCAATAAGACAAAACTTCCACCTCTTGTATGTGATTGGAGCTCTGATGGACAGACATGTTAACACTAGGTGGAAGCTAAGCTAAAGGGAATAACCTTCAATGTGTAAAGTGTTTTGGACTCGGAGGCCACCTTGCTACAGGGATTCGGGAGGGCCAAATGTCTGCTGACACTGTGTCATCTGGTGCTGTCATTGGCGCCATCCATTCTTTGTCTACGAACCTACTTAGATTTTCTATGACATTCAATTTTCTTTCATGAATACCAGGATGGAAGCAATAATCAGAAACATGCCAAAGGTAGACTTTCAAGTCAACAATTGACAACAAATGCACATTTTAAGGACATAGCTTGATTAGCATACTGCGCCCCATACATTATAGTTTTACCCATGGGCAATGATTGGTGTTCACCACATGAGGGCAACACTTTCAAAAGAGATATGTCAAACCAACATTTCTTTACCTGTAATTAAAAAATACCATTTTGGCCTGTGATGAATACCTCCGTTATAGGAGGCACACTCCCGCAGGCCTCGCCACTAAAACATGTTAGAACAACAGTCAGCCGTGAGTGACAAGTGAAAGAGATTCTCCGGTACTTTGGTATACTTATTAGCCAGTAGATGTGAATGTAGCAATCACGTGCCACAAGTGGTCCCCGAAATAGATGATATGTGCCCCATGTCATTGCTTTCTCTCTGCTGCGTCCACTGAGCCATTGGGCCCGCCCTGTAATCTCATTGGATAACGCTGGGCAGGCCACTTGCTAGCTGTCACTCAAATGCGCAGGGCGGCAACTCATTGGCTAGAACACTAATTTCTAGGGGGCTGGCCCACTTGGGGGGAAATTTAGAGAACATTGCACGGCACAGCTTTAAGAAAACAGTTTCTTTCAAATTAAGGATTTCGTGGCTAATTGAGGTAAAATGGTAATTCCGCTCATAGATTATGCATGTGTAAACTACACATTGACACATCAGCCCAAAGCAGGATGTTTAAAAAATACATTTTTAATCGCCAAAATACCGGAGATTGTACATCAGTAATGCCGGCAAAATGAATTATCTTATGGGAACTATACATCCCAGTGTGTTTAGCTACAGGAGTAGCCTGATTTTAACATCTCTTAGTGATTGATGCATTGCTATTAAAATGTAAGAACAAGCAAAGAGTGTGTGTGGATATTCGTGTTCTTCCTTAGACCGCAAAGCCTTCCTCCACCTTACCCTTCAGACAGCATAGAGGGGGGGAAAAAGTGACAAAAAATAAGTTGATTAGTCGTGTACACATTTTAGATGGCGTTTTAGCAGTGCAATGAAATTCTTCTGTTACTGGCTCCTAACAATGCAGTCTAATGTCAAACAATTCTAATGTGAAAAAAAGAAAAGAGGAGAAAAGAACTGATGGACAAATCCAATGAACAACCCAAATAGCACTGTAGCAGTATCAAAATGCCATCTATACATATGTACACAAGGGGAATTTACACAAGAGAAACTACACTGAACAAAAATATAAACCTCAAGTGTAAAGTGTTGGTCCCATATTTCATGAGCTAAAATAAAAGTTTCCAGAAATGTTCCATCCACTCAAAAAGCTTATTTCTCTTACATTTTGTGCACACATTTGTTTACATGAGCATTTTTCCTTTGCCAAAATAATAGACCTACCTGACAGGTGTGGCATATCAAAAAGCTGATTTAAACAGAATGATCATTACACAGGTTCACCATGTGCTGGGGACAGTAAAAGGCCACTCTAAAATGTGCAGTTTGTCACACAACACAATGCCATAAATGTCTAAAGTTTTGAGGGAGTGTGCAGTAGGCATGCTGACTGCAGGAATGTCCACCAGAGCTGTTGCCAGAGAATTTAATGTTAATTTCTCTACCATAAGCAGCCTCCAACATCATTTTAGAGAATTTGGCAGTACGTCCAACCGGCCTCACAACCGCAGACCACATGTAAGGAGTTGTGTGGGTGAGCGGTTTGCCAACGGCATGAACAGAGAGCCCCATGGTTGCGGTGGGGTTATGGTAAGGTTGGGGTTATGGTATGGGCAGGCTTACGGACAACAAACACAATTACATTTTGTCGATTAGCAATTTGAATGCACAGAGATACTGTGATGATATCCTGAGGCCCATTGTCATGTCATTCATCCGCCGCCATCTACTGATGTTCCAGCATGATAATGCACAACCCCATGTCGCAAGGATCTGTACACAATTCAGGGAAGCTGAAAATGTCCCAGTTCTTCCATGGCCCATTGAGCATGTTTGGGATGTGAATGACGGCATGTTCTAGTTCCCGTCAATATTCAGCAACTTCACACAGCCATTGAAGAGGAGTGGGATAACATTTCCCTGGCCACAGTCAACAACCTGATTAACTCTATGCGAAAGAAATGTCGTGCTGCATGAAGCAAATGATGGTCACAACAGATGGTTCTGGTTCTGATCCACGTCCCTACTTAAAAAAATATATATATGATATATGTGACCAACAGATGCATATCTGTATTCCCAGTCATGTGAAATCCAGAGATTAGGGCCTAATTTATTTATTTCAATGACTGATATCCTTAAATGAACTGTAACTCAGTAAAATCTTAGGTGGTGATATATACCCGACAGGATGCTCTCAATGGTGCATCTGTAGAAGTTCATGAGTGTCTTAGGGGCCATGCCAAATTTCTTCAGCCACAGGAGGTTGTAGAGGCACTGTTGCACTTCTTCACCACAGTGCCGGTGTGGTGAGACCATTTCAGGTCATCAGTGATATGTACACCAAGGAACTTCAACCTTTTGATCCTATCTACTGCGTCCCCGTCGATGACGATGCGGGCATGCTCCCTCTTCTGTCTCCTGTAGTCCACAATAAGATCCTTCCTTTTTATTGACGTTGAGGGACAGGTTATTTTCCTGGGATCACTCCGCCAGCACAGGTGTGTCAGCATGTGTGTGTGTGAATTCCCAATTTCTCACGTTGGAGCAGATTATTGTGAGTTTGTGTTGATTTGACGTTTTAAAGGGCGACTGCACTTCTTGATTCTGCCTTATTTTAGATTTGGTTCTGTAAGAAATGCTAGCAGCCATGATTGAATTCAAACGGGAAGAGTGTGGTGTGAAGAGGTGTGAAGAGTTAACCAAATGATTAGCCAAGTTAGCCTCAGCCGGCTGGTGTGCGACTGTGGCGAAGTTGACCTATTGGCCTTTTAAAATGTAGTCACATGTACATTGTGTAATTTCCTGATGGTCCCTAACTAGCCCCATAGGGATGTCAAACCAAATTGATCATGGGTATTACGATCAGGTCGCGTGCAGCTGCGCTCCGAACTGATGATTACTTGGGTGCTGCCGGCTGAGGGCATGTGGGCAGGATTGAAATAAACCCAACCCATAGGAAACTGTTATGTTCCCCTTCATTCCATGACATACAATCTTTTCCTATCATCTCACAAATCTTAGTTTTGGACAAGACTGACTTTATGACCAAAATGATCGTATTTACACATGAGACTAAACATTGACACTGGAATAAATATTTGACACAGGCCGTTTAAGAATATATATATATAAAAAAAAACGAGAAGTTGCTTTTTAGGGGCAGTCGCTCTTTAAAGCTGCATGTTCCAGCAGAGGTGCGGTGGTATGTGGTAGCTAAGCCCTTCTGTCTTCCCCGGGGCCAGGTGTTGTGATGAGTGGATCTTCCTGCTGAAACGGACAGATGGAGAAGTGCCATAGCACACTACCAAGAAAAACACTGGAAAGAAATTGGATAAAGAAATAGTTTAGAAAAAGAAATTGGCTGCTACGCTGTTGTAGTGATGTGCTGTCAAATCTTCCCAAAATGGTAGTATGAAATCAGGGAGGAGTTGTGAGGATAGATCAACTCCATTTAACGTAGGTAAACATTTGTTGTCAACTCATAAAAGGACTGCTGTTTAGTCTGGAACACATAGATAGGACACTTACGTCTGACTTGGCACCCCACTTGTCTCTAGTAGTTTGCATATTGTACACTTTATGTTGAATCTGTCTATTCGTACCTGTCCCTGGAGAGAGACCCTACATGTTTGAACAGACCCAACACATTTTTGTTATGGACACGAAATCAAACGCTTCGTCTGATCGTAAGTGAGTGGTTCTCATGGTTCAGTGGGTTAGAGCAGGTGGTTTTTCTAACTATACCAGAGCTAACTTGTCAACTAATTATCAAGCCCCTTGACTACATGAATCAGGTGAGCTGGTTCAAATGGGTGTTTTTCGTTTTTTCATTTTCATTTTTCAAATGAAGAATGAAGTGTGTGAGCATTAGGAAGGGGGAGGGGGGGGGGGGGGTGCAACCCTTTGAGTCCCCAGGACCAGGTTTGATTTGGATTCCCACATGACTAGTCTGTAGATTGTCTGTCTGTAGAGCATCTACAGATGGACTATCCAATTAAAGTGTTACCGCTTCTGCTGAAAGCATATTAGTCATACTTCAAAACATAGTAATTATGCAACAGTGACCTATGAGGAATGCATGTCTGGCATCTGTTTTGATCTGACGTACAGTACCAGTCAAAGGTTCAGACACACCCACTCATTCCAGGGGTTTTCTTTATTTTTTACAATTTTCTACATTGTAGAATAATAGTGAAGACGTCAAAACTGTGAAATATGGAATCGTGTAGTAACCAGAAAAGTGTTAAACAAATCAAAATATATTTTATATCTGAGATTCTTCAAAGGAGCCACCCTTTGCCTTGATGACAGCTTTGCACACTCTTGGAATTCTCTCAACCAGCTTCATGAGGTAGTCACCTGGAATGCATTTCAGTTAACAACAGGTGTGTCTTGTTAAAAGTTATTATGGCAAGAACAGCTCAAATAAGCCAAGAGAAACGACAGTCAATCATTACTTTAAGATATGATGGTCAGTCAATCCGGAAAATGTCAAGAACTTTGAACGTTTCTTCAACTGCAGCCGCAAAAACCATCAAGCGCTATGATGGAACTGGCTCTCATGAGCACCGCCACAGGAAATTAAAATCCAGAGTTACCTCTGCTGCAGAGGATACGTCCATTAGAGTTACCAGCCTCAGAAATTGCAGCCCAAATAAATGCTTCACAGAGTTCAAGTAACAGACACATCTCAACATCAACTGTTCAGAGGAGACTCTGTGAATCAGCCCTTCATGGTCAAATTGCTGCAAAGAAACCACTAATAAAGGACACCAATAATAAGAAGATACTTGTTTGGGCCAAAAAACACGCGCAGTGGACTTAGACCGGTGGAAAGTTGGAAAAGCATTCCATGTGATGCTGGTTGAGAGAATACCAAGAGTGTGCAAAGATGTCATCAAGGGTGGCTAGAATCTGAAATATATTTTGATTTAACACTTTTTTTGGTTACTAAATGATTTCATATGTGTTATTTCATAGTTTTGATGTCTTCAGTATTATTCTACAATGTAGAACATTTTGAAAAATAAAGAAAAACCCTTGAATGACTAGGTGTGTCCAAACGTTTGACTGGCACTGTATGAGAGAGCTCAGGTTGTACACCAACAGGTTTGTGGAAAGGTTATCACAACACAGTGCTATTTTCTGATCTTTTGACCTCTAGTGCTTCTTGAAACTCCCCTCCCCCCATTCATTCCGCGAAGAGTAGGTAGGGCACTTTAGTTCATGCCACCTCCCAACACAGAGAGCTGTAACAGAACAGTAATCACTATAGCTGTTAACGCTTATTTGAGTCATGTGTGGAGTAGTACTGCGATTTAAAAAGTGACTGTACCTGTAATGCTTTGTTTGGAGTTCATTTTGAAGGCATTTTGTTGAAGGCGATGGCGAAATAGTGATTCATTTCAAATGAATTTGTCACGTAAACCTGTGACATTCAAGCTCAAAGGGGACTTAACAAATGGTTACATCCACAGTAGTATCACAGTAGGTTTTGGCCTGGCATCATTTGAAACCTGTTGACTTAAAGTAACCTTTAGCTTTCAGCAACTCTTCGTACACATTGTAAACACAAACTAATCTCTGGTTAAACATTGTTGCAATGTGTGTGAGTTTTTTTTCTTTTTTTTTCGTCCCAGTATACATTTTAGGTTGGACAGTCTGAAAGAAAATTGGCCCACCACACAACGTATAATATATATTGGTCTTAATAGTAATGTACTAACTATACACAAGAAGATGTATACAGTTTTTGGGCCATCATTGTTACATTTCCCAATCAATGACACAAAACCACACTGCTGGTGAAGCATGTAGCCTAGCTTCTGTTAACTTTTTTTTTTTTTTACAGTACACCCAATTCTGCATACCTAAAGTTCACCTCTATGATTTTCATAGCTCGCCTAGATAATCACCACCTCTTGACTAAACAGTCCTTAACACACTGCCATGATTGGTCAATGACTATTATTAACTTGTGCCATTCTGTTTGTCTCCTACCTGTTAGGTCTCTGGATGCTTCAGCTGTTCTCAGTACTGCTTTAAAAGACTCTGAGGGCTCTGATTCAGAAATTCAGCAGATAGTGGCTTATCTGGAGTCAGACAGCGAGATGAAATTATTCCGTTCCACTCTCATTATAAGACCCTCTCCCACCCACGAGGGCATGGAGGAATCAAAACAGGACTTCCGCAAAGTCTCCCAGGTCACCGACAATGACACCACAGACCACACTGAATACAGTGTGGACTACAGTACAAGCGCTATCACTGACCCCAATAGAACTGAAAGTGACCTAGGTCCAGTCGTACCAGAATACAAATGGAGAAACCAGGATGAGGGGGCGCAAACCACTTTCGACCCCACAGGGGTGTCCTGGCGCTCTGACTCTCAGTCGAATGAGTCAAGAGTGTCCACGTACAATGGATTGTACTCCTCCCTGTCCCCCTCCCTCCCTGTGTACAGACAACACCTCACCTCCCCCGGGCCGCCATTCCAGGAACCTGGCCTGTCCTCCCACTCCTCGAACATGCCCGGTTCCCCTGGCAACGGTCACTGGCTGAGCGACAGGAGCGAAGTTCAGCTGAGCCATGAGAGTAGCGAGCCAGAAACAGGCAGGGGGAGGAGGAGGGAGTGGGAAGAGGAGGAGGAGCTAGCCACTGCACCTGCAGGACAGAGAGAGAGAGGGGTAGAGCAAAAGTGTAGGGCGGGAGAGTCCGTGGCAAAGAAGATAAAATCAGGCTGTGATCCACAGTCGCTCCCAGTCTCAAACTTCTCCTCGGCGGGTCAGTCCATTGACGACGTGGACTACAGCAGAGACAGCAGTGACTTCTTCTCTGGGGTGTACAAGGCCACACTCGTGGAGCTGCTCCCTGACCCCTCCTCCTCAGACCCTTCCCCCTCTTCCTCTCCCGTGACCCCTGACCTAGGCTCCCCCTATCACGGTGACATGGAATGCCTGGTGGACACCCTGAAGAGCATGAACCCTATCCCGGTCCAGAGGCAGAGGAGCCTGCGTGGGACCACTGCCCCCTCCATATTCTCCTCCCTTTCCCCTATCGTGGAGGATGCCCCCTGCTCCACCCCCACCAACACCAAATCTCCCCAGGTGCCCGCTGGGTCTTCGCTGGAGGTCCCTAACAACCGTTACATCCTTCCCGCAGACCTGGGCCTCAAACGCGGTGCCCCCAAAGAGATGCGCTCCCCTCTGGAGTTGATGAAGCTCCAGCAGCTCCAACAGCAGCAGGAGCAGCAGGCTGGGGACCACCATTTGAACCGTGGAAGCCTCAACCTCCCACTCCGAGCCTCGGCTCTTAACAGCATCATCGTGAGGAAGAGCTCCTTGGGCAGTGACTCATCCTCAGAGCACTCGCCGTCCCCCATACTAAACGGAGGGAGCAACAACCAGTCTCCAAGCCCCTCACGCCTGGACAACTCGTTCCTCTTCTCCAGCTATCGTTCAGCATCGATTGATCAGCCACAGGAGAATGGCAATGGCCATAGCCCAGGCCAGCGGCCCTCTCTTTTCCGTACGAGCTCCCTACCGGACATAGGGCCTAACCAGGACCGCATGAGCTCAGGGGTTGGTATGGGCATGGCCGGTGGGCCTGGGAGCAGACTTGGATTTGAATCTGGAGCTGGAACCGGAACTGACCCTTCTACCCCCTTCCGCTACGAACGTTTCTCCTCCCTGATGTCTGGCTCCTTAACCGGAAACAACACCGACACCAACTCTCGAATGAGCAGGCCCCCTCCCCTCCCTAGCTTCACCTCTACCCTCGGAAGCCTCGTCAGTCCCACAAGCTCATCTCTGGACATCCACAGGTCGTTCGCCAATTCTAACGACTCCCAGTCCAAGCTCAGCCCGGGACTGGGTGGTATGGGCTCTGTGGGCTCTATTGGTCTGGGTCTGCAGAGGAGCTTCAGTAACGAAGGCCTGAACTCACCACTGTTCAACACGGGGTCTGTCCATGGAGGATCTCACTTCAGTCCAGAGCCAGAGAAGAACCTGGTGCCCAAGTATAGAGCTTTCCCCGACGCCTATGTGAGTACTTTTAGTTGGAAAAGGTTTCAGGACGATTGTGTGAATACTGGGATCATGGGGATGGTAAAAGGAGTGTGATAGAATTCATGACAAAGAGTCATATGGGAAGGGGTCTAGTACAGGGGGAATAGGGGCATTTAATAGGACTGCAATTGGATTGGATTTGTCTTGGACACGTATTTCACCATTGGCCTCATGACACATTTTTTTTTTGATGTTTAGTGAGAGATTGTGAGAACACAGTGTGAGAGGATAGGAAGGATAGGAAGAAATGGAACTCAGCCTAAGTTTCCAGGGTGTACATGTTTTACACGCCTACCGAGCATTTTTGTCATTCGTTTACATGGACGTTTTGAAGAACAGATGAGTTTAGGAAGAGATTTACGTGACAATCTGATTGGAGAAGAAGTGCAAATTACCGTTGTAGGTTCCTTTCACTTAATGAGTTCCACCGCGGTGACGCCGATGCCCTTTCCGGATGAAAGGTGAAATGGTACCGGAGGCTGATGAAACGCAATGGATCCATGGCTAGAAGCATTACATCAGCCACAGTATCCGTGCTCCCGTCTCATGTAGCTACTAGCTCCTCCCATCTGCATTTGTAATACACATGTTCAGCTCTCTAATAAATACAGTCACAGCAAACAATACAGATGAGCAACAAAATAAAAACGGGACAAGACGCATCTCTGACGGGACATGGCAGGAGTTACAACATCCCACAAGGCCACATCCTTATGTTCCCTCTAATGACATTGTCAGGCATATACATCAGCCACACAGGTGCGTGTACATACTGACATTAGGAGATACTGAGCACCGCTCGTCCAGTGGGGAGCTTTATCTTTCACCATTCGACTGAGATGTTGACACTTATCCTATGCAAACTGTGTTTTGCAAAGTTGGCACAGTGCATGCGCGTTCTGTTTGTGTGCCGGTCCGGATATCTAATAACCCTGCCTCCCCTCAGGCCACAGGTAGACCTGAGCAGCTCATGTTTCTGTCACTGAGACTATTATTGACCCTTTCACCATGTGATTTGTCTCCTCGATGGAACTGGCTCTCTGACCTCCGTTATATCGGTAGAATCCTTGTATACATCTGAATGTGAGATCCACGTGTGGGACTCAAGTTGACATTAATCTATGATTTATGCAAGAGTTTCTGGGCATGCATAGCCTAGATCTCAGCTAAGAATTCGGGACAGAAGTCACAAGGGCAGTTCAGTAACCTGTAATGCTGGTGGCTATCTGACCTACATTAATGCTACGTCACCAGAACAGGTACAATGAGTGGCCTGTTATCATCTGGGTGTTGCCAGGCATGTGTTTTGGAGACTGCTTTCACTGCCCACTGTTGGCTTTTACAGCCTCATCCTGCTTTCCTTTTGCCAACAGAGAGGAAAAGGGAGGGAGCGATAGATAGATAGAGAGAGAGAGAGACAAGCAAAGGGAGAGTGAGACATCAAGAGAAGGAGAGATAGAGATGGGGAGCGTGAAAGGGTGAAAGAGAAAGTCCAACACACGCAGAGACATATCTATCAGAACACAACGGTTGGAGTTTAGGAGGGGGAATTTGAATATACAGGAATTTACATGATCTTAATAAGATGCATCTATGGCAACAGGCCTTGGACACACTGTACATCTATGTCTGTACATCTATGACATGAATGAAAGCTACCCACCCAGATAGTGTTAGGGGCATAATTCATCTTGGCACAGTGTTCTCGGCAGCACTCCACCCAGCGATCGAATCCTGCTTGGGCTGACACTCCTCGTCTTTTCATCTTTGGTTTACCTCAACTTTGACCTTTGCTTACTGGTGGATCTGACAGAGCTGAATCGACAGCCTAGCCCAGGAGAGGAGAGGAGGGTGGTGGAAGGGGGGGGGGGCGATTTAAGTCTTCTCTGTCTTTCCCCCCGCCGTTCCGTTCATCTCGCTCTTACACAAGTCTGTGCACAGTCTGAACGTATCGTGCTGACACGGCGCGATGTAATCTGTAAGCACATTTTCAGCCTGCGGTGCTTGGCTGGAGGTTGACACTTGGGAGGCGGAGAGGCGTGGGTACATGATGGGCTGTGACAATGCCAGTATCGCAAAACACCAAGCAGACCAAACTCTTTAGTCCTTTAAAAACCTGCTGTGTGTAAAATATTGTGAGCTATAGCTTGGAAAATAAATACATGTGACGCTGGATGACAACACAATGATGTTTGTTTCCAACGTTAGGGTTGTTTTCATAAAGAAGTTAAATCTGCTTTGTGTTTTGTTTCCTTGCCACGATACTAAAGAGTATCGCCACACTGGTATCGTCCTGGACCTACGGTATCGTCCTGGACCTTTTATTTTACTAGGCAAGTCAGTTAAGAACAAATTCTTATTTACAATGACGGCCTACAAAAAGGCAAAAGGCCTCCTGCGGGGACAGGGGATGGGATTAAAAAATAATCATAAAATAAACATAGAACTAAACACACTTCACGACAAGAGACAACACTACCTAAAGAGAGGCTTAAGACAACAACATAGCAAGGCAGCAACACATGACATCACAGCGTGGTAGCAACACAACATGACAACAACATGGGAGAAACACAACATGACAACAACATGGTAGCAGCACAAAACATGGTACAAAAATGAGTGCACACCGACAACAGCACAAAGGGCAAGAAGGTAGAGACAACAATACATCACGCAAAGCAGTCAACTGTCAGTAAGAGTGTCCATGATTGAGTCTTTGAATAAATAGATTGAGTTAAAACTGTCCAGTTTGAGTGCTTGTTGCAGCTCGTTCCAGTCTATCAGCAGCAGCGAACTGAAAAGAGGAGTGATCCAGGGATGTGTGCTTTGGGGACCTTTTAACAGAACGTGACTGGCAGAACGGATGTTGTATGTGGAGGATGAGGGCTGCAGTAGATATCTCAGATAGGGGGGAGTGAGGCCTAAGAGGGTTTTAGAAATTAGCATCAACCAGTGGGTCTTGCGACAGGTATACAGAGATGACCAATTTCCAGAGGAGTATAGAGTGCACTGATGTGTCCTATAAGGAGCATTGGTGGCAAATCTGATGGCCGAATGGTAAAGAACATCTAGCCGCTCGAGACATCTAGCACCCTAACCTCCGATCTAAAAATAAATTACGTCTCTGTAATCTAGCATGGGCAGGATGGTCATCTGAATTAGAGTTAGTTTGGCAGCTGGGGTGAAAGAGGAGCGATTACGATAGTCTAAATTGAATTTTAGCCTGCAGCTTTGATATGTGCTGAGAGAAGGACAGTGTACCGTCTAGCCATACTCCCAAGTACTTGTATGAGGTGACTACCTCAAGCTCTAAACCCTCAGAGGTAGTAATCACACCTTTGGGGAGAGGGGCATTCTTCTTACCAAACCACATTACCTTTGTTTGGGAGGTGTTCAGGACAAGATTAATGGCAGAGAAAGCTTGTTGGACACTAAGAAAGCTTTGTTGTAGAGCATTTAACACAAAATCCAGGGAGATGCCAGCTGAGTATTATACTGTATCTGCATATAAATGGATGAGAGAGCTTCCTACTGCCTGAGCTATGTTGTTGATGTATATTGAGAGGAGCGTGGGGCCTAGGATCGAACCTTGGGGTACTGCCTTGGTGACAGGCAGTGGCTGAGACAGCAGATGTGAATGTGCCTGGATTTCATCATGTACCAACCAGTACATGCCTGACTTGATTAATGATGATGATCATCATGACAATTATTACAGTTGTGGGCATTAAAAAGTTAGGTCATGCCGAGGTATTGGCAGAACAATTGTCACAATGCATGTTTAACGTGCCATTCAAGCGTATTTTACCGATGTCACAAAATCCTGGACTACTTTATAGGGTTTTAAAAAACAAATAAGTTAGCTTCATCTGACCACTTTTTTATTGACCAGGTCACTGGTGCTCCCTGTTTTAGTTTTTGCTTGTAAACAGGAATTAGGAGGATAGAATTATGGTCTTGATTTGCCAAATGGAGGGAGAGAGAGAACTTTGTATGCATCTCTGTGTGTGGAGTTAAGGAGGTCTAGAGTTTTTTTCCCTCTGGTTTGAACATTTAACATGCTGGTAGAAATGAGGTAAAACGGATTTAAGTTTCCCTGCATTAAAGTCCCCAGCCAATCGGAGCGCTGCCTCTCGATGAGCGATTTCATGTTTGCTTTTGGCTGTATATATTATACTCCGTTCAAAGGCACTGATCTTTTGTCTTGCCCATTCACCTTCTGAATGGCACACATACACACACAAGCCATATCTCAAGGCTTACAAATCCTTCTTTAACCTGCCTCCTCCCCTTCATCTACACTGATTGAAGTGGATTTAACAGGTGACACCAATAAGGGATTATAGAGTTCACCTGGATTCACCTGGACAGTCTGTCATGGAAAGAGCCATATGCGTTATGAATTATGCAAGTCAATTGTCTTTAGCATGGACTAGTGTCCTTTACAACCATTTTCCTGTCGCAAACTGGAAAGGCACACTCCGCACATAAACAATCTGGATAAATACCGCAGTACTCAATCACCTTTGACAAAAGGACCTTGGCAGCGCTGTGTCATCAAATGATGATCCCTCTATTGTGGGATGTGCTCACTTCGTCTCTCAGCAGTTTCAGTCGGTTTTTTCCTACCCCCAAAGACAACAGAGATACACGCTGTGTGTTTAATGACTGTACACGTTGACTTACGGCTTACACAACGCACCTGCAGCATTTTGAATACGTTCCGTACCAGACTGTTTTGACTATGGCTCACTGAGTCTGGTATGGCATCTCCCTCAGCAAGCGAAGATGCATGAAAAAAAAGAGCATGAACCTTTCTTGCCTTATAATCTTCAATTGCACTTAATGACATTATTTCATTCATGTTGGCACGTCTCTTTTAACGCGGCTGCTACTCTCGGTTTATCACATATGCATAGTCACTTTAACTATACATTCATCATTCAACACCCACCCGTAGCACGCACTCCAGCAGGTGTATCTCACTGATCATCCCTAAAGCCAACACCTCATTTGGCCACCTTTCGTTACAGTTCTCTGCTGCCTGTGACTGGAACGAATTGCAAAAATCGCTGAAGTTGGAGACTTTTATCTCCCTCACCAACTTCAAACATCTGCTATCTGAGCAGCTAACCGATCGCTGCAGCTGTAATAGTCTATCGGTAAATAGCCCACCCAATTTTACCTACCTCATCCCCATACTGTTTTTATTTATTTACTTTTCTGCTCTTTTGCACACCAATATCTCTACCTGTACATGACCATCTGATCATTTATCACTCCAGTGTTAATCTGCAAAATTGTAATTATTCCCCTACCTCCTCATGCCTTTTGCACACAATGTATATAGACTCTCTTTTTTTCTACTGTGTTATTGACTTGTTAATTGTTTACTCCATGTGTAACTCTGTGTTGTCTGTTCACACTGCTATGCTTTATCTTGGCCAGGTCGCAGTTGCAAATGAGAACTTGTTCTCAACTAGCCTACCTGGTTAAATAAAGGTGAAATATTTTATTTTTTTTAAAAACATACTACCTCAATTGGGCCGACCAACCAGTGCCCTCGCACATTGGCTAATCTCCATTGTGTCCCACCCGCCAACCCCTCTATTTCCCTGTGAAATGACAATGGAAAAGCCAAGGTAGTATCGGAGGTCTTTTAAGCTGTGGCTCAATCATCCCCTCGGCTCATTTTCAAGTGAGCGGGTGGGATACAGTCGACCGGTGTCCTGTTACTGTTTCGAATGCTCAAGCTGAATGAAGTCGAGGGCCACTTTGTTATAGTTCAAGACTCATTTAGCCACAAACGTTTCAGGGTGCAGTGTTAAGGCAGCAAGTCTTACTAGACAGTCATGCCAGGATAAGCAATGTGTGGATTGGAGCAGCAACAGATTCTGTTCATGACCTGAATATGATCTGAAAGTCCCGCCTACTTCCTGGATCATGTCCCATGCTATTTTTGAATGGCCTTCAAGATTATCTTCAAATTTATGAAGATGCGGTCACTTAAGATATATGTAAAATTCCAGTTGTATTCAGGGATTCATTCACTTCTGCCTGATGCCTTTCATTAAGGTTTTCGATAGTTTCTTTTCGTAACCAAAAGCCTTCGTAGATGGCATTGGGTAGAAGTAAATTAATCCACTAATACGAATCGAATTGTACATATCTTAATTGACCGAGTTTTCATGAATTTGATGATATGATTTTGAAGGCCATTCAAAAACAGGATTAGATATGATCCAGGTAGTAGGAAGGACTTTCATACCATATTTGATCTTTGATTATGGAGTGTAAAGCGATCTAGAGGATAAGTTCCTATTTCCTATGAGCTCCTACTGCAAAGAGTCAAGCAGACATTTGATCCCCTAATGACTTGCACATAAAGAGACACACACGCACACAAAACAAACACAAACTCTCTACCTGCCCACCCAGAAAGGTGAAGGACTACAGACCGCAGTGTGGACACATTCTATTGCATTCCAGCTACATGCCACTAGTACATGTCATTGAGAAACAGGTGTAACCAAGGAATGTCAAGGTCTGGTGAGACGAGAACAAATGACACAAGAATGCGTCTTTCTCACTTCCTTCTAGGTTGTTGTGCTTTCAAAATGGCCGCTCCCCTCTCCTCGTCTTCCTCAGAACCAGTTCTCCTAGATGGAGGAATACTGAAATTGTTAGGCATGTGTCTCTTACTGGCTGAAATAACGTGAAATAGATAATCATTAGTAAATCACTGCAAAGGGTATTCACACTTTTGAATGGTTAATTGTGTGGACAAAAATACACACACACACACACACACACACACACACACACAGTAGTTTGTTGTTGTCTGTCTCATGCCTCTCAATGAGAATGTGATGTTTGCATTCTCTCAGGGAGTAATGGGACATGGGTGGCCTTGTGTGTGTTCATCAGTAATTGCAAAACAGGTTGACAGGGTGGCTGGGGTTTTTAGATTGAACATTTCTGTAGTTGTTTGGGTACTGTTGCTGCAGTAGTTGAGATATTTTGAGGTTTGGCATGTTAACTATTTAGATTCCAATCCCTAATGTGTTGTCCAAGACAAGTTAAACATGACATACTGTAGAAAGTCTAGTGATGCACTGTTACATTTCAAAAAAATCTTAGTCATTTAGCAGACGCTTTTATCCAGAGCAACTTACCGCATTCATCTTAAAAGATTGATAGGTAAGATAACTATGTGCTATTTATAGTGGTTTGATAAAAGTATGAAATTACTAGATGGCTGTTTTCTCTGTGTGTCTGCAGCTCACCAAGGAGAAAGAACATGGAAAGCTCAACCCTCGGCCAGGAAAGGTGAGTGTCTGTCTGACTGTGAAACAACTACACCTCTATCCCTCATCTATCGTCTTTGTCCTACAGTATACAATGTGTCCTGAAGTAAGGGTCAATGTCCCATTGCAAACAACTACACCTCTATCCCTCATCTATCGTCTTTGTCCTACAGTATACAATGTGTCCTGAAGTAAAGGTCAATGTCCCATTGCAAACAACTACACCTCTATCCCTCATCTATCGTCTTTGTCCTACAGTATACAATGTGTCCTGAAGTAAAGGTCAATGTCCCATTGCAAACAACTACACCTCTATCCCTCATCTATCGTCTTTGTCCTACAGTATACAATGTGTCCTGAAGTAAAGGTCAATGTCCCATTGCAACCTTTTTTTAGATGTAGTGAAGGATGACTGCTCACCAGGTTAGCCACCATGTTAGCAGTTTTTCACCAGGTTAGCCACCATGTTAGCAGTTTTTCACCAGGTTAGCCACCATGTTAGCAGTTTTTCACCAGGTTAGCCACCATGTTAGCCGTTTTTCACCAGGTTAGCCACCATGTTAGCAGTTTTTCACCAGGTTAGCCACCATGTTAGCAGTTTTTCACCAGGTTAGCCACCATGTTAGCAGTTTTTCACCAGGTTAGCCACCATGTTAGCAGTTTTTCACCAGGTTAGCCACCATGTTAGCCGTTTTTCACCAGGTTAGCCACCATGTTAGCCGTTTTTCACCAGGTTAGCCACCATGTTAGCAGTTTTTCACCAGGTTAGCCACCAGGTTAGCCACCATGTTAGCCGTTTTTCACCAGGTTAGCCACCATGTTAGCAGTTTTTCACCAGGTTAGCCGTTAGGATTAATGAGGATAATTCAAAGTGAATTAATGGCTTCACACTTCACCGTACCCCAAAGTGACAGTTAGTTGCCGAAGGCAAGTAATTAAGGATGAGGAGAGGGATCTCATGTAGAGCATGGTAAAGCTGAGGAAATGAGATGAGTATGATTCCAGTCAGATTCACTCATCCAAACATCATTCTCTATTTAGGCTGTTGAACATTTGGATCAATCAATCAGATCTGTGTGGAAGTGGAAAGAAAGCCATTGTCTTTTTTCCAATGCACACTTAGTGGTTTGGACAATATTACTGAAAGCCCAGTTCATTCACTATAGTCCTAACATACTGCAAGAGTAGGGGTTCCCAACCTAAGGGTCGCAACCCCAGCATAGGGTTGCCAAAGCTTGCAGTGCTTGATTTGAGAGAAAATGCAATCATAATCAGTGCATAATTTGTAAATCGGAAGGTTCCGGAACAAAAAGTGAACAAAAGAGGGGGGTGACCTAGGCAGCTCTGAGGTACAGGAAGCAGAAAGCATTGCATGCATATCATCACATTTTCGTAGTGGCATAGAGCTGTAGAGGAGAGGCATTTCATGTGGCCCAGGGTCTGGGAAAAATGTGCTCTTTTTCCAAACTCATTTCATGACTGGAGACTTTGGCAGAATCTTTTTTAATACTGTACAAATGATCGAAATGACAGGGTACTCTGACAATCTGAGATCAATAAAAACGACCGTGAATCCATCAATAGCCTAGGCCTAGGTGTATGCAATCATATTGTAGGCTACAATATGAACAGGAAATGATGGTCCTAAAAATGCTTTCCAGTTTCACTGATTTATTTACCCAATGATGAGCAGCTCACTCACTGGTGATGGCCGACGCGTTTATGCCAAAAGCCTATCTCTTTCTTGTTTAACAAAGAGGCAACTCGAATGAACTTTGATCGCTTTTCTTCAAAAACATTGGGCGTACTTGATCGGCATGTTTTAGTTTTATTGTTGGTTATGGTTTCAAGTCTCTCGTTAGTAGCCATTCACAATTACTTCCTCTTTGGCAGAAGTTACATCCATGCCTTGCCAATGCTTTTGCGCTCCAGTCAAACGATCCTGTGCTCAAACAATTACTGTGGTATTTAAATTACCGTGGTGGGGTTACTAAGTAACACTAGCTACATACCTGCCCTATTTGCCTTTTGCCATTAAGATTATGAAACTAGATAAATGTCAAGCTTGCTCCTGCATGCTCCAATTAGCTTTTCGCCGTCAACATGGAATTTGTCATGGCACCTACAGACTTGCTTGACATTTAGCTCCGACAGGTTCTGATTTAAACAGCCTGGCTGTGATACACACTAGCATACGGTACCTTACCCGAACGTTCACATGGCTAACAACACAAAGCGGCTGTAGCTACGTTGCGTCACACTCTTTTTGCTGTTTGCTGCCTCCAGTGATGGAGGAAAGAGCTGGCTAGAGTTAGCCTGGCCATGAGATTAGCTTGTTCCTTTAATATACAGTAAGAAGTGGCGGGCGCTCCACAAACGTGAGTCAGGTGTGCAAACCAAAAAAATGACATCATCGTTGAAAAGAAACGGGGACGCAAACCTCGCTCACCATTAAAAGCATGTTGTTTTATTTGAGCGACCTATCAAAAGCTTGACATTCCATTTTTTTTACAACGGCCTTGATCAGAACGTTTTAATGTGCGTCAGAGATATTGGCTAAAGCACAAACAGATCTAGCATCCATGCTAGGATAGAGGATGGAGCACGGTACAGTATCCGTGTGCTCTTTGAAGTTGAGCATCTGTAATGAAATGGTGCTGTCTTTTCCAGATGTTCATCTTTGACCAGCCAGGAATGTGTGGCCAGCGGATTGAGGTGCGGAGTGATGTCATTGATGCCACACCCTGGCAACTACAGGAAACTATCTCGATCAGGGTTGTCAGGGGAGGGTAAGTTTTCAAATGCACGCTCGCACGCTCACTCGCTCACTGTTGTAGTTAGAACTGCTCATGGACATTAGACTTGAGGGGGGATGCACACACCCACACACAGGTGTATATGACATGCAGGGACACACACACAGTCAGTTGTGAGCAGATCGACAATGGATGTAATCACCTGTTCCAAAGCACCTTATGTGTCCTGGAAAAAAGACAGAGCCACAGAGAGATGGTGTCATTGGTGCCTATATTTTACTGCCTCCAGCAGCAAAACCAAAGGTCACACTTTTTCCTCATGTCACATGTCACTTCCACATATTTGGCCCAACCTCAAAGCAAGAAACAATATTTAAACTATCCTGTCAAGGTTATTAAAGTATCTCCAATGCTGCCAAATCATGTAGATCTTGAATGCCCCCCTATCACCCGCTGAGATACACGGAACTGAACACCAATGTCTGAAATTGGACACGCTTTAAGCAGTAATCCACACACACACACACACACACACACACACACACACACACACACACACACACACACACACACACACACACACACTAATCCATATAATTATGATCAAGATAATTGCAGTATGATCTCAACCAAATACCTAGTAGTAATACACACTATAGTCATTTTATTAATCCAGAGAGGGAATGGACAATTTATTCCAGGAAATGGAGCAAAGGCATGCAGTCCAACACCTGCACTGGGTGCGAGCACTGCAGCGGGAATCTTTTACGTCTCTCACACACATCCCTTTCTCTGTGCTGATGTGACTTTTTGAGGAGATCTCTGGAGAGGGGACTAAGATCTTGGCATGCTCTATTGCAATATTTGCATATCTGTCTACCTGTCTCTCCCTCTTGTTATTATTTGCCTACTCTAAAAAAAAAAAAATGAAAATAGTCTCTCACAACCTGTACACTCTCTTAGAATAAAAGGTCCTATCCAGACTTCGGTCGTCAGTTGAATGGTGTTTCCTCTGACACATCGGTGCGGCCGGCTTCCGGATTAAGCGGGCGGGGTGTTAAGAAGCGCGGTTTGGAGCCTCCAGCGGTCTTAAGGCACTGCATCACCCCGCTTGAGGCGTCGCTACAGCCCCGGGTTTGTTCCCAGGCTGTGTCACAGCCGGCCGTGACTGGGAAAACAATGAGGCGGCACACAATTGGCCCAGGGTCATCTGGGTTATGGGGAGGGTTTGGCTGGCCGGGATTTCCTTGTCCCATCGCGCTCTAGCAACTCCTTGTGGCGGGATGGGCACCTGCAAGCTGATTTCGGTTGCCAGCTGTACAGTATTTCCTCCGACACATTGGTGCGGCTGGCTTCTGGGTTAAGCGAGCAGTGTGTCAAGAAGCAGTGCGACTTGGCAGGGTCGTGTTTTGTAGGATACATGGCTCTTGAACTTTGCCTCTCCTGAGTCCGTACGGGAGTTGCAGCGATGGGACAAGACTGTAACTACCAATTGGATATCACGAAAAAGGTGTAAAAGTAAACAAAAATATTTTTTTGAAATAATAAAGAAGCATGGTTTGGCGGGTCATGTGGCGGGTCATGTTTCGGAGGACACGTGACCCGACCTTTGTCTCTCCCGAGCCCGTTGGGGAGTTGCAGCGATGAGACAAGATTGGAATTCACGAAATTGGAGAGAAAAGGGGCCCCAAAAAAAGGTACTATCCAGAACCTAAAAGGGTTATTCAACTCTCCTCATGTCTTCCATGTAGAATTATTGATTATGAATTAATCAATATAGGTCATGCATTGTGTTCAAATGAATCTTGTTCTGACCATGGACCCTTACTTTTCATTTTCCTGTCTTTCCATTCCTCTCTGCAGCTGGGTCTTGTATGAGAAGCCCAACTTCAAAGGGGAGAAGATAGCTCTGGACGAGGGGGACATAGAGCTCACCTACCCCTTCGACGCCCCTGAGGAGGAAGGGGAACAACAACAGAAGCAAAATGGAGTGGACGGACAGAAGGAGGGAGGAGAAGAAGTTGTGGAGGCCAAGCCGGCCAGGAGGTTCATCATAGGATCAGTACGAAGAGCAGTCAGGGTAAGAAGAAGAAGTTACAGATTACTATTATGATAAGCCATAGAGCATTGTTTCTCAAACCAGGCCTTTTTGAGTAGCCGCTAATTCCAAAGGCTTTAGGCATGTTAGATTCTAAATTCTTGTACGAATCCAGTCAGACAGGAAGCTCGGGCTAGATTTTTTTACGCCCAAACTGGATGTTGCAGCTGCATAGCACACATACAATTCACACAAGCATGTATTTATACCTTCCGATTTGACGGATTCTTTGTTGCTGGGTAAGAACTGAGTCTGTTCCTCCTATTGGTATTATCATGGCCCAGTCCAGAACCTGTCTCTGTATGTGAGAGAGATACCTCTACAGTTGGAATATTGTTGAGATGGTCCCCTCTAGCCCCGCCTTCCCAGAGGTTTCTTCTCCAACTGTTGTCCCGCCCTCAATGTTGTACTCCACATCTCTCCCTGCCCTAGTTCCACAGGAACTAGCCTGACCTTACCAGGAACTGAGACTCAACTGTGGCTCTTCACTTACCTCCTTAGAAATATTAACATAAAACAATAACATATCTGGACATACCGACACTTTCTGTACTTCCCTTGTCGTTGCATTAACACTTTCCAGCTCCAACATCATAGCCAATAACAATTACTACTAATAAGTGGATTATGCAATTATAAATGAACTCATTATGCAACTAAAATGGGCTCAAGCCAAATAGTCTCAAACGGGTTGATGGATGCCACAAGGCAAGAGTTATGCCACTCTGATTAGGTGTGGTTCAGTAGATGTGTTGACAGACTCTGGCACTCTTAAGGATTGCTGTCTCGAAATGCCGTCCTCTTTGTTAGAGCCTGTATCACAAATGCGCTTCTCTCTGTGAAACTAGTACCCTCTAGTGTCAAAAGTACCATACTTGACATTTCTCTCTGCCCCCGCAGGACTACAGTGTGCCAGAGATCAGTCTGTTCCCAGAGGAGAATGCCGAGGGGAAGAAGGTGACCTTCAGAGACACGTCAGATGACGCCAGGATATTCGGCTTCCCCATCAAAGCCAACTCCATCATCATCAACGCTGGACTGTGAGTAAACAGAGTCGGCTCGGCCCACTACTTTTTTAGGAGGAAAAGGATCAACCTTTTTATGAAAGTAGATGATTATATTTTTTTATATGGTTTGTTTTGTCGAACATAATGACATGGCTTTGTGAGGTCGAGCTTCTGTTATGATATCCCTGTTCTGATTTGGATGTTTTCTCTTCAGATGGCTGGTGTACCCGCAGCCTTTTTTCCAGGGCGTACCACGTGTTCTGGAGGTGGGGGGGTTCCCCAACCCTGCAGCCTGGGGCGTGGAACAACCCTACGTGGGCTCAGTGCACCCGCTCAAAATCGTAAGTATCCCCTCCACCTCCGGAACACCTTTCACCTTTCAAGAATTGCACGGACAATCAGGGCAATGTACACGGTTTAGATTTACATTTAGTAGAATACACATTCCCATGCAACGTCATTTTACAGGGGAACAAGGTAAATGCATTGCAGTACAAATGACATTTGTTAAGATTTCATTTAATACATTTTACAGGGTGAACCGAGAGTGGAGAAACCCGGTGAGCCAAAGGTAAGAGATACGGCAATGCTATGGCCATGATACGGAAATGAAAGAACGAGTCAATCAAACAATCAACTCAATTTAATTACACAAACGCGAAGCAAATGAAGCGTGTTTTTCCCTGTTGCTTCCAGCTGGTGCTGTATGACAAGCCTTACTTCACTGGGAAGAAGAGGACGATCTACACCAACATGAGAGACTTCATGACCAGACTGGATAGACAGCAGACTGCCTTCATGTACAGCCCTGGATCCATCCAAGTGCAGGGAGGCTGGTGAGTAAACTGTGTGTGTGTGTGTGTGTGTGTGTGTGTGTGTGTGTGTGTGTGTGTGTGTGTGTGTGTGTGTGTGTGTGTGTGTGTGTGTGTGTGTGTGTGTGTGTGTGTGTGTGTGTGTGTGTGTGTGTGTGTGTGTGTGTGTGTGTGTGTGTGTGTGTGTGTGTGTGTGTGTGTGTGTGTGTGTGTGTGTGTGTGTGTGTGTGTGTGTGCGTGTCTTACTTCCTGCATCTCATCCTCTGTCTCCCTCTACTTGTAGCTGGGTTGGCTATGAGAAGGAGGGTTTCCGAGGCCACCAGTATCTGTTGGAGGAGGGAGACTACCACGACTGGAGGGTGTGGGGGGGCTGCGATTCCGAGCTGCGCTCCGTCAGAGTCATACGAGCGGTGAGTGGGCCATACCATCACGTTACAACCCCCATCTCTGTCAGGACCTTGTATCCAGATGCTGCAAGAATGATCATGTCCTAAATGGCATGTTTTATCATACACTGGGGAAAGCTGTGCTCCCTTATTGATGTCACTTGTTAAAACCACTTCAATCCGTATAGATGAAGGGTATGAGACGGGTTGACACAGGAACCGCTGGGTGTCGATGGACCCCTCCCTTCAAGCTAATGAGTCATTCTGACTGCAGTGTAACATTGTAACGTTTAGAATTTGTATTTTATTTCAAATAACACAATAGCATTTTCATTAGTTTATCAAAAATAAAATAAAATGAAACGTGTTCAATCCATTTTATTCATTTTATTCACGTTTGTTACAACTATGAAACAGAACGCATATGTGTTTGAACGTGGAGGCAGCTTATTTCTATGACGACAAAATCAAATCAAATACCCCAACCACCAAGAAGCGTGGTCAAACGACGAAAACATCAGTAGCCGAAACATTATAAGCACCAAGTGGCCTTGATCAATAGTGAAATTCGGCACAAAATAAATAATGGCATTATAATGAATGGAAGTGTCGATATGACTGCAGTCATAAATAGTCAAATATTGCCAGCCCGTGCTTACGTTGTGTGCGTCTTCACGCAATGGCATCAGTTGGATTTCGTTTAGCTGTTATCCCTTGTCCTAACAGTTGATGCACTTTCATTTGCGTTCAGTGTTCCCCTGTGGATGGGGGCATTGTCATCCTACGGAGGCATAGCCATGGTAGCCAAAACATTTCCCTACCCAGCATTTTTTATACATGACCCAAAGCATGATGGGATGTTAATTTCTTAATTAACTCAGGAACAACACCTGTGTAGAAGCACCACCTTGTGCTGAGGACAAAAAAAGGCAACTTGTCACAACACAATGCCACAGATGTCTCGAGTTGAGGGAGCGTGCAGTTGGCATGCTGATTGCAGGAATGTCCACCGGAGCTGTTGCCAGAGAATTTCATGTACATTTCTCTACCATAAGCCACCTCCAACGTCATTCTAGAGAATTTAGCAGTACGTCCAACCGGCCTCACAACCGCAGACCACATCTAACCACACTAGTCCAGGACCTCCAAAGCCGGCTTCTTCACCTGCGGGATCATCTGAGACCAGCCACCTGGACAGCTGATGAAACTGAGGAGTATTTCTGTCTGTAATGAAGCTAACTCAGTGAAATTGTTGAGTAAATGCGGGATACAAAGAAAATATAAACGCAACAATTTCACAGGTTTCCATTATTTTGGCAGTGATTATGTCTAGATGACCCAGGCACAGGGACATACTCAGGTTAGGCTTTTGGATTGGGGTTAAGATTAATATCTAGAATTAACTTGTCCCCTGTTGCCATAGAGCAGCGTGGCCATTCACTCAAAAACAAATGTAGTTCCATTGAACTAATCAGCGTGAAATACTTTTGACCAGAAACGGAACAACTGATGGCATCTAGAAGGACAGTGGAACACACCACATCAAGACCTCACTGTGTCTGTGGGCGCCAGCGCGCTTACTGTAGCTATTCCTTCCCTGCTGGTTAAGTTCAGGATGTAGCTGGTCCTAGAGACAACTGTGCCTAAAGACAACTCCTACCTGGAGCCACAGCATGTGACCTCTGACCCCTCTGTCCCCTTGTAGGACCTGACGGAGCCCATGCTGGTGATGTATGAGCAGCCAGATGAGGAGGAGGAGGTGGTGGAGCAGGAGAACACCTTTGAGGTGACCAAGGCCATTCCTGACGTGGAGCTGTTTGGTTACCACACCACCACGCGCTCCATACAGGTCCTCAGTGGAGCGTAAGTACACACGCTTGTGACGAGCAGCGTTATAGTCTCACGGGGTATAGTCTCACGGGGTATAGTCTATTGTTATATACAAGGGTGAACGTATAATATATTTATTCCCGGTATTGGACCTCCTGTATTTTCTTATGGGCCTAATCATAAGAATTCCATATAGAACCCCTATTAATTCAATGGGATCTCTGTGGGTTCTAGTCCTAAAGATTTGTCCTTTAACTTTTAGAATGCATCACCTTTTTATTGTGTCGTGAACACAGCCAGTCATGATGTTTCATCTGATTTGTCAAACAATCACGTCAAAGGGCTTCTTTAACTAGGATACCCCGCGCACCTTCTTCCACTGGCAACATATTTCCAGCCTCCAACCAGTGGTGAATGTGAAGAGACATCCTGTTACACAAAACAGCACAACGGGGCAATGCCACTGGTGACTGTCATTAGGCCAGGATGTATAAGTCCACTGCCGTCCACACGCGTCTCTGTGTCACTAGCTCATCTCTGCCGTGGCAAAATGTCCGCGCTCTCGTCGACCACATTGCATTTTGGATCGTGCAGTTTTCTTGTCGTTTTCTTTTCATTATTATGATCTAGGCTCATGTTTAACCGGTACAGTGTACCCCCGCTACGTATTTTGCGGGGAAGTTCTACCGGATCGCACCGCCTTACTTTCACCCCTGCTTTATATAGTAATAGCATAGTAATGACGGATATAATGCGTGTGTGTCAGAGGCCTGATAAGTTAATAAGAATATGATCATCACTAGAGCCAATATAGATATGGCTCTGGTAATAACTTGATCCTGGCTGATAAATTAAGAAGAATATGATCATATTTGATAATACCTGGATTTTTTATTACATTATAGGCATAATAAATTAAACACAAGGTCCCTCCAACAGTGATTGAAGGCTGTTAGAGTATTAGTGGAGGTTTGACTCCGTTGTTCTCTCCTTCAGATGGATCGCCTACTCTCACGTGGACTTCTCTGGTGACCAGTATATCCTGGAGAAAGGTTTCTACAGTAACTCTGCTGACTGGGGCTCTTCAGACAACCGCATCTGCTCTGTCCAGCCCATCCTACAGGTGAGTAGGAGCCTGGAGACTCTTTTCTACCGGAGATGACAGTGGAGAGACGGAAACAGACAGGAAAATGAACTGAGAGAACACCCGCGCTGTTTCGCTGCTCCTTCAATGTTGCAATGTTTTGATCGCTTTGTCAGCCTGAGGGGAATATGAAAAGGATGTTTGACATTTTGATGTTTACTCCGTGCACTCAGTTGTCGTGTGTCTGTTTCAGGCTCCGAGTGAAAACCAGGGCAACGTCAGAAGAGAGGTGAGACATCTTGTGCAATCGTATATCCTTCTGCAGTCACGCGATATCTTTTCACTTGAACTATGTCTACGGTAAATGTGACTGATGGTTTAACTCTTTCTTCCTTCGCTGTCTCTGTCCTCCTCAGGTGATGCTGTACACGGAGCCAGATTTCCAGGGCGAATGCCATCTGTGTGACAAGAACGAGGAGTCCCTCTCTGACAAGCTCATCGCCAAGTCCTTCAGAGTGGTGGGAGGAAGGTGGGACGAGACCAACACACACACAGAGCTAACATTCTGGCAGTAGCCAAAGAGAGGAAAGCATGAAGGAGAATTTAGGAGGTTACACAGGCTTAGTGCGCTCTTAGAATTAAAGGTGCTATCTAGAACCAAAAATGGTTATTCGGTTGTCTCCATAGGATAACCCTTTGAGGATCTCCTTTTGGTTCCAGGTAGAATCCTTTTGGGTTCCATAAAGAACCCTTTCCACAGAGGGTTATACATGGATCCCAAAAGAGTTCTACCTGGAAGCAAAAAGGGTTCCACCTAGAACTAAAGAGTTCTCCAATGGGGACAGCCGCAGAATCCTTTAGTAACCCTTTTTTCTAAGAGTGTGGAGATTCATCTTGTTGTTGTTGCCCCGGATAAACACCTCATTCATCTTGTCATGGGCTTGATGATTAGTTGGCGAGTAGAATCCGGTGTGCTTCGTCGGCTGTCACAACAAAAATGTGTACTCTTGGGGGTACTCGATGACCAGAGTTGAGAAACAGTGGGATGGAGGACTTAAAAGAGATGAGCCATCATGGAATTATGACTCTGACAAGTTTATCAACAAGTAAACTGGTGGGAGGAAGGTGGGACAGAACCAACACATGCATGCATGCAGACACACACACCAAGTGTAGTTGACAAAGGTCTGAGAGGGACAAATGTAGGATTAGGAGCGATGGGAGGATACACAGGCTTAGAGGAGATGTAGAGGATGGTATGGAGTGATGAAGGGCCTAGAGATGAGCCAGCACATTATCATAACTGTACTGATGAGCATGTGGGGTTAGTAAATGGGTTTTGAATGGGTTTTGTGTGCACCTCTGTGTCCCAGTTGGGTGGTGTACGAGGGCCGTGAGTATTCAGGGAACCTGTACATCCTGTCGGAAGGAGACTACCCCAACTTCACCAGCATGGGCTGTCCTCCGAACTGTGTCATACGCTCGCTGAAGACTGTCCCACTGGTAAGAACAATCCTCATATACTCGTCCCACTCGTATATAGACTGGCCTTTTCACCTCCCTCTCACCATCACATTTCACTTTGTCTGTCTGTCTCGCACCATTTTATTTTCAATCACTTAATGAATCAATTTGTCCATTATAGTATTTCGGTATGTTTGGCTTAATGCTCCCAGCCTTCTCTCTCCCCCTCCTCTTCCCCATACCATTACTCCTCTCAACCCCATAGCCTGACCCACTGTAACACTGCTCCAGGCTATTCAACCTAATGTATATCGGAGGGGTTGGGGGGGGGGGAGCAGAAGACATCCCGTGTGGACTACTAAAGTCTATCTTAACACTGTATATCTTAATCCCCTTGTTTCCCCAGGTATTCTCAGTGCCCTCCATCTCTCTGTTTGGTCTGGAGTGTTTGGAGGGCAGGGAGATCACAGTGGACACAGAGGTGGTCAATATGCTGGAGGAGGGCTACAACAACCATCTACTCTCTGTCAGAGTCAACCGAGGCTGGTGAGTGTTGCGCGCGTGTGTGTGTGTGTGTGTGTTATTCTGAGTGTTGATATTCTGTGATCTTGTTTAACTCTCTCACCCTATACCTCACTTGCGCTCTTTGCAGCTGGGTGCTGTGTGAGCACAGTAACTACAGGGGGCGCCAGTTCCTATTAGAACCCATTGAAATCACCAACTGGCCCAAGTTCAGTCAGCTCCTCACCATTGGCTCAATGTACCCAGTACTACAGGTTCGTATCTCACTCTACTTCTTTACTTCATTCTGGTTATAATATACACTGTAAGAAAAAAAATGTTTTGCTTAGAATAGTGATCCTGACTAAATCACTGCCATTGTGAGTCAGTTGAACGTTTTCTACGTAGGGACCTAATTTATTATAAGCCTTATAATAAGACATTATAAAATCTCATGCATTCTTATACAAAGTTATGAATCCTTTACGCCACTTCTATTTGCTTTGACATGTGACTGTTTCCATTCCCTGCAGAAGCGGCGCTTCTTCCGCATCAAGAGCAAAGAGCGAGGTCACTTCCTGTCCATCCAGGGCGGCGTGGAGGAAATGAAGTCTGGACGCGTGGTGGTGATCGAGCAGGTGGAGGGCATGAGCGACATCTGGTTCTACCAGGAGGGCCTCATCAAGAACAAGGTATTACTTTGCAAGGAATAAAGTACCTGAACTTTTTTTAAATTTAATTTTCTTTCACCTTTACTGAGGAACCCCTGGGACTCCCTCGCGCAACCCCATGGGTTCCCGGATTACAGTTCTGAAGAAATGCATTTTTGCTGTTTAAAATGTTTTAATAAATGTGATTTGATACCATCCTGGCACTTGATTGATACATTTATCAATCACAATTATTGATTGATTGACCATAGAGGGCTCACACCTGTTTGTCCAGGTAGACATTCGTCTTTGATTAAAAGGCAAAGATGAGCACTGGCATACACTGTAGCCCTTGAGGACCGGAGTTTCCCAGCCCTGGTCTTAGATTCACTTATACATTGACTGTTGAACAATCTGCTAGTCCTATAGTAATCCAAATAAATATGGAAGCTTATTGTGTCTTTCTACTGAAAACAAAGAGAGTTGACCAGAGTTCTACATTCTCTTATGTCCGTCTATCTCTAGTTGGCTCCTACTATGAGCCTGCAGGTGATGGGGAATGTGGAGGCGGGGGCGAAGGTGGTGCTGTGGTCAGAGGCCCGGCAGCCTGTCCAGACCTGGTCAGCCCAGATGAGAGGCACCATCCCCAGCCTTACCTTCCCTGGTATGGTGTTGGACATCAAGGGTGAGACACTACTGTCTTCTTAGGAGGGAAATGATAGGAACTACACACATGATTTGTGCTTTCATGCAATACATGCATTACATGACTAGCTTTTCAAAGACAGCTTGAACTGTAGCCTACACATTTTGTGCTCTTGTAGGAAAGCAGTAACTCCCCATTGCTGACCTATACTTATCTATACTGAACAAAATTAGACCTTTTCCATTCATGATTTAGAGAGTACCCTGACTAAAGCTGAGCAGAATTTACAATAAAAAGCATTTTAGACCTGCGTTGCCTTTTCTGCGTGAAAAACACAAACGCGGCCCCTTTGGCATATGGTTTACATCATTTTCATCCTCATCAAACCATTCAACCATTGACCACTTGTGCCCTGTGGATGGGGGCATTGTCATCCTATACATAGCCATGGTAGCCAAAATAAATAAATGTCTGCAAGAACACAGTGGCCTCCATCATTCTTAAATGGAAGAGGTTTCGAACCACCAAAACTCTTCCTAGGGCTGGCCCGCCCGGCCAAACTGTGCAAACCGGGGAGGAGGGCCTTAGTCAGGAAGGTGACCAAGAACCTGATGGTCACTCTGACAGAGCTCCAGAGTTCCTGTGTGGAGATGGTTGTCCTTCTGGAAGGTGCTCCCATCTCTGCAGCACTCCACCAATCAGGCTTTTATGGTAGAGTGGCCAGACAGAAGCCAGTCCACAGGAAAAGGCACATGACAGCCTGATTGGAGATTGCCAAAAGGCACCTAAAGGCCTCTCAGACCATGAGGAAACAAAAACGATTTAATCAATTTTAGAATAAGGCTGTAATATAACAAAATGTGGAAATAGTCAAGGGAATACTTCCCCGACTGCACTGAACAAAAATATAAATGCAACATATAAAGTTTTGGTTTCACGAGCTGAAATAAAAGATACCAGAATTTTTCCAAAAGCTCAAAAGCTTATTTCTCTCAAATATTGTGAACAAATTTGTTTACATCCCTGTTAGTGAGCATTTCTACTTTGCCAAGATAATCCATCCACCTGACAGTTGTGGGCTATCAAGCAGCTGATTAAACAGCATGATCATTACACAGGTGCACCTGGTGCAGTATTGTCACACAACACAATGCCACAGATGTCTCAAGTTTTGAGGGAGTGTGCAATTGGCAGAAATGTCCACAATATTTTATTTTTTTATTTTTTTTAGTTCAGTGTATATAACTGGGCTAATAACTCGCTAGCTAGCATAGAGTATCAACAAATGTACACGCGCACTGATCTGAACAGCACATTCACTAGCAGGTGATTGAAAGACTGCTCGTGGGCTCCCCACGCCAATAGAATTCTACTCTTGTTGCATTGAAAAGGGACTGATATAATGTTGATTCAATCACGGAAAAAAACATTGATTTATATCGCGTAAACTAATGGGGTGAACTCAGTAAAGTTCAATCTCTTGCGTCTCTGCACGGCCTGGCCTTTCTTCTGGAGGAAGTGGACGGCAGCTTAGAGGGAACATTGCTGCCCCCGTATTTATGGGATGTGATGGGCACATATATAGGACGTAAAGGCTACTGATAAGATATAGATGTATTAAATAGGCATTGTTGATTCAAGAAATAATCACATCACTTATTGATAAGCATGCTATAAATGAATGATATAATTGTATCTCTCAGGTGGCAAGCAGTACGACAGAGACCATGTGGTGATTTTACCAGAGAGTGAGGAGAGGCCTTGCCAACAGTGGGAGTTGGAGCTGCTATAACCTTCCAATAACCTTCCCTCAACCCACACCCTTCACCCGCTCCTCCAATACAATACATTGCAATATCACCAAGCCCTCAGAACTCCTGCTCTTCAGTCTGTGGAGATGGACATTAGGAAGCACCACAGACGTTTAGCCTTGTCATCACCAGGCAACTTCAAGATGATCTGAGAACGTCTTCATTGTAGTTAAAGGGATTTTCTTTCATTCCGTGAAAAATCCTACGAGGATGATCATTTTTTGCCTCGACGCGAGGGCCGCAGCATACGAACGACTCGACAATAAACAACCAGCGCCTTTTGAATCGACTGGAGAGGATGGGAAGGATAATGCTCCCCCCCCCTCCTCCTCCTTAAATATGTATATTTGGATTATTCTATTTACAGACATTCAACCCTATCAGATTCTTCCTTGACTTGGATGGTATGACCCGGCTTACCCACACACAGTAGTGGACTTAACCATTCACTTGAACTCACCAATGATTATTGGGAAGGTCCAAGTTACATCTACCAGATGGTACATTATCTGTGGCTATATGCAGTATATTAAAGGTGGATTCATAAAGGAAGCCACATCTATGCACATTATTTTCTGAATTGACTTAAGATTTTTTTTTTGTATTTTGTTTGACTATGCAGTGTACTACGTTTTGGGAAAACATTGGATGGGAAGTGTATTCGTGATGCAGTATAATACATACACAATACATATAATAATGTATGATGCAGTATAATGACCCTGTGGGCTTTTATGCAGTTCTTCTCTAATGCTACAAGTATGTTCATCAAGTTGGTGTTTCTATTCCACTATGGTATTACGTCTGTATTTGCATAGATATTAATCATACATTGCCATTCACTGTCAACATACAGGTTGCTCTATTTGTTATATAACACCAAATGCCTTGCTTCTCTGTGCAATCTTTTATACCAAAAATATGTGAATGGAAATAAACGTGTTTTTAAAATATCAAGTTTAAATAAGAAATAAAACATATCAATTGTTGAAGTGCTGTTCACCTGAAATGTGTCTTGTTCTTTCGTAGATCTTCAATTATAGATGCTGTCATGTATTCTGTGTCATCCAATGCTTTCACATGTTATTATAATACAGACCGGTCAGAGGTGAGCAGTGGTACTGTGTCTGACCATCATCTAGATTGGCTATCAGGATCCACACAGACATAATCTAGAAAGACTGAGCAAGCTGTCCTGAATACCATGGTGATGTGCGTACAAGATACAGGACTGTTAAGAGCGAGACAAGTCAACTGATAGTATAGTATGTGACCCTACTCTGTACAGAACATACTATGCATAAGTACATACTTTGTAGATCCAGGTTAAATGCATAAGGATTTATTAGTAGTCTAATCCTTCACAGAATGGCACATCTCAAGCCTGCATTTATACATACAGTACAATGAACTAAATGGCAATAAAGGTAAGACATAATGATACTGGATACATTTTAAAATGGTGACTTTCATATCCGGCAAGCTAAAGTGGAACAATCGTGCATCATATCCGTCCAACCGATACACACCGAATACGTCCCATTGTTGACAGTGGACACACACAGTAAAACCCACATATCTCATTTCACTCTGCTCCAGGAACAGAGTACAGACAATATCCTAGGCACTAGGTGGACACAGTAAGGAAGAGAGTGGAACTTTCCAAGTTCCTCACCAAACCAGGTAAGCACTGTATTTGTAATGGAAACCCAGCTGCCTCTTTGTCTAGTAAATGTACTTATCAGTAATAATGTGTAAATGTACTTATCAGTAATAATGTGTAAATGTACTTATCATTAATAATGTGTAAATGTACGTATCAGTAATAATGTGTAAATGTATGTATTAGTAATTTAAAAAAATATATTTTTTACCTTTATTTAACCAGGCAAGTCAGTTAAGAACAAATTCTTATTTTCAATGACGGCCTGGGAACAGTGGGTTAACTGCCTGTTCAGGGGCAGAACGACAGATTTGTACCTTGTCAGTTCGGGGGTTTGAACTCGCAAGCTTCCGGTTACTAGTCCAACGCTCTAACCACTAGGCTACCCTGTAATAATGTGTAAATGTACTTATCAGTAATAATGTGTAAATGTACTTATCAGTAATAATGTGTAAATGTACTTATCAGTAATAATGTGTAAATGTATGTATCAGTAATAATGTGTAAATGTACTTATCAGTAATAATGTGTAAATGTACTTATCAGTAATGATGTGTAAATGTATGTATCAGTAATGATGTGTAAATGTATGTATCAGTAATAATGTGTAAATGTACTTATCAGTAATGATGTGTAAATGTATGTATCAGTAATGATGTGTAAATGTATGTATCAGTAATAATGTGTAAATGTACTTATCAGTAATAATGTGTAAATGTACTTATCAGTAATGATGTGTAAATGTCATTGTAAATCACCAGCTTGTTTCATGTGGCTGTAAATATGCGTCTCTTTACATTGGCGCCGCCGCCAACACACCATCCCCTCTGTGTCGCTCTCTCCCTCTGTCTCCCTCTCTCATTTCAAGTCCAATAATCTTTGACTGAGTCACGTGGAAATACAGAGAGAAGTAGAATGTTGTCTCTCTCGCTCTCTGTAATGTTAAACGGGAGGAACAAGGCTGTTGAATGGATATCTGATCTTAGGGGGTTTCACAGTCCTGGGTGTTGCATGGCTTCTTTGTTGGACTCTGTCCATTCTAAACATGAAGGTTTCAGTCCCTCTTGTTTAAATTAAGAGGAAACGCCAAGATTCAGGTGCTACAAGTTAAGTTAATAAACATATTGGACAGAAGGGTCAAATCAGATGTTTTCTGTTTTAGTATTGTCCTGAATTCACCTGAAATGTATTTGGGCTTTGTTTTACCTGGATTGTGGTCAGAATTTGATACATGTTCTTTCTTCTTTACAATTCTCTCACAAAGGAAAGTCTTTTGATTCGATTCAGTCAAAACCGGACATTTCGTTTCTGTGGTAAAGGTTGAGGAAAACTTCCTTGCCCTGCACAAAACCTCACCCTCATAAGCGTTCAAAGGCGGCGTTTACCTTTGCAAGAAGGAACTTACCCCGGACACCCGGATAACAGATCTGATTGAATAGGCCAGGGTTTCCCATACTTGGTGCACGTTTTGGTTTTAGCTCTGGCACTACACAGCTGATTCACATAGTCAACTCATCATCAAGCTTGGGTCATCTGTGTGTCCCGAGGATGGAGTTTGGGAAACTCTGGAATAGACTCCTAGATTGTGAGCTGGTTTGGTATGTTGAATGGTGAGGTTAGTTATCTTGTGGCTTATCTTGTAGATTCTTCGATTAAACTCAGCTGTTCATAATGCCATTCATGACATCTTCCTTTACCCCAATCAAAGTATTCCCTGCTTAAAGATACCCTCCTATTACTATTACTATTACTATTATGGACCGTTATTAGTTATCATTTTTATGGTCAACTTTGTCAAGTCAAATGTATTTTTAAAGCCCTTTTGACATCAGCAGATGTTCAAGGGTCTCTTGGCCTTAACCAGATAGCCCAGATATCTCCTCAGCTAGGAATGTTAGACATTTCCTAGTTATCTACGCGAGTTGCCATAGATATCTGACGGACCAATGGCAATGACCTGCGTGTGGGTCCTGAGCTCTCATTGGTTCAAAAATAGGATTTTTGCAAGAGGAATTTGAGTGGAAGAGAAGGAGGCGGGTGCAGTAAGGGCAGTTTTGTTGTTGTAAGGGCAGTTTAGCTACTTGCTCACCTTTCGTTCTGACTACTGGTTGTCTTTGTCACAGGTAGGAACTAGTACTATTATTATTTGTCTGAGTGTGTATATTAGTGACCATATTGCCAAATTACAAAAATGTGAGTGACTTTAGAGTGGTTTCTGTTTTTTGGGCAGGCATCCTTTATGAATTTCAGACTTTTATGATGTGGGCTAAGTTCAAGTTTTATTGCCACATACACAAGTATAGTGAAATGCAAGCTCTATCAAACAGTGCAGTAATCAATATCAAAATAGTATAACAAATACAAATATATATAAAGAAAAGCCAAGAAATAAGAAAGAGGACATTGGTTACACTTTCTATGAACCATCTGTATATAAGGCATATTTAATGCATTTATAGTGTCTTCTACACTATAAATAATTTTTAGACTTAATAAACCTTAATTACAGGTGGTGATTGTGTAAAACACACTTCTATAAAGGCTATCAATGCATTTAACAACACTTAACAAATGCATTTCATTTGACTTATGATGGCTCATGACTGCTTCGGTGATCAAATCTGAGTTTTCAGCAATGACACGTTCCCTCATTCCTCACATGTCTGCATTCATGCGTGAAACAGTGGTGTAGTTGTATTAAATGGTCTCTCTCGTTTCCTCTTTCGTAGGTGAAATTCAGACATGGACATGGAGTACTTGCCATCCTACGTGAGTGTTAGGAATCTCTGTCCCCTTTGTCTATCCATCTTTCATCTCTTCTTTATCTGTCGACATCTCTGCATCTTAGTTTCGTCACTTTTTCATTCGTCTTACCTGTCCTACCGCCTCTTTTTCCTGCACGATGGTTGACGATTGTAGGTTTAGAATTCTTACTATCCTCCATTGTGAAATGGAAGCGTGTGAAACCTTCAGGATAATGTCCGCCCAGGCAAAATGCACATTTGCCGGTTTCACTCCCCTCTCTCTCCCTCACAGTCCTCATCTTGTCACTGTTTGGCTGAGCTCTCTCTCACTCCACTTTCTCACTCCCCTTTCTCACCCCCCCTCCTCATCTGACTCCTTGTCCTTCCACTTAACTATTTTCTTCACCCTCTTCCATTTTGTCCCCTTTCCAATGCCTTTTCTCTGTCTTCCCCTTCCCCTCTATCTGTCTATTTCCCCTATCGTCGCCCTCTATCCTCTCCTCCATTGGCCTTGCCCTTCCTCTCTCACTCATTATTTCGCTGGTCCTCTCCTAGGAGATGTCCTGGGGTACCTTGGGTACTATAAGGCCCTTCCTTAACTTCCATGCTAAGAGAGATGCTCTGAACATTCAGGCTGCTCTGGAACAGAAAGGTACAGCCTCAGTCATCATAACTCATAATGATTATAAAGTATATGGGCTTCAAGGCTCGTTTTGTTCTACCCTTGGGTATTAGAAATTATTTGCATTATTTTATTTAAAAAATTCTTAACAAGATCTCCTTTCCGGTCTGATTACAGATGCACCTACTCTGATAAAAATCCTGACCAACCGCAGCAATGCTCAAAGACAAATCATCGCTCAGATCTTCAAAACCATCACCGAGAAGGTAACTAGTAACTACAATACTGGGACATGGTTACCCACTTCAAATCCTAAACTCAGCCATTACAGCTAAAAATTCCAAACTGACCATAGTTCAGACACACTGACTATGTGTTGTCCCCCTGAACCAGGAGCTGTCCTCTGGGCTGAAGAAGGCCCTGTCTGGGGAGTTGGAGAATTTGCTGTTGGCCTTGCTGATGACCCCACTGCAGTTTGAGGCCTATCGTCTGAGACAATCCATGGAGGTGAGGGATGGTTGGACAGATGGAGACAGGAGAAAGAGGGTGGAAGGGAGAGATAGATAGAGAGAGAGACTTTTTAAATAAAACAAATACCTTTATTGGTCCAATAATTTACATCACTTTAGTACACTCTTTACTACATTGTAACAGTAATAAACAGTTCAAACCAAGCCACTCCTCGTCGTCCACTGTACATAGAACCCCACACCTCTACAAGGTCCCCCAGATGGTTCACCACAGTAAGCATTATCCAGTGTCAGCCGAACTCTGTGATCCTTACATCCCACCCGCTGCATATCATACTTTCTGGTCTTCAACACTGCCATTTTTAACTAGGACATCCCTGCTCTGCCCCACTGTATCCCCCCAGTAAGTCTAGGACATCCTGCTCTGCCCCACTGTATCCCCCCAGTAAGTCTAGGACATCCTGCTCTGCCCCACTGTATCCCCCCAGTAAGTCTAGGACATCCTGCTCTGCCTCACTGTAGCCCCCCAGTAAGTCTAGGACATCCTGCTCTGGCCCACTGAAGCCCCCCAGTGGGAAAAAGGACATCCTGCTCTGGCCCACTGTTGCCCCCCAGTAAGTATAGGACATCCTGCTCTGCCCCACTGTAGCCACCCAGTAAGTCTAGGACATCCTGCTCTGGCCCACTGAAGCCCCCCAGTGGGAAAAAGGACATCCTGCTCTGGCCCACTGTTGCCCCCCAGTAAGTCTAGGACATCCTGCTCTGCCCCACTGTAACCCCACCAGTAAGTATAGGACATCCTGCTCTGCCCCACTGTTGTCCCCCAGTAAGTATAGGACATCCTACTCTGCCCCACTGTAGCCCCCCAGTAAGTCTAGGACATCCTGCTCTGGCCCACTGTAGCCCCCCAGTAAGTCTAGGGCATCCTGCTCTGGCCCACTGTAGCCACCCAGTAAGTCTAGGACATCCTGCTCTGGCCCACTGTAGCCACACAGTAAGTCTAGGACATCCTGCTCTTGCCCACTGTAACCCCCCAGTAAGTCGAGGATATCTTGCTCTGCCCCACTGTAGCCCCCCAGTAAGTCTAGGACATCTTGCTCTGGCCCACTGTAGCCCCCGAGTAACTCTAGGACATCCTGCACTGGCCCACTGTAGCCCCCGAGTAAGTCTAGGACATCCTGCACTGGCCCACTGTAGCCCCCCAGTAAGTCTAGGACAACCTGCTCTGGCCCACTGTAGCCACCCAGTAAGTCTAGGACATCCTGCTCTGCCCTACTGTAGCCCCCCAGTAAGTCTAGGACATCCTGCTCTGCCCCACTGTAGCCACCCAGTAAGTCTAGGACATCCTGCTCTGCCCCACTGTAGCCACCCAGTAAGTCTAGGACATCCTGCTCTGCCCCACTGTAGCCACCCAGTAAGTCTAGGACATCCTGCTTTGCCCCACTGTAGCCACCCGGTAAGTCTAGGACATCCTGCTCTGGCCCACTGTACCACCCAGTAAGTCTAGGACATCCTGCTCTGCCCCACTGTTGCCACCCAGTAAGTCTAGGACATCCTGCTCTGGCCCACTGTAAGCCCCCCAGTAAGTCTAGGACATCCTGCTCTGGCCCACTGTAGCCCCCCAGTAAGTCTAGGACATCCTGCTATGGCCTACTGTTGCCCCCCAGTAAGTCTAGGACATCCTGATCTGCCCCACTGTAGCCCCCCAGTAAGTCTAGGACATCCTGCTCTGGCCCACTGTAGCCCCCCAGTACGTCTAGGACATCCTGCTCTGGCCCACTGTTGCCCCCCAGTAAGTCTAGGACATCCTGATCTGCCCCACTGTAGCCCCCCAGTAAGTCTAGGACATCCTGCTCTGGCCCACTGTAGCCCCCCAGTAAGTCTAGGGCATCCTGCTCTGGCCCACTGTAGCCACCCAGTAAGTCTAGGACATCCTGCTCTGGCCCACTGTAGCCCCCCCAGTAAGTCTAGGGCATCCTGCTCTGGCCCACTGTAGACCCCCAGTGGGAAAAAGGGCATCCTGCTCTGGGCCACTGTTGCCCCCCAGTAAGTCTAGGGCATCCTGCTCTGGCCCACTGTAGCCCCCCAGTAAGTCTAGGTCATTCTGCTCTGGCCCACTGTAGCCACCCAGTAAGTCTAGGACATCCTGCTCTGGCCCACTGTAGCCCACCAGTAAGTCTAGGACATCCTGCTCTGGCCCACTGTAGCCCCCGAGTAAGTCTAGGACATCTTCCACTGGCCCACTGTAGCCCCCGAGTAAGTCTAGGACATCCTGCACTGGCCCACTGTAGCCCCCGAGTAAGTCTAGGACATCCTGCACTGGCCCACTGTTGCCCCCCAGTAAGTCTAGGACATCCTGCACTGGCCCACTGTTGCCCCCCAGTAAGTCTAGGACATCTTGCTCTGGCCCACTGTAGCCCCCCAGTAAGTCTAGGACATCCTGCACTGGCCCACTGTAGCCCCCCAGTAAGTCTAGGACATCCTGCTCTTGCCCACTGTAGCCACCCAGTAAGTCTAGGACATCCTGCTCTGCCCCACTGTAGCCCCCCAGTAAGTCTAGGACATCCTGCTCTGGCCCACTGTAGCCCCCCAGTAAGTCTAGGACATCCTGCTCTGCCCCACTGTAGCCACCCAGTAAGTCTAGGACATCCTGCTCTGCCCCACTGTAGCCACCCAGTAAGTCTAGGACATCCTGCTCTGCCCCACTGTAGCCCCCCAGTAAGTCTAGGACATCCTGCTCTGCCCCACTGTAGCCACCCAGTAAGTCTAGTACATCCTGCTCTGGCCCACTGTAGCCACCCAGTAAGTCTAGGACATCCTGCTCTGGCCCACTGTGGCCCCCCAGTAAGTCTAGGACATCTTGCTCTGGCCCACAGTTGCCCCCAAGTAAGTCTAGGACATCCTGCTCTGGCCCATCTCCTCATAACCAACCCTTCCCTCTTCTCCCAGTTCACCTCAAACAATAGAAAAGCCATGCTAACCTCCTCCACATCTCCCTCCCTCTTGACAAACACTGCCACATCATCAGCATAAGCCAGCACTTAACTGAACCCTACCTACTGTCCCCGGAACTGGCATCCCCTACAGCCTCTCCCTCAGCCTACACAGCAGTGGTTATATAGCTAGACAGGAGAGCTGACTCGAGAGTGGACACACCTGTATAATCCCTCTTCTAACTGGGAATGGCCGGCTCAGCCCACCCCCCACATTTACCATAACTGAAGCCCCAGAGGACAATGATCTAAACCCACTACCCAGGCCAAATGCTTTCATGTTCCTAAACAGATAGGCATGCCACACTTTCAAAAGTTTTATCTTCATCAATAGAAATGAGTCCAAGATCCTGATCATACATCCTAGTGAAGTCTGTGAGGGAGGGCAGGTGCATGGAACATTGATCAGACATACTGTAAATGTGCAGATGAGCAATGTACAGTAATTGAAATGAGAAAGTGTATTTTTATTATATCCAGGGCATTGGGACAGATGAGGAGGGTTTGCTAGAGATTCTGTGCACTAGGTCACCCAAGGCGCTTGCCAACATCACCTCCACCTACAAGGAGCGTAAGTTACAACACTTCAAGGATATTATAAAAGACACCATTATCTATATCGCTGCAATCCCTTCATAACACCGCAATGGCAGAATTGCTCTTCCATCAATACAGTTCTACTGTGATATGTTCTAATGAGATCATCACCAAAGTATTCAGAGGCCAAATAATGTCCCCATAACTTGTGTGTGTTTAGAGTATGATAAGGATCTAGAGACGGACCTGAAGGGTGAGACCAGTGGGGACTTTGCCAAACTCGTCCTGGCCTTACTCAAGGTAAACCTTTGTCCCTCTCCTCTCCCAGACAGAAATCCTCTTCACTGAAGCATTGTTATAAGACACCAACAAGATCCTCTGAAAGATTGTCTGATAAATGACTAAATTGTACATGTACAATTTAACCCTTGTGTAGTCTTAGCACTCTGTATACTCCCCTTGTCCTAAGGGTAAAAAATAAATACCCGCCTTCAATAAACCCCTAAAATAAAGCAGCTTAATTGAATTTTAAACCCCAAATCTATTTTGCATGAAGAAACAACCGGTCATTCATCACAAACTTTGTGAATATCTGGGTTTTACCTCTTCACAATGCAGAAAGACTGAATTTAATCAGTGGACACCACTTTTTATTACAACACACCTGTCACAATTGTTTTCTTTACTAAAGTAGAGGTTTATTATTATTGCTAAAGGTACTGCATAGGTGTAAACATACATTTTTAGCAAGATATAGCACATATTCAGCCTAAGAAAATAGCAGAAATGTGCAGAAAGTAGTTTTGAATGCATTTTATTGAAGGGAAACAATAACAGTCTTGAACGTTTTTGGCAACATAGTGATATATTCTTATATACTGTACAATGAGGAATTCAACTCCCATTTTTTTAACCATTGCCCCCACCCACAAGGTGTATAAACAACAACAATAAATAAGAATAAAATAATAGATACAAAACAAAAATGTGAAGAACATTAATCAATCAACTCTAATTAGCACATGTAGGACAATATGCAAGTGTGTGTGCATGGACTTTGCAGATGTATTTCTCACATGTGCAGCACATAGTATTTGTTTTACAGTCCTTCTTTGGGGGACAGAATTGGCATCTCCTCCTCTTGCCTGCCCCAGCTGCAGCCTCAGGTGGATAAGGACAAGATTCAGCCCCCTGAACAGCTTTCACAAGCGCTGCAGAGGATGCTCTGCGGGGGAGGTGCTCCCTTCTTTGAATGTGTGGGGTTATAAGTACCTGTCCCAGCTGCTTCAGGAACACCCTCCACTTGTTCCACTTATCAGGCATCCAGGTAGGGTTGATATTGTTCCATATCATGAAGGCATTGCATGAGGACACATCAATGATATAATGGAAGATGACCACCAGGGGCCAGCGGGCAGTCCTTCAGCTGTAAGTTCCAATCATCTTGTCCAGGTTGTCCACACCTCCTTTGTTGTGGTTGTAGGCCAGGATGATGTCTGGCTTCCTCTTCTCACAATCACTGATCTCAGCCGTTTTGTGCAGTGGACGACCACATTCCTTTTTCTTTTTAGGGCGTTAAGATACTAGAGTGGTGGTGGGGGTGAAGGCAAACTTTGATGAGAAAGCCTCTCCCCCTTGTTGCAAGGAGTGCAGGTGGGAGCTCAAGTTTGTTTTTTAGTACTGTGCCAACCATGGTGATCTTCCTCTTCAGGAGCTGCTGGTTGTGTGCATTTTGTTTTTTGTGTGTTTTTATGGTGTGCAAATGATTTTATAACTGCCGGGACAGAAATGACCCTAAGACAATCTTTGTACCCTGGTGGTGTACAGCTTTCATGGAAATAAGAACAAAGGCAATGTTTCACATTTTTTTAATGTTGGGGTCACTCAAGGAAAAGCAATCAAATTTCAAGTTGAAAAATATCATTTAGGGGGTTTTCTCTGCTTTTAAACATAGTGGCTGGTCATTTTTGACCCATAAATCTTCTTAGGGCTGCAATCCCGTTAACGGGATCGATATGACAACAGCCAGTGAAAATGCAGGGCGCCAAATTCAAAACAACAGAAATCTCATAATTAAAATTCCTCAAACATACATGTATCTTATACCGTTTTAAAGGTAATCTTGTTGTTAATCCCACTACAGTGTCCGATTTCAAACAGGCTTTACAGCGAAAGCACCACAAACGATTGTTAGGTCAGAGCCAAGCCTCAGAAAAACCCTGCCATTTTTCCAGCCATAGAGAGCAGTCACAAAAAGCACACATAGAGATAAAATGAATCACTAACCTTTGATGATCTTCATCAGATGACACTCAAAGGACTTCATGTTACAAAACACATGTATGTTTTGTTTGATAAAGTTCATATTTATATATTTTTTTAAGTATAAATTGGCGCGTTACGTTCACGAGTTCCAAAAACATCCGGTGATATTGCAGAGAGCCACATCATTTTACAGAAATACTCATTATAAATGTTGATAAATACAATTGTTAGACATGGACATATAGATATACCTCTCCTTAATGCAACTGCTGTGTCAGATTTCAAAAAAACTTTACGGAAAATGCAAACCATGCAATAATCTGAGACGGCACTCACAAAATAAATAAAATTATCCGCCATGTTGGAGTCAACAGAAATCAGAAATCACATTATAAATATTCCCTTACCTTTGACGATCTTCATCAGAATGCACTCCCAGGAATCGCAGTTCCACAACAATTGCTTGATTTGTTCGATAATGTCCATTATTTATGTCCAAGTAGCTACTTTTGTTAGGGCGTTTAGTACACAAATCCAAACGCTCGTGCAGGTCCATACGAACGTCGGACGAAAAGTTATATTACAGGTCAAAGAAACTTGTCAAACTAAGCATAGAATCAATATTTAGGATGTTGTTATATTAAATCTTCAATAAAGTTCCAACCGGAGAATTCCTATGTCTGTAGAGAAGCCATCGCTATCATGTGAAATGCGCGTGACCAGGAACTGGCTCTCTGCCAGACCACTGACTCAAAGAGCTTCCATCCGGGCTCTACAACACAATATAAGCTTCATTCAAGTTTCTAAAGACGGTGGACATCTAATGGAAGCCCTAGGAAGTGCAACTTTATCCATATCCCACTGTGTATTCACAGTGGGATACTGTGCAAACTGTGTTGAAAATCGACCAACCTCAGATTTCCCACTTCCTGTTTGGATTTCTTCTCAGGTTTTTGCCTGCCATATGAGTTCTGTTATACTCGCAGACATCATTCAAACAGTTTTAGAAACGTCAGAGTGTTTTCTATTCAATACTAATAATACTATGCATATGGTGTATTAGCAACTGGGACTGAGGAGCAGGCCGTTTACTCTGGGCACCTTTCATCCAAGCTACTCAATATTGCCCCTGCAGCCATAAGAAGTTAAGACAACACAAGGGTTAATTAAGCAAATAATATAATTAAAAATGTTTAGAAATACTGATCTTGATCCCACTCTCTTCCTCTCTATTCCTCTACTGCTTCACACTCAATAGAAGAAAAAGGTAGTAGGAATGGTGCAAAGAGACACAGAGGTACGTACAGTGTGTAAAGCACGAGTGTACTACACCATGTATTTTTGAGTGGTGTGTGTGTGTGTTTAATCGTATGTGCTTGTGACTGAGCAGGCTCTCGCTGAAGCTATCAATCAGGCGAAGGCAGATCCTGGACCATGGATCACCATTCTGACTACCAGAGACTCTGAACATCTTAACAAAGGTGTGTGTGTGTGGTTTTACTGTGTATGCATGTGTGTGGGCCTTTTTTAGATTGAACTTTATGTAACACTGTTGTGTTGTGCGTGCAGTGTTCGTCAATTTGGAGAGTGAGAAGCAAGAGACAGTGGATAAAGCAATAGAGAAAGCATTCAGTGGAGATGTGAGACTTGGGCTGAAAACATTGGGTAAAACACTGGAATGTGTGTGCATGTGTGTGGGTATGCATCCCTGTGTGTGTGTGTGTGTGTGTGTGTGTGTGTGTGTGTGTGTGTGTGTGTGTGTGTGTGTGTATGTGTGTGTGCGTGTGTGTGTGTGTGTGTGTGTGTGTCATGTGTTTCATGTGTACATCTATCTTACATCATATGCTTACATCATTACTAATGAAATGGATGTCTGGTGAAAACGTGCCCTCAAGCAGCAGAGCACAGAGTGCACTGTACATACAGTAGAGGTATGTGAATATGGGCAGGGACTCACACACAAAGGATCACTAACCTTTCTCTCTGATAACAGTGCGTTGCATACAGAGCCCAAACCTCTACCTGGCTCAGAGACTGGAGACCATGAAGGTAAACGTGTTCCGAACACATGAGTCCGTCTGTCCGTCCGTCTTGTCTTTGGGGGTGTTTGGTTGGTTAAACTCTGTTTGTACCCTCCAGGCAGCCATAGTCCAGGGGGTGATGGTGTCCCACAGTGAGGAGGATCTGCTGTGTGTGAGAGTGGCTTATCTCAGACAGACGGGCACCTCACTCTATACAGCCCTACAGGTCAGGCACACACATACGCATGGACACACACACACATATACAATCATATGTACACTGTATGTGTACCCAGTGGTGTAGTGGGGTCTACAGGCAGGTATACCCACTTTTAAAAAAAATGGTCATTGCCAATACTCACGTCTTCATCCCCACTGATACGAATCAAAGTATTGTAGTAGAGGTATACGCCGTATCATATATTATATTACGGGAGACAATTTTAGTGCTCATCAATGCATTCTCTACCAGAACATTGGTTGGCCCTCTTTGATGTCACATAGGTTAATACATTGCTGTGTTTTCCCACTGTACCTAACAGCAATACTAAACTTTAGACATCTGAGTTACCACCCCCGGTCTCGGGGATGGTTAACTCTGGAAATCTATTTGGTCTCTACTGAGTTAAATCAGCTTTTAGTTTTCTTGCACCTTATTTGTGGAACAATCTTCACATGTTCTTAAATGTGAGGTTCTGGTGCCTAGAGGGCATTTCAGAAAGCTGATTGAGGATGTTATTACTGATGAATGAACGTTCTTCTTCTTCCTGCTTGCATTTTGTATCTGTATTTTGATGTGTGTATTTTCTGTAGTTCAGGACTCATCTGCGAAAGAGATCTTGGTCTCAATATGACTCCCTGATAAAATAAAGGTTCAATCCAAAAAAATATTATGTAGAACAAATAGAGAAATCATGCATAAAGAAGCCTACACAAATGCAGCTCTCAAACCCTTCTTCTCCGTCTTACATCACCCACTATTGACTTCATGTGAACTACAGATGTAGGAGCTTACTTTGTGATTTGATTTGATCACTCATTTTGATGTTTTAAAAAGGCTTCTAAAGTTTTTAAATACCATTTTGGAAATTCAGACCCCTACAAAAATAACCATTAATTATAATCCACATAATAATTCACATTTCCTGTTGCTGCAGGATTATTTTCCTGCTGAAGTAAACTAGCTCCAATTAAGATCCTACATCTGTACAATCCCGACGCTGTGTATTACGTTTAGAAACGTCAATAATCATTGCTTTCAAACCATTTTTTTAAAAACATATGCTGATATGCCTCTTATCTTTCATATCAGAGAGAAATGTGATTTCACATTTTAAAAAGATTCACTTACTGTAGCAGTTTGGCACAGATCCACACGGCTGCTGTGCCTCCAGCCGAAGAACGACGCTTCACCTCAATTTCCTCCCCAGTTGCACTCCCTTTGCTGACGCAAACTTCTCCAATGACGTCATCACGCTAGAGCAGGGCTGTCCATCCCTGTTCCTGGAGAGCTACCATCCTGTAGGTTTTCACTCCATCCCTCATCTAGATTACCTGATTCTAATAATTAGCTGGTTGAGAAGCTGAATCAGGTTAGTTACAACTGGGGTTGGAGTGAAAACCTACAGGAGGGTAGCTCTCCAGGAACAGGGATGGACAGCCCTGCGCTAGAGCATCCTAGCATCCCTATTGCATCCCAGAGCAAATCTAAACAGACATTGTCATTTATTATAGGTTATATTAACTAGGTCTTTTATTTAGTTTTCCTCATAACATATTTGATCATTTCTGTTTATTTATACTTGTCTTCATTTCTTGTTGTATATGCATTTTTGTGTTCTTTAATGTCTTCCTCAACTAATTGCTGCACCTGGTCGTTCATCAGAGCCTTCTGTGGACCATGTGTTGTTCTCCAGGACGAGGCTGATAAATCAGTCCACAAAATCACAGTCGATTGTAATGCAATCATCAGGCAGTGAAGTGTAGATGGAAAGTGTGTCAAGTAATTTGGAACTGATTTTTATTTCTTTAAGATCCATCTGAAATATGTTCAGCTTAATGGCAAGAGAAATGTTGTTGTCATAAATCATGTCTGATATACGCTACCGTTCAAAAGTTTGGAGTCACTTAGAAATGTCCTTGTTTTTGAAAGAAAAGCATTAGAATTAGAAATTAGAATAATTAGAAAGTAAGTTCAATATGGGCATATATAGTTTGAAAATAGTAATCATGACTTTGTGGCTGTGTTAACTAGTGATGACCGTGCAAGGATGGTCTACCAGTCTCTTAACATCCAATTTGTGAGAGTGAAAACCTGAAAGAAATTTAGGACAAAGTATATATTTTTCTCACACAGGGTGCCTTTCCTTCACCGGGCTGGCCATTTGGGAAATTTTGGGCAGAAATAGAGTATGCCCACTTCTCCAGGCACCACTACACCACTGTGTGTACCCACCAGATGTAATGCACATTTAGACTCCCACATGTACACACACTTATCTGCATGCCAGTAGCACACCTGTTTGAGGAATGAAAAACAAAATCTATGTATTTATTTCCTGTAACAAATACAGTAGAAAGGCATGTCAATGAAAGTACCTATTTACAGTATCTCAACCAAGCAGCACAGTCTTTCAATAAAAATAATGACTTTTTTTTTTTTTTTATGTTCCATGGTTTTTCAACAGAAACAATTCAAAGGTGATCACCTACAAGCACTGCTGGCTATCTGTCGATCTGAAGACTAAAGGAATGAGTTTTGTGTACAATTTCACATTAGCTCAGCCTACACATTACTATTCACATTTGAGTATTTACAGTAGACAGATGTAGGATCTTAATTTGAGCCAGTTTGCTACAGCAGGAAAATAATCCTGCAGCAACTGGATATGTGAATTGTTATGTGGATTATAATTAATACCAAATATTGTAGCGGTTGATACATTTTCGTGAGGAAAAATCAAGTCTGAAATCAAGTGAAAATTACAAACTTCAGGAGTCTTTTTAAACATTACATTCCCTGCAATTGCAGGAAAGTTCTCCTTCAACACGGGGATCGAATTAAGATCCTACATCTGTATTGCTCTATGTGTCATTCCTGCACGGTAATGCAAGAAAATCTAACTTTGTCCTATTGCTAATGCTCATAATGCCTAATGTCACAGTAAAGTCACACCTTCAAGTGTACTTTCATTTGAAGTGTACTTCCATACATACTTTTATGAAAATAAAAATTGGATTACAATGAAGCATATTTTCTACAACGTTCATTCCTTCTAACCAGTGCATTTAAAAAACAAGCACACAAAAATGGTCTAAAAGGGCAGTGGAGGCAAGTTCCTAAAACCGGCAACAAATATCTGCGCAAAGAATTTGACCCTTTGGTGACTGTTTACAACAAATTCAAGTTTAAGAACAACTTGCTTCTCTCCTAATATGTCCATATGCAAAGTTTAACCTCTAACATAAAATGTCAATGACTGGAGTTCCAGTAGAGAAAAATCCACACTTCCAGATACATATTTGCTTTGCTCATTAGCTTTGGTTTCATTCATAGCCAGTCAGTCTATTTAGCCTGAGCAATACAAGCTCCAGGCCAGGGGGGTTGCACCGCTTAGAACCCCGAGGTATAGAGCAGAGGAGGCACCACAGAACACAACAGAGATGCTCTGGTTGCTCGTCTGCCACTTGGTGTGGTGGGTGGGACATGTGCTGCTGTTGTAGGAGCAGTGGTTGTAGTAGGAGCAGCGGTTGTAGTAGGAGCAGCGGTAGGAGCAGGAGCAGCGGCTGTAGTAGGAGCAGGAGCAGCGGTTGTAGTAGGAGCAGGAGCAGTGGTTGTAGTAGGAGCAGGAGCAGTGGTTGTAGTAGGAGCAGGAGCAGTGGTTGTAGTAGGAGCAGGAGCAGTGGTTGTAGTAGGAGCAGGAGCAGTGGTTGTAGGAGCAGCGGCAGTAGTAGGAGCAGGAGCAGCGGTTGTAGAAGGAGCAGGAGCAGTGGTTGTAGTAGGAGCAGGAGCAGCGGTTGTAGTAGGAGCAGGAGCAGAGGTTGTAGTAGGAGCAGGAGCAGTGGTTGTAGGAGCAGGAGCAGCGGCTGTAGTAGGAGCAGGAGCAGCGGTTATAGTAGGAGCAGGAGCAGTGGTTGTAGTAGGAGCAGGAGCAGCGTTGTAGTAGGAGCAGGAGCAGCGGTTGTAGTAGGAGCAGGAGCAGCGGTTGTAGTAGGAGCAGGAGCAGCATTGTAGTAGGAGCAGGAGCAGCAGTTGTAGTAGGAGCAGGAGCAGAGGTTGTAGTAGGAGCAGGAGCAGTGGTTGTAGGAGCAGGAGCAGCGGCTGTAGTAGGAGCAGGAGCAGCGGTTGTAGTAGGAGCAGGGGCAGTGGTTGTAGTAGGAGCAGGAGCAGTGGTTGTAGTAGGAGCAGGAGCAGCGTTGTAGTAGGAGCAGGAGCAGCGGTTGTAGTAGGAGCAGGAGCAGCGGTTGTAGTAGGAGCAGGAGCAGCGGTTGTAGTAGGAGCAGGAGCAGTGGTTGTAGTAGGAGCAGGAGCAGTGGCTGTAGTAGGAGCAGCGGTTGTAGTAGGAGCAGTGGTTGTAGTAGGAGCAGGAGCAGTGGTTGAAGTAGGAGCAGGAGCAGTGGTTGTAGTAGGAGCAGGAGCAGCGTTGTAGTAGGAGCAGGAGCAGCGGTTGTAGTAGGAGCAGGAGCAGCGGTTGTAGTAGGAGCAGGAGCAGCGGTTGTAGTAGGAGCAGGAGCAGCGGTTGTAGTAGGAGCAGGAGCAGCGGTTGTAGTAGGAGCAGGAGCAGTGGTTGTAGTAAGAGCAGGAGCAGTGGCTGTAGTAGGAGCAGCGGTTGTAGTAGGAGCAGTGGTTGTAGTAGGAGCAGGAGCAGTGGCTGTAGTAGGAGCAGGAGCAGTGGTTGTAGTAGGAGCAGGAGCAGTGGTTGTAGTAGGAGCAGGAGCAGTGGTTGTAGTAGGAGCAGCGTTGTAGTAAGAGCAGGAGCAGCGGTTGTAGTAGGAGCAGGAGCAGCGGTTGTAGTACGAGCAGGAGCAGTGGTTGTAGTAGGAGCCGCGGTTGTAGGAGCAGGAGCAGCAGTTGTAGTAGGAGCAGGAGCAGTGGTTGTAGTAGAAGCAGCGGTTATAGTAGGAGCAGTGGTTGTAGTAGGAGCAGGAGCAGCGGCTGTAGTAGGAGCAGGAGCAGTGGTTGTAGTAGGAGCAGGAGCAGTGGTTGTAGTAGGAGCAGGAGCAGTGGTTGTAGTAGGAGCAGGAGCAGCAGTTGCAGTAGGAGCAGGAGCAGCAGTTGTAGTAGGAGCAGGAGCAGTGGTTGTAGGAGCAGGAGCTGCGGTTGTAGGAGCAGCCGTTGTTGGAGCAGCCGTTGTTGGAGCAGCCGTTGCAGGAGCAGCCGTTGCTGGAGCAGCCGTTGTTGGAGCAGCCGTTGTTGGAGCAGCCGTTGTTGGAGCAGCCGTTGCTGGAGCAGCCGTTGTTGGAGCAGCCGTTGTTGGAGCAGCCGTTGTTGGAGCAGCCGTTGTTGGAGCAGCCGTTGTTGTAGCAGCCGTTGTTAGAGCAGCCATTGTGGGAGCAGCCATTGTGGGAGCAGCCGTTGCGGGAGTAGCGGTTCATTAGTATCCTGAATACAGAGAATGAAAGAGAATATATATAATATGATAGAGAATGTAGAGTCTATGTCCTGAACACACCACGTTCCTCTGGTTCCAGGAAGATTGTGTGTGATAGAAGAAACAATTGAGTCAATGTGGACTGCAAAGCATTCTTAAAGGGACATTTCACTCATAAATGAAGATTTGTCAGATGTTTTCAGACCTCAAAAGTAGACTCTTGTCAAGATGAAACATTGATTGTGTGGATCTGGCTGTAGGCCTCAATCCCAAATTAATGGATTAGCACTGTCTAATTTCCTAGATTTCCTGGTTTTATTCGGTGCTCATCTTTTCCATTCATTTGAAATGTAGGCGCAGAGCTGGATCTACACAACCAATGTCATTGGACATAGTTTCGTCTTGACTCCTTTAGAGGTCAGAAAAAGTCTAACAAACTTTTATTATAAAGTGCAATGTCCCTTAAAGGCTTTAATCCTTAGCTGCTCGATCCATTTTTGGACTTATTAATGGATGATATGTACCCATTGATTCTTGAAGAAAATAACTTATAAAGGCCTCATGAGTTTAGGGCTCTATTCAATCTGGATCGCTGAAGCGTTACAGATTGCGCCCCCGGCAACTGCTCCGCCCACAACCGCAAGGCTCTCCAGAGGGTAGTGAGGTCTGCATAACGCATCACCGGGGGCAAACTACCTGCCCTCCAGGACACCTACACCACCCGATGTCACAGGAAGGCCAAAAAGATCATCAAGGACAACCACCACCTGAGCCACTGCTTGTTAAACAGCCATCACAAACATTGAGTGGCTGCTACCAACATACTGACTAATCTCTAGCCACTTTAATAATTAAAAATTGGATGTAATGAATTCATCACCAGCCACTATAAACAATGCCACTTTATTTTATGTTTACATACCCTACATTACTCATCTCATATGTATATACTGTACTCTATACCATCTACTGCATCTTGCCTATGCCCTTCGGCCATCGCTCATCCATGTATTCATATGTACATATTCTTATTCATTCCTTTACACTTGTGTGTATAAGGTAGTTGTGAAATTGTTAGATTACTTGTTAGATATTACTGCATGGGCGGAACTAGAAGCACAAGCATTTCGCTACACTCGCATTAACATCTGCTAACCATGTGCGTGAGACCAATAAAATTTGAATTGATTTGTCTATGTATCCAGAGATGGTCCTCAGTGTATCGAGTGCTGTAGAGTTTATGTCCTGAACACACCACGTTCCTCTGGTTCCAGGAAGATTGTGTGTGTGTGTGTATGTGTGTATGTGCACGTGTGATTGGGTTTTTTTTCCTGGCAGTTTAGTCTGACATATCCTGTCAGTGTACAAAACAGCAGCGTCAAGGTTCAACACTTATCACTTTGAGTGTTTTACACCACCTTTCCATAACTATTTACTCTACTGTTTTTGTTGATGGAAAATCTTAATTTGGGTAAGTGTATAAATAAATATCATACTGATAGTTGCTATAACAAACACAGTCCAGGGGCAATGATGTTGCTTAGCAAATTCCTTAGCACCATTTCACACAAATTACTTGTAATTTGGGAAATCATTCTTTGATTACAAGGTCTATTTTTATTACAGAAATTGCCAGATACCAAATCACTTTTTAAAGCAGTCCCATATACCAGTTGAAGTCAGAAGTTTACATACACTTAGGTTGAAGTCATTAAGATTTGTTTTTCAACCACTCCACAAATTTCTTGTTCACAAACTATAAGTTTGGCAAGTCGGTTAGGACATCTACTTTGTGCATGACACAAGTCATTTTTCCAACAATTGCCTACAGACAGATTATTTCACTTATAATTCACTGTATCACAATTCCAGTGGGTCAGAAGTTTACATACACTAAGTTGACTGTGCCTTTAAACAGCTTGGAAAATTCCAGAAAAGGATGTCATGGCTTTAGAAGGCTAATTGACATAATTTGAGTCAAATGGAGGTGTACCTGTGGATGTATTTCAAGGCCTACCTTCAAACTCAGTGCCTCTGCTTGACATCATGGGAAAATCAAAAGTCTGGTTCATCCTTGGGAACAATTTCCAAAAGCCTGAAGGTACCACGTTCATTTGTACAAACAATAGTACGCAAGTATAAACACCATGGGACCACGCAGCCATCATACCGCTCAGGAAGGAGACGCATTCTGTCTCCTAGAGATGAACGTACTTATAGCAAAAAATGCGACTCAATCCCAGAACAACAGCAAAGGACCTTGTGAAGATGCTGGAGGAAACAAGTACAAAACTATCTATATCCACAGTAAAACAAGTCCAATATCGACATAACCTGAAAGGCCGCTCAGCAAGGAAGAAGCCACTTTACCAAAACCGCCATAAAAAAGCCTGACTACGGTTTGCAACTGCACATGGGTAACAAAGATCGTACATTTTGGAGAAATGTCCTCTGGTCTGATGAAACAAAAATAGAACTGTTTGTCCAAAATGATCATTGTTATGTTTGGAGGAAAAATTGGGAGGCTTGCAATCTAAAGAACACCATCCCAACCTGTGAAGCATGGGGGTGGCAGCATCATGTTGTGGGGGTGCTTTGCTGCAGGAGGGACGGGGGGACTTCACAAAATAGATGGCATCATGAGGGAGGAAAATTATGTGAATATTTTGAAGCAACATCTCAAGACATCAGTCAGGAAGTTAAAGCTTGGTCGTAAATGTGTCTTCCAAATGGGCAATGATCCCAAGCGTACTTCCAAAGTTGTGGCAAAATGGCTTAAGGACAACAAAGTCAAAGTATTGGAGTGGCCATCACAAAGCCCTGACCTCAAACCTATAGAATATGTGTGGGCAGAACTGAAACAGCATGTTGGAGCTAGGAGGTCTACAAACCTGACTCAGTTACACCAGCTCTGTCAGGAGGAATGGGCCAAAATTGACCCAACATATTGTGGGAAGCTTGTGGAAGGCTACCTGAAATGTTTGACCCAAGTTACAACTTCTTTGGGATAGGGGGCGGTATTTTCTCGTCCGGATGAAAAGCGTGCCCAAAGTAAATTGCCTGTTTCTCAGGCCCAGAAGCTAGGATATGTATATAATTAGTAGATGTGGATAGAAAACACTCTGAAGTTTCTAAAACTGTTAGAATAATGTCTGTGAGTGTAACGGAACTGATTTGGCAGACGAAACCCCAAGCACAATCCATCCAGGGAAACGTTTTTTTGAGCTCATTGTGTTTTCCACTAGGTTTCATTGGGAATCCTGATTTATTTGGTCCCTGGTTGCAGTTCCTATGGCGTCCACTAGATGTCAACAGTCTTTAGAAATTGGTTGAGGTTTTTCTTTTGAGGAATGAATAAGTACGGCTGTATGCTGTAGTATGCTATTGTTTGATGTGTTATATTGAAGTGAGAAGACATTTACCAGTAATGGGGAAGTAGATACAGTTTACTAATTGTCTTTTGGAAAGTGTACTCCGTGACAATGCACAACAACAAGACAGCATTGTCGTTGTAGTGTATATTTTCTGTGGAAATGAAGAGTACCACCCACTTACCCCCTCTTTTGTTTCTCTCTTTAGAACTCAATGTGGAGCGTACCACCCACTTACCCCCTCTTTTGTTTCTCTCTTTAGAACTCAATGTGGAGCGTACCACCCACTTACCCCCTCTTTTGTTTCTCTCTTTAGAACTCAATGTGGAGCGTACCACCCACTTACCCCCTCTTTTGTTTCTCTCTTTAGAACTCAATGTGGAGCGTACCACCCACTTACCCCCTCTTTTGTTTCTCTCTTTAGAACTCAATGTGGAACTCAATGCACCCTATTTCCTTATTTCTTTATTACACCATGCAGAAGTAGATTAACAAATACACTGTGTGTACAAAATTGAGTTGCATCTGCTTTTGCCTTCAGAACAGACAATTCGTCAGGGCATGGACAAGATCCCCTAAGCTTTCCACAGGAACGCTGGCCCACAGTTGTGTCAAGTTGGACGGATGTCATCCAGGAAAGGTTGGCTACTTTGAAGATTCTCAAATATAAAATATATTTTGATTTGTTTATCACTTTTTTGGCTACTACACGATTCCATATGTGTTATTTCACCATTTTGATGTCTTCACTATTATTCCACAATGTAGAAAATTGTAAAAATGAAGAAAAACCCTTGAGTAGGTGTTCTCAAACTTTTGACCGGTAGTGTAGATCATGGAAAGAGCAGGTGTTCCTAATGTTTGTACACTGGGGTATAAAGCCTGGTAAGATGATAAGCCTTATCATAGTTAAAGATGATACACCTTTTTATAGTTAGTTTAGCTCCTTTTTGTATCTGAATTGATATGTGTAGTCACACTGTATGTGATAGATTTTGATAATACTTACATGGTTAATTCATCACTTTATCTTAAATTAGATTAGAATATATTTATTTTTCCTTTGAAGGAACTTTTTATACATTGACCTTAAAGTGCCCTACAAAGCTCAACAATGGAACTGATATTAAGATTAATAGCAAGACCAATTCAGATAAACCTATTTACTGTGATAAAAGATAATACCTTTAATAAAATACATGATACATTAATATGTAAATATTTAACTGGGTCACATAGCAATTAGATTTTTATTTGGTTACTGGTCAACATTTGTACTATGAGAAAATAAATCATTCACAATTTGGAAAGCTATTTTGTTCAAAGTAACTCACAGCTTGAATGATTACAAAACATTCATATATTTTAGGCATTGCAATATACCCTGTCAATCAGAGTATGTTAATTATGCATCTTGAAATACACAGAGGACACACAAACCGCAAGGTCATTGTAAAAACACATTGTCAGAGAAAAGAGAAAGCTGTACAGCTCATTCTCCTGTGCTCTTCATTCAGTTTCCAACACGCTCTCAGGATGGTGCGGTCAATGTGACTCTTGCCGTCTAGGTGGCGATCATTGCCATAGTGAACGAAGGATCAGAGTGGCTGTCGAACCAAACAGTAGAGTCAGGGAGTAACTGAAGACACGGCTGCCCCCTGCTGGTGTGGTGAGAGTGGTTGGCCATGTGGCTTTTGTTTCTGCAGTTGTTGGTCCAATTGTAGAATTCTTTAGGTCAGTTGTTTGTCCAATTGTAGAATTTTTTGGGTCAGTTGTTGGTCGTATTGTAGAATTTTTTTGGTCAGTTGTTGGTCGTACTGTAGAATTTATTTGGTCAGTTGTTGGTCGTATTGTAGAATTTCTTGTTTCATTTGTTGATCCCATTGTAGAATTATGTTGCTCAGTTGTTGGTGTTGTAGAATTCTGTTGGTTGAAATGGAATAATTTACATTAGGCCACATGTTAATTCAGCATTAATTCACCCGTGTTTGAAATTAAATGAATTAGGGACAGTTTTGAAATTTGCTGGGGTGGTATAATTTCTTCCATCCCAGCCAAATGTCATCTTCTGCTTGCATGCGTCTCCCCTATCAAGGTGTTTTGGTACTTCCCTAAAGGCAGAAATTAATCTAGCGTGTTAGGGGGTGATGAAACAAGGGAGCTCCGTTCATTTTCAATGAAGGGGAGAGAAGTTGGCGATGCAAGCATGCGTGAGGGCGAGTGAACAGGGTTGGGGAAAGCTGAACTTTTGTCACGTGTTTCCCGTGGCATCGCTTTGCTATTGATCGATCGAAGCCCGCTATAGTTTCCAGACCCTACTGGATTGGCTGTTGACACCTAGCATTACAAGCCTGCCAGCTAGCACCAACATGAAGGTGAAGCTAGCGTATAAATGAGTGGATCACTGTTGTTATTCACTACGCTTTTCCAAGCGCTTACTATACCACAGGTCAATATAGTCTGCCAGTCTGACTGTCTATCCTGCCCTCTATCCACCATTAGTTGCACTTAGAGTCACTTCTCCCCATCTTTCATCCTTTCTTTCTCATTCTTCCCCTGCAGAGCATTGCTAAGAGTGGAATGCTAATGAGTTTAAAACATGTTCAGCTATTATTACTGAGTTAGGTTTAAGTACATTACCTGTGCCATGGTGGAGGCCAGCAGCGCCAGTGTGCAGAGTCCCAGAACCAGGTACTTCATATTGCAGAGAGGCGAGGTGTCTTATGGGTCAGATACAAGAGGAAACTGCTGTCCTGGGTTAGTCCTGGGTCTACAATCCTGGGTTTGCTATCCTTGGTCTGATCTGGCTGTGTAGAGTCTGACTACAGCTGAGGGTGAGCCTGGTCTTATATAACGTTCATCCAGGAAACAACCTTGACCAGCCCACATTACAGAACGGGAGCCGCCCATGAATGCAAAGTTGTCAAATGGCCTTGCCCATTAATTCACAAAGAACATTTCTCTGTATTTCATCTGTAAACATTTGGGGTTAAAGAAGATGTATGATTGTGCAACATCAAAGGATGTCCATGCAAAAAACAACTATTTTTATTTCTCTAAAACAACATTAGAGGCGGCTTATGGTGGAGAAAATAACATACAATTGTCTGGCAACAGCTCTGGTGAACATTCCTGCAGTCAGCATGCCAATTACACACTCCATCAAAACTTGAGATAACTGTGGCATTGTGTTGTGTGACAAAACTGCACATTTTAGAGTGGCCTTTTATTGATCCCAGCACAAGGTGCACCTGTGTAATGATCATGCTGTTTAATCAGCATCTTGATTTGCCACATTTGTCAGGTGGATGGATTATCTATGTGTAAAATACATAGACTTACATAGCATTAGCAGTAATTAAAACAGATAACATTACTCTCCGTAGCATCAGATACAGTTGAAGTCTGAAGTTTACATACACCTTAGCCAAATACATTTAAACTGAGTTTTTCACAATTCCTGACATTTAATCAGAGTAAAAATTCCCTGTCTTAGGTCAGTTAACATCAGCACTTTATTTTAAGAAGGGAAATTGTGTCACTTCTCTTGTGTTCAGTGCAAGCAGAGTCAGGGTATGTGCAGCAGTTTGGGCCGCCTGGCTCGTTGCAAACTGTGTGATGACCTTTTCTTCCTAACAAAGACCGTAATTAATTTTCCAGAATTTTACACAACTATGACATAGCATTGAAGGTTGTGCAATGTAACCGCAATATTGAGACTTAGGGTTGCCACCCGTTCGATAAAATACGGAACGGTTCCGTATTTCACTGAAAGAATACACTTTTGTTTTCTAAAGGAGTTTCCGGATTTGACTATATTAATGACCAAAGGCTTGTATTTTTGTGGGTTTATTATAATTAAGTCTATGATTTGATAGAGCAGTCTGACTGAGTGGAGTGGTGGTAGGCAGCAGCACACTCGTAAACATTCATTCAAACAGTGCTTTACTGCGTTTACCAGCAGCTCTTAGCAATGCTTGAAGCACAGCGCTGTTTATGACTTCAAGCCTATCAACTCATGAGATTAGGCTGGCAATACTATAGTGCCTATAAGAACATCCAACAGTCAAAGGTATATGAAATACAAATGGTATAGAGAGAAATAGTCGACGCGTCATAATTCCTATAATAACTACAACCTAAAACTTCTTAACTGGGAATATTGAAGACTCATGTGAAAAGGAAACATCAGCTTTCAAATGTTCTCATGTTCTGAGCAAGGAACTTAAACGTTAGCTTTTTTACATGGCACATATTACACTTTTACTTTCTTCTTCTTGTGTTTTTGCATTATTTCAACCAAATTGAACATGTTTCATTATTTGAGACTAAATTGATTTTATTTATGTATTATATTAAGTTAAAATAAAAGTGTTCATTGTCCATTCAGTGTTGTTGCTTTTTTTGTTCCTCCAATAACCTGTATCGGTATCAGCGTTGACAAATCATAATCGGTCAACCTCTAACGTGTCACAGTTCCCTCCAATATCCAGCAATTTCGCACAGCCATTGAAGGGGAGTGGGACAACATTCCACAAGCCACAATCAACAGCCTGATCAACTTTATGTAAAGGAGATGTGTTGTACAGCATGAGGCAAATGGTGACTGGTTTTCTGATCCATGCCCCTACTTAATTTTTTTTTTACTAACAGATACATATCTGTATTCCCAGTCATGTGAAATCCATAGATTAGTGCCTAATTTAATATACTGTATTTCCATTGACTGATTTTCTTATAGAAACTGTAACTCTGTAGAATCTTTGAAATTGTTGCATGTTGCCTTTATATTTTTGTTCAGTTTACTATGATGAGGGTCCTGAACCTCCCTATTTGTAACATTTCTACCGATATTGCCCTAGATTATATTTCCCACTGACTGACCGTGTTTTTTTTTAGATCCCCTAACAATACAGTGTGGACCTTGGTCAGGGAGGTGACCAAGAACCCGAGGTCACTCTGACAGAGCTACAGAGTTCCTCTGTGGAGATGGGAAAACCTCCAGAAGGACAACGGGTAGGGTTTCAGACGGAAGCCACTCCTCAGTAAAAGACACATGACATCCCGCTTGGAGTTTGCCAAAAGGCACCTAAAGGACTCTCAGACCACGATAAACAATATTCTCTGGTTTGATGAAACGAAGATTGAAGTCTTTGGCCTGAATGCCAAGCGTCATGTGTGGAGGAAACCTGGACAATACCTATGGTGAAGCAAGGTGGTGGCATCATCATGCTGTGTTGATGTTTTTCAGTGGCAGGAACTGCGAGACTAGTCAGGATTGTGGCAAAGATGAATGGGGCAAAGTGCAGATGAAAACCTGCTCCAGAGCGCTCAGAACCTCAGACTGGAGCAAAGTTTCCAACAGGACACTAAGCACACAGCCAAGACAGCGCTGGAGTGGCTTTGGGACAAGTCTCTGAATGTCCTCGAGTGGCCCAGCCAGACCCCGGACTTGAACCCAATCTAACTCCCTGGAGAGACCTGAAAATAGCTGTGCAGCGATGCACCCCATCCAACCTGACAGAGCTTGAGAGGATCTCCAGAGAAGAATGGGAGAAACTCCCCAAATACAGGTTTGCCAAGCTTGTAGCTTCATACCCAAGAAGACAACCTGTTTTTTATTTGTCATTATGTGATATTGCGTGAAGATTGATGATGGGGAAAAAACTATTCAATCCATTTTAGAATAAGGTTGTAATGTAACAAAGTGGAAAAAGTCAAGTGATCTGAATACTTTCCAAATGCACTGTATGTACATATGGGTAGGGTTAAAGCGACTAGGCAGCAGGATAGATAATAAACAGTTAACAGCAGTGTATGTGATGAGTCAAAAGAGTTAGTGCATAAAGGGTCAATGCAGATAGTTAAATAGCTAATCAATAGCTAGTCAGACTAACAATTTAGCAGTCTTATGGCTTTGGGGGGCTGCTGTTCATGGTCCTGTTAGTTCCAGAGTTGGTGCATCGGTTTCCTCTGATGATCTCAATGTTGATGGGACATGGTTCGTCAAGACCTCCAACAGCCGAAGCTAAGTAGTAACGTTAACATGATGCCTTCTAATTGCAGTCGCTGTACTCATAATATACAGGAGAACGATCGCCCTACAGCGAGGATAGTTGACGCAATCGTTAGGAAGGGTAATTTAAGTGTAGGAAAGGATGAAAAGGTGTCTGTGCCACCAGTAAGTACAGATAGTAGTATAAATCCCTTCGCACGGTCCCCGCCACCGGACAAATTTCTCATGGCTTCTGGAGGGAAATGCCTTATGAATGCTCAACTGGTGTCGCTCATTCAGCCGACAGAAACTTTCAACCGGTTCTCCCCATTAAGCAGCGAGTCAGAGTCTAAGGCTAAGCCTTCTCTGGTCTCTCCTCTTCCCCTTACGGAGCCTGAGACGCCGAAGCCTCCCACCATTAGCTCTGACAAATTGAAAACCATAGTCATTGGCGACTCCATTGCCTGTAGTATTAGACTTAAAACGAATCATCCAGCGATCATACACTGTTTACCAGGGGGCAGGGCTACCGACATTAAGGCTAATCTGAAGATGGTGCTGGCTAAAGCTAAAACTGGCGAGTGTAGAGAGTACAGGGATATTGTTATCCACGTCGGACGCAAAGACGTTAGGATGAAACAGTCAGAGGTCACCAAGCGCAACATAGCTTCAGCGTGTAAATCAGCTAGAAAGATGATTCGGCATCGAGTAATTGTCTCTGGCCCCCTCCCAGTTAGGGGGAGGGATGAGCTCTACAGCAGAGTCTCACAACTCAAGTGCTCGTTGAAAACGGTTTTCTGCCCCTCCCAAAAGATAGAATTTGTAGATAAAATTATTTTTGGGACTCACCCACAAACAGGACCAAGCCTGGCCTGTTGAGGAGTGACAGACTCCATCCTAGCTGGAGGGGTGCTCTCATCTTATATACAAACATAGATAGGGGTCCCTTAGCTCCACAATGAAATACGGTGCAGGCCAGGCAGCAGGCTGTTAGCCATCCTGCCAGCTTAGTGGAGTCTGCCACTAGCGCAGTCAGTGTAGTCAGCTCAGCTATCCCCATTGAGACTGTGTCTGTGCCTCGACCTAGGTTGAGGAAAACTAAACATGCTTAGGCGAACACCGCCAATCTCACTAGAATAAAGACCTCCTCCATTCCTGCCATTATTGAAAGAGATTGTGATACCTCACATCTCAGAATAGGGCTACTTAATGTTAGATCCCTCACTTCCAAGGCCGTTTTAGTCAATGAACTAATCACTGATCATAATCTTGATGTGATTGTTCTGACTGAAACATGGCTTAAGCCTGATGAATTTACTGTGTTAAATGAGGCCTCACCCCCTGGTTACACTAGTGACCATATCCCACGCACATCCCGCAAATGTGGAGGTGTTGCTAACATTTACGATAGCAAATTTCAATTTACAAAAAACCCGACGTTTTCGTCTTTTGAGCTTCTAGTCTTGAAATCTTTGCAGCCTACTCAATCACTTTTTATAGCTACTGTTTACAGGCCTCCTGGGCCATATACAGCGTTCCTCACTGAGTTCCCTGAATTCCTATTGGACCTTGTAGTCATAGCAGATAATATTATAATTTTTGGTGACTATAATATTTACATGGAAAAGTCCACAGACCCACTCCAAAAGGCTTTCGGAGCCATCATCGACTCAGTGGGTTTTGTCCAACATGTCTCCGGACCTACTCACTGCCACAGTCATACTCTGGGCCTAGTTTTGTCCCATGGAATAAATGTTATGGATCTTAATGTTTTTCCTCAAAATCATGGACTATCGGACCACCGTTTTATTACGTTTGCAATTGCAAATGATCTGCTCAGACCCCAACCAAGGAACATCAAAAGTGCTATAAATTCTCAGACAACACAAAGATTCCTTGATGCCCTTCCAGACTCCCTCTGCCTACCCAAGGACGTCAGAGGACAAAAATCAGTTAACCACCTAACTGAGGAACTCAATGTAACCTTGCGCAATACCCTAGATGCAGTGGCACCCCTAAAAACTAAAAACATTTGTCGTAAGAAACTAGCTCCCTGGTATACAGAAAATACCCGAGCTCTGAAGCAAGCTTCCAGAAAATTGGAACGGAAATGGCGCCACACCAAACTGGAAGTCTTCCGACTAGCTTGGAAAGACAGTGCCGTGCAGTATCAAAGAGCCCTCACTGCTGCTCGATCATCCTATTTTTCCAACCTAAAGGAGGAAAAATAAGAACAATCCGAAATGTATTTTTGATACTGTCGCAAAGCTAACTAAAAAGCAGCATTCCCCAAGAGAGGATGGCTTTCACTTCAGCAGTAATAAATTCATTAACTTCTTTGAGGAAAAGATCATGATCATTAGAAAGCAAATTAGGGACTCCTCTTTAAACCTACGTATTCCTCCAAAGCTCAGTTGTCCTGAGTCTGCACAACTCTGCCAGGACCTAGGATCAAGGGAGACACTCAAGTGTTTTAGTACTATATCTCTTGACACAATGATGAAAATAATCATGGCCTCTAAACCTTCAAGCTGCATACTGGACCCTATTCCAACTAAACTACTGAAAGAGCTGCTTCCTGTGCTTGGCCCTCCTAAGTTGAACATAATAAACGGCTCTCTATCCACCGGATGTGTACAAAACTCACTAAAAGTGGCAGTAATAAAGCCTCTCTTGAAAAAGCCAAACCTTGACCCAGAAAATATAAAGAACTATATGGAATCTCCTATTCCTCTCAAAAATTTTAGAAAAAGCTGTTGCGCAGCATCTCATTGCCTTCCCGAAGAGAAGCAATGTATATGAAATGCTTCAGTCTGGTTTTAGACCCCATCATAGCACTGAGACTGCACTTGTGAAGGTGGTAAATTACATTTTAATGGCGTCAGACCGAGGCTCTGCATCTGTCCTCGTGCTCCTAGACCTTAGTGCTGCTTTTGATACCATCGATCTTTTGGAGAGATTGGAAACCCAAATTGGTCTACATGGACAAGTTCTGGTCTGGTTTAGACCTTATATGTCGTACAGATATCAGTTTGTCTCTGTGAATGGTTTGTCCTCTGACAAATCAACTGTAAATTTCGGTGTTCCTCAAGGTTCCGTTTTAGGTCCACTATTGTTTTCACAGTATATTTTACCTATTGGGGATGTCATTCGAAAACATAATGTTAACTTTCACTGCTATGCGGATGACACACAGCAGTACATTTCAATGAAACATGGTGAAGCCCCAAAATTGCCCTTGCTGGAAGCCAGGCTTCGGATGGCTGCAAACTTTCTACTTTTAAACTCGGACAAAACAGAGATGCTTGTTCTAGGTCCCAAGAAACAAAGAGATCTTCTGTTGAATCTGACAATTAATCTTGATGGTTGTACAGTCGTCTCAAATAAAACTGTGAAGGACATCGGCCTTACTCTGGACCCTGATCTCTCTTTTGACAAACATATCAAGATTGTTTCAAAGACAGCTTTTTTCCATATGCGTAACATTGCTAAGATCATACATTTTCTGTCCAATATTGATGCAGAAAAATGTATCCATGCTTTTGTTACTTCTAGGTTAGACTACTGCAGTGCTCTACTTTCCGGCTACCCGGATAAACACTAAATAATCTTCAGTTAGTGCTAAATACGACTGATAGAATCCTGAGTTTTACTGCTAACAGACAAAGCCTTACATGGGCTTGCTTCTACCTATCTTTCAGATTTGGTCCTGCCGTACATACCTACACGTACGCTACGGTCACAAGACGCAGGCCTCCTAATTGTCCCTAGAATTTCTAAGCAAACAACTGGAGGCAGGGCTTTCTCCTATAGAGCTCAATTTTTATGGAATGGTCTGCCTACCCATGTGAGAGACGCAGACTCGGTCTCAACCTTATAGTCTTTATTGAAGACTCATCTCTTCAGTAGGTCCTATGATTGAGTGTAGTCTGGCCCAGGAGTGTGAAGGTGAACGGAAAGGCACTGGAGCAACGAACCGCCCTTGCAGTCTCTGCCTGGCCGGTTCCCCTCTCTCCACTGGGACTCTCTGCCTCTAACCCTATTACAGGGGCCGAGTCACTGGCTTACTGGTGCTCTTCCATGCCGTTACTAGGAGGGGTGCGTCACTTGAGTGGGTTGAGTCACTGACGTGGTCTTCCTGTCTGGGTTGGCTCCCCGCCTTGGGTTGTGCTGTGGCGGAGATCTTTGTGGGCTATACTTGGCGTTGTCGCAGGATGGTAAGTTGGTGGTTGAAGATATCCCTCTAGTGGTGTGGGGGCTGTGCTTTGCCAAAGTGGGTGGGGTTATATCCTGCCTGTTTGGCCCTGTCCGGGGGTTTCATCGGATGGGGCCACAGTGTCTCCTGACCCCTCCTGTCTCAGCCTCCAGTATTTATGCTGCAGTAGTTTATGTGTCGTGGGGCTAGGGTCAGTCTGTTATATCTGGAGTATTTTTCCAGTGTCCTGTGTGAATTTAAGTATGCTCTCTCTAATTATTTATTTCTTTCTCTCTCACGGGGGACCTGAGCCCTAGGACCATGCCTCAAGACTACCTGGCATGATGACTGCTTGCTGTCCCCAGTCCACCTGGCCGTGCTGCTGCTCCATTTTCAACTGTTCTGCCTGCGGCTATAGAACCCTGACCTGTTTACCGGATGTGCTACCTGTCCCAGACCTGCTTTTTTCAACACTCTAGAGACAGCAGTAGCGGTAGAGATACTCTCAATGATCGGCTATGAAAAGCCAACTGACATTTACTCCTGAGGTGCTGACCTGTTGCATCCTCGACAACCACTGTGATTATTATTTTTTGACCATGCTAGTCATTTATGAACATTTGAACATCTTGGCCATGTTCTGTTATAATCTCCACCCGGCACAGCCAGAAGAGGACTGGCCACCCTCATAGCCTGGTTCCTCTCTAGGTTTCTTCCTAGGTTTTGGCCTTTCTAGGGAGTTTTTCCTAGCCACCGTGCTTCTACACCTGCATTGCTTGCTGTTTGCTGGGTTTCTTTACAGCACTTTGAGATATCAGCTGATGTAAGGAGGGCTATATAAATACATTTGACTGCCATGCGGTAGCAGAGAGAACAGTCTATGACTTGGGTGGCTGGAGGTTTCTGGAGTCTTTGGCAATTTTTAGGGTCTTCCTCTGACACCGCCTGTTATAGAGGTCTGGGATGGCAGGAAGCTCGGCCCCAGTGATGTACTGGGCCGTAAGCACTATCCTATGTAGTTTTGAGGTCTGGTGCCAAGTAGTTGCCATACCAAGCGGTAATGCAGCCAGTCAAGATGCTCTCAATGCTGCAGCTGTAAACCTTTTTTGAGTATCTGAGGGCCCATGCCAAATCTTTCCAACCTCCTGAAGGTGAAGAGTTGTTGTCATGACCTCTTCACAACTGCGTTGGTGTGTGTTGACCATGATAATTCCTTCGTGATGTGGACCCCGGGGAACTTGAAGCTCACGACCTGATCCACTTCAGCCCCTGTCGATGTGGATGGTGGCATACTCGGCCCTCCGTTTCCTGTAGTGCACGATCAACTCCTTTGTCTTGCTGACACTGAGGGAGAGGTTGTTGTCTTGGCACCACACTGACAGGTCTCTGACCTTCTCCCTGTAGGAGAGAAGTGTCGTCAGTGATCAGGCCTACGACCGGCAATCTTAATGATGGTGTTGGAGTAGTGCACGGCCATACAACCGAGGGTGAAAAGGGAGTACAGGAAGGGACTAAGTACGCATCCCTGAGAGGCCCCCATGTTTAGGCCAGCCCGTCAGGAAGTACAGGATCCAGTTGCAGAGGGAACTGTTTAATTCCAGGGTCCTTAGCATAGTTATGAGCTTGGAGGGAACTATGGTGTTGAACACTGAGCTGTAGTCAATGAACAGCATTCTCACGTTGGTATTCCCTTTGTTCAGATGTGAAAGGGCAGTGTGGTGTGCAATATAGATTGCTCATCTGTGGATCTGTTGAGGCGGTATGCAATTTGGAGTTGGTCCAGGCTTTCTGGGATGATGTTGTTGGCGTAAGCCATGATCAGCCTTTCAAAGCGTTTCATGGCTACAGGTGTGAGTGCTATGGGGAGATAGTAATTTAGACAGGTGACATTGGTGTTCTTAGGTATTACAGACTGGGTCAGTGAGAGGTTGAAAATGGCAGTGAAGATACTTTCCAGCTGGTCAGTGCATACTCTGAGTACGAGTCCTGGTAATCTGCCTGGCCCCTTACCATCCAGCCTTGTGAAATTGAACCTGTAAAGCTCTTATTCACATTGGCTACGGAGAGCGTGATCACACAGTCGTCTGAAACAGCTGGTGCTCTCATGCATGGTTCAGTGTTGCTAGCCTCGAAGTGAGCATAGAAGATATTTAGCTCGTCTGGTAGTCCCTGAAAATGTTTAAATCCTCCAATATTCTCTATGTGCAACTTGTTATGATACTTGGGCTGCTATAACATTTGGTTTGAACTAACTCTGAGGATTTAGGCATGCTTTTTAAAACATTCTGCCATAAAGGCCCTTCCACTGCCAGTGTTTCACTAGCAGCTATGCTAATGCTGGCTGTGGGGTAATTAAATAAATCATATTTTTGGTCATTTTCTCTCAAGATCAATGGATGAGTCACTTTTTGTTAATAGAAATAACACATATTTCAAAGGCTGGTGTACCGCCCCTTTAAATGGCAGTCATTTTTAACACATAAAATAGTCCAGAATTAGTACTTACTTCAAAATGAAGAAAAAAAACTGAATGGTACTACAATTCAGTACAATGGTACTACTTAACAAGTGTCTTTTATTTACAACTACAGTACAATCAAACATTTTTATATATATTTTTTAGCGTGTGCTAGTGATGATGTTTTCAGACATTTTGCACATGGTTATATGCATGTTCATGGTCTTTTTATAAGGTTGAAGGGACCAGTCATTGGTAGTGGTGAAAATAGGGGAAGGGCTCAGTGCTTGTCATTTTGATCAGTCTGTTGAGAGTTTCAGTCCCAAAGCATCTTCATAGCTCCTTCATACAATATCCATGCCTAATGAATAGTATACACAGCTCACCTACTACAATTTCCACCTTTATATAGCACCTTCATTATTATCACTTACTATTACTAAGCCTGCACCTGTGAAACTGTACACAGATATGTTTTTTTTTCAGTTGTTAGTGAATGACTGTAAAGTAGAGTACTCTTCCAGTAAAGTGTTCCACAGGGCTCTGTTCTTATTCCTATACCATTTGGATTATTATGGCCATCAGGGGCCCCAGGAGGAGACTGTAAGAGCCCGACAGGGCTCCGGTGCCTCCATGAGGTGTGGGCGACATATGGTTGGCAGCAGTTATGTTGTTCTGGTTTGCTGTGGTATAATCAGTGGTCTGCAGGGACACATTGGTTGTGGTAGTCGTGGCGGTTACTAGAGTTGAGTGTGTGGACTGCGTACCAAGGGTTGTGGCGGCCGTTGTTGTATGGTTGGAGACAGATATGGTAGGAGGTCCCATGGTAACGTTACTGCTGATGTTGTTATTGGAGGTTGTCATTGGAAACGTGGTGTTCTCTGAGGGTTGGTTGCTGACTGGGTTTGATGAGATGGTTTCTGGTACTGTAATGTTTGAAGGGGTAACAGTTGTGCTGGTAGTTATGTTGGTAGCCTGTCAAAGATCATAGGAGAAAGATATATCCGATAACATATTATTATAACTTATGAAACAAACAACGAGCAAAAAGCTAATTGAAATGCTCTGCAATAATACCCTTATATTCAGTATGTCCTGATACATGAATGGTCATGTATCTAAATGTAATATCAGTCATGTATCTAAATGTAATGCCAGTCATCATATGGCGTAACATACCTCATGCCAATAGTCAATCATCATTTGTAGATATCACGTCTATGTCATTAATTATTACGTCGATTCATTTCAAGAAAAGACGCACTGATGAAAGTGCACTAAACTAATTCCCACATGAGTCATTCATTATTCCGGGCTGTATCATAACCGGCAGTAATTGCGAGTCCCATAGTGCGGCACACATTTGGCCCAGTGTCGTCCGAGTTAGGGTTTGGCCGGGGTAGGCCGTCATTGTAAATAAGAATTTGGTCTTAACTGACTTGCCTAGTTAAATAAAGGTTAAATAAATAAAATAAAATCCACTATGGTGATGTGTGAGACAGGGTTCGACTGTGTTAAGACCACTACACACTTTGTGCAAACAGAGCGAAGGAGCGTCGTTTACCCCTGCATTACCATGTGTGAAAACGATGCTCCGTCGCTGTGTTTGCGTAGTTTGTGTATAGTGGCCTTTAGCCAATGATTGACTCCAATTGTCTGATGCCAGAGACTAAGCCCTCCCACACTGTTTCCGAGAGGTCGACAATGACTCATGGCTATGCCACAAAAGGTCAACCACCCATGACTCTACTTGACTGCACCAGCCACACTTACTTTGCATATGGCTTCAGTTCTCGTGGCTGATAGTTGCAGTCTGTACTCTGTTACGTAAGTGTTCCCTGTCTCCTCTGCTTTTCATCTGGTCTAATCTAGTAGTCGGTTTTGTTTTTTGCAGATAAGTCCTATCTCCTTTGTTCCTCTCACCGGAGCGTTCCCATACACGGACAGACACCAGAGGGAGAGGATAGATTGGTGATAGGGAATTGTTGTCTTTATTGGTTATTAATAGCATTTAGAGCTATCAATTATTTAGCAATCATGCAGAGGCCTAGATTTGTTCATTCTATCTGCTTGATTAGAATACCTTAAATACTATAGTTACCAAATGCTGTTAATTGTATAAATAACAGAACAAGCACTAGTGTCCAGAGAGTTTTTCTGTGCTGTCTAGCTCTGGGTTGAACACATATCTCTATGGGATGAACACATGTTTACTGCAACCCAGATCATTAGGTAACCTAAATATTGCTGATATGCATGATGTTAATAGTGTCATGTTTATTTACAGTGCATTCGGAAAATATTCAGTCCCCTTCACCTTTTCCACATTTTGTTACATTACAACCTTATTCTAAAATGGATTAAATAGAAAAAAAATCCTCATCGTTCGGCACTCAGTACTCTATAATGTTTTTAGAAATGTTTGCAAATTTATAAAGAATAAAAAACAGAAACCTTATTTACATAAGTATTCAGACTTTTTGCTATGAGATTCAAAATTGAGGTCAGGTACATCCTGTTTCCATTGATCATCCTGTTTCTACAACTTGATTGGAGTCCACCTGTGGTAAATTCAAAAGATTACACATGATTTGGAAAGGCACACACCTGTCTATATAAGGTCCCACAGTTGACGGTCCATGTCAGAGCAAAAACCAAGCCATGAGGACGAAGGAATTGTCTGTAGAGGCTAAGATCTGGGGAAGGGTACCAAAACATTTCTCCAGCATTGAAGGTCCCCAAGAACACAGTTGCCTCCTTCATTCTTAAATGGAAGAAGTTTGGAATCACCAAGACTCTTCCTCAAGCTGGACACATGGCCAAACTGAGCAATCGGGGGAGAAGGGCCTTGGTCAGGGATGTGACCAAGAACACGATGGTGACATTTTGACAGAGCTACAGAGTTCCTCTGTGGAGATGTATGAGAACCTTCCAGAAGGACAACTATCTCTGCAGTACTCCACTAATCAGGCCTTTATGGTAGAGTGGCCAGACGGAGTGGCATCTCCTCAGTAAAAGGCACAGGACAGCCCGCTCAGAGTTTGCCAAAAGACACCTAAAGGACTCTCAAGACCAAGAGAAACAAGATTCTCTAGTCTGAGGAAACCAAGATTGAACTATTTGGCCTGAATGCCAATGTGGAGGAAACCTGGCACCATCACTATGATGAAGCATGTTGGATGGCAGCATCATGCTGTGGGGCTGTTTTTCAGCGGCAGGGACTGGGAGACTAGTCAGGATTGGGGGGAAGATGAACGGAGCAAAGTACAGAGAGATCCTTGATGAAAACCTGCTCCAGAGTGCTCAGGACTTCAGACTGGGGCAAAGGACCCTAAGCACACAGCCAATACAATGCAGGAGTGGCTTCGGGATAAGCCTCTGAATGTCCTTGAGTTGCCCAGCCTGAGCAGGACTTGAACCTGATCAAACATCTCTGGAGAGACTTGAAAATAGCTGTGCAGCCACGCTTCCCATCCAACCTGACAGATCTTGAGTGGATCTGCAGAGAAGAATGGGAGAAACTCCCAAAATACAGGTGTGCCAAGCTTGTAGCGTCATGCCCAAGAAGACTCGAGGCTGTAATCGCTGCCAAAGGTGCTTCAACAAAGTACTGAGTAAAGGGTCTGAATACTTATGTAAATGTGATATTTCAGTTTTTGATTTGTAATAAATTTGCTATGGGGTATTGTGTGTAGATTTTGGCAGTGATCATGCTAGCACATACCCATAGACTGCCAGTCATTGCGTTAACGCTAGTTAGCATTGGCTCGCGAAACTACCATATTTGTTTATTTTTTTATTTGTCCTTTATTTAACTAGGCAAGTCAGTTAAAAACAAATTCTTATTTACAATGATGTCCTAGGAACAGTGGGTTAACTGCCTTGTTCAGGGGCAGAACGACAGACTTTTACCTTGTCAGCTCGGGGATTCGATCTAGCAACCATTCGGTTACTGGCCCAACGACATTAAAAGGGTATCCACGAGTTCATCTGACTCTGGGGAAGTAGGTAAAGGGGCCAAAAAGTTGTTGATAGTTGATAGTTGTTGCCAAAAATCCCGAAGTGTCATTGAATAAGTAGGGTCAGTAGGACTTAGTATATATTTATGCTGTCCTGTCATGTCATTCATCAACATTACCTATAATAATACATTTTAGGCTACTAAACACATTGGCCCTCTGTATCTCAGTAGGTAGAGCACGGCTTTTGCCAGGACAGGATTCTGGGTTTGATTTCCAGGACAAACCTTATGTAAAATGTATGCTAAGTCACTTTGGAAAAAAAAAAAATCTGTCATATGGTATTATTATTATATACTACATTTGGGTTTGTAATATAATACTGTACCCTTCACTGTGATTATAAATGAAAACAGAACAATTTTGACTAAGCAAAGAAACATGTTTTACATAAGCAAAGTCAATGTGAATTTAAAAGGATTATGGTTAGCTACTGCAAACATACATTTAAATAGACAAGTTCCATATATTTTGCTACGTAATAGAATAGCCCTTGCTGGAATCTGTGTGCCAACCAGTGCCTTTAAAGGGGAACAAAGATACAGTACACAGCATCACCTACCTCAATGAAAACCAATGGCAGAAAGGCCAGAGAGGCAAACAGTACAAACTTCCCCATCTCTCTCCCAGTTGGTCTTCTATGGTTTCCCCCTGGCTTTGTGGAGGAGGCTGACCTTCTCTCTGGCTTTTTATACTGCTACCAGTTTCCCAAAAGTAATAATGTCTCATAGTCACGGCAATTGGGGACGTCTAACGTCACGATAATCAAGTAGTAATTGGACTGACGCCAGTTCGCTTCATTAGTGTTTGGATACAGAGAGAGCAGATACTGAAATGTGCCTGATATGTAAAATAAAATGTAAAAAGTAAGCAAATGACTGATGTGTCGTGAACATAACATGGCATAGCCCAGGGGGGTAGCTGAGGTTGAGGACACTAAAGAAGATGAATGTGATTTGACTAGATAAGTAGCATCTCAACCTTCTACACGGTGAAAATCTGTGCCACAGTTTTCGTCAGACCTGGCTCTCTCTCTTGCAGTCATGAAACTTTCTGTGGACTGAAGAGGACATAACAGTATATATGGCTTTATTGTTTTGGTGGTAGTGGAGGTTCAGATGAGACAACTGTTAGATTTGGACTTATACCCCTTTCATACACAGACAAAGTTTCCACAAATGTACCATGCCTGCTTCTTTTAACCTGCTTTTTAGCATATCTGAAAGAAAGAATCCACAAAGATCCACATAAAGAACTAGTCATGATTCCTGCATTTTCACAGACCCTGTAACCAAAAAAGCAGGTATCAGGTCTGTGTGAATGGTTCCTAGCATTTTTGCAGGTAAATTCATTAACACTTATATTGTTTAACAGCGCCCTAATTTTAACTGCAAACAGCCCCGATGGTTTAACAACACCCCCCCCACCCCTCCCAATTTGCCAGTTACCCACCAATATGTATTAAATGGGTATATATACCTGCAAGAAAGTGGTAAATAAGAGGCTGTTTGAAAGCAGGTCATATAAACATTGGCGCCTTACATTTTTTTTTACAGGTAATATAGCACATCTTCTGTCTGAAACGGGTATTAGACTCGGATGTATGTAATACCTGTTTCCAGAGAAGCCGCAGTTCTTCGGGCACACCGCCAGGTGTTACTTATTGTTGTGCCAGGCAGGGAAGCGGCCCCCTACTGTGCAGGCCAACAACCTGTCTGATGTGTTCGACCTCTAAAAAGTCAGCAAACTTCATCACCGACCGACCTCTGTTCTCTTTCTATTCCGTGTTTAACCTTAAATCACCTCCATGAAAAACCAACAGTGACTGACTGAGCCTGGATTTGAGAGAGTAGATCAGATAAGCCAGACCACATGAACTGGAATGTGACCACAAAAACAAGTAATTAAAGAGCAGCAGTAAAATAACAATGGCGAGACTATATACAGGGGGTACCGGTACAGAGTCTATATGCCGGGGCACCGGTTAGTTGAGGTAATATGTACATGTAGATAGAGTTATTTAAGTGACTATGCATAGATGATAACTGAGAGTAGCAGCGGTGTAAAAGAGGGGGAGAGGCGGGGACAATGCAAATAGTCTGGGTAGCCATTTGATTAGATGTTCAGGAGTCTTATGGCTTGGGGGTAGAAGCTGTTTAGAAGCCTCTTGGAACTAGACTTGGCGCTCCGGTACCGCTTGCCGTGCTGTAGCAGAGAGAACAGTCTATGACTAGGGTGGCTGGAGTCTTTGACTATTTCTAGGGCCTTCCTCTGACACCACCTGGTATAGAGGTCCTGGATGGCAGGAAGCTTTGCCCCAGTGATGTACTGGGCCGTAAGCACTACCCTCTGTAGTGCCTATACCAGTTACCATACCAGGCAGTGATGCTCTCAATGGTGCAGCTGTAGAACCTTTTGCGAATCTGAGGACCCATGCCAAATAATTTCAGTCTCCTGTGGGGGAATAGGTTTTGTCGTGCCCTCTTCACGACTGTCTTGGTGTGCTTGGACCATGTTAGTTTGTATTAGAGGTCGACCGATTCTGATTTTTCAACGCCGATACAGATTATTGGGGGGCCAAAAAAGACGATACCGATTAATCGGCCGATTTTTTTATTTTATTTATTTGTAATAATGACAATTACAACTGAATGAACACTTATTTTAACTTAATATAATACACCAATAAAATCTATTTAGCCTCAAATAAATAATGAAACATGTTCAATTTGGTTTAAATAATGCAAAAACAAAGTGTTGGAGAAGAAAGTAAAAGTGCAATATGTGCCATGTAAGAAAGCTAACGTTTCAGTTCCTTACTCAGAACATGAGAACATATGAAAGCTGGTGGTTCCTTTTAACATGAGTCTTCAATATTCCCAGGTAAGAAGTTTTAGGTTGTAGTTATTATAGGAATTATAGGACTATTTCCCTCTATACCATTTGTATTTCATTAACCTTTGAATATTGGATGTTCTTATAGGCACTTAGTATTGCCAGGGTAACAGTATAGCTTCCGTCCCTCTCCTCGCTCCTCCCTGGGCTCGAACCAGGAACACAACGACAACAGCCACCCTCGAAGCAGAGTTACCCATGCAGAGCAAGGGGAACAACCACTCCAAGTCTCAGAGCAAGTGAAGTTTGAAACGCTATTAGTGCTCATCCCGCTAACTAGCTAGCCATTTCACATCGGTTACACCAGCCTCATCTCAGGAGTTGATAGGCTTGAAGTCATAAACAGTGCAATGCTTGAAGCACAACGAAGAGCTGCTGGCAAAACGCACGAAAGGGCTGTTTGAATGAATGCTTACGAGCCTGCTGCTGCCTACCACCGCTCAGTCAGATACTTGTATGCTTGTATGCTCAGTCAGATTATATGCAATGCAGGACACGCTAGATAAACTAGTAATATCATCAACCATGTGTAGTTAACTAGTGATTATGATTGATTGATTGATTGTTTTTTATAAGATAAGTTTAATGCTAGCTAGCAACTTACCTTGGCTTACGGCATTCGCGTAACAGGCAGTCTCCCTGTGGAGTGCAACAACAGGCAGGTGGTTATAGCATTGGACTAGTTAACTGTAAGGTTGCAAGATTGGATCCCCCGAGCTGACAATGTGAAAATCTGTCGTTCTGCCCCTGAATGAGGCAGTTAACCCACCGTTCCTAGGCCGTCATTGAAAATAAGAATTTGTTCTTAACTGACTTGCCTAGTTAAATAAATATTAAATAAAGGTGTATAAAATAAAAAAAAATTGGCCAAATCAGTGTCCAAAAATCTTGAAATCGTCCCTAATTAATCGGCCATTGCGATTAATCGGTCGACCTCTCATTTGTAAAGGGGTAAGGCAACAGGATATAAGATAAACAGAGTAGCAGCAGCTTGTATGTGAGTGGGTGTATGTACATACATGTATGTACATATTATGTGTGTGTGAGCAAATGTTGGCATGAGTGTTTTTGTGTGTGTTGGAGTGACACTGTGTGTGACTGTGAGTGAGCATAGAGACAGTCCAAAGATTGAAATACATGGTTAACTCCAGTCTGTGTAGCTATTTTTTTTTAGCTATTTACCAGTCGTATTCAGACTTGAAGCTATCAGTGTCAGACTTGAAGCTCTCATTGAAAAATTTTAACATAAAAAAAAAAAAAAAAATTTAACATAATTTTACCCCTTTTTTCTCCCCAATTTCATGGTATCCAATTGGTGGTAGTTACAGTCTTGTATCATCACTGCAACTCCTGTACGGACTCGGGAGAGGCGAAGGTCGAGAGCACAACCCAACCAGCACAACCCAAGCACAACCCAAGCACAACCGAACCAAGCCGCACTGCTTCTTGACACAACGCACATCCAACCCAGAAGCACCAATGTGTCGGAGGAAACACCGTACACCTGGCGACCTGGTCAGCGTGCACTGCGCCCGGCCCGACACAGGATTCGCTAGTGCGCGATGAGACAAGGATATCCCTGCCGGCCAAATCCTCCCTAACCCGGACGACGCTGGGCCCTACCCCCTATCGCGGCCAGCTGCGACAGAGCCTGGGCTCGAACCCAGAATCTCAGCTAGCACTGCGATGCAGTGCCTTAGACCACTGCGCCACCCGGGAGGCCCCTCTTCCATGTCATTTCATTGAAATTACGTTGAACCAACGTGGAATAGACGTTGAATTGACGTCTGTGCCCAGTGGCAAAGCCTTTGTAGGTGAGCCTTATCACCTGTCTTATCATACCACACACATTTCCTGTTATAGGGCACTTTTAAGTCTATCAGAGGGATAAGCCACTGCTCGTACCATAATATTAGTAGCCAATGCTACTGGTAATATGCCACTGATTATACTACAGTAGATCTCCAATCGGTTAGTGTAAATCACAGTTTTATGTTAAAATATACAGTCTTAAAATGTTTGTGTGAATTTACCATTGTATCTAGTACTGTCTGTAGCTATCTCATATATTGGATTCTCTATTTACGGCATGTGAATACCTGGTTTATCATGTCAATAATCAGAATCTACTGTAATTGAAACAATTTCTGCTCTTTGCTCTGGTAGAGAGGAGGGGAGGGATTGGTACATTAAGTTTTGTTTCTTCCATAAATGAACTTCACCATGTGAAAAAACCCCCCAGCAAAAGCAAGAAAATGCCAAACGATAATGCAACAAGTACATTGTTAACTTAATGGAGTCATAAAGATTGTTTGGTTTGTCTTAGATCTGACAGATTAGAGTTAAGTTTCGTTTCATCAAGGACAAACCCTAAAGGTGTGGCACTAGAGTTCCCTCTACATGGATATGTAGTTTCAGGCTTGGATAAGCAGGAAGTTCTTCAGGATTTGTCCTCGCTTTTGTAATGTTTTGCACTGATAAGAAACATGTCACCTACAGTAGAGTATAGTCTAAGTACCTGGAAAGTCAACAACTCAAGACTTGTGTCCTTAGCCACAGTTTAGCACTAGAATTGTTTGACTGGAAACCAGTGGTGTTAAGGACTACTTAAGTATTTTTTTAGGGATATGTACTTTACTTTACTATTTATATTTATGGCAACTTTTACTTTTATTTCACTACATTCCTAACAAAAATAATTTGACTTTTTACTCCATAAATTTCCTCTGACACCCAAATGTACTTGTTACATTTTGACAGGAAAATGGTCCAATTCACACACTTATCAAGAGAACATCACAGGTCATCCCTACTGCCTCTGATCTGGCCGATTCACTAAACACGAATGCTTCGTTTGTAAATTATGTCTGAGTGTTGGAGTGTGCCCCTGGCTATCCATAAATAATAATAAAAAGGTAAAAAATTGTCTGAATTGCTTAATATAAGGAAGTTGAAATTATTTTTTAAACTTTTGATACTTTTACGCTAATATTTTACTAGGTGACTTTTTTACTTGATTCATTTTCTATTAAGGTATCTTCACTTTTACATGACAATTGAGTACTTTTTCCACCACTGCTGTAAACCAATGAGAGTGGTAAGAACTTGCGTCGGAGTAGATGGCTGCCATTTTACGATCCCCTAAACAATTGTGCTATTGTGTGCATTTTCGCGTTATTTGTAACTTATTTGGTACATAATGTTTCTGCCACCATGTCTTATGACCAAAAAGAGCTTCTAGATATCAGGACAGAGATTACTCACCCCGTACTGTAGGAAATTTGGTTCTTTAACGAGTTGGATGGGAAGGATTTACTTCAGACACCCGACAAGGCCCTCATCCCCGTCATTCACAGGAGAAAGAGACAGAGATATCGGGGGACGAAGGTCTGGGTGCCTTGTAAAGATCCGACGGTGAGTGGGTAATCTCCCTTTACCATCGGGCCTATTAGCCAATGTACAATCAATGGACAATAAAATAGACCAACTACGATCACGTATATCCTACCAACGGGACATTCAAAACTGTAATATCTTATGTTTCACCGAGTCGTGGCTGAACGATGACATGAATAACATACAGCTGGCGGGTTTTACGCTTTTTCGGCAGGATAGAACAGCGGCCTCTGGTAAGACAAGGGTTGGCAGTCTATGTATACTTGTAAACAACAGCTGATGCATGAATTCTAAGGAAGTCTCAAGGTTTTGCTCGCCTGAGATAGAGTACCTCATGATAAGCTGTAGACCACACTATTTACCAAGGGAGTTTTCATCTATATTTTTTGTACCAACACAAACCGATGCTGGCACTGAGACCACATGCAATTTCTACCAGCATATTAAATGTGCAACCAGAGGGGGAAAACACTCTAGACCTCCTTTACTCCACACACACAGAGATGCATACAAAGCTGTCCCTCACCCTCCATTTGGAAAATCTGACCACAATTCTTTCCTCCTGATTGCTGCTTACATACAAAAACTAAAGCAGGAAGCAAAAGTGACTCGGTCAATAAAAAAGTGGTCAGATGAAGCAGATGCTAAGCTACAGGACTGATTTACTAGCACAGACTGGAGTATGTTCTGGGATTCTTCTGATGGCATTGAGAAGTACACCACATCAGTCATTGGCTTCATCAATAAGTGTGTCGATAATGTCGTCCCAAGTGACCGTACGTACATACCCCAACCAGAAGCCATGAATTACAGGCAACATCCACACTGAGCTAAAGGGTAGAGTTGCCGCTTTCAAGGAGCAGGACTCTAACCCGGAAGCTTATAAGAAATCCCGCTATGCCCTCCGACGAACAATCAAACAGGCAAAGCTTCAATACAGGACTAAGATTGAATCGTACTACAACGGCTCCAGTCGCTCATTGGATGTGGCAGGTCTTGCAAACTGTTACAGACTACAAAGGGAAGCACAGCCGCGTGCTGCCAGTGACACGAGCCTAATAGACAAGCCAAATTGCTTCTATGCTCGCTTCGATGCAAGTAACACTGAAACATGCACCAGCTGTTCCAGACGACTGTATGATCATGCTCTCCGTAGCCGATGTGAGTAAGACCTTTAAACAGGTCAACATTCACAAGACCGCAAGGCCAGATGGATTACCAGGACTTGTACTCCGAGCATGAGCTGACCAACTGGGAAGTGTCTTCACTGACATTTTCAACCTGTCCCTGACTAAGTCTGTAATATCAACTTGTTTCAAGCAGACCACCATAGTCCCTGTGCCCAAGAACACTAAGGTAACATGCCTAAATGACTACCGACCCGTAGCACTCACGTCTGTAGCCATGAAGTGCTTTGATAGGCTGGTCATGGCTCACATTGACACCATCATCCCAGAAACCCTAAACCCACTCCAATTTGCATACTGCCCCAACAGATCCACAGATGAGGCAATCTCTTCAATTACCTTGACACCGGTGCCCCCACACATTGACTCTGTGCCGGTACCCCCTGTATATAGCCCCGTTATTGTTATTTTACTGATGCTTTTAATTATTCGTTTTTTTTAGGTCTTTTCTTTTTTTTTTAGGTCTTTTCTTAAAACTGCATTGTTGGTCAAATACAATTTGATTTGATTTTGATTTGATTTATTGCACTCAACACTGTCCCTTCCCACCTGGACAAAAGGAATACCTATGTGAGAATGCTATTCATTGACTACAGCTCAGCGTTCAACACCATAGTGCCCTCAAAGCTCATCACTAAGCTAAGGACCCTGGGACTTAACACCTTCCTCTGCAACTGGATCCTGGGCTTCCTGAAGGGCTGTCCCCAGGTGGTGAGGGTAGGTAACAACACATCCGCCACGCTGATCCTCAACATGGGGCCAGTCAGGGGTGCGTGCTCAGTCCCCTCCTGTACTCCCTGTTCACTCATGACTGCATGGCCAAGCATGACTCCAACACCATCATTAAGTTTGCAGATGACACATCATTGGTAGGCCTGATCACCGACAACAATGAGACAGCCTATAGGGAGGATGGTCAGAGACCTGGCAGTGTGGTGCCAGGATAACAACCTCTCCCTCAACGTGATCAAGAGAAAGGAGATGATTGTCGACTACAGGAAAAGGAGGACCAAGCACGCCCCCATTCTCATCAACGGGGCTGTAGTGGAGCAGGTAGAAAGCTTCAAGTTCCTTGGTGTCCACATCACCAACAAACTATCATGGTCCAAACACACTAAGACAGTCGTGAAGAGGGAACGACAAAGCCTATTCCCCCTCAGGAGACTGAAAAGATATGGCATGGGTCCTCAGATCCTCAAAAAGTTCTCGGTATGGCAACTGCTCCGCCTCCGACTGCAAGGCACTACAGAGGTAGTGCGTACGGCCAAGCTTCCTGCCATCCAGGAACTCTATACCAGGTGATTTCAGAGGAAGGCCCTAAAAAGTGTCAAAGACTCCAGCCACCCTAGTCATAGACTGTTCTCTCTGCTACCACACGGCAAGCGGTACCAGAGCGCCAAGTCTAGGTTCAAAAGGCTTCTTAACAGCTTCTACCCCCAAGACATAAGACTCCTGAACAGCTAATCAAAGGGCTACCCAGACTCCTCTTACGCTGCTGCTACTCTCTGTTTATTATCTGTGCATAGTCACTTTAACACTACCTACATGTACATATTACCTCAATTACCTTGACTAACCGGTGCCCCCCGTACATTGACTCTGTACCGGTACCCCCTGTATATAGCCTCGCTATTGTTATTTTACTGCTGCTGTTTAATTATTTGTTACTTTTATTTATTTTATTTTTTTTACTTTTAACTTATCTATTTTTTACTTAACACTTCTTTTTTCTTAAAACTGCATTATTGGTTAAGGGCTTGTAAAAGTAAGCATTTCACTGTAAGATGAAATGTTGTATGAGGCGCATGTGACAAATACAATTTTATATGGTTTGATTTGAAGACCCCTGTTAACATGCCCAATTATCATGCACATTAATTAAGAGAGTGGGAGATTCAACTTGGTTTGGTCCATGGAGAAATCATACAACTCATTTCCCTCCATTTCTCACCCAACTGCCCCAAGGACACCAGAGTCAAAGAGGGAAATGCCTTTTTTTTCCCGGTAACACCCTGTACTCACACCAAGTGTGAAGGCACTGTTGGACAATGCAAAGGCTTTGTAGGAGATCCTTATCACCTGCCTTATCATCCCACACATTTCCTGTTGTAGGCCACTTTTATGTCTATGAGAGAGATAAGCCGAGGTAGAAGATACCATAGTAGAAGCAATAGTTGTAGCAATTGAAATAGCCAGTGGTGCTACTACTGATACAGTAAATCTCTAATGGGTTAGTGTAGATCATGGTGCTAATTTGAAATGTCTTCTTTTTGAGTAAATGGGTCAAATTGTAGTAGCCTATGTTGTATTTTTGATTGTCTGCCCTACACGCTCCCATTTACAGCGTATGAATGGCAGGTTTACCATGTCAATAAAGCTATCAGAATCTAGCCTAATTAAAACAATGTACTGCTCTTTGCTCTGACGTAGAGAAATGCAGAAAGATTAGAGAGGGGAGGAAGGGGAGGGATTGGTAAACTAAGTTTTGTTTCTTCCATAAACACAACTTCACCTAGTGATAAAAACAAAGAAACATGGATAAATGCCAAATGCAATAACTACATTGTTAATTGAATAGGACCATATTGGCTTGTTGGTCTTAGATGTGGCAGATTGCTCGGAATAAGTTTCGCTTTATCATGAACAAGCCCTAAAGGTGTGGGTAGAGCTCCTTTTACAAAGATATGTTGCATGAACTCAAGTGAAATACAAACAATGTCGCTTGAGGCATTCTCAAAATGTGTTCACTCGATGTGATTTGCGTGCACAAGTTCCTGCAAACTGTGAGAGTGGTGGGGCAGGTCAAATGCAAACTCTGCCATTTAAAGTGCTGATTTGCATGGCTAACTGTTGTTACTAACAAGGTTTCTTTTTTATTTAACTAGGCAAGTCAGTTTATAAGAACAAATTATTATTTACAATGGCGGCCTACCAAAAGGCAAAAGGCCTCCTGCGGGGACAGGGGCTGGGATGAAAAATGAACGAGAAATATAGGACAAAACACACATCATGACAAGAGAGACACCATAACACTACATAAAGAGAGACCGAAGACAACAACATAGCATGGCAGCAACACATAAACACAGCATGGTAGCAACACAACATGGCAGCAGCACAACATGGTAGCAGCACAAGACATGTTACAAACATTATTGGGCACAGACAACAGCACAAAGGGCAAGAAGCTAGAGACAACAATACATCACGCAAAGCAGCCACAACTGTCAAATCAAATCAAAGTTTACTTGTCACGTGCGCCGAATACAACAGGTGTAGACCTTACAGTGAAATGCTTACTTACAGGCTCTAACCAACAGTGCAAAAAGGGTATTAGGTGAACAATAGGTAAGTAAAGAAATAAAAACAACAGTTAAAAAGACAGTGAAATATAACAGTAGCGAGGCTATATACAGTAGCGAGGCTATACAATAGCGAGGCTATATACAGGCACCGGTTAGTCAGGCTGATTGAGGTAGTGTGTACATGTAGATATGTGACTATGCATATATGATAAACAGAGAGTAGCAGTAGCGTAAAAGAGGGGGTGGTGGGTGGTGGGTGGTGTGTGGCGAGACACAATGCAGATGCCTTTTTGTCAGTAAGAGTGTCCATAATTGAGTCTTTAAATTAAGAGATGGAGATAAAAAGGTCCAGTTTGAGTGTTTTTTTTTGCAACTCTTTCCAGTTGCTAGTTGCAGCGAACTGAAAAAAGGAGCAACCCAGGGATGTGTTTGCTTTAGGGACCTTTAACAGAACGTGACTGGCAGAACAGGTGTTGTATGTGGAGGATGAGGGCTGCAGTAGGTACCTCAGATAGGGGGGAGTGAGGCCTAAGAGGGTTTTTAGAAATAAGCATCAACCAGTGGGTCTTGCGACATGTATACAGAGATGACCAGTTTACAGAGGAGTATAGGAGTTTCCCATTCCCCATTTCCCTTTTTTTTGTGACCAAAACGTGTAATCCGCAGCAATAGGCAACACAGCATCTAGTCTGCCGGAAAGCCACATGAAGAAGAAGGCAGGTCTTGGGCGATGGTCTTCCACAGCTTCAGATAAGGTGTTGTTCAGCCAGGCAGTTCAGAAAGGCTGGGCAGTAGCGGAGGGAGCAGCGTCAGTCAGTTACTTAGACAGGCCCAGAGCTCTTTATCAGGCACCTCGCTCATTGTCTCCTCCATCTCCTCTGGATAGTCCACGACTGTGTCACGCCCTGACCTGAGTATTCTTTGTTTTCTTTATATATTTTGGTTAGGTTAGGGTGTGACGAGGGTGGTAAGTGTGTTTTTTGTCTCATCTAGTGTTTTGTATGTCTAGGTGTGTGTCTAGTCTAGGCATATTGTAGGTCTATGGTGGCCTGGATTGGTTCCCAATCAGAGGCTGCTGTTTATCGTTTTCTCTGATTGGGGAACCTATTTAGGTTGCCATTTTCCAGTTTGGGTTCGTGGGTTGTTGTCTATGAGATGTTGCATGTTTGCACTCAGTTTTGATAGCGGTCACGGTCGTAGTGTACGTTGTGTTTTTCAGTCTTTTCATTAAAAGATGTGAATACATCACGCTGCGCTTTGGTCTCCTCACTACGACGATCGTGACAGACTGAAGTGTAACACCCACCCGTGTTACACTGTGTCTGTCTGAAGTTTAAGGCACTTAAACTCACCTTGTACAAAAGGTTACAATGGTTCTCCTTAGTTATTTATCAAAAGTAACCAATCTCTGGACTCAATAGACAATATCTGCACACATCTGCATTTACAAATGCTATAACTTGTGGCATTAATAGAACAAAAAAAATATTTTCTTTATAACAAATCATTTTATTTATGGATAGTACTGCTGAATTTAAGAGTGTATATGTCTTTATTCCACAGTCTTATTGAATAAGATGGCACCTTATTTGTAGGACAATTCTGAGTTTGGGAATTGTGATTTATTATGGTATGCCTTAAATTCAAGATATGGACTGTGCCTCTAATCATTGCTCTCTATGCTTGTACTATCCCCTAGTGGATAAATGTACTACTACAGTCCCATAGAAGCCGGAAGTGACGTGTTTGACAAGCTAACGCGGTTGTCTTCTTTGAAAGAGGCTGTTGAGTCGTCGGAACAACACATTTACAAATAAAACAGACACGTAGCTACGATAAGTCACAGCTGACAATTGTAAGGACACCATTTTACACCGTAAGTTTATGTATTTTTTTTAATTTCACTCGCATGCTTCACAGTATTTAATTCCTCCTTTAGCAAGCTAACACGTTAACTAGCTAGCTATGGCTAACATAATCACGCCGCTTGTTTAATTTAGCTAGGCGGGAGTCGACGCTATCCAAGTCTAGACCGTTCATGATTCTCTTTGGTATACAATTCATTTACACACGTTTCTATTCCTTGAATAACTAGCTAACGTTAGCTTAGTAGCCCTTGGTCGAGACTCTCAATCCCATTACACAGAAGAGTCGTTGAACGCATTCGTCTTCGGTACTAGTAGTAATAGTGTGCAATTGTAGCCAATCGGCAGGCACGCCCCCCCCCCCCTCTCAGCCTATCGTTCAAAAAAAGGTTAAAACGGTGTGTGTTTTGAATTTGTGAGATTATTTTTAATGTGATTTGAAAGTACAGGGATATATACAGTACCACATTTGAGAATCGATTCACGTGTAGATGGAAGTATTTGGCTGTTTTGGCTTCCAGAGCCAATTCTCCTTTAAACAGAACATGCAAGGTCCTTGGACCATAATGAGTAACATTAAGCTCATTTAGTCCATTATTGGGCTAGCAAATTAGTAGCTAGCATAACAAGGGTGCTGTTAATTAGATTGACATAGTCCTCTTTAAAGTGAACTCTGTGGTAAAAACAAACAAAGCTAAAGAGTTGTTCTCTTTGTATTCAAGCTGGCCTTGCCTTTAAATGAGGACTCAACTCTTTTGCCAGTTCACTTCACCTATTTTGTGATCCGAGTCATCTTTGCATTCACATTGCTCTGTTTAGAAAGGAACCAAGATCTTTTCCCAACATTCACTCAATACACTGGGTTTTTTACAAAGTGCAGGACAAGCTATTCCATCAATGTGTTATTGGACAGCTAGATATACCATATGCCTACTTACATTTTGAAAACTAATCGATTGCATTTGCTTAAAAGATGAGTCATAATAATTGTAATCAGAAGATACTTTTAACTTGTAAATATTATTGGTAACAGATTACATAATGCTGTAATTGAAAATTGTACATCCAATGGAGGCTACCATCCCTTTAAGGGTACAAAATCCATTTAAGCTCTATGTTGTGATTCTCACCAAATAGGTTGTCTTTTCACACTATTCAACCCCCACAATTGAATAAGCAGTTTATGAAGCTCTCTTAGCCTATAGATCACATATTGCAAACAAATCATCTGAACTGAAAACTCCTTGCATTTTAGAATTTCTGTGCATCCTTGACTATTTACATAATTACTAATCATGTTTTTTCTGCAATACTGCTCATTAGAGGTCAACCGATTATGTTTTTTCAATACCGGTACCGGTTATTGGAGGACCCAAAAAGCCGATACCGATTAATTGGCCAATTTTTTTTTACATTTTTTATTTGTAATAATGACAATTACAACAATATTGAATGAACACTTATTTTAACTTAATATAATACACCAATAAAATCAATTTAGCCTCAAGTAAATAATAAAACATGTTCAATTTGGTTGAAATAATGCAAAACCAAAGTGTTGGAGAAGAAAGTAAAAGTGCAATATGTGCTATGTAAGAAAGCTAACGTTTCAGTTCCTTGCTCAGAACATGAGAACATATGAAAGCTGGTGGTTCCTTTTAACATGAGTCTTCAATATTCCCAGGTAAGAAGTTTTAGGTTGTAGTTATTATAGGAATTCTAGGACTTTTTTTCCCCTCTATACCATTTGTAATTCATTAACCTTTGACTATTAGATGTTCTTATAGGCACTTTAGTATTGCTCGAACCAGCAACACAACGACAACAGCCACCATCGAAGCAGTGTTACCCATGCAGAGCAAGGGGAACAACTACTAGAAGGCTCAGAGCGAGTGACGTTCGAAACGCTATTAGCGCACGCAACTAGCTAGCCATTTCACTTCAGTTACACCAGCCTCATCTCAGGAGTTGATAGGCTTGAAGTCATAAACAGAGCAATGCTTGACGCACAACGAAGAGCTGCTGGCAAAAACGCACGAAAGGGCTGTTTGAATGAATGTTTACGCGCCTGCTTCTGCCTACCACCGCTCAAGTCAAATACTTATATGCTCAGTCAGATTATATGCAATGCAGGACACGCTAGATAATATCTAGTAAGATCATCAACCATGTGTAGTTAACTAGTGATTATGATTTATTGTTAAGAGAAGTTTAATGCTAGCTAGCAACTTACCTTGGCTTACTGCATTCGCGTAAAAGGCAGTCTCCATGTGGAGTGCAACGAGAGAGAGGCAGGTCGTTATTGCGTTGGACTAGTTAACTGTACGGTTGCAAGATTGGGTCCCCCGAGCTGACAATGTGGATATCTGTCATTCTGCCCCTGAACGAACGAGGCAGTTAACCCACCATTCCTAGGCCGTCATTGAAAATAAGAATGTGTTCTTAACTGACTTGCCTAGTTAAATAAGGGTATAAATATATATTTAAGAAATTGGCAAATCGGCGCCCAAAAATACTGATTTCCAATTGTTATGAAAACTTGAAATTGGCCCTAATTAATCGGCCATTCCGATTTAATTGGTCGACCTCTACTGCTCATCATAATTTTCTCTTTTTTTTGGCAACAATGTGAAGGGCTATGGCACGGTGTTGCAGTAGCCTAGTGTGTGGTGTGGGAATAAGGACAAGTGAACCTGGGGAGCTTTGTGTTCTAATTGCCCTAAAACAGGAAACAGAACGTAACTCTGACCCCTCAAAAGAGCTGCAAAAGCAAACCAAACTGAGACCATCTCGAGAGGTGGTCTGAGTTCGGTTCGTTTTTGTGGCTCTTGAGAGGCCGAGTTCCAACACTGCACAAAAATTAAGCGAACTGTCTGAAAGAGACCAAGTGTGAAAACACCTGTAGTCATATAGCAGACCACTCTTATCCAGAGCCCACAGTTTTATACTTTTTGTACTGGTCCCCCGTGGGAATCAAACCCACAACCATGGCATTGCAAGTGCCATGCTCTACCAACTGAGCCACACAGGTTAATGCCTCCCCCAAATATCTTTAGCTTGGTTTAACAAATCTTTTAAGTAAAGCAGTATCCTTTTGATTTTTATATTTGATAAAAGCTTCTTGTGCAAATTTGCAAATGAGTGCTTGCTTACCTGTGAACTCCATTGTGCCACACCCCCTCTCACCCTTTGACCTCCCTCCCCATTCCCTTCCTCCACTTTGAGTCCCTCTTCCCCTCCCTAGGTCCCATATGGCTACACCCTTACCTCAAAAGGGGCCTGGTCTGGCTGGTATGCTTTCCCAGCAGCAGCAGTCCCACCTGCCCCCAGGCTTAGGCCCCGGCCAGCCTCCCATGCTCCCTCAGGGAGCCCTGAGAGAGATCTCCCCTGTGTTCCTCTGTCGAATCGGTCAGGAGACCGTCCAGGACATCGTCACACGCACCATGGAGATCTTCCAGATCACACGAGCCACACAGGTAATGCCAGTGTTTCCCAAAGGTTCGACACATTAATTTGATACATTATGCTTTCACATCATATGTATTCAAATCCGGGTCTCATGTAAATGTCTGCTGATATGGGTGTTTGGGGAGAAATATTTCACCTGATGAAATTAAGGTTAGTTAGAATGTGCTGTCTGTCAGTCTCATCGAGTGTGTGTGCCCCCCCCCCCCCAATAGAGATTCAAAATAATACTGTTTATAGTGTGTATATATGCGCAGTACCAGTCAAAAGTTTGGACACACCTACTCATTCAAGGGCTTTTCTTTATTTTTACTATTTTCTACATTGTAGAATAATAGTGAAGACATCAACACTATGAAACAACACATATGGAATCATGTATTAACCCCAAAAATATACTTTATATTTGAGATTCTTCAAAGTAGCCATCCTTTGCCTTGACAGTTTTGCACACACTTGGCATTCTCTCAACCAGCTTCATGAGGTAGTTACCTGGAATGCATTTAAATTACAAGTGTGCCTTGTTAAAAGTACATTTGTGGAATTTATTTTGTTCTTAATGCGTTTGAGCCAATCAGTTGTGTTGTGACATGGTAGGGGTAGTACACAGAAGATAGCCCTATTTGGTAAAATACCAAGTCCATATTATAGCAAGAACAGCTCAGAAAACAATGCAAAACGACAGTCATTACTTTAAGACATGAAGGTCAGTCAATGTGGAACATTTCAAGAACTTTGAAAGTTTCTTCAAATGCAGTCGATATAACCAAGCGCTACGATGGAACTGGCTCTCATGAGGACCGCCACGGGAAAGGGAGACCTCAAGTTACCTCTGCTGCAGAGAATAAGTTCCTTAGAATTACCAGCCTCAGAAATTGCAGCTCAAATAAATGCTTCAGAGTTCAAGGAACAGACACATCTTAACATCAACTGTTCAGAGGAGACTCCGTGAATCAGGCCTTCATGGTCGAATTACTGCAAAGAAACCACTACTAAAGGAAACCAATAATAAGAGACTTGCTTGGGCCAAGAAACACGAGCAATGGAAATTGGACCGGTCCAAATGAGACTTTTTGTTCCAACTGCCATGTCTTTGTGAGACGTAGAGAAGGTGAACGGATGATCTCCGCATGTCTTGTTCCCACCGTGAAGCATGGAGGAGGTGGTGGGATGATGTGGGATTTGCTTTGCTGCTGACACTCATTTATTTAGAATTCAAGGCACACTTCACCAGCATGGTTCGACAGCATTCTGCAGAAATACGCCATCCCATCTGGTTTGCGCTTAGTGGGACTGTCATTTGTTTTTCAACAGGACAATGACCCAACACACCTCCAGGTTGTGTAAGGGCTATTTGACCAAGAAGGAGAGTGATGGAGTGCTGCATCAGATGACCTGGCATCCACAATCACCCGACCTCAAACCAATTGAGATGGTTTCTGATGAGTTGGACCGCAGAGTGAAGGAAAAGCAGCCAACAGTGCTTAGCCTATGTAGGCACTCCTTCAAGACTGTTGGAAAAGCATTCCAGGTGAAACTGGTTTACAGAATGCCAAGAGTGTGCAAAGCTGTCAAGGCAAAGGGTGGCTACTTTGAAGAATATAAAATATATATTTGTTTTAACTTTCTTGGTTACTACATGATTCTATGTGTTATTTCATAGTTTTGATGTCTTAACTATTATGTTACAATGTAGAAAATAATACAAATAAAGAAACCCTTGACTGTATAGGTGTGTTCAAACCTTTGACTGGTAGTGTGTGTGTGAGATTTTCACACACTACCATACAAAAGTTTGGGGTCACTTAGAAATGTCCTGGTTTTCCATGAAAACATACATGAAATCAGTTGAAAAATGAATAGGAAATATAGTCGACGTTGACAAGGTTATAAATAATGATTTTTAATTGAAATAATAATTGTGTCCTTCAAACTTTGCCTTCGTCAAAGAATCCTCCATTTGCAGCAATTACAGCCTTGCAGACCTTTGGCATTCTAGTTGTCAATTTGTTGAGGTTATCTGAAGAGATTTAATCTCATGCTTCCTGAAGCACCTCCCACAAGTTGGATTGGCTTGATGTGCACTTCTTACGTACCATACGGTCTTCCCTAAATAGTTCTTGCATAGGTTGGAGCTGTGCTTTTGGTCATTGTTCTGTTGTAGGAGGAAATTGGCTCCAATTAAGTGCCGTCCACAGGGCATGGCGTTGCAAAATGGAGTGATAGCCATCAAGATCCCCTTTACCCTGTACAAATCTCCCACTTTACCACCACCAAAGCACCCCCAGACCATCACATTGCCTCCACCATGCTTGACAGATGGCGTCAAGCACTCCTCCAGCATCTTTTTATTTTTTCTGCATCTCACGAATGTTCTTTGATCTGAACACCCCAAACTTAGATTCGTCTGTCCATAACTTTTTTTCCAGTCTTCCTCTGTCCAGTGTATGTGTTCTTTTGCTCATCTTAATCTTTTCTTTTTATTGGCCAGTCTGAGATATGGCTTTTTCTTTGCAACTCTGCCTAGAAAGTCAGCATTGCGGGTACTATTTAATGAAGCTGCCAGTTGAGGACTTGAGGCTTCTGTTTCTCAAACTAGACACACTAATACTTGCCCTCTTGCTCAGTTGTGCACCGGGCCCTCCCACTTCTCTTTCTATTCTGGTTAGAGTCAGTTTGCGCTGTTCTGTGAAGGGAGTAGTATACAGCGTTGGTCAAGATCTTCAGTTTCTTGTCAGGCTATTCCATGTGAGAAATTGCAGAGTTTCAAAAGACATTTGTTTCTGGCCGTTGTGAGCCTGTAATCGAACCCACAAATGCCAATGCTCCAGATACTCAACTAGTCTAAAGAAGTTGTATTGCCTCTTTAATCAGAACAACGGTTTTCAGCTTTTCTAACATAATTGAGAATGGGTTTTCTAATGATCAATTAGCCTTTTAAAATTATAAACTTGGATTGGCTAACACATGTCATTGGAACACAGGAGTGATGGTTGCTGATAATGGGCCTCTGTACGCCTATGTAGATATTCCATTAAATATCAGCCATTTCCAGCAACAAAAGTAATTTACAACATTAACAATGTCTACATTGTATTACTGATTAACTTGATGTTATTTTAATGGACACAAATTGTGTGTTTCTTTCAAAAACATGGAAACGTAAGTGACCCCAAACTTTTGAGTGTGTGTGTATTACCAACATACATACACACTGCCGTTCAAAAAGATACACACTATTTAGCGTCATTCTGTGGTTATCCCCCCCTCTTTCCCCATCTATCAGTTGCCTAACGGGGTGACCCAGAGCCAGGCTGTGTATCAGGACCGCTTCGGGAAACTCCAGGAGCACCTCCGTCAGCTCGCCCTGCTTTTTCGCAAGCTCCGCCTTCTCTACGAGCGCTGTGTTGAGATGACCTCTGACCTGCAGGAAGAACCCTCAGAGGTAGGGCTCAATTAAATCTATGTAAAAAAAATATTCCATTGACCTTTCGCTCTACTGAGTCTATCCAAGCTGTACTGGGCTGGCTTGGTTATGCATTCACCATAGTTGCTGGAACTATGCTGGTATGGATCATGTGAAAAATGAAATATCCGAGCCAGCACAGTACGATTCGGCCCTCTAGTGTTTGTCTTTCTGGCTATACACAAGCTCTACTTGTTTGTCTGTCTGTACTTTGTCACCGTTGACAGTATATTGTCCTGTAGTTGGTTTATGTGTGCCAATGATGTGATGAACTTAGTGTATCACACGTCTGTCTTTCCAGCTGGTGCCATATGTAAGGGAGGAGATGGCCCCTGTGAGAGTGGAGCCCTGCAGTCCGGCTGTAAGCCAGGAGAGACGAGAAGTGCTGGAGGTTTGTGACATGTCCACTTCGTCTGTATGTCACTGATTCAATAGTTAGTACAGAGATGTTACATTCCCTTGAATCTGATTGGGTTCGGTGTGTCATGGTCCCTCTCACAGAAGATGAGGCAGAAAAACCAGGAGATGAAGATTCTGATGGACCAGATGAGGAACCTGTTATGGGACGTCAACGCCATGCTGACACTCAGGAAATGATATCACAGATGAACTCTCCCTAACTGCACTTCACGATGCCCTCCCACTAGGGGCCATGGGTTTTTCCTGACCCAGAAAACTCTTGGCCCTAGTACCTCCAACCATTGTTGTACTTGTGTGAGACAGACTGCTAGAAGCTTTTGGTGATCTACCTTTACAGTATGGTGCTTTCAGAGACATTGAATGAACTGAGTTTACTACAAATGTTTTGTACTGTCAGTATCTTCTTTTTTTTTTTTTTTACTCCGATATTATGAGTTCAGACTTGCCAAGCCTTTTTTTTGAGTGGTAAGCAACGACTCAGGACCAGCTAAATAAACTTGAAATCAGTGTTGTGAATTTTACTCAGTGCACAAAAGGCTGATCTAGTATCAGCAAAAAAATCTGCCCTTATTCTTTGTGTCCCAACTAGTGACTGTCACCTGTAAGCTGAGTTGAAGACAATGGGATCTCATCGCCACTGGCAGCTATTTATCTCAGGTGTTTGTGTGTTTTAGCATTATTCTTGAGGTTAGCTTCCTGAGTGCTGGGCAACACCCCCCTGCTTACCTTAAGGGTTAAGAACCTTGCATGCCGACTGCTGTGGAAGTGTGAATCTATTTTTGTACACTGCGCATGATCTCGGAGAAAGCACAAGCAATAGGTCTTTTTCTACAAAATAAATACATTGTGAGAAATGTCTGCTTTGCCTTGGATACTTTTAAGGGTCTGGTGAATGCAGTTGAAGTGATGCTTTGTGATGTCAGAAGTCTACCTGTTTTAAAATCTGCCGTTTGCACTGTTTTTATTGGTCTTATAGTTACGTGAAATGAACCAATCGCTGTGCGACATTCTCAACTCGCCGGTGTACTGTAGAAATACACCAGCTGGAGTGCACTGCACCATTAACTGTCCACTTGGCGCCTTCCTTTGATATTCAAACTGCAATGGGAGTGAGTGGCATCTTCTAGTGTTCATTCACCGAGGACATAAGGCTTCCTCCATATGTTTACTCCTCCAATAGCCTGTTGTCTCAGACCCCTGGAGGCGGAGTCTCTCTTAGCTTTAGGTCCCCTCCCTCCTTTTATCACCAGGCTCTGTCTACATTTAACCACCAGACCAGGCCTCCACACAGTGTTTCTGTCTCGGTCCCCATCATGCACGTTCCAGGTCCTTGTACTTCTTGCGCAGGACAGACACCTGGTCCTTGAAGAGCAGGGGGTCCAGGCGGAACTGGGAGTGGACCAGGGGCATGTAGCCGAACCATCTGGCAAAGCTGTTCACACACTCCTGTCTCTGGATAAAGTGCTCTGGGTTGGCCCACGGAGCGCTCATCTTCGTACCCTGGGAGGATGAAAGATGTGGAGAGAGAAGAGGGTGAGTTAGAAACCCAGGTCGTCGTACGCACATAACATTAACGTACAGACGGAATTATGGTTCTGTATACCGTGGGAATGTACACTAATGTAGACTATTACTGGTATCACAATTTCTCAATCTTCGTTATAGGCTGATAAGGATGTTGTACAGTGTATTGCCTGTCAGAAAACTAGGGAACTGCTACAAATAGGGTTGTTCTTATCTCCAGTCTGACAGAGTCGGACGAGATAACCGCCACTGTGACATACGGTCTGGGATAATCTCATCTTTACAAAAATAAACCGGAGCAAGTTATTGTTATGCAGCAATAACCGACTATTTGTGGCGAGGGATTTAATGATTATTGTTGTGTAAAAATACATCTTATAACAGGTTGAACTCTCAACAGGTCTAACCCTGGTTAATAAGCGGTCTATCAAGTCATTCTGGTATTGGTTGATCTTAACATTTGAGAAAAATGTAATGTAACTTTTTTGGACAAATGTTATGCTTTATATACAGTATCACAACTACAGCAATAAATAACTCATTGGTCAGACATCCAGCTGATGGGAGTGGCCTCACCTGTGGGCTGGGCAGCTCATTGGTCAAATTCACCATCGATGGGTGTCGCCTCACCTGTGGGCTGGGCAGCTCCTTGTACTGCTTCCTCTGGGCCACTTTGATTGGTGGCAGGTGGGTGACGGAGGAAACCAGGAAGTTCATGAGGATGTCCTCACAGTTGGAAGTGCGGTCCACCAGCGCCCGCAGTGAGGGGGGCAGGTAGTGGGAGAACAGGTAGTGATAGTACCTGATGGAGAGGTAATGGAAGGGTCAGAGATAACAAAGTGATCACTAAAATGGCAAGGAAATAGTTGTTGGTTGGGATATTGAACTGTACATTAAGCCTGGTAATACATTCTACGGGCAAAATGTAAGGGCTTCAAGTAGTAGCCACAGCTCATAGACGGTCTGTTTAATGGTCTTCATTGGTTTACTATGTTTTTCTGTGTGCCAGTAGATCAACTGATCAGCTGTACACGATGGTAGTCATAGAAACAGAATCCATAGAAAGGGCTTGGAACCTCTAACCCTGGCAAATTGACTGGTTCATTTGAATGGGGAGGCCCGTTCTATGGAATCTATGGTTACAGTACCTGTGGTAGAAGGCTGCTCCCGTCAGAACGATGGAGTATTCGTTAGTCCACTTGGAGGTGTACCCCCACGCATGCTTCACCGGGTCCCAGAAGTGACTCCTAGGGGGGTAGCCCACGATACGCTCAGGAAAACTCCTCCACACCAAGAAGGCAAAGTTCACCTGCGCGAAGAGTGAATACAGTTGCATGGGTAAAGTGTGTGTGTGTGTGTGTGTTTTCTACCACCGTGTATAGTTGTAATGGGAGGTCATACCTCACTGGTCAGCAGGACTGTATCTTCATCCAGACTCAGTACTGCCTCTGTCTCTATGGCCACGTTGGGCAGGAAACGACTGCTCGTCTGGAGAGAGGGGAATTGAGAGATGGTCATTTCCATTCCTTGTTAAGTTTGACATTGGTTGGTTTGTGTTTGGGATAATGAAGGAATGACAGGGACACTGTCCGCTCCATTGAGGTCTGTGGCATGGGGGGAGAGAGGGTGAGTCAATGTCACGGATGTGTGAATGACGAGCAGTGACAAAGGAAGCATTTTACTCCCATAGATTCAGTGTGGTTTGGGGGGGGGGGGGTAGACTTACAGAGAGAGGCAGACAGGAATGACTTTCATTCTGCCCCTCCTGTAGCCTTACTTGGGATTTGGCGACGTCATTGTCACTCACCTTCCTCCTACCGTCTGTCACAGTGAGGGGGACAGGCATGGGTGGCCATTTACTCCTGTGGGGCGGCGGCTTCTCACTGTTCCACAGGATGATGATCTAGAGGGGGAGGGAATAGAGTGAGACACAATAAGCATAAGGGTTAATAGGCTTAATGAAGCAATATGGAGCAGTCTATTTGCTACCTATGACCTCTTCACCAACACACTCACCTGTGAACAGTATTTGGATTTGGAGACCACCTGAAGCAGCTTCATGATTGGCTGAGACTGGGAGACCAACGGAGAGACGGCATGGATGATGGCGGTGAACTCTTGACCTGGACTGACCCCTGCAGGAAGGAACGAGGAGGATAAGTTAGTAAAAGTACAATCTACCATGTACAGCGTTTCATATTTGAAAGTAACAAATTTACTGTAGGAGACAAATATTAGATTTGCTTTGTATACTTATGATTATAAACTTTATGAAATATACATTTGTGTTTTATTATAGGAGACCCTATAGATGAGATATAATTATATGGATGAGCCAGTTTAGTCAGGTAGGTCTGAACTAGGTCGGGACCAGTCCAGTCTGGTGTGGTTCCCTACCTAAGCTCAGGTAGTAGAAGGGGAAGTGGGCCAAGTGTGTGGAGTACTCTGGCAGGACGAGCAGGCCTCCTGGTAAGGCGTTCCACATGTACTTATTTCTGGAGATGTGGGAGAACACCCGGTCTTTGATTATCTGAGAGAGGGAGAGTGATGACAAGGTGAGCACGTTTGAGGGGAGAACGCCCTGATGTACCCATTAGTTCAAACCTGAATTATCGATGTCCATATGGGCTGGCCAACTTTGTGTGTGCAAAACCAAAGTAATCACCTCAAGAATACAAACGCAGCAATCTTAAGTACATGCACTTCCTCACTTTGACCAGCCGGTGCCAGTATAACAACAAAACACCCAATCCACAACAATCCCATACAAATGAATCTGAGGTCAATCCATTCTCTCTTAGTTCCTGGGTCGTGTTCATTAGAGCACATCGCAGCAACAAACAAAAAAATGCCACGGAAAACAAAAACAAGCATTGGACAATGGCCAGGTACTGTTTCAGTCCGTTTTCTCCCGTTTTGTGCTTAATTAACAGGACTCCTCACCTACCTCCAGTGTGGTGAGGACTATCTTGTCCACGGAGGAGAAGTAAGCCTCCCACAGCATCTGAGTGCGCTGCCTCAGAGCCAGGACCCACTCATTTCCCACTGCGCGCACTGTAGACGGGACCTGGGGGAGAGAGGAAGACGAGGGAGGGTGCAAGTTGAGAAAGAGGAGGGTTGAGAGAGCAAAGGTGAGAGGGCAGAGCAGGCAAGGTCAATGTTTTATCGCGTTGCATACAATCAGAATCTTCAGAATGAAATGTGCTTCATAGAACGACACTGCTCTCTACACTGCCTGGTAAAAGACTAACCTTTTCTTACAGTATGTTACATTTTTACCTGTGGCTGTAAACCTTTTGAACCACTTAAACAGCCCCTAGCAGTTTATACTTAACTCAACCCACTGACAGTCAATAACCCTTACTATGGAGGAAGATGGGGAAAGTGGTCAGGATCTAGCTACATTCTCAACCCATCCAGAGTCAAATCCCCTATCAATTGTATTGTTTTGCAAGAGGGAGAGCTTGGGTTCAGGAAAGGTGCCCGGCAGCTATCCTAGCTCACCTACATCTGTTTATAGCACATGGCTTACCTGAAACCAACATTTCAGGCAAGTTCCATGTTACATGATGACACTACGTTCTAGTAGAGGAAAGTAAAAAGGGTCGCTCCATAGGCACCAAATGAAAATAGCCCAAATTCACCCCGTTCATTCTCCTAAACTACTATGAATGTGTCGGCTAGCTGATATAGGAAACATACCGAATAGACTCACCTAACCGGTAAGCCTACACCAGGCGATTACTTTGGATAAAGTAATGTGATTTGATTAGAATTAAATCAAGTTAGCCTAGCAGGGAAGTCTGCATCTTCTACAGTGATGTTAAAAGGCCAGTCAGGTAGCCTGTTGACTCCACCTTTTAACCTAGTCTACCATATAACAGCTCTTCTAATGATAGGGACCTGAGGAAGCAAAGGCCCTCCCTCCCTCCTCTCTCACATCTCTTGATCTGAAAGAGAGATTCACCTCTCAATGGTCTCCTGACTCTCTGATGTGCTTGGACCCATTCAACCTCCTGTCACCAGCTTTATTCCCTCAAAATTCAATTTCCAAATCCCTAACCACAACCGCATGTGTGAGGGGGAGTGTGTGTGTACATGCGAGCGCACATGGGCCTAATGTTGTTGTGGTCAATTCCATTTTTAATAGTCAATTCTATGATTTTAACATGTCCTTTCCAAAATGAAGATTGTTTTTTTTTTATAGGGGGGGGGGGGGTATTGGTTAGCTGAATGTCAGGTTATTTCCTGTATCAACTGGGTTCAAACAATTGATTCCAGACCTGTTGTGAACGTGTGAGACGCGCGCATGCGTGTGTGTTACCTGCAGTAGCAATCGCTCATCTCCTTCTATGACAGCCTGGTTCCACTGGATGACATCAGAGAAGGGCAGCTCCCAACCATTACTGAGCAACACTGGAATACACGCCGCCTAGAGACAGCGAGAGAGAATAGTTCTCAGCAGATGTACGCGTAAGAGAATCTATCACCTGGGAAATGGGTGGGTCAGTGTGACAAGAACATAAACGGGCAGGGTCAGTGGTAATGCTACCGTTGGTCATCTGCTCTGCTTGTGGTAGACGGGCCATTTTTCAATATAAATATGTTGTCTAGATTTCCAGTCTTCGTCTCTGACACATACCACCATAGTAGCAGCTGGTACTTCAATAAGGCAGTCTGAGCAGATAATGAAATCGATGACACGTGTGTGTGTGTGACACTCTCTTGGGGAGGTTGCATGAGTCACAGCTACTATCTTGCCTGTCCCAGGAGCCCCTAGAGGCCCTAGAGAAAAAGAGATCACATTTCTGCTACGTCTCTCACACACACAGAGATTTAACAGACCCCTAGTCTGCTAATTAAGTACACTACACAGAGAGGATGGCGAGAGAAGAGGGGTATAATAGATAATATTTTTTAAAGCTGAGTTTGATGTTGCCGTATCCCCGTTGTTTACTGACAGTCAGGTTTTTGATGTTCTACTTTTCTTTTTTCAGCTCCCTCCTTCAATCTCTCTCCCTCCCTCTCTCTCCAAGCTGCGGTCCTGGGTGTTGATGGTTTTATTTACTTTTCTAATTAAATCACAAGAGAGCAGCCAGAACCAGCTACAGACTGAGATCAGACGACTCCGACAGATTCCCCCTCTGGCGGTTTGAAGCTCCTCTAGTTGCCTCACCAGAGACCAGCCCTCACCAAGGCAGTCATGCAGACGACGCTAAGATACGCTAGGCTACGCTCCAGGTAACAGGGTCAAGCCAGATGTTGAGGCCTCCAGAGCTGACGTGAAGCCTGGGGCTCGCCTGAGCCACTTCCCCAGAGACATGGTGCTGTGAAGCGGACTGACTAAGAATTATTCCCCTGTCTAGATCCCAGTGCAGCTCAGCATGTGGGCATATGTGTGTTGTTGTTTCTTGGTTCTTTACATTGGGAGATGAAGAGAGGAGCTTCAGGGTCAGTGTGTGTGTGCGCGCGTGCGTGCGTGCACGCACCAAGAGTTGGAACGCAGACAATAAGTTTCCTACCACATTGGTAATTGCACGTTCTTTTGTGGGCTGGCACGAAAAGTAAAAGGAGATCTTACAAATCTCAGATTGGCCCGAATGGTAAAGCAAAGGAGATAGATGGAGGGAGAAGGAGAGAGAGCTGGGGAGGGAGTGCGGAGGAGGAATGAGTTAGCTGAGTGAGAGTGAGCTTCCCTGCCAAGCCCTGTGTTCAGTGGATTTGCCCATTCAGCTTAGATCAGCAGTGTGGCAGGCTGGCAACCCTATGAAAGCTTCCGGACCATTGAGAGACTCAGTGAGAGAGAGAAGGAAAGAGAGGGCCAGGGAACACAAGAGTCTGGGAGGTTCATTGGTAGGTAAAACCATGAACACAGCTCCATCACCAAAACATCCACATGGGTGGTAATTCCACACAGTTTGTGCCATATCATTATTTCTTTAACTACATGGTTTATTGAAGCTGAGTTTAATGAAAGACAAACCCATTCAATGTTATATTTACCAAATACCCCCCCCCCTCTTTTTTTTGCAAATCAGCCAACACCACCATCATGGTTAACGCCTTAACCTTAAATTGTACACATTAGTAGAGCACATACATTCATACGACAGTGTGGCTATGATATTAATAGTGTGACTGCTAACACAATGCACGTCAATGCATAATCTTGTTCAGAGGTGTATTCGTACACGTAGCTTGGTCCCAGGAATTATAGGAGTTGGCAAGACGGCACAAACAAATCCCATATCTGCGACCATGCCCGTGTATTTGGAGCAGTATTTGGCATTCTTCCAGGACCATGCTAGGGTGTTGTGATCCGTATTTAGCATCCTACCTGTAGAGACTCTAGGAAGCGAAAGGAGCCCAGGCGACGCCCCCGAGGAACCAGGCAAAAGGTGGAGTTGTGGAGCAGCTCTTGGTAATCGAACCTGAGGCGAGAAAGAAAGAGTGGGATGGAGAGTTATATTCTGCTCGCACTTTTACAGCGGGAACAGCATTCACTTTTACAAAGGCTCCATTTCTGCCATGAAGACCAGAGGTTCTAGAGACTAAAAGACTATTACGGTAGGGTCAAGAGAGACCTATTGACATTAGTCTTCTGTTAAAAGACCTACTCAACAGTGTTTGGGCACAATTCTGTCTGGGGAATGAGAAATCCACAAGCAAACACGCCCACACTCAATATGCAGTCTCGACCTCGGTTATGAAAAGCCAACTGACATTTACTCCTGAGGTGCTGACCTGTTGCACCCTCTACAACCACTGTGATTATTATTTGACCCTGCTGGTCATCGAACGAACATTTGAACATCTTGAAGAACAAGCTGTACTTGTTTAATTGACAGGTAGCCTAGTGGTTAGAGCGTTGTGCCAGTAACGGAAAGGTTGCTGGATCGAATCTCTGAGCTGACAAGGTAAAAAAAATCAGTCGTTCTGCCCCTGAGCAAGGCAGTCAACCCACTGTTCCCTGGGCGCCGATTATGGCAGCCCCCCGCACCTCTCTGATTCAGTTTAAGTGCAGAAGTTTCATTTTGAATGCATTCAGTTGTACAACTGACTAGGTATCCCCATTTCCTTACCCTAATCTCCACCAGGCACAGCCAGAAGAGGACTGGCCACCCCTCAGATCCTGGTTCGTTCCTGCCTTTTCTAGGTAGTTTTTCCTAGCCACCGTGCTTCTACATCTGCAATGTTTGGGGTTTTAGGCTGGGTTTCTGTATAAGCCCTGCTGATGTAAAAAGGGCTTTCTAAATACATTTGATTGATTTGAATAACTGGACCTGTTACATAATACAATTCGGTATTGTGTTTGTGTTAGAGAAACAGGAAGACATGGCCACATCTTAGCTATACCATTCCATTGCCACTGACTGTTGCATGTACTACATTTGTATGAACTACATGAGCTGTGTTTTGGGAAGAAAAAACCCCGTCTCTATTGGTTTGACCCACACAGGGTCAGCTTCAGTGTCCGCTTCTAGAGTTTTGTATTTTAAAAAGGACAGTCAGTCACACTGAAAGACATCCTATCAAATCCAACTGTAGCTACAATGTAACAGTACCCATATTCTGTACACGTTCCTCTCAGGACTTGACTTGAGGCTGTTGGTAGAAAACCACGCTAGAAACCATGGTATAAAGTGGCAATATTGCCAACTAAGATGACCTGGTCCATGAAGTATTTATGTTCATAATTTCAAAGTATGGGTAGATGGTTTACATTAAGGTTAATGCTTTGTGATTTATAATTGCGTTGGTGGTCAAAGAGTGAAATACTTTGTTCTCTCGGGTATAGGCAGATGGGGATGATAGCGTTGGAATGGAACGTAGTATGGCTTTTAATCAAATCCAACTTTATTTGACGTGCATTATACAGACCTCAAAACATTTGACACAATGAGTTGCTCCATTCCAGCAACGGAGAGCTCCGTTGAACATCTCATTCCAAAATCATGGGCATTAATATGGAGTTGGTACCCCCCTTTGCTGCTATAACAGCTTTCCACTTGATGTTGGAACATTGCTGCAGGGATTTGCTTCCATTCAGCCACAAGTGCATTAGTAAATCACATTCCAAATGTGTTCGATGCGTTTGAGGTCCGGGCTCTGTGGAGGCCAGTCAAGTTCTTCCACACCGATCGACAAACCATTTCTGTATGGACCTCGCTTTGCACTGTCAGGAAAGAACCTTCCACAAACTGTTGCCACAAAGTTGGAAGCACAGAATTGGCTAGAATCACTGAAACGAAGGGGCCAAGCCCCGAAACCATGAAAAACAGCCCCCATACCATTACGTTGCTTCCAGAGGCAGTTTGAAACTCGGTAGGGAGTGTTGTAGTTTATTTGCTCTCTATTTATGTTTATACTTGTGGTCATTCTGGCATCTGAATGGATATCATTCCGACAGTGTTTTGGGTGTGAACGGTCATGATTTGTTCAGGCACCAGCATCCCCTCCGGGTTATGGTGACTGTGGTTTTGTGTTAAGAACTGGTATGGGGCCAGTTGTGTTGTTATGTTCGTAATTAAGATGGGTAGGGCTGTGGGTAGGGCGAATTGATCATAAATCAGTTGTTAATAAGGGTGGAAAATAACTGTTCAGGTTATGATGGCAGTTGACAGAGTGATCTGAAATCAGTGCATAGTCAGCATTAGAAATGCCCCCGGAGCTACCAAAAGAACCCAATGTTCCCAACCAACTGTGGCAAGCTGCCAATGTTTGGAGTGCATTCTGGTACAAAATGGGTACCACGCATCACCCAGGTGGGCCCTTCACAGTTCTGAGCTAGGCAGCTCAGGTGATCTCCCCACAAGCCCAACCCTCTAAATGTAAAACACGTTGAAACCCAGCAAAAAAAAATACCTCGGAAATGTAAGCCATTATCAAGCCAGTGGAACCTTTTTTAACAGCCCGTCATGTTGCTCACTGCTCTAAGTAAATAAACACGTTTTTTTTTTTCCTTTTCCGAAATAGTTCCTATATCCTCGTCTCTCCTGCTCGGAGGGCAACAGTCTTGCTTACACGCTCAAGGGGCGTCAGCATAAAATATGGCCGCCGCTAATCTAGCCTGTCTCTGTCTCGGCTGTACCGACCATTGTTTATTTACCACTCTGTGAGTGATGAGATACAGGCGCCGATGTTAGCATTGATTTGGATCTTGGTGTGAGTTTCTCGGTGAACTGTTGTATGAGTGTCACTATCAAGGTTGTGGTGTATACATACATACAAATCTGCGCGCACACACACACACACACACGGAAATGTGTACACACAAACTAACACTTGCAGCACAACACACGTTCACATAATGTATGCAAACATCCACCAGCAAACACACACACACACACACACATACAGTATGGAAGCACATACATGCACACAAAAGGCACAAACACAACCACATAATGTACACAAGCACCCTAGAGAATTAGGGTAGTGAAAGGGTGCATTGTTTTCCGTTTGCCACCGCTATACTGCAATGTTGTGCTGTTTTCCACCTATTGAGGGAGCTTAGCCAGTTCTGCAGAACTGCAGTGTGTGTGTGTGTGTGTGTGCGCAAGTGCATATGTGTGTGCGTGTGTCCGATAGTTAGTGGACATGAGCTAATGTGTGTTATTTCTCATGCAAGTGTGTATAACGTCTGTTTGGATGTACTTGTATAGCCACTTACCCATTAGAGAGAGACAGAGAGAGAGAGCTCTCCCCAGCATGTGGTGGGAGTGGAGTGAGCCTGTCGCTGGCAACCTACTTCATCCCACTCTGGGTCATGCTGATTTGTTCGCTGATGTTTTTTAATGAGCGAATTTACTTAATGCAAGGGAACAAATAAATAATTTAACAGCAGTTTGTTTCCAAGAACAAATGAACAGGCTCTCTCTCTGTTATTCTCTCTCTCTGTCATTCTTTCTATCTGTCGTACTCTCTCACTCTTTTCCTTTCCTATTGAATGAGTGAGTAAGTGTGTGTGTGTGTGTGTTGGTTCTTCTATCGTTGTGGTGACCTAAAATCCCCCAAAGTCCCCACATAGATAGTAAAACAAGGAAAATTATCCCTCGTGGGGACATTACCCACTTCCCCATGAGGACAAATGCTATTTTAAGCTCAGGTGTTTATGGTTACAATCAGGGTTAGGGTAAGTGATTAGGTTAAGGTTAGGTTTAGGGGTCAATTTTAGGTCCCCACGAGGTTTGAAGAACAAAACGTGTGTGTGTGTCAAGCAGGGCCAGTATTATCAGACTGTTCTCTGTCTGCTAACGGGACATGGAGCATGTCTCCTTTCTGAACTCCATCGTCATGACCCATTGAGTGTGTGTGTGTGCGCGTGCGTGTTTGCTTGCAGGGGTATGTTAAGTGTGTGTGTGTGTGTGAGCGTTTTTTAAATGTCTATCATGGGTGTGGGATATACAGTAAGTTACCGTAATCTAATATCTAAATGTTCTTTGTGTGTGAAACGCATGATTGTATTTGTCTACCAGTGTGTGCGCACTTGGTATTGGTGCACTTGAATGTATGAGCTTCCACCCACTTTGTGAAAAAGTCTTGAACCACCCATATGTAGCGTTTGTAGCGTTCTCTCTTGTTCATGGGGCCTATGAGATCAATGGCAATCTTCTCCATAGGTACTCTCACACGGACAGTCCCCATAGGTGCTTGGGGCTTCCTTGGAGGTCTGGCTTTAGCGGCACAGCTGGTACATGTACGACACCGTAGTGTGACATCCTCTCTCATTCGGTACCAGTAGTGTCTTGTCTGCAGCCGGACAAGTGTGCGTCCACACCAAAGTGTTCTTCTACAGGGCTGTCGTGCATCTGCTTCACGATGTCTGTCCGGAACACATAAGGTAGGAGTATCTGTGGGTAAAACCCTGCGCCTTCGGTACAGTAGAAGCGGCGTAAGCGAATGCAGTCCTTGACATACATTCTCTGGCCTGAAAGGCGACATCCCCTGATGATGGGCGTTCCTGTTCTTCCTCGAGCCATCTCTTGATGGGGCCCATGTCAGAGTCCGCTAACTAGCTTGACATAATTTCTCAGTAGTCCATCCATGGAAGAGAACAGAGTCACTTGTGTCGGTGAGGCAAATATTTTCCACGTCAAGAAGACCCCATCCTACAGCCTGCACTCTCTTCACTGTCCCGATGACCCGACTCCTCGTCGAAGGCCGCTCCAGAGAGTGCAGGCTGTAGGATGGGGTCTTTTCCTACCCCCACTGGGCAGAGCTCCATAAAGTAGCTTCCAGAACGTAATCAGCTATGCTGAGGCCAAGGTTATACTGCACTTCCGGGTGCCTGAAACAGTCATTGTTCTGGGTAGGGTCCTGTATAGTGCAGGGGCAAGTCTGGCGGCAGGGCCTCATGGACAGGACGTCAGCATTTTCATGGCGGCGTCCTGGACGATGTATGACCTTGGAGTTATGCTTCTCGAGCCACCTCGCTAGTTGACCTTCTGGTTCCTTCATCCTTATGAGCCACCAAAGGCTGCTGTGGTAAATGTGCACAATGAAGAGTCTTCTGAGCAGGTATTGATGGAGGTGTGTAGTGAGCTCCACTACTGCCAGTAGTTCCCTCCGTGTAGTACAATAGTTTTGCTCGGTGGAGGACAGCCGCCGGCTCCCATACGCTAGTACGCATTCCTCACCGTCCTGCATCTGGGACAAGACGGCAAAAATCATTGACAAATTGTTGCTAGTCCGAGGTCAGAACGACGAACTGACGGACTTCTGAAACACCGGTAGGCTGGGGCCGTTCTTGGACTTTTTAGAATTTTCTGTGGTGATGCCGTGTTTGGAAACGATGTGTTCAAGGTAGGTTACCTGTCGGGGGAAGAAATGGCACTTGAAGCGTTACAATTTCAGGTTGGCTTGGCGTAGCCGACAACACTGCCAGGCATTGGAGCATCTCCGTGACATCCCTTCCCAGGATGATGATGTCATCTAGATATACTAGGTAGGTCGCCCATTGCATTCCAGACAGGACACGGTCCATTAGCAGTTGAAACGTCGCTGGTGCGTTACAGAGCCCAAAAGGCATCACATTCCACTCAGAGGCCCTTCCTGCTGCAGAAAGGGGCTGCTTTACGGGCCCTGGGAGTAAGCTCTACCTGCCAGTAGCCTGACGCTAAGTCCGCGCTAAACCATTTGGCTGTCCACGGGGTATCTAGAGTGTCTTGGATACGGGGAAGTGGATATGAATTCTTAACAGTACACTCATTTAGAGCCCTGTAGTCCACACATTGATGGTATGTCTGGACCTTTTTGCGTACCATGACTGTTGGTGAAGCCCAGCTGCCGTAGCTTGGAGAGGCTACTCCAGTTTCAAGACTTTACTGGAACTGCTGGTCTGCATTGAGCTACTTTTCGAATGCCAGCCACCACGGTTGCTGCTTCACAGGTGGCCAAGGCAACGTCCGAATGTCATGCTGTACAAGACCAGTGCGACCAAGATCAGTGCGTCCAGTAGAGAAGACGTCCCCATAGGCACTAAGGAGTTGAGCAAGCCTACTTTGTTCGCCTGCACTTAGTGCAGCAGAGCTCTCCGTATACACCAACTGTAAGTGAGAAGAAACTGCTGGGGAAACCAGACTAGTTCAGTGGGCTGAACAACAGCTGCAGCCCGAACGGATTTCACTGACTCTGTTCCTGGATTGTAGAGCCTGATGGGGATTCGATTATTGGCCTATGCTTCTCAATGAATCCTTTAGTTGGGCTCAGCACTACGTCACCTCTGACAGGTTCACGGAAGTGTGCGTTCCTCTGCACGATGTACTCTCACCCTGATTCGAAAACGGCTGTGCGTGCTATTCTTACGACATCCCCCTACGTTCTGAAGTAGGGCACCTGTTCACCAAACAGCACAATCCTACGGCTACTGAAATCATGGCTTCCCCGAGACTGCTGCAGGAATGGATGACCGACGATGGCATCGGTGTTCCCTACGCCAACGTCTGCGGGTACCAACCTGAATGTGCGGGTGCCAACCTGAATGGGCAGGTGAACTTCTCCAAAGACTTTGACATTTACAGGACCAATGCCCTGCTGAGAATGCAGTCGATAGTTGGAGGTTTAACGTCTGGGTGAATGGTGTCGTAACAGCGCCAAGGCAGCACATTTCTCTGTGCTCCGCTGTCTTAAAGAATATATACCTCTTTCCATAAGCCCTAACCATCAAACTGACCTGGTCGTAGTGTGGGGATCCTCTCCTTCTGAGTAGCGTATTCTTTCTCACTGTCAGATGAGATATCATAATGTACACGCCGGGGCTGCCTGAGTGTGAACTGGATCTTGCTCGCCTGGGGTGAGACTGTTCGTTTTCATAACAGGTACATTTCATGACCTTCAGTGGGCAGAGCATCACGCCAGATACATTGATGGGTGTCTTGTGACTGTGCGTGGTGGTTATACACAGGATACATGGCTGGAGTGGAGGGCAGAGCTGCTGGCCTCCTGCGTGGGTAATGGGAGTAAGCAGCATCTACAGGTGTACTCGCTGCATAGAGTCTGTGGTTGGCAGAGTTGAAAGGGTTAGTGCATGGAGTATACAGCATTTCAGTAGTTGGTTGAAACACATTTCTAGAGAGACCATTTTCATGTGAGCATCTAGCATGCCAGCTGGTATAGTTTTGGTTGTGACTTTGCTGTGATTCGATTCCACTGTCACCCACATTTCTGTTTTCAATGAGACTGGAATGGATTCGCTTCTCTCCTTGGCCGTCGAGGAGACGTCTTTGGCTCAAGGCACGAGTCAGCCATATTAATTGCGGCTGGCTGCATATTAGCTACATCTGAACTTGGCAAAAATGGATTGCAGTTAATGTTAGCATTTGCAACATCAAATTCGTTCATCCAGTTGGCAAATGAGATTTGTGAGTGCATGTCTTCATTCACTGTAGTTAGCGATATGATTGGGGTTTGAGTAGCACGTCGAATCCTCAGGCGAATTCTCTCGTAATAACAGATTTCCTGCTTGTAGCCGCCATTTTACAACTTTAGTTAGAACGTCAGCCACTACTAGAACAATGATGATTAACTTCGTTAGCCGTTACCTCGTGAAAGTGTGAAACTTTTTTTTTTTTTCTTTCTCTCTCTTTGTTATTCCGGTATAATGTGAAAAACTCAACGATACTGGCAGGATAAATCCTGGACGAGCCCCCAGTGTTACCTTTCCTGCCTCGCTTCCAGACCGTAGTCGGGACGGCTCAGGGGAGTCCTCACTTGCTAGCTCCAGGGGCGGGTAATTCCCACATTTTGTGGATCTTATCCGCTGCTAATGAGTTAGTCTGGAATTCCACTGACGTAGTTGACATTTATTAAACTTGTACACCATGTGAGGTTGTCTGAATGACAAAATAAACTACTGGTCTAACGGAGCTAGAAGAGCGTGGCTCGCAGTTCGGCTACATCTCCGCCACCACAACAAATTGCATCAAAACACGAAAGTTAACTCCCTACATTACCCATAATGCACTTGTGTTTTAAAGCTTGTCTACAACAACTCCATCCATATGAAACGGCCTACCTGTTCGTTGATTGTTGTAGCCTACCCCTTCTCATTTAGCCAACTTTATATTTTAATTCCATTTGGCATTGATGAGAAATCTCCCAATTGCTACACATGGAGCCTTGGACTGTAGCGCTGCTCTGATTGACAGACGAAAACAACAAGCTACACTTGTGAAACGTGTGTAGGCTACCGGTGCTCCTTTTTTTTAAATGGGGTGTGCTCATAAAAACCGTCATTTATTTATTACAATAGACAACAACAACAAAAATGTTAACTTTCCCAAGTAATGGAATACTAACAGCAGTTCGGATATTACAATATTTGGATAATTGCCCATCCCTATCACATGTTGGGCACCTTACAACTCTTTAGAAAACAGGTCCATGTGGATTGCTGATCAAATCAGATCTCATTTGTCACATGCACCAAATTCAACGGGTTGTAGACTTTACCATGAAATGCTTGCTTACAAGACCTTCCCAACAAGTAGCAGGAGTACCAGTACCAGATCAATGTGCTGGGGTACGAGGTATTTTAGGTAGAAATGTACATGAAGGCAGGGTAAAGTGACTAGGCATCAGGATAGATAATAAAAAAACAGAGTAGAAGCAGCATGAGTGTGTATCACACCCTGATCTGTTTCACCTGTCTTTGTGATTGTCTGTCTCTCCCCCCCCCCCCCCCCCCCCCTCCCCCTCCAGGTGTCGCCCATCTTCCCCTGTGTATTTATACCGGTGTTCTCTGTTTGGCTGTTGCCAGTTAGTCAAGTCTACCAGCAATTTTTGTATTCAGCTCTTGCTTTTCCCCAGTCTCTCTCTTCTCGTCCTCCTGGTTTTGACCCTTACCTGTCCTGACCCTGAGCTCGCCCGCCTGACCACTCTACCTTCCCCTGACCCTGCCTGCCTGCCGTCCTATACCTTTGCCCAACCTCTGGATTACCGACCTCTGCCTGACCTGAGCCTGTGCAGAGTCAGTGCAGATAGTCCAGGGAAACCCTGATGTCAGCGGAGGCTTCTGAGGGGAGGATGGCTCATAATAATGGCTGGAACTGCCATTGGAATGGAATGGCATCAACACCTGGAAACCATGTGTTTGATGTATTTGATACCATTCCATTCATTCCACTCCAGCCATTACCACGAGCCTGTTCTCCCCAATGAAGGTGCCACCAGCCTCCTGTGCACGACGTGTGGAATACAGAAAGTAGGCCTGTGTACAGACTGTGACATTGTGCACTGCAGTGTGCCGTAATAAAGTGTACTGGTGTGTGTGTGCATGTGTGGTCTGCAAACGCCTCACAGATGCTATTCCGATCCCCTGTGTCCACGGGGGGGATGAGGTTATTAAATGTTAAACATAGAATATGACGGAAATCCACGTTGGAGAAAACCAGGATCGAATCGAGCAGTCGTGGCAACAGACACACTGTTCCCGCCCGCATGCACGCCCACACAAATGTCACACACACACACATCTCATTGTCGATGTCACTGTCCTTTGTCGGTATTTTTTACTCTCTCATAAACACTCACATCCACAAACAATCTGAAGATTCTTTCAAACTATACATATTTTCTCTACTAAACAGATAGACCACACACACACAAATGCACAACACTCACAAACATGGTACACAGATGGTACCCGTGCACACAGCACGGCAGCTTCTGTCAGCATGCTGAGGCCCAGGGCTCACTGTTGTACGGCTATCACCAAAAGGATGTTTAAAAAGTATGCAGCACAGTGACTCACTCACTATGTGTGGGTTGTGTACGAATGAAGGTCTGTTTGTTAAGTGTGAGCTCGTGCATGTCTCTCTCCTCCCTCATCTTCCCTCTCTTCTCCCTCATTTCCCCTCTCTTCTCCCTTCCCTCTTTCTTCTCCCTCTTTCACTCTCAATTTCCCTCGTCCTCCCTCTCTTGCTCTCTTCGCCCTAATCTTCCACCTCTATTCCCTCATCTTCCCTCTCTCTTCTCCCTCATCTTTTCCCTCCCTCTATTCCCTTCTCTGTGGTCACGGGCCCCATATGAAACATTGATAAGGTAATGAAGCAGAATAAAGGGGGGAGTATTGAGCCGATACAGATGGACACACATGGAGGGGGCACGACCAGTTGATTGACAGCGGCTGCTGGTCAGTTAATACCACCCCACATTTCTTTCTAGCAAAGGTCAGATGTCAGTGACGTGTGTCTGACGGGCAGTATGGATTAGCTAAATAGTCAATACCGTGCATGCTCTGTTCACCTCGGCGGACACAAAACAAACTGAAGGGCTAACCCTGAGACGCATACCGTGCGCACACACACACACACACACACACCTACACACGCCACTGCCATTCAGGACTTCTACACCCATCATACAGTTCATATGGACTTTAACGTTAATCCCAACACATACAACAGCCATAACACTGTCCCTGCCACACTGCAACAATGGTAGAATGTATTAGTGATGATACAGTCTGAGAAGTACTACTCATACTCCAACCATGCACTGTCTGTCCAGCCTACATCTGTCACTACAGCCCACAGTGCTGCCTCCATCCATATTCCATACTGCAGTAGACTGGACATTTCTGCTTCCAGAGAGAGAGAGGGGGGAGACAGAAAGAGAGAGCACAGGATGTGGCCAGCTGTTAATGCCTCTGGGACAGCTCCAGCACCACACACAGAGGAAAGAAATGGGGAATGAGTGAGAGGGAGAGAAATAGTGGATAGAAAGACGAACAGAATTTGCGGGAGAGACAGAGCAATGAATAGAAAACTAGAAAGAGAGGAATATGATGTGTGTGTGAGAAGGAGGCATTTTGTAGCAATTTATATCTGATGGCTATGGGTCAAGATCAGGGTTACACCCTACACAGAACATGCCTAAGATAATACAGTTGGAGAGACCGAGAGAACGAGGTAGAGCGAGACAGAGGCAGTGAGCGACCAAAGGAGAGATGGAGAGAGGGAAAGGTTTTATAGGCAGTTAAGGTTTCAATGTGCAGAGAAATAAGCTCTCCGAGTATCCTCTTACATGAGAGAGAATCTCCGCTTCCACTGCAAACGGAAAATGCCAATAGGTTGCTGTGCATTATTACTCAAGACTTTCAGAGTGACAGGTGCATGTTTATGCTCAGTGTGTTTGTTTATATGTGTGCATGTGTTCGCATCATCTCCTGCTGTGTGTAAGTCTTTGTGTCTGGGCACGTCACGGTGTGTGCAGATGTTTAATCCCATCTTGTATACAGTATGTCTGTATCTTCTATGGATGCCTCCCCCATGCGACAGTTGCAGAAGCCAGACAGATAAGCCTGTCTCTCCTGTTTTCCCTCCCTCCCTCTGTTCTTCCCTCCCATCTATCTATCTCTCTGTCTGTCTGTCTGGCTTCTGTCCAAGTCCTCCCTTGACACACACGTTGTCGCTATGATTGATATATTACTCAATGCGTCTTCCGACTAAGACGAGGCTAACAACCGCAGCAAGCCAAAATATCAGAGCTTAGACAGCATCTTCTTTATCTATTTTCATTTGATTGCCTTATCTAAAAAGGGAAATTGTCATAATGATTTATTTACACTGAACAAAGATATAAACACAACAATTTTACTGAATTACAGTTCATATAAGTAAATCAGTCAATTGAAATAAATTCATTAGGCCCTGAAACATGGATTTCACATGACTGGGAATACAGATAAGCATCTGTTGGTCACAGATACCTTAAAGGTAGAAGTGTGGATCAGAAAACCAGTCAGTATCTGGTGTGACCACCATTTGCCTCATGCAGTGCGACATCTCCTTCGCATAGAGTTGATCAGGCTGTAGATTATGGAATGTTGTCCCACTCCTCTTCAATGGCTGTGTGAAGTTGCGGGATATTGGTGTGAACTGGAACACGCTCTCGTACATGTCGATCCAGAGCATCCCAAACATGCTCAATGGGTGACATGTCTGGTGAGTATGCAGGCCATGGAAGAACTGGAACATTTTCAGCTTCCATGAATTGTGTACAGATCCTTGCGACATGGGGCTGTGCATTATCATGCTGGATGGAACATGAGGTGATGGCGGCAGATGAATGGCACGACAATGGGCTTTAGGATCTTGTCATGGTAACTGTGTATTCAAATTGCCATCAATAAATGAAATTGTTGTCCGTAGCGTATGCTTTCCCATACCATAACCACACCGCCACCATTGGGCAGTATTCACAATGTTGACATCAGCAAACCACTCGCCTACACGACGCCATACACACGGTCTGCCATCTGCCCGGTACAGTTGAAACCGGGATTCATCTGTGAAAAGCACACTTCTCCAGCGTGCCAGTGGCCATCGAAGGTGAGCATTTGCCCACTGAAGTTGTTTACGATGCCAAGCTGCAGTCAGGCAAAGACCCTGGAGAAGACAACGAGCATGCAGATGAGCTTCCCTGATGGTTTCTGACAGTTTAAGAAATTCTTCGGTTGTGCAAACCAACAGTTTCATCAGCTGTCCGGGTGGTGGGTCTCAGACGATCCCGTAGTTGAAGAAGCCGCATGTGGAGGTCTTGGGCTGGTGTAGTCACACGTGTTCTGCGGTTGTGAGGCCGGTTGGACGTACTGCCAAATTGTCTAAAATGACGTTGGAGGCGGCTTATGGTAGAGAAATTAACATTCAATTCTTTGGCAACGGCTCTGGTGGACATTCCTGTAGTCAGCATGCCAATTGCAAACTCCCTCAAATCTTGAGACATCTGTGGCATTGTGTTGTGTGACGACAACTATACATTTTAGAGTGGCCTTTTATTGTCAACAGCACAAGGAGCACCTGTGTAATGATCAATGGTGTTTAATCAGCTGCTTGATATGCCGCACCTGTCAGGTGGGTAGATTTATCTTGGCAAAGGAGAAATGCTCACTGACAGGGATGTCAACACATTTGTAATAAACAATATCTTTGTGCTGATGGAAAATGTACGGGGTCTTTTACTACAGCTCATGAAACATGGGAGCGACACGTTGCGTTTATGGTTTTGTTCAGTGTTTTTATTGAACACGGATAATGATCCACATTTAAGAAGGAATGGAGATGTGACAGTGTCAAAGTTAGCTCAATTCCGTGGGTGGTCACTAGGATATCTGCTATTGATGTTTGTTGAAGCTGTGTTAGTGCCTGCCGTTCCCCTGTGATTGGTTTATCTAAGCGCTATGCTAATTGCTCTGTTTCTCTGTGTTGTTTTTGAACATAAAAACACAGCCAATTTCCACCAGGGATAATAAAGTTATATTGGATTGGATAGCATCCACACATATATTATACAAGTATAACATTGTCTATCATCCATATTAGTGGCGGACGTGCAAATTTAATGTAAAATGTGACCCGTGGATGTTTATGAACTTAATTACTCCTACACATGAAGTAAAGCCATTTGAGACTGGGTTTAGCGCTGCATAAATGTACCCATTTTATCCTTTTGAATACAGTGCATTTAGCAAAACGTAAGTGCAGGAACTCCTGCATAAAAGATAAGCTATATTGTACAGGCAATGTATGACAACATGAATTGCGCTGATGTTTTATGTCATCCTCTGATCTTAGTGCCTTGCGAAAGTATTCGGCCCCCTTGAACTTTGCGACCTTTTGCCACATTTCAGGCTTCAAACATAAATATATAAAACTGTATTTTTTTGTGAAGAATCAACAACAAGTGGGACACAATCATGAAGTGGAATGACATTTATTGGATATTTCAAACTTTTTTAACAAATCAAAAACTTAAAAATTGGGCGTGCAAAATTATTCAGCCCCCTTAAGTTAATACTTTGTAGCGCCACCTTTTGCTGCGATTACAGCTGTAAGTCGCTTGGGGTATGTTTCTATCAGTTTTGCACATCGAGAGACTGAATTTTTTTCCCATTCCTCCTTGCAAAACAGCTCGAGCTCAGTGAGGTTGGATGGAGAGCATTTGTGAACAGCAGTTTTCAGTTATTTCCACAGATTCTCGATTGGATTCAGGTCTGGACTTTGACTCTCGCTCTCTCTCGCTCTCTCTCGCTCTCTCTCTTTAACCCTTTACAGTCGAAGCCCTGTCTAAGCTGGGGGATGGGATTCTACTAAGGTACATGGAATTTTAAGACGGTTATACCAAGGATAATTTTGCTAAAAACAATAAGTGGTTAAATACACTATATATGTAGAAAATATGTGGACACCCATTCAAATTAACGGGTTAGGCTATTTCAGCCACACCCATTGCTGACAGGTGTATAAAATCGAGCACACAGCCATGTGATCTCCATAGACAAACATTGACAGTAGATTGACAGGCCTTTCTGGCCTTTCTGAAGAGCTTTGTGACTTTCAACGTGGCACCGTCACAGGTTGCCATCTTTCCAATCATCAAATTTCTTCCCTGCTAGAGCTGCCTCGGTCAACTATAAGTGCTGCTATTGCGAAGTGGAAATGTCTAGGAGAAGCTCAGCCGCGAAGTGGTAGGTCACACAAGCTCACAGAACGGGATCGGCGAGTGCGTAGCGCGTACAAATCATCTGTCCTCAGTTGCAACACTCACTACTGAGTTCCAAACTGCCTCTGGAAGCAACGTCAGCACAAGAACCGCTTGTCGGGAGATTCATGAAATGGGTTTCCACAGCCGAGCAGCAGGTACACAAGCCTACGATTACCATGCGCAATGCTAAGCGTTGCCTGGAGTGGTGTAAAGCTCGCCGCCACTGGACTCTGGAGCAGTGGAATTGCGTTCTCTGGAGTGATGTTTCACCATCTGGCAGTCCGAAGGACAAATCTGCGTTTGGAGGATGCCAGGAGAACGCTACCTAGCCGAGAAGAAATAATGGTCTGGGGCTGTTTTTCTTGGTTCAGGTTAGGCCCCTTAGTTCCAGTGAAGGGAAATCTTAACACTACAGCATACAATGACATTCTAGTTGATTCTGTGCTTCCAACTTTGTGGCAACAGTTTGGGGAAGGTATTTTCCTATTTCAGCATGATAATGCCACCCTGTACAAGATGAGGTCCATACAGAAATGGTTTGTCCAGATCGGTATGGAAGAACTAGCCTGAACAGAGCCCTAACCTCAACCCCATTGAACACCTTTAGGATGAATTGGAACGCCGACTGCGAGCCAGGCCTAATCGCCCAACATCAGTGCCCGACCTCACTAATGCTCTTGTGGCTGAATGGAAGCAAGTCTCCACAGCAATGTTCCAACATCTAGTGGTAAGCCTTCCCAGAAGATTGCTGGCTGTATGGCAGCAAAAGGAGGGACCAACTCCGTATTAATGCCCATAATTTTGAAATGAGATGTTCGACGAACAGGTGTCCATATACTTTTGGCCATGTAGTGTATGTGTAATTTGGTGGTTTGATGTAGTTGCATTAACTCCCCTTGCTTTTTCTGGCTCGCTGGTTAGCTTGCTGGCAAGGTTTTTGTTGTGTAACGTTAGCTAGCTACTGAGAGTCAATCATTCTTCATTTGAGGTGCAAAGTTATTTCCCCCCCCCCCCCCTATTCTGATTGAATAGAGTTGTTGCTCATTATTTATTGTCTTGAGTGTTTCTCATTTTAAAAACAAAGAGCGAGAAACAAAGCAGGAGCTCACGCTGAGCGTCTCTCTCTCTCCCTCAGTCTCTCTTTGTTAATTACAGTGAGATGTGGATAAAGGGACTAAGCTCTATAATCTGGACTGATATGACCTGACCACCAGTTGATCCCTTAGCACTATTACTCACTCCTCAACCAAGCACTAACATGGACACACACACACACACACACACACTCCGAGCTGAGAGTTTGAGAAACCTCATCATAGGATGTTATGTATAGAAATGAGACCACAACTGTCCATTAGGCTAAAGTATAGTGCAGTGCAGAAGCACTGGGACAAGCGAGAGTAGCAGAGAAAGACATATTAGGGGGGGTGTACTAAGGTGGGGAGCAGGGAGAGTGGGATACAGAGCCGGCATGAACATGGAGAGGAAGAGAGAGGGGGACCAGGAGAAAGGGGAAGAAAGACTGTGTGGGTGAGGGAGCAAGAGAATGGGAGGGGGGGGGGGGTTGTATGTATCACAGGTGGCTGGTGTCATCTTAATTGGGGAGGATGGGTTCATAGTAATGCAGGAACGGAATTAATGGAATGGCATCAAACACATAAACATTCACTCCATTCCAGACATTTATGAACCGTCCTGCCCTCACCAGCCACCTGTGGTCTGTATAAAGGTGGAGAGGGGCAGAGAGATACAGAGATAGATATTGTGAAAAGGGAAGCTGGTGGACGTTTATTGGGATGAATCTTGTCCTGGACGCAGAGCTCCCGATATCCACTACATGGGCCAGCGGTCAAAATAGGCTTTACTATATATTGTAAAAATTTGGGTAAGGCATAAGGTTAGCAGTGTGGTTATGGTCATCCCAATAAATACCAACCAGCGAAAGGTTCTGCTATTTTTTATTTTTTTTTTGCATTTTGTGTAACTTATTTTTAACAATGTTGCTGCTACCGTCTCTTATGACCGAAAAGATCTTCTGGACATCAGAAAAGCGATTACTCATCGCGGACTGGAAAAAACTTTCAGTTTCCGATGAGAGTCCGATGAGAAGGATATCCTGCTTTCACTGGAACAGGCCCAGATCCATGCCTTTTGCGTGAAGAAAAGACGCCGGAAGATCGGGTACCCTTCTGAGAATCCGGAGGCGAGTGAACTCCCATTGCCTTCCATTCTTCTTGCAGTCATTGGAAAATGAAATTGATGACCTACGATTAAGATTATCCTACCAACCGGACATTAACCGGACATATTATGTTTCACGGAGACGTGGCTGAACGAAGATACGGACAATATAGAGCTAGCGGGATTTTGCATGCACCGGCAGAACAGAGACGCTACCTCTGGTAAGACGAGGGGTGGGTACTTTATGATTAGCTATAGACCACACTATCTACCAAGAGAGTTCTCATCTGTATTATAAGCTGGCACTAAGACTGCTCTCAACCAACTCTATAAGGCCATAAGCAAAGAAGAAAATGCTCACCCTGAAACGGCGCTCCTAGTAGCTGGGGACTTTATTGCAGGCAAACTTATATCAGATTTACCAAATTTTTACCAGCATGTCACATGTGCAACCAGGGGGAAAAAAACCTAGACCACCTTAACTCCACACACAGAGATGCATACAAAGCTCTCCCCCGCTCTCCATTTGGCAAATCTGACCATAACCCTATCCTCCTGATTCCTGATTACAAGAAAAAAACTAAAGCAGAAAGTACCAGTGACTCGCTCAATACGGAAGTGGTCAGATGACGTGGATGCTACACTACAGGACTGTTTTGCTAGCACAGAATGGAATATGTTCCGGGATTCATCCAATGGCATTGAGGGATACACCACCTCGGTCATCGGCTTCATCAATAAGTGCATCGATGACGTCGTCCCCACAGTGACTGCACGTACATATCCCAACCAGAAGCCATGGATTACAGGCAACATCCGCATCGAGCTAAAGGCTAGAGCTGCCGCTTTCAAGGAGCGGGAGGCTAATCCAAATAGTTATAAGAAATCCCGCTATGCCCTCGGACAAACAAGCAAAGCGTCAATACAGGATTAAGTTTGAATCCTACTACACCGGCTCTGATGCTCGTCGGATGTGGCAGGGCTTAAACTATTATGGACTACAAAGGGAAACCCAGACACGAGCATACCAGACGCGCTAAATGCCTTTTATGCACACTCCGAGGCAAGCAACAATGAAGCATGCATGAGAGCACCAGCTGTTCGGGATCACTGTGTGATGACGCTCTCGGTAGCCGATGTGAACAAAACCTTTAAACAGGTCAACATTCACAAAGCCGCTGCGGATTACCAGACGGATTACCAGGACATGTACTCAAAGCATGCGCTGACCAACTGGCAAGTGTCTTCACTGACATTTTCAACCTCTCACTGACCGAGCCTGTAATACCTACATGTTTCATTCAGACCACCATAGTCCCTGTGCCCAAGGAAGCGAAAGTAACCTGCCTAAATTATTACTGCCCCGTGGCACTCATGTCGGTAGCCATGAAGTGCTTTGAAAGGTTGGTCATGGCTCACATCAACAGCATCCTCCCGGACACCCTAGACCCACTCCAATTCGCATACCGTCCCAACAGATCCATAGATGACACAATCACACTCCACACAGCCCTTTCTCACCTGGAGAAATGGAACATTATGTGAGAATGCTGTTCATTTGACTACAGCTCAGCATTTAACACCATAGTACGCACGAAGCTCATCACTAAGCTAAGGACTCTGGGACTAAACACCTCCCTCTGCAACTGGATCTTGGACTTCCTGACTGGCTGCCCACAGGTGGTAAGAGTAGGCAACAACACATCTGCCACGCTGATTCTTAACACTGGGGCCCCTCAGGGGTGTGTACTTAGTCCCCTTCTGTATTCTCTGTTCACCCATGACTACGTGGCCAATCACGGCTCCAACACCATCATTAAGTTTGCTGACGACACAACAGTTGTAGGCCTGATAACCGACAACGATGAGGCAGCCAATAGGGAGGAGATCAGAGAACTGGCAGTGTGGTGCCAGGACAACAACCTCTCCCTCAATGTGAGCAAGACTAAGGAGCTGATTGTGGACTACAGAAAAAATGTGGTTCGAACAGGCACCCATTAACATCGACTGGGCTGTAGTGGAGAGGGTCGAGAGTTTCAAGTTCCTTGGTGTCCACATCACCAACGAACTATCATGGTCCAAACATACCAAGACAGTCGTGAACAGGGCACGACAAAACCTTTTCCCCCTCAGGAGACTGAAAAGATTTGGCAATGGTCCACAGATCCTCAAAAGGTTCTGCAGCTGCACCATCGAGAGCATCCTGAACGGTTGCATCACCACCTGGTATGGCAACTGCTTGGCATCTGACCATAAGGCGCTACAGAGGAAAGACCATAAAATTGTCAGAGACTCCAGTCACCCAAGTTATAGACTGTTTTCTCTGCTACCGCACGGCAAGCGGATCCGGAGCATCAAGTCTAGGACCAAAAGGCTCATCAACAGCTTCTACCCCCAATCGTAAGACTGCTGAACAATTCCTAAATTGCCACTGGACAATTTACATTCATCCCCCTCCCCCCTTTTGTACACTGCTACTCGCTGTTTGTTTGTTGCCTATTCAAAGTCACTTCGCCCCCACCTACATGTACAGATTACCTCAACTAGCCTGTACCCCCGCACACTGACTCGGTACCGGTGCCCCCTGTATTTAGCCTCGTTAGTCTTATTGTGTTACTTTTTACATTAGTTTACTTGGTTAATTATTTTCTTCTTCAACTGTACTGTTGGTTAAGGGCTTGTAAGTAAGCATTTCAAGGTAAAGTCTACATTTGTTGTATTCGGCCATGTGGCAAATAAAGTTTTATTTGATTTGAAAGGGCTGGAGGGATGGCAAGAAGAAGGTGGTAGAGATTAGGAGGTCTGGTTGGAGGGCAAAAATAAGGGAGGAAGGGAAGTGGGACTGAAAGATTGTTTCATTATCAACTGTTTTGGCAATGGGCAGTGTTTACCACTCATTCCAATAGTGTGCTGGAATGTAATCAGATTGAAGGGGGGAGAGGGTGAGAAAGAGAGGAGAGAGAAATAGGCCAAAAGGTGAATGCAGCCAGTCAAGATGCTCTCAATGGTGCAGCTGTAGAATGTTTTGAGGATCAGAGGGCCCATGCTGAATCTTTTCAGCCTCCTGAGGGTGGAAGAGGCGTTGCCACAACTGTGTTGGTGTGTGTGGGCCATGATAGATCCTTAGTGATTTGGACACGAGGAGCTCTCGACCCGCTCCACTTCAGACCCGTCGATGTGAAAGGGGTCATGCAAGGCCCTCTGTTTCCTGTAGTCCACGATCAGCTCCTTTTTGTCTTGCTGTTGTTCTGGCACCACACTGACAGGTCTCTGACCCTACTCCCGAAAGTCTGTCTCATCATCGTCAGTGATCAGGCCTACCACCGTCAGGTCGTCAGCAAAATGAATGAGGGAGGTGTGTGTGTAGCGCGGAGGCTGTACTGCCCTTTTGCTTCCCTCCATTTCCTATTTTCATTTTCCATGAGATTTAAACCCTCTTCCTCTCAAGTCCATCACAGACTTGGAGACCACAAATTAAAAATCAGACACTCTCTGTAGTTAAAAAAAAACTGTTATAGGGAAAGGGGGAAGAGATGGAGAGGTTGAGAGAGATTTAGAAAATAGGCTGTCTTTTGGGTGAAGGAAATGGTGTTGAATCATTTCTAATGACTTTACACATCAATGACAGTGTTTCCGTGCAGCTCGCAAATAAATAGGTGTTGCATAATCACACGTTAAAACACCGTGGAGTGGCTGTGTGTGCGCGCGTATTTTTCTGTCTAGCCTGTGTGTGTGTGTGTCCAACGTCTTGAGAAATAATAAAGCCAGACGCTTTTTAGTCTTTAGCCAGAGTCCCTCATCTTGAGAGAAACCAACTGCTGTCTGCCACCCTCCCTACACACTCACCCTTAAAACCACTCTCTTAATGCCACACCACCAAACCAGAGAAACGTCAACAGGCTTGTCATCATTAGCAGACCACCTATAGGCCTAACCCAACAGCAGATAATAGTAGATACATAAACATGGGCAATAATAGATCAGTCAATGACTCCACCGGCTTCAAAGACTATTCATTAGACCTACTTTGGCCTTAAACAAATACATTTAGAACAATACGTGAGCAGCTGTACCAATAGTCATTGACGGAAGATGGAACGCCCATCCACAGGTGCAGGTACAGTATAACATAGTTGACTGACCGCCGCTATGAAGTTGTACACTAAGGAAACAAACCGTGACCAACAGGACATACAGTACCAGTCAAACGTCATCAAGGCAAAGCGTGGTTACTTTGAAGAATCTCAAATCTAAAATCTATTTTGATTTGTGAAACACTTTTTTTTTGGGGGGGGGGGGGGGTTACTAGATGATTCCATATGTTTTATTTCATAGTTTTGATGTCTTCACTATTATTCTACAATGTAGAAAAAGAGTCAATAAGGAAAAAGTCTTGAATAAGTAGGTGTGTCTAAACTTTTGACTGGTACTGTTAGGTAGTACTATTTTGACCATGTATTCATTTAAGAAAATATGTTTTTTTCAACATCCCTGTTCGGTACTTAGTGATAACATGGTAAATGTTTCTACACTATTTACAATGTGAAAATACCCATCAATTCTGTCTACTTGTACTCCAATTCATGTCAAATGGGTTGCGTCCATTTATACAGTAAGCCAAGCATTGTATACTCTTGAAACAAAACAAAAAAATACACAATTCACTTCCCGACTCGAGTTGACCCCAACTTTAATGACTACACATAGAAAAAAGACTGGCTGCGTTTTAAGGAAACAAGATAAAGCTACTATTCATTCCAATTATTTTTTCATCAGTAACATCTGTGATTTGGCATGGGCCCCCAGATCCTCAAAAGGTTCTGCAGCTGCACCGCCGAGAGCATCCTGACCATTTGCATCATCGCCTGGTATGGCAACTACAGAGGGTGGTGCGTACGGCCCAGTGCATCACTGGAGTCAATCTTCCTGCCATCCAGGACCTATATAATAGGCGGTGTCAGAGGAAAGCCTATGAAATTGTCAGAGACTCCAGTCACTGTTTTCACTGCTACCGCACGGCAAGCGGTACCGGAGCACCAATTCTAGGTCCAAAAGGCTCCTCAACAGCTTCTACCCCCAAGCCAAAGACTGCTGAACAATTAATACAATCGCCACCGAACTATTTACATTAACCCCCCCCCCCCCTCCCTTTTGTACACTGCTGCTACTCGTTGTTGATTATCTATGCATAGTCACTTCACCCCTACCTACATGTACAAATTACCTTAACTAACCTGTACCCCCACACACTGACTCTGTACCCGTATCCCCTGTATATAGCCTCGTTATTGTGTTACTTTTTATAATTTTTTACTTTAGTCTATTTGGTAAATATTCTTAGCTCTTAACCAACAGCACTTCACGGTAAGGTCTACACTTATTGTATTCGACACACGTGACAAATAAAGTTTGATTTGATTTGGTCGTTTGAACCTAGTGGACTCTATCCATCACCCAATCTCCCTCTCTTGGGCTCCTATCCTCCCATTTAATTGCGTGCCGTTTGATTCAGAATCGTGTCCAGTTGTCCACCATTGATGAGCTGTTGCTTTTCTGAGAGGATCACGGTCCTAATGTGAGATAATTCAGTCTGGTTTCTCGATCTCTTTATACATCTCAGTCAGCTACTCTACAAACCAGGGCCAGTGCTCATCAAGCATCTCAGAGTAGGACTGCTGATCTAGGATCAGTCTGGACTTTAATGTCACAATGAGTAAGATGACATGATCTCCCGCTGCTTCTTTAACAGAGACATTGCTCAATGAACAACAACTCGGAGTCAATATAGACGTTAAAGTGTCTGGGTGTAAGCTAGCGAGCTAGGCGGCTGTATATTTCCGGGTGGTACAAAACCGATACAAACCATACTAAATCAATAGTCCTGAATTGTGGACCATTGTCCAATTCCATCTGTAGTAAATACCAAAATGGACAAAATAATGATTATTACCGGAGCAATGTATATGTTTACTTGTTTCCCTGTTCTCAGTTCACCCATTATTGCATGGACAAAATAACACCCTATTGGATAATGGATGCAGACATGGGAGAAGCAGAGAAAGGAATAGGAGAGGAAGAGGGAAAAGGAGGGAGGTCAAAAAGAAAGTGTGTGATTGGCACGAAGCAGATGGGTTGTCGTCTAGGGGTCATCAACATGAGTCATTCCTCTTGGTTGATAGGTAGAGAGAGAGAGAGATAATACTCTGTTCTCAGCCTATGCACACGTAAGAGAATATATCACCTAGGAAATGGGTGGCAGATCATCTACACGACTGCCTGTGTTTTATGATGCTGACAGAGCCCCCTGCTGCCAAGCTTTAATCAGTTGGGGCCCTGACACACTCCCCTGGGAGGTAGGGAGTGTATGTGTGAGTGTGTGTGTCTCAGTGCGGAAGTATGCGTGGATCAGTACAAATATGTGTATGCGGGATTCCACAGATCTGTGATTGTGCCTCCATCTGAGCTGGTGTGTGAAGATAGATCAGCGTGTGTGGATTATTCTGTTAGATGCCAACGTAGAAGACAAACTAGACACTGCTGCATTGTGGGTCTTGATTAAATCCTTAAAATATGCAAGTAATCTACATAAGAACTTCCTGAAATAGGGTGGAGTCTTTATGTCAGACAGATTAGGTTTTTCTTTGCCATGTAACCCCTACGATCTCATATTTCCCCAACTGCAACGCTACAAACTCTTGGGAGTAAATAATCTCTCCGTTTGCCATCATAAAGTACACTGTGATTATGGACAGTGTACCAAGATGAAAAACGACAAATAGTTGAGACCTTGGAATTATACGGTCCAACGTGCTATTTTACATTTGCAATGGGAAATGGAAAAACTAATTGTAACTTGAGTAACACAAACAGTTAAAAAAATACACCAGTGGATTTAGAATTCTATTTCCATGGATCCCCTATTGGCGTATTCTAAGCTTCCTGTTTCGAATGTTAATGCAGCCTAGTTGACATGCTCGTGGAGTTGCCAGATTATTGGCTCAGGTCAGGTGATGGTGATTACCTTTGCACCGAAGGGAACTTGGGGTATCATGGAGTTCTGCTTTAGGTAACGCTCAGGTCTATCTGAGGTGAACCTGCAGGCTTGTATGTGTCTTCTTGAATGTGTTTTAATGGCCTCCTGCTGCATCTATGTGTGTTGGGATCATGTGGAATCGGTGGTGTGTCTGTGAGAGTGATTGGACAGATAAATTGCAGAGACTAGAGGTCACGGCAAGGGAAGCAATATCACGGAGCCTGTGTGTCTCAATGTTTTTGTTTAATGCCCTTTCTGCTTTCCCAAACACTTGAACACCCTCCTCCGAATCACAATTATACCCTTTATATTCGCTAACAGAGTAGACTGATGTACAGTGGGGCAAAAAACACACATGGATCAAAATAGACCAATTTCACATAGCATCTGACACCCATCATATGGCCTTCTACTCCGTGTGACCGCTCTGATTTCAACACACATCACACCCTCCCATAGGAATGTGTGGAATGTTTAGCTCTCCCTTGGATCACGCTGTTCAGTAGAATTCCTATCCTGTGTTATAGTGTGTGACCTGACCCTGTGACCACCCCCTATAGAGGAGAGACTGGTACTGTTCATTTAATGGACCATCCCTTTAAGGGCCAGCTACTGCCCCATTACCTGCTCTGTATCACTGACCATTCCTTTAACAAAAATAGAATTATGCCCACATTTTGGTTGCTTGAGGTTAAGGGCCAGCTACTAACTTATGACCATTAACCTCCCTGAACCTTAAAGGGCTACTTACTGCTCCTATCACTGTACCATCCCTTTAAGGGCCGTTAACCGTCCCATTACCAAATACTGTGGGACTGGGGTTAGAATGGTCTGTGAAGGTCGTGTTGAGTTGACAAGGTGCTGTCTCTGTACACACACACACACACACACCTAGTCAGAGCCACATCATGCAGCCTGCAGCCTTATTGAGTAACTGTCCTGTTTTTGGCTTTTCCACAGAGTGGCCTTTCCAACACACACACAGAGCCCAGTGTGGCCAGACTGGCCCTGCTCCAGAGGCTGTCTAGAACATCCATTCAGCCCAGAGACTGGTTGTAAACACCAAGCACAACAACAACTGTCTTTACCTACTTCACTTTATCCACCCCATAACGTTTAGCTTTACATCGCACCAATACACAAACGACACAATTGTATACCAACCCCTGCCCCACTCTAACACAATAATTTGACACAGACTATTGCCTTTTACCCACCCCTAACACAGAACTACTGGTAATATGGCACACAGACAACTCACCCTCTCCTAACATAGGACTTAAATACTAATACAGAAAACTACCGCCTGCCTGTACCCATTTCCTCAACCCCTAACTCACAGCACCAATACTCCAACAGCTTAGAGACTTCATTATCCCCAAAGGGCCATTTGCATTGCCAAACTTCCTTCTACAAAACAATGAAACACAAACAAGCCAACAGCTACTGTAACTGCCTTTGCAAAATCAGGCCTCAGCAGTCAAGAAAATAACTTGCCAAATATCATATCCTTCACAGTACTTCCACAGGATGACAAAACAACAACTTGTTTTGGGAAGGGAGTTACTGCTTTCAAAACAGGAAGGGTGTTACTGGTTTCAGTACATGAAGAGTTACTGGTTTCAGTACATGGAGAGTTACTGGTTTCAGTACATGAATAGTTACTGCTTTCAAAACAGGAAGGGAGTTACTGGTTTCAGTACGGGAAGGGAGTTACTGCTTTCAGTACGGGAAAGGAGTTACTGGTTTCAGTACGGGAAGGGAGTTACTGGTTTCAGTACGGGAAGGGAGTTACTGCTTTCAGTACGGGAAGGGAGTTACTGGTTTCAGTACGGGAAGGGAGTTACTGCTTTCAGTACGGGAAGGGAGTTACTGCTTTCAGTACGGGAAGGGAGTTACTGCTTTCAGTACGGGAAGGGAGTTACTGCTTTCAGTACGGGAAGGGAGTTACTGCTTTCAGTACGGGAAGGGAGTTACTGCTTTCAGTACGGGAAGGGAGTTACTGCTTTCAGTACGGGAAGGGAGTTACTGCTTTCAGTACGGGAAGGGAGTTACTGCTTTCAATACATGTCAAACATTTTATAAAAATGTTTTCATCTGACAGTATGCTAAGAATGTGATATAGGATACATGTGATGGTATGTGTTAATCTTGTGCACACGTGCGCAAGACTGCTTGCAGGTGTGTGTGTGTGTGTGTGTGCATCTGTGCAAAAGGTGAGGGTATATAATCCTGCACAGCTAAACTCTGTTTGATTGACATATCTTCATTTAGCTAACCCCATCCTGTCTCCACCACGCACGCACACACGCACCCACACATACATACACACACACACTGCATTGAATAGAGCACCTCTTCAGGGGGTAAAAGGTGACATTGAGAGCAGACAGAGACAGGAGAGAGAGCTCACACATGCCAATTAACCAAGCCCCCCTCTCATTATCACCATGGTTACCGTGCCAACCCGCAGCCACTCAAACATCTGTCCCAGTCTGATGGCTAAGTGCTTGTCTCTGACAATAAGCTCACACCTAGAGACACACAGACACACACACACACAGGGACAAATGCAAGATGGGCTGGTCCATTTTTACTTAGTGGGCATGTCTAACTTGGGGTTTTTGTGTCACGCCCTGACCATAGAAAGCTGTTTATTCTCTATATTGGTTGGAGCATGACCATGATTAGGGTGGTTTATCTAGGTGATTAATGATCTGTTCGCCTGGTATGGTTCCCAATCAGAGGCAGCTGTTTATCGTTGTCTCTGATTGGGGATCATATTTAGGCAGCCATTTCCCCACTGTGCTTTGTGGGATCTTGTCTAGGTATAGTTGCCTGCGAGCGCTACTTTGAGCTTCACGTTTCGTTTTTTTGCTTTATTGTTTTTGTTCTTTGAGTTTCTCTTCCAAATAAAAGGATGGAAACATACCATGCTGCATCTTGGTCCACACGATCGTGACATTTTTCACAAAATTATTATTATCTGGCTAATAATGGGGGCCTGGAGAAAAATGAAATGGTCTGGTGTGGGGACCTGGAGAAAAATGAAATGGTCTCGTGTGGGGACCTGGAGAAAAATGAAATGGTCTGGTGTGGGGACCTGGAGAAAAATAAAATGGTCTGGTGTGGGGACCTGGAGAAAAATGAAATGGTCTCGTGTGGGGACCTGGAGAAAAATGAAATGGTCTGGTGTGGGGACCTGGAGAAAAATAAAATGGTCTGGTGTGGGGACCTGGAGAAAAATGAAATGGTCTGGTGTGGGGACCTGGAGAAAAATGAAATGGTCTGGTGTGGGGACCTGGAGAAAAATAAAATGGTCTGGTGTGGGGACCTGGAGAAAAATGAAATGGTCTGGTGTGGGGACCTGGAGAAAAATGAAATGGTCTGGTGTGGGGACCTGGAGAAAAATGAAATGGTCTGGTGTGGAATATGACAGCATCTGGGATCTCCGTCCTTCAGTCTAACTATCAAGCTTTTTAAAAATAAAAATCAAGCGGCCAGTAATTTATTGGGTAAACAACCGGCGTTCCGACATCACTGTGCCTCCTTCAGGGCACACTTCCACACCTCCCTGAAGAAGGCACCGTGGTGCCGGAACGCCGGTTGTTTACCCAATAAATGACTGGGCGCTTGTATGAGTCTCCGTACTCTTTGTTTATAGCCTATAGGTTACTCGCCGTTAGTCAGCACCTCTACCAACTGTTTGGGCTGTGCGCCAGCTCATGCTTTTTATTACACTTTTACATAGGAGAGACAAACACACATTATCTGGATCTTTCACACAGACAGATCTTCCGGCTAAACACAAACACGAGCGCACACAGTCCTCCTTGTTGCATGGTGCTGTAATTAGTAGCACAGTTAATTAGACCAAGGAGCCAGGGTGAGGAACGCTCCTGCTGGGCTGCACTCCTCCACCACGTCTCCAGGGAGGATGATCACACGCAAACGTACATAAGCGCGCACATGCACACAGACATCACACAAAAGCATACACCATTCGTATCCGCACAAATGGAAACACACACAAACGCTCACACATGCACACGCACATTAATTAAAGAGCACCCGTGTTCCACCCACTCATCTTTTTCTCTCTCTCTCACACACACACACACACACACACAAAAAGCCCTCAGTAGCATGTCAACTCCAGTGTGCAGTATAACATAAATGTCTGGCAGAGAGCATCTCTCTTTCAGCTTTCAGTGGCCTTCTCTAGCTAATAGCACCTCTTCAGATGTGGCACTTCAATCAGACAGACACAAACACATCCTTGAGAAGATATCCCAACAACACCCCACCCTCCCTGCCTCTTTTTTCCTCCTCTCGAGTGTTTCTCAACCCGTCCAGCTGTCTTTCTTTCAAACAAGGTGGAGCGAAACCGTGACGACCGGCTCTTCAAACTACTTCAAACTAACCCCTCATAAGCATACGGCACCGTTCTTCAGATTTGTTTGCTAGCCTCCGGTTTACCTTGCTGAACCCGGCTCTGGTCTGGTGCATGCCTAGAATTCAAAAGCGCTGCTTTGGGACTTGGTGAGGGGGGGTAGTCAGAAGTGACTCATTAGTTCTTTCCTCATTCTTACTTTCTCTTTACAAGCCCCCTGACAGACGTTGAAATAGGAAGGGGCAATGAGTCAGGAGAGCGTGCCCAAACAGATCTGGTTAAGATTGGCGAACACGCACACACTGAGACAAATACACATGTATACACACACAAACACACACACACACACACACACACACACACACACTCGCATGTGCACATGCAAACACACATGGCTGTTAATAGCTAGCGCAGTAAAAACAGCTAGCACAGTAAAAATAGCTAGCACAGTAAAAACAGCTAGCGCAGTAAAAACAGCTAGCACAGTAAAAACAGTAAAAACAGCTAGCACAGTAAAAACAGTAAAAACAGCTAGCGCAGTAAAAACAGCTAGCGCAGTAAAAACAGCTAGCGCAGTAAAAACAGCTAGCGCAGTAAAAACAGCTAGCGCAGTAAAAACAGTAAAAACAGCTAGAACATTAAAACAGCTAGCACAGTAAAAACAGCTAGCACAGTAAAAACAGCTAGCACAGTAAAAACAGCTAGCGCAGTAAAAACAGCTAGCGCAGCTAGCACAGTAAAAACAGCTAGCGCAGCTAGCACAGTAAACACAGCTAGCACAGTAAAAACAGCTAGCACAGTAAAAAAGGCTAGCACAGTAAAAACAGCTAGCACAGTAAAAACAGCAACAGCTAGCACAGTAAAAACAGTAACAGCTAGCACAGTAAAAACAGCTAGCACAGTAAAAACAGCTAGCACAGTAAAAACAGCTAGCACAGTAAAAATAGTAACAGCTAGCACAGTAAAAACAGCTAGAACAGTAAAAACAGTAAAAACAGCTAGAACAGTAAAAACAGTAAAAACAGCTAGAACAGTAAAAACAGCTAGAACAGTAAAAACAGTAAAAACAGCTAGAACAGTAAACAGTAAAAACAGCTAGCACAGTAAAAACAGTAAAAACAGCTAGCGCAGTAAAAACAGCTAGCGCAGTAAAACAGCTAGAACAGTAAAAACAGTAAAAACAGCTAGCACAGTAAAAACAGTAAGCACAGTAAAAACAGCTAGCACAGTAAAAACAGCTAGCACAGTAAAAACAGTAAAAACAGCTAGCACAGTAAAAAAAAAACTAGCCTTGTTAAAACTGCAGGTAGAGTGAGAACACCTTATAAAGCATGTTGGCTGGCTGATACAGAGAGAGTGTTGTTTTTCTGATACATCTCTCTCACACACACACACACACACACACACACACTTTCTCATTCTCTAATCAGAGGGTCAGGGTGATAGGAGAGACTCAAATGGATTCAGGTGAAGCACAGCGTGGGTTGGCGAGGCGCGACGGGGGGGGGGGGGTGTTTGACTGTTTGTTTACAAGTAATTGGGCCACAGACGTACGAACGGCCATCTCAGATAACACACGGGGTGAACGAGGGAGGGGGGAGGTGGGCAAGGAGGGATAGGGAGGGAGGGAAGATGAGGGATGAAGAGAGAGAGAAAGAGGTAGATGGAGGGATGAAGGAGTGAGGGACAAGGAAGGAGAGAGAGAGAGAGACGGTGGAGGAAGGGAAAGAGGGAGGGGGAGGATGGGAGATGTTTGGCTGAGGAGGAAAGAGAATGAAGGATGGGCTTGGGAGGAAGGGGAGTGGATGAAAGGGAGGATGGATAGAAGAGGAAGACCCTGGGGGAAATGGTATCTGATAATTAAAGAACTGTTGTCTTGCAGAATGTGCTAGTCTTTATACTGCGTGCTACCCAGTACATTCCCAATTAAATATTCAACCCGATAATATGAAAACAAAAGAGCTAACGATATACGTGCCCTTGCTTGCTAAGCTTATTACTGTCAAAGTAATGAATAACATAACTCATATCCACCAAATATGCACATCCATTATGACGCCATCGCCTGACAAAGACGACTTATATGGATACTAGTAGACCAAAGTTTTTACTCTCTGACCAGTGTGTCCAAATGTGTCTCTTTAACACTGACCCCAGAGCAGTGTGTAAGGGTTACACAAACATGACCCAGCATAGCCTCCTTAACCCTTCCAGCATAAAGAACACAGAGTTCAAATACATACAGGAGGGGGTGCATCTCAATAGTCGAAAGTGGCTTCCTCCCCTCGTCTCCTCTCCTTGATCTGGTCTCATCTGAGAACAAAGGCTCGGTCAAAGCAATGTGAAGGAAACCTAGGATGACTCTAGTGTGTCACTTGTGCATTTTGTTAAAAAAGCAAAGACAAAGTAAGGAAGCTACTTTCTACTGTTGAGATGTGCCCGCCCAACTATTGAGATGTAGGACATCAACAGCGCTGTGGATCCAACGGAGGGAAATCCATTACATTCCTCTATCCCTGCTCATCACTCTTTCCCACCAGAACTTTTTTCTTATGTTTGTGAAAATTACTGCACCATGTCATTCTCCTCGACCCCACTCTCAATTTTCTGTCTCGGGCTGATGTTCGCATAAGGTGCTCGAGAAGGAGGGCGTCATTTTTATCTGGTTGGGTCTCTAAAGCTCTTGGGAACAAGTACGAAGAGGAGAGAAGCTTGAAGTCCTTCTAGCTGACAGAAGAGAGATTAGTGGTTCATTAAGTTTGACAAGTTGACAAGAATGCACAGAACCAGCCCTGAGCCAATGAGAGTTGAGTTTTGCAGGGGGCAGAACACCCAAAACCAATATAAATACAATTGTATTATCTAGCCTGTTGCCTAGTCACTTTATTCCTAGTTTTTGTACTAGAGGTTGACCGATTATGATTTTTCAACGCCGATACCGATTATTGGAGGACCATAAAAAGCCGATACCGATTAAATCGGCCGATTTTATAAATGTATTTGTAATAATGACAATTACAACAATACTGAATGAACACTTATTTTAACTTAATATAATACATCAATTAAATCAATTTAGCCTCAAATAAATAATGAAACATGTTCAATTTGGTTTAAATAATGCAAAAACAAAGTGTTGGAGAAGAAAGTAAAAGTGCAATATGTGCCATGTAAAAAAGCTAACGTTTAAGTTCCTTGCTCAGAACATGAGAACATATGAAAGCTGGTGGTTCCTTTTAACATGAGTCTTCAATATTCCCAGGTAAGAAGTTTTAGGTTGAGGTTATTATAGGACTATTTCCCTCTATACCATTTGTATTTCATTAACCTTTGACTATTGGATGTTCTTATAGGCACTTTAGTATTGCCAGTGTAACAGTATAGCTTCCGTCCCTCTCCTCGCCTCTACCTGGGCTCGAACCAGGAACACATAGACAACAGTCACCCTCGAAGCATCGTTACCCATCGCTCCACAAAAGCCGCGGCCCTTGCAGTGCAAGGGGAACAACTACTCCAAGTCTCAGAGCGAGTGACGTTTGAAACGCTATTAGCGCGCACCCCGCCAACTAGTTAGCCATTTCACATCGGTTACACCAGCCTAATCTCGGGAGTTGATAGGTTTGAAGTCATAAACAGCGCAATGCTTAAAGCATTGCGAAGAGCAGCTGGCAAACACACGAAAGTGCTATTTGAATGAATGCTTACAAGCCTGCTGCTGCCTACCACCGCTCAGTCAGACTGCTCTGTCAAATATCAAAACATAGACTTAATTATAACACACAGAAATACGAGCCTTAGGTCATTAATATGGTCAAATCCGGAAACTATCATATAAAATGTTTATTCTTTCAGTGAAATACGGAACTGTTCCGTATTTTATCTAATGGGTGGCATCCATAAGTCTAAATATTTGTGTTACATTGCACAACCTTCAATGTTATGTCATAATTACGTAAAATTCTGGCAATTTAGTTCGCAACGAGCCAGGCGGCCCTAACTGTTGCATATACCCTGACTCTGCGTGCAATGAGCGCAAGAGAAGTGACACAATTTCCCTAGTTTAATATTGCCTGCTAACATGAATTTCTTTTAACTAAATATGCAGGTTTAAAAATATATACTTCTGTGTATTGATTTTAAGAAAGGCATTGATATTTAGGGTAAATTCGTGCAACGATTATGCTTTTTCGCAAATGTGCTTTTGTTAAATCATCCCCAGTTTGGCGAAGTTGGCTGTCTTTGTTAGGAAGAAATAGTCTTTACAGTTCGCAACAAGCCAGGCGTCCCAAACTGCTGCATATACCCTGACTCTGTTGCACAGAAAACAAGAGGAGTGACACAATTTCCCTAGTTAAAATAAATTCATGTTAGCAGGCAATATTAGCTAAATATGCAGGTTTAAAAATATATACTTGTGTATTGATTTTAAGAAAAGCGTTGATGTTTATGGTTAGGTACACATTGGTGCAACGACAGTGCTTTTTTCGCGAATGTGCTTGTTAAATCACCCGTTTGGCGAAGTAGGCTATGATTCAATGATAAATTAACAGGCACCGCATCGATTCTATGCAACGCAGGACAAGCTAGATAAACTAGTAATATCATCAACCATGTGTAGTTAACTAGTGATTATGTTAAGATTGATTGTTTTTTATAAGATAAGTTTAATGCTAGCTAGCACCTTACCTTGGCTCCTTGCTGCACTCGCATAACAGGTAGTCAGCCTGCCACGCAGTCTCCTCGTGGAGTGCAATGTAATCGGCCATGATCGGTATCCAAAAATGCTGATTACCGATTGTTATGAAAACTTGAAATCGGCCCTAATTAAAATCGGTCGACCTCTAATATGTACATACTGTATCTACCTCAATTACCTCATGCCCATGCACAGCGACACGATACTGGTACCCCGGGTATATATCAAAATTATCGTTCATCATTGCATTTATTATTGCGTGTAATTACTTTTCTATTATTTATCTATTTTCCTTCTCCCTGCATTGTTGGAACAGCCCATAAGTAAGCATTTCACTGTTAGCCTATCTGTGGTTTGCAAAGCATATGACAAATAAAATTTGCCATCATTTGAATAGGAATAACGTAAATAGAACGGCCCGGTGGGTGGGAAAACAACCCCAAGCCCCTTCTTCCCCTTCCATGTTGGCAGATGTGAAAGTGTTGGCTAGATGTAAGCACTGTTGCTTATACCTTTCAATTTTTGCAGATCTGCAAAGGGACAAGGGCTAGGGAAATGGGCTAGGTGTTGACTTTGGACTGGGACAATCTGACAAGGTAGGACAGGACACAACCTAGCAGTCTAAGGCTACGCCCTCAACAACAAAAATCAGTGAAAGTTAGACATGACTTATAAACGTCATTAATTTCCCACCTAGCCCTATCAGATGAGAAAACAGAACATCAAGAAGAAAGCCATTTTCTTTCAGCCGACAGTCAGAGCTGCTGCTGCTAAGCAAAGAGAAGGTTACCACAGAGACGATGTGCATGTAGCATTTTTCAAATGTCACGCCTCAGTCAGAGCCAGACCATAATAAACAAAGTCTCTGACAACAACCACTAAACACCCGTAGTCTCACTGAAGCTAAAGCACTATACCACAGTCCGTTTCATTCAAGTGGCCATGGTGTCTTTCTTGATAAATTCATCAAAACCCACTTTCTGCCATTGACAGGTATGGCTTCCCATAACATCAAACGGCGCATGAAATTGACAAAGGAAATGGAGACTTGAAGTTTCACCTGGATCTGTTTTTCTAACAGGTTTGTTTGTGCCGATTCCTAGCAAATCGAAATGTTTCACTAGAACTAACATTTAAAAAAAAACCTCTGTAGTATGATCTAAAATAAGGACGCACGACAACGAGGTTCTAGCTCCAGCCCGTTTATTAACCTAACCCTCGCATGTCCTAAATAGGTACGGATACCCCCAAGGGACATCCTACTACATCTTCCCCTCTCCCATGAACAAGAACTCAACATGCATAACCACTGAAGCATAACTGAAATGCAATTTGGAAACCAGTATTATTCTCTAACATGCTACTTCCCATCCTGAAACAGTATGAAAGCATTCAATCACACAGTATGAACATTAACTTAGGTACAGTCTATTTTTGCTGGGTATGATCCCCAACAGTATGTTTTCTCTTCACGTAACAGTCTTTCAGCCACTCTGGTGGCTTCACATCCCTTTTTGGGCGCGCTTGTGGTTCTGTGAGCATTCTCTCTCCTTCACCCTCTTTTTGTGCATTTTCTGTGGCCTCAGTCTGTGTGGCTGGTAGATCTGGATGAGCTCTGAGGTGTGTTTTGTTCCTTCGTACCTCTTCTGAGCCTGTGTCCACCACATAGGAGCGTGGGGCATCCGCTTTCCTCAGCACTATTGCTGGTGTCTTTGAGTTTGTAATCCACACACGTTGCCTTCGGTCAGCTCTGGCCTCTCCTTAGCACGGTTTCTCCGATTTAAAGTCTCCAGTCTGAGTTTGTTTCAGCCGCTTGCCCCTCTCAGCGAAGGCCTTCCTGTTAGGCCATCGGGGTTTAAGCTGAGCCGGCGAGACAGGCAATGGGGAACGCAGCCTCCTGCCCATCAGGAGCTCGGCAGGCGACGGCCCATGATGCAGTGGTGTAACTCTAAGCTAACAGAGCCCTGTATGGATCCTTGTTCTTTTTCAGCAGTCCCTTGACTGTTTTCACAGCTCTCTCTACCTCACCATTACTCTGTGCAATGTAGGGTCTACTGGTCACATGTATGAAGTCATATTATGCGGCAAAAGCAGAAAAGGAGCACGCAGAGAACTGGGGAGCGTTATCTGTAACCAGGACCTCAGCGACCCCTTGCCTGGAAAAAATTTACTTTAACCCATTGATAACACCAGCTGATGTGGTTATGAGTGTCTTTGCTATGTCAATGTATCTTGAGTAGTGATCTACCACTAGCAGATAAGTGTCATTTTTCCAATAGAACACATCCACCCCTACCTTTTGCCATGGCCGTTTTGGCAGCTCCGTTGCCATCATTGGCTCCGGATGTCAAGGTTGACATTTGGTACAGACCTCACACTGAGCCACTAGTTTGGCAATCTGAGTACTCAGACCAAGCCACCACACTGACTGTTGAGCCCTCAGTCTGCATTTGGTTATCCCCATGTGTCCATCATGCACTCTAACTTTTCTGGTTGTAGAGTCTCTGGGATAACTATCCGTTGTCCTTTCATGAGAAGGTCTCCTTTACAGTGGAAGTCACTTTGGTGCACCCAATAGGGCTTCAGCAGTTGATGCAGTTCCTCCTGCCTGGGCCATCCCTTTTTGCACTATCTGTTGGCATATGTGGTCTCGTTGTTGCTCCTCTGCAATCTGATGCAGTTTGGTCTGAGATGCAGGTAGACTGTCCCTTATTGCATTAATGGACACCTGTACCTCACCCTCTAGACATTGCTCCTCCTCTGATAATGGACGTTTAATTGGGGCCCTGGAGAGTTCATCTGCTGTGATCAGTGCCTTCCCTGGCACATATACCATCTTGTAGGTGAACCTCAGCAATCTGAGGCGGAAGCGCAGAACTCTGGGAGGCAAGTCGTCCAGTGCTTTTGTCCCTAACAGAGCCAACAGTGGTTTGTGGTCAGTCTCTGCTATGAACTGCAGGCCAATAAGGTATTGGCTGAGCCTTTCACATGCCCATGTGATAGCCAACGCCTCCTTCTCCACTTGAGCATATCTTTGCTCTGTGTCGGATAAGCTTCGGGAGATGTATGCTATTGGACGCCACTCCATGTTGTCCTGCATCTGTGTGAGGACCTCCCCTAGCCCAAAGGATGATGCATCTGCTGATACTTTTGTCTTAGCGTGGGGACGGTACTGGGCCAGCACTCTCTGTGAGGCCAGATCTCCTTTGATTTTGTCAAACGCTACCTGTTGCATGTCCTCTCCATGACCAGTCATTATCTTTGGCTAGTAAGTCTCTAAGGTTTGGTTGTATCTGAGAACTGTGGGAGGAACTTACCCACATATGTGTCCATGCCTAAGAAGGTCCTGACTTTAGCCACCTTCGGGGTTCTGGGCATATCTGTGATGGCGCTGATCTTCTCCGGGTCCGGCTCTATTCCAGCTGCACTGATTTTGTGTCCCAAGAACAAGACCTCTGATTGTGCAAAAGTGCATTTTTTATTGAGTGTCAGGCCAGTCTCCTCGAGTCGGGTCAGAACTGCTGTGAGCCTTACATCATGTTCTGCTCTGTCCCTTCCGCACACGAGTACATCGTCCGCATGGACTATGACACCACTCAGCCCATCCAACAGCTGGGCCATGAGTCTTTGGAAATGCTCAGCACCGGAAGCGATTCCAAATGGCAAACCATTAAAACAGTAACGGCCAAACGTTGTTATAAACGTTGTGAGTGCCCTACTCTCTGATGACAGCGGTATCTGCCAGAAACCTGAGTGGGCATCCAGCTTTGTGAAGACTTGTGAGCCATCCAACTGAGCCAGTGACTGCTCCACTGATGGTAAGATGTGTCTCTCTCTGCAGAGTGCCTCATTCAATTTAGTCATGTCCACACAGATCCTGATTTCCCCATTGGCTTTTGGGACCACCACCATCCCTGCACACCAGTCTGTGGGACTCTCTATTTTAGACACCGCCCCAATGTCTTCCATCCTCCCCAACTCTTCCTTTACTCTGGCCAATAAAGGGATAGGCACCCGGCGGGGGGGTGGTAAGGGCATAGGGGACAGCATCCTCTTTCAGGCGGATTTTGTAGTCACCTATCTTTCCTAGACCAGAAAACACTTTGGGGAATTTCTTTTTGAAAACCTCACCTGGGTCCTCCAGTTCGCTCACTCTCTCAATGAGTAGCAATGCTTCAATTGCTGGCAGCCCCAGCAACGGTCTGGCCAGAGAGTCAATGACGAAGACAGGTTGGATGGCACTTTTGTCTTTACTCTCCTGTTTAATCACCAAGTGCCCTACCACTGGTAAAATGTTATTACTGGGTCCGTACAGTTTTTTGTTTGTAGAGAGCAAAGGGCCATCTCTGCTATAGCTATACAGCCTAGTTGGGATAGCTGTCACTGCTGCCCCAGTGTCTAGTTTAAATGACACAACCTCCCCATTGAGTTTAATGTCTGAATGCCAGCCAGCGTTGTTTTCCTTTACTTCTCCCAGAAAGATGCTGTCCTGCTGTACCTCCTCTGAAACCTCATGCATTTGCTTTAAATCGACAGACAGCTGAAAAGTGTCCTCTCCTGTGACATTTCCTGCATTCCGCATCCTTTGTTGGGCAATCTTTCCATCTGTGGAAAGGGGATTTCCCACAAACTCTTGAACTAGCTACTGGTGCTGTCAGTGATTTTTCTCCACGTCTGTCTCTGTTCTGTGTTCCCCTCCGTTTTTTTTTAGCTCTGTATGAAAATGCATGTATTTCCCCACTCTCCCCTACACTCTCTTCTGCTGTCTTTTTACTGTCTCACTCTGCCTAACCTGGTTTACAGCTTTGGACAAGGTAAGCTGGAAACTGTAACTTTTCAGAAAGTGATATTTCTTATTCCGACTACAATCCGATCTCAGATCAGCTCTTCCCTGAGCGCGCCAAACTGACAATGTTCTGCTAGTTTGTGAACAGCAGTGATAAAACTGTCGGTGGTTTCACCCTGCTCCTGTTTGCGCATATTAAACCTAGGTCTCTCAAAAATAATGTTGTGTCTTCCTACAAAATGCGTTTCAAAACAGTCTTTAACGGCACTGTAGTTAAAACCTGTTGAGGATATGGCAGACATACACCCCCTTTGGAGAGATTGGGTACCCCTGGTAAACTGGAAAAAAAATCTGTCAAAAATTGTTAATATATGCAAATAAAAATTATTATTGGATAGAAAACACTCTAAAGATTCTAAAACCGTTGGAATTATGTCTGTAAGTATAGCAGAACTCACAGGGCAGGCATTCTTCCAAACTAGTTTTTGTGGCCATGAAAGTTGGAGCAACTTTGACGTCATGGCCCCCACCCTTCCCAACCAGCTATGATTCTGCGGACACTTCTTTGCACGCCCAATTTTTAAGTTTTTGATTTGTTAAAAAAGTTTGAAAAATCCAATAAATGTCGTTCCACTTCATGATTGTGTCCCACTTGTTGTTGATTCTTCACAAAAAAATACAGTTTTATATCTTTATGTTTGAAGCCTGAAATGTGGCAAAAGGTCGCAAAGTTCAAGGGGGCCGAATACTTTCGCAAGGCACTGTATCCTCGGCTTCATCACCCATAGAGTAGATCAGTGTATTAACTTGAAATGCCTCATTTTTCACGTTTAAGCCTGATGCTACCCTGTACCTTTCAAAGCGCCTGATCCATTTTGGCCAGTTTTGAATGTCCATACAAACAAATGTCTCTGGGGGACTAATGTGTAATCCGTCAGCACTAGCCACTGGCCTGTCCGTGTTTCCTCCAGAACCCGTTGAACATGGAGTAGCAAACCCTGAAATCCCGCCAGCTTCTTCCTCTTGCAACATGTTGCTTAGCAGTAACTTAGTCCTTGCTCGTTAGCTAGCAAAATAATGATATGCACTGTTTTATCTCCAACACTGTGCCCCCCCTGCTTTGAAACAGCCTGAATGTATGATTTACTTGGTACGTCCTTCACGTTTATGCAAATTTTAAAACCACTTCTGACACCATGTAGTATGATCTAAAATAAGGACGCACGACAACGAGGTTCTAGCTCCAGCCTGTTTATTAACCTAACCCTCGCATGTCCTACATTAGGTACGGATACCCCCAAGGGACATCCTTCTACACACTCTGTTTCTACCACTCCTAAACTGGATTGTCAGCTTTACTGGTTACCTTTGCACCCACCCCTACATTAGAGGAGTGGGGTTTGGGTTAAACATTTCTCTCACCGGGGTCTCCTCTCCAGTCAAGAGAACAGGGAGAGCATCAGAGCAGGATCATTAAGGACAACTTCAATTAGCGCTAGGCAGAGACCGGGTTTAAAGAGCAGGGAAGTACTGTAGCTGCATCTTTCCCAGCAAGGATCAATGCTGCATTACCATAAGGAGAAGAGGAGAGGAGAACGAAAAAAAAAAGAGCGGACCATATTTATTTTTCTCTTTCTGGCACACTCACGTAGGCCTACTTTCTCTCCTTCTCTCGCTCACTCTTTCATTTTCTCTTTCATACACACGCTTGCACATCCTATTCCTCTATTTTTATCTCATTCTTTCTGTCTCTCACACACACACACACTCACTCCTTATCCCCCTCCCTCCCTCTATAGGGGTCTACGGACAATGTGCAAACATGGCCGACATAGCGCAGTGTTGCAATGTCGTTTGTCATAAAAGGGGTGGCTCCTCGTAATACGCTCTGCATTCAACTACATTTTTTTCCTACCTGGAAATTGAGACCTGACATATCATTCCTTGCGAAGAGTACTGAGTGAGTTTTGCAATGGAAGTCCCGCCCCGGTGTCTACTAGAGGTCGACCATTATGATTTTTCAACTCCGATACCGATTATTGGAGGACCAAAAAAGCCGATCCCGATTAATCGGCCGATTTTTAAATAAAAAATGTATTTGTAATAATGACAATTACAACAATACTGAATTAACACTTATTTTAACTTAATATAATACATCAATTAAATCAATTTAGCCTCAAGTAAATAATGAAACATGTTCAATTTGGTTTAAATAATGCAAAAACAAAGTGTTGGAGAAGAACGTAAAAGTGCAATATGTGCTATATAAGAAAGCTATAAGAAAACATAAGAAAACGTGAGAAATAAATAAGAAAACATGAGAACATATGAAAGCTGGTGGTTCCTTTTAACATGAGTCTTCAATATTCCCAGGTAAGAAGCTTTAGGTTGTAGTTATTATAGGACTATTTGTATTTCATTAATCTTTGACTTCAATATTCCCATCGAAGCAGCATTACCCATGCAGAGCAAGGGAAACAACCACCCCAAGGCTCAGAGCAAGTGAAGTTTGAAACGCTAATAGCGGCGCTAACTAGCCAGCCATTTCACTTCGGTCACACCAGCCTCATCTCGGGAGTTGTTAGGTTTGAAGTCATAAACCGCGCAATGCTTGACGCACCACGAAGAGCTGCTGGCAAAACGCACGAAAGTGCTGTTTGAATGAATATTTACGAGCCTGCTTCTGCCTACCACCGCTGTCAGATATTTAGATACTTGTATGCTCAGTCAAATTATATGCAACACAGGACATGCTAGATAATATCTAGTAATATCATCAACCATGTGTAGTTAACTAGTGATTATGATTGATTGTTTTTATAAGATAAGTATAATGCTAGCTAGCAACTTACCTTGTCTTACTGCATTTGCGTAACAGGCAGTCTCCTTGTGGAGTGCAACGAGAGAGGCAGGTCGTTATTGCGTTGGACTAGTTAACTGTAAGGTTGCAAGATTGGATCCCCCGAGCTGACAAGGTGAAAATCTGTCTTTCTGCCCCTGAACAGGCAGTTAACCCACTGTTCCTAGGCCGTCATTGAAAATAAGAATGTGTTCTTAACTGACTTGCCTCGTTAAATAAAGGTGTACAATAATAATAATAAAATAAAAATGTTAATTTAAATCAGCGTCCAAAAACACATATTCCCGATTGTTATGAAAACTTGAAATCGGCCCTAATTAAATCGGCCATTCCGATTAATCGGTTGACCTCTAGTGTCTACATCACATCTTTTCTGGTATCTCCTCTGGTATAAATACAGAAGCGATGGACGTTCTGCTACTTAGCCTCTACTACTTACAAGCTTCCTATTATGTCTATGTCCAGTTTGGAGGAGCATCTTTGTGAGCTGGCGAGACAATACACAAACCTTTATAGCTGTTCAATGGGGTTGTATTCAGACCAGCAAGCACAAGACAACAGCTGGAAGGAGATATCACGAAATTTGAATACCGATACTGATATCAAAGAAACATAGAGAAAGACGGGTGACGAAGACGAGGAATGGGGCTGCCGCAGGTGCCTGTCCCACCGATTGTCAGACAATTGGATTGGCTTCTTGTTCACGTGAAACATCGTCAGACAGACACCAATAAGCCAGATTCGATATGTACTCGTCATGTAACCGATTCCTTTTGTACAGTTCATGTGTATGTTTGTGATCTTATGTTTAGCAGACTTAGTTAGAACATGTGAAATCAGCTCTTTTCTGGATGGGAGAAATTGTGTGTGGGAAATATTCATTGCCTGTGTTATAAGATTAGCAGAGGTAATGTGTGTGTTAACTAGATTGAGATGTCTATGAAATCAGTTATTTTGGGCAAACATGTTTTTAGAGTGGTTGAATTGTATTCTAATGTATTCGCTAGCTGCCCCGAGGGCCCATCTACCTACCTACCGGTGGTTCAACTCCCCTGGATTCATCATCTCCCCGGGCCTGGTTCATCACCTCTGCGGGGGGGGGGGGGGGGGGGGGTCTAAAAGTACTGCTAAAGTATGTCTGCTTATTTGTACTTGTGGCAGACTTTTGTCTACAGCTGGACACACCCATTTACTATAGCAGGAAGGTGAAAGGCCACTACACAAGGTTAGGTAAATGTCTTGATGTTCTAGCCTCACAATTTTTTTATATAAAAAAAACTAAAACAAGGATGACGTGAGTCATCATAGTACTCTTTATTGGGATTTGGCAGCCACATCCAAACAGCAAAACCAAGTGTGAGGCTCACAACATGAGTCAAAGCGTCATCAACCAGAAGAGAACGTATGCGTGCACCTGTTTTCTAAACCACACTCCAACATTTAGAGTAGGGTGCCACGCGTGATAGCAGCATCCTGGAAAGACACCTGACCTGCTGGTGTGAGGAAGTAGTCCTTTAGGTTTAGGCACGTCTATAGCAACTCTGGTTGCCCTGTCTGTCGACATGTTTCTTGGGTCCAGGAAGCTGGTGTCCCCTTGTGCCAACTGTCTCCACTCTCCTGGAAGCAGGTTCCTAGTGGGTGTGGAGTGGTCAAACGTGCGGTGGATGTACCGTGTTGATGTGTCTGTGGTGCAAAGGTAGTGGTGGAGGGCCACGCAGGCCTTCACAATGGTCTCAGCTTTCTCTGGGGCAACATCAAGGGCTCATCCCAGGATCCCCCATCCTGCAGCAAGGAACCCAAAGCAGCTTTCTGAATTATTCTGGCTCGAGTGGCAGTAGTTGTAGATCTTCTTGGCGTCATCAAGGCCAGAAGAACCTTTGACTAAAATAAGTGCTTCTATTGAACAGTACCATGAAGGCTATAAAACCTGTACTGTAACAATTGTGTAGCCTGTTTGGACATAGTCTCCCATCCTCTTATTGGGATGCCAGATCCCTTTTATGTGAGGCATATCATTAAAATGTCTATATTGGTATCATTTTCACATCATATGTATTTAGCGTATCTTACCTGGATATGGTCAGTATCTTGCATCGCAGAGTGCCATCGGGACCATTGAGAAAAAAACCTTTGTAGTAATCGTTGCCCGAGTTTGCTGGATCTCGGATCCTAAAATGTTTTCCTCCGACAGCTACTGCACAAAATGGATAATTCCAACGATTCCCAAATTCTCTGCTGATTTTTTTCCTATTGTACCACGGTGGGATAAGCAACAAAATCCTCCTTCAGGACTTTCCAGATAGCCTGGCACACTTTCACGACACAAACAGTTGAGATTCCTAGTTTACAGTGCCTTGCAAAAGTATTCATCCCCCTTGGCGTTTTTCCTATTTTGTTGCATTACAACATGTAATTTAAATAGATTTGGTGAAGTGAAACAAAACAAAAATAACTTGTTTCAAAAAATGATTTAAAAAATAAATACATGGAAAAGTGGTGCATGCGTATGCATTCACCTCCTTTGCTATGAAGCCTCTAAATTAGATCTGGTGCAATCAATTACCTTCAGAAGTCACATAATTAGTTAAATAAAGTCCACCTGTGTGCAATCTAAGTGTCACATGATCTCAGTATACACATATATGTATATATATATACATACACACACACCTGTTCCGAACAGCCCCAGAGTCTGCAACACCACCAAGTGGCACCATGAAGACCAAGGAGCTCTCCAAACAGGTCAGGGACAAATTTGTGGAGAAGTACAGATCAGGGTTGGGTTATAAAAACATATCCAATACCTTGAACATCCCACGGAGCACCATTAAATCCATTATTAAAAAATTGAAAGAATATGGCACCACAACAAACCTGCCGAGAGAGGGACACCCATCAAAACTCACGCACCAGGCAAAGATAACCCTGAAGAAGCTGCAAAGCAGAGATTGGAGTATCTGTCCATAAGACCACTTTAAGCCATACACTCCACAGAGTTGGGCTTTACGGAAGAGTTGCCATTAAAAAAAAGTAATTGCTTGAAAAAAATAAGCACCTTTTGGTGTTTGCCAAAAGGCATGTGGGAGACTACCCAAACATATGGAAGGTACTCTGGTCAGATGAAACTAAAATTGAACCTTTTGGCCATCAAGGAAAAAGCTATGTCTGGCGCAAATCCAACACCTCCCATCACCCCGAGAACACCATCCCCACATGGTTGTGGCAGCATCATGCTGTGGGGATGTTTTTCATCGGCAGGGACTGGGACACTGGTTAGAATTGAAGGATGGTGCTAAATACAGGGAAATTCTTGCGAGAAACCTGCTTCACTCTTCCAGAGATTTGAGACTGGGACAGAGCTTCACCTTCCAACAGGACAATGATCCAAAGCATACTGCTAAAGCAACACTTGAGTGGTTTAAAGGGAAACATTTAAAGGTCTTGGAATGGCCTCGTCAAAGCCCAGACCTCAATCCAATTGAGAATCTGTGGTATGACTTAAAGAATGCCACATTTGGGTTAATTTTGCACGCTCAAGTTTTATTTCTTATTTGTTTCACAAAAAATATTTTGCATCTTCAAAGCATGTTGTGTAAATCAAATGATGCAAACCCCCCCCCCCCCCCCCCCCAAAAAAAAAAATCTATTATAATTCCAGGTTGTAAGGCAACCAAATAGGAAAAATGCCAAGGGGGGTGAATACTTTCGCAAGACACTGTATAAGTTATAACTCGTAATGATACTTTGCTGTGTGCTGCCACTCGCCAAAAACCAAATTGGTCACAGACAGCATTTCTGCAGCATTTACTGGAGAGCTGTGAGTTCTCCCGTGCGAGATGCTTCAGCGGCTTGCCCCTCGCAAGTCATCAAACCGACCTCAATGTATTGAAAATGTCTTTCCTCGTCAATGCTTCACATTGGTTGGACAAGAGACGTAATTCTCCATTGTCCCCTCTTGTAGTGTTCAGTGGAAGAACTTGCCATTTTCTCAGTCTTTTTTTTCTTCTCCTCCTGAGTAGTTGTTGCAGTTCCAATCAATAAGAGACGTGTTTGTTTCTGTGGCTAAAACGTAGTGTTGTAAAGCATAGAACAGCAGACTAGCCTGACATGTAGCTAGCATTTGTAAACAGGCACATAACACGGGAGTTCAAATGTCGTTGCTAGCTAGAGTCAAATAGAGTGTCTCGGCCCCTCTTGCTTGGTAAGCTACTCTTGTTCCCAAGCCCCCTGGTGGATATACACTATACAAGGCTGACTTCCTCTCTGAGTGGAACGCAACGAATAGAGCCTGCTGGCCCATCCACACACGTAGCTCAAATGAGTGGAGCTCGTAGCCACCTTTTGATGGATTGGTATCCCCACTCCGTCTCTCCTGATAGACAGACGTTCCAGATAACAGGCAGGACACCAGCCAATCAGCAGCGGGCACAGCTATTCCATTCCCACCCTAGAGGGAAGGGGTACTGCAAGAGTTAATGAAGTTCATTTGGAGGCTACCACACAGCTAATAGCCCTACTATATTTGTGCTGTAAGTATGAGTTATTAACTAAAACTGTATCTCTCTCCTCTGGTATTTCACAAAGACATTCTTATTCAATCTTCTTGATTCATTGCATACAACTGTGGTGCTTCCACTGAAGCTAAATGCTACAAGCTAAAACAGCAGGTTTGAATAAGTGATTTACTGATAAGAGAACCAGGAAACGAGCTATGCTCTATGCTGCACTAACAACATTACCTAAATGCTTACCACTGCAGTAGTGGCAAACTGATAACCTGCTCGCTATGTTGTCCTAACGCTATGGCTATCTAATCCATTCTGTAGGGAACGGATCCATGCAATATAGATTCCATTCCAGAGAGGGTTTCTCAATAGATCAGTGGGCTTAGTGGATCTATGGATTCGCTCTAGTTCATTCGTCTCTAGCGCACAGTGAAGCTAGTGAATGAATATAGATTCACTGTGCTGACGGAGGGAGTCTGGCTCTGTCTGTCAGCTTACACCCTATTAGGAGCAGTGATGGAGTGTGTGTGAGTGTTTTTGGTTTTCCTATCCTTGTGAGGAACCAGAAGTCCACAAGGATAGGAGAACAAGGAAAAGTGGGGACATTAGGGGTTAGAGAAAATAGTATTTTGAATGGGAATCAATTGTTTGGACCCCAAAAGGACAGAAAAACAAACGTGTGTGTGTGTGTGTGTGCATGAGTGTGTGTTCACCTAAATGTGTATTTTCCTGCTTAGGGCATATGTGTGTGTGTATGCACACATTTATATCTACCTATCTGTGTATGTGTGTGATTGCAGAAGCAATAAAGTCCATTCCTGGAATGGCTCTGGCCTTGTGACCCGGCCGTCCAGCCACACTGGGGTTTGACTGGGGCCAGCAGAGTAGTCTAGCTAGGGGATAGGGAGAGGAGACGGGGCTAATGCATTTACTGGAGTGGAGACAGCTCACTCCCTGCACCTGATCACATTACAGCCATAGAGAGGAGAGAGAGAGAGTGTGAAGACAAGAGGGAGAGAGAGAGAGGAATTAAGAGAAAGAAAGACAGGGCAGAGACAGATATCTAGGGAGTGACAGCAGGGGAAAATAGATGGGGTAGATAAAGAGAAAGGGAGGAACAAAGAATGCAAGAGAGAATGAGAAAGAGATGGGGCAGAGAAATAGCAGGAGAGAGCGTGAACAGTGAGATAATGGAAGAGGGTGTCAGAAAGAGAGAGAGAGACTCATTGCGACAGAGAGGAGCAGGCTCTGGTTACTGCAGCCCTGCCAGCCTGACTACACCGGACAGGCTAGTGGGTCCACGGGGACAGGGGTGACAACCTGGGGACAGCTGGAAACACAGGGACAAGGATGGGCAATCTGGCCAGGGTGTGGGTAACCTGAACTGTGTTGTGAGAGTGGGATATGAGGTGGTGGGTGTGGGTCCGGAGACATGGGTATTGGGTGAAGGAGCAGCAGTAGTAATAGTAGTGGATACCAAGCTAAGGATAGTCCTCGGAATGGAGCTATGAATGGAGTTGGCTAGGAAGTTGATCGTGGAGACTGCTTGTAATGTAGGGCGTAGGGTCAGAGGGAAGAGTGAAGGAAATGACTGAAATAGGCTAGGTGGTGTGTAGAGGCAGTGGGAAGGGCAGTGTGTGTTGGCTGGGTGTAGTATGTAAAAAGGCAAGAGGCAGAGAGTAAAGGAATTCAAATGTTCTCTGAAAACAACATGCAAACTGAGGTACAGGGATCACAGTGTAACAAAGCATTTAGGTCTAACTCCGGGTTCAAATACATATCATAGCAATGTGTGGTCCTCTATAGGACAACATGAAGAAAAATATACAAGTGCTAGTTTGAGCAAAGAAGAGTAGCCTAGCTGGGCCAGTAACCGAAAGGTCACTGGTTCAAATCCCAAAGTTGACTAGGTGAAAAACAATCTGTCAATGTGTCCTTGAGTAAGACACTTAACCCTAATTGCTCCATGGTCGCAGTCAATAATGGCTGATCCCTGGCCGTGACCCCACTCTCCGAGTGTCTCAGGGGGAGTGGGATATGCAACAAAACTCATTTCCAATTCACTCATGTATATAATACATGTACATGAAATAGGGCAAATGTAAGCACCCACCTAACTATTATTAATAATAACATCCCAAGAGCCCATATAGCCAAGCGTCACAATAGGATTTAAACAGTCTATACCTAGTAGACAGTCCCAGAGCGAGCAGCTGGGAGCAGCATCCAGTCGGTCTCATTTATCATAGGTGTTGCAGAGACAGGGGACTCAACACCAAACTGGCCTCAGCTAGCTCCCAGGCTATCATTAAATAAGAGATGAACAGTAGAACTCAGACTAGCCACACACTCAAACATACCTACACTGACATCCCAACACACACATTGCATACTGATGCCACAACCACACTGCTGCTACTGTCTATTATCTATCCTGTTGCCTAGTCACTTTACCTCTACCTATATGTACATAGCTACCTCAATTTCCTCGTACCCCTGTACGTCGACTCGGCACTTCCTGTATAAAGCCATGTTACTTTAACACGTTATTGTTATTAACTGAATTTCTCCTTGTCAGCTATTTTATTTTTGTATTATTTTAACTCTGCATTGTTGGAAAAAGGACCCGTAAGAAAGCATTTCACGGTTAGTGAAATCGTTAACCTGTTGTTTACGAAGCACGTGACAAATACATTTTGATTTTATTTGACTTATTCATAGTGTTCAGTATATTCCTAAGTTGCCTATAGGAGGTATCTGGGCCAGGGTAGATTGTCTGGGTTTGGCCCACAGTAGTAACCACACCACACAATACCACCACACCCTTTCATATAAGAGTGTTTTTATTGGGTTCAAATGTATCAAGTGCTGAGGAGTGTAAGGATACGTGGTTACTGTTGATTCTAGGGGTCCTCCGTAGCTCATGTCATGTTGAGAAGATGCTAGCTGAATAAATCAGCTAGGGTAATGCTAACGTGGTCGTCAGTCGTCAGTATGGTATGAGGTGAAATGAAGTTGTCGCCTTATAAAAAGCTGCCCACTTGTCTGTCGAATAACAGGGGTTGACTGAAGTCGGGACGCAGTTGAAGTGGGCTCAACCAACCTCAAAAAGGAGGCAGGTAAGGAGGAGTATTCTGAATCAGAAAGTGGAAAATCACAGTATAAAGTCAGATTAATCTTGGAACTACCCATCCCGGATCTGGGAGAATTGTCATCAACTACACTAATTAGCATAGCGCAACAGTCAAAAAATATTACTAGAAAATAGTCATATTCATGAAGTCACAAGTGAAATAGAGTGAAACCCAGCTTAGCCTTTTGTTAATCACCCTGTCGTCTCAGATTTTGAAATTATGCTGTACAGACAAAGCAAGACAAGCGTTTGTGTAAGTTTATCGATAGCCTAGCATAGCATTATGTCCAGCTAGCAGCAGGAAACTTGGTCACGAAAATCAGAAAAGCAATCAAATTAACCGTTTACCTTTGATGATCTTCGGATGTTTTCACTGACGAGACTCCTAGTTATACAGCAAATGTTCATTTTGTTCCATAAAGTTGATTTTTATACCCAAAATACTTCCGTTTGTTGGTCACATTATGTTGAGAAATCCACCGGAAATAGCAGTCACGACAACGCCGAAAACATTTCCAAATTATATCCATAATATCGACAGAAACATGGCAAACGTTTTTTATAATCAATCCTCAAGGTGTTTTTTAAATATCTATTCGATAATATATCAACAGGGACAATTGCCTTTTCAGTAGGAGCAAGAGGAAAAATGACTACCTCCGTCTTTTACGCAAGAATCACTGAGAGCCCTCAGCTGGCCACTTACGCAATGTAGTTGTTTACGCTCATTCTTCAACATAAAGGCGTGAAACTACGTCAAAATGCTGTAGACACCTTAGGGAATACGTAGAAAAAGGAATCTGGTTGATATCCCTTTCAATGGCCAATAGGGGTGCATAGGAACACAACGGTTTCAAAATAAGAGGCACTTCCTGATTGGATTTTCCTCAGGGTTTTGCCTGCAATATCAGTTCTGTTATAGTCACAGACAATATTTTGACAGTTTTGGAAACGTTAGAGTGTTTTCTATCCTAAGCTGTCAATTATATGCATATTCTAGCATCTGGTCCTGAGAAATAGGCGGTTTACTTTGGGAACGTTATTTTTCCAAAAATAAAAATAGTGCCCCCTAGTTTCAAGAGGTTAAAACCACTCGTTTCATAACCCAATTGAACCCTAACACCAGACACACATACATATATGAGTGAATAGCCTCTGAACCATGCCCCTAGCCATCTGTCAAAGACTCAAGCCACCCAATGGGACATTAAGACCAATGGTTTAAAGCAGTCCTCTTTTCCCTCAGACGAAAAAAAGAAAAATGACTAATGAACACACATTTACATGTATATTTAATACATGTATTCTATTTTTGTCTTGACATTTCTGAAAGACAAGACTTGCTGAAGGGCAACTTCACCTAATTGTATGTAACATTAAACATAGTGTAAGGAGCACTTAGTTTCACATGTCCCCTTTTTCCTAATCCCTACCATCCATAATCTCTGGATACAGAGTTGTGGGTTCAGAAAGTCAAGTGGAGGCTATCAAAACGGGTAAACAAGCGAAAAACAGAGAGAGAGGGGAAGGAGAGTCTTATCAGCAGAAGGCAGGAGTCTCCCTCTCTCCATCTCCTATAGTCTCTCCCATATTGTCAAAGGCTTTCAGCTCCAGTTGGCTCGGACAAAAGGGAGTGAGGACGCCGGGGGCTTTTCCCGCAATGATCGCCGTGGCGCTGGCCCGGCTGGATAAACGGCCCGATTAGGCCGGTGAATGGCCCCAATTAAGGACATCCACACTAGTAGAGCCAGGGCCCCCGCGTGGGCTGGTGGTAAGACAGCGTGGGCCTCAGGGGCCAAACGGCTCCACATCAGGAACCTGAGAGGCACCTGACAACCTGACAGGCTGGACTCTCCCACTCAATATACACAGGTCCAAAGGAGAGGGATAGATAAATGCAAAGAGTTGGGGGGATGGGGGGGGGTCTGCTTAAGACATAAACAATTAGCCAAGGACTGTGAGGCAGTAGAGCAAGGAAGTCTTTCTTACCAGAACATTTAAAAAGGTAACAAAATATTCAAATGTGGGACTGCAAACAAGCCACATTTTTGTTGCCAAGCATAACTGATTCTGTTTACCACTACAGTGTAGCCAGACAAAATAGACAACCATCTGAGAAGCAACCAGACATAGTAACACGGAACCACCTGGCATCACCACTGGGTGCTATGAGGTCAGCTTACTGATAGGGGGCAGTAGAGCAATAGAGAGATCACTGGTCCACCTCTCTTTTTAGTTGAATTAAATGCGACCCTCTGACTCAGAGAGGTCTTATCCGGTGTCCTGTGTGAATTTAATTATCTCTCCCTCTTTCTCTCGAAGGACCTGAGCCCTAGGACCATGGCTCAGGACTACCTGGCCTGATGACTCCTTGCTGTCCCCAGTCCACCTGGTCATGCTGCTGCTCCAGTTTCAACTGTTCTGCCTGAGGCTATGGAACCCTGACCTGTTCACTGGATGTGCTACCTTGTGCCAAACATGCTGTTTTGGACTCTGAATGATCGGCTATGAAAAGCCAACTGACATTTACTCCTGAGGTGCTGACCGGTTGCACCCTCTACAACCACTGTGATGATTATTATTTGACCCTGCTGGTCATCTATGAACGTTTGAACATCTTGGCCATGTACTGTTATAATCTCCATCCGGCACAGCCAGAAGAGGACTGGCCACCCCTCAGAGCCTGGTTCCTCTCTAGGTTTCTCCTTTCTAGGGAGTTTTTCCTAGCCACCATGCATCTACACCTGCATTGCTTGCTGTTTGGGGTTTTAGGCTGGGTTTCTGTATAGCACTTTGACATCGGCTGATGTAAAAAAGGGATTTATAAATCAATTTGATTGAATGTTAAAAAGAGGGAGGGGCGGTGATAAAAAAAAACATAAATCAAAAAGTGGGTGTAGACCGATGGGGAGAAGTACTTGCAGTAAGAGTGGAGTTCAAGAGGAAGACTAAATAAAGAGAGGGAGAGAGAAGGGAGTGCAGGAGTGTGGGCGAGACACTGGAAGAGGGGAAAAGGAGAGAGAGAGAGCTAGGGATGGAGGTCAAGAACAAAATTACAGAGACAGAGGGAGAGAGATGGGAGTGAGGGAAATCAGGACCGGAAGAGGAAAAATGAGAGCGAGAGAAAGAACAGGAGAGAGAGAAAGAACTATAAGGCTCTGTCTCAATTCACCTTTTTTTAAACAGAGACACAAACAGAGGAGTTTGTTCTGGACTGGAACACGAGCCGCACACACCACATGCTCTCCAGGGGTACAATTTCACAGCCCCTAATTACAGTGGGGTGTAGGATTTCTTATTGGGGCCTGCCAACATCCCAACACACACACTATTATACATGCACACAAAGACACGAAGGCATACACACTCACAGAAACACACATGCATGCACACAAACACACACAAATCCACCCATTCAAACAAAACACACTTACACAAGCATGCATTTACACAAGCATGCATTCAAGTACACACCCATGGTCGAACTGCAGGAACACTAACTACAGTACAATTCAAGCCTCTTATTATGTCAGGGCCTTGCCTAGTTTCAGTTCATTTATAGAAAAATCACAATTATTTCAGATACATAATTCCTATAATGCAATATGCATGTAATAATGATGATGTTGTCCTTTACTGTACTATATAGACTACATGGACAAAAGTATGTGGACACCCCTTCAAAATAGTGGATTCTGCTATTTCAGCCACATCTGTTGTTGACAGGTGTATAAAATTGGGCACACTGCCATGCAATCTCCATAGACAAACATTGGCTGTAGAATGGCCTTTCTGAAGAACTCTGACTTTCAACGTGGCACATTCATAGGATGCCACCTTTCCAACAAGTCAGTTCGTCAAATTTCTGCCCTGCTAGAGCTGCCCCGGTCAATTGTAAGTGCGTCTAGGAGCAACAGCGGCTCAGCAACGAAGGGGTAGGCCACACAAGCTCACAGAATGGGACCGCCAAGTGCTGAAGTGCGTAGCACGTAAAAATAATCTGTCATCGGTTGCAACACTCACTACCGGTTGAGGTGGTGTAAAGCTCGACGCCATTGGACTCTGGAGCAGTGGAAACACGTTCTCTGGAGTGAAGAATCACGCTTCACTGTGTCTGGCAGTCCGACAGACGAATCTGGCTTTGGCGGATGCCAGGAGAAAGCTACCTTCCCCAATGCACAGTGCCAAATGTAGTTTGGTAGAGGAGGAATAATGGCCTGGGGCTGTTTTTCTTGGTTCAGGTTAGGCCCCTTAGTTCCAGTGAAGGGAAATCTTAACGCTACAGCATACAATGCCATTCTAGTTGAGTCGGTTCTTCCAACTTTGTGGCAACTGTTTTGGGAAGGTATTTTCCTATTTCAGCATGACAATGCCCCTGTGCACAAAACAAGGTCCATACAGAAATGGTTTGTCAAAATCGGTGTGGAAGAACATGACTGGCCTGAACAGAGCCCTGACCTCAACCCCATCAAACACCGACTGCGAGCCAGGCCTAATCGCCCAACATCAGTGCCCGACCTCAGTAATGCTCTTGTGGCTAAATGGAAGCCAGCAATGTTCCAACATCTAGTTGAAAGCCTTCCCAGAAGAGTGGAGGCTGTTTTAGCAGCAAAGGGGGGGACCAACTCCATATCATATTAATGCCCATGATTTTGGAATGAGATGCTCAACGAGCATGTATACACATACTTTTGGCCATGTAGTGTATTTATGTATATTACTGTATATTCCTGTACTGTATCTACAGTGTACAACGGTTACTGTATATTCTGCACTGCAGTAGCGAACAGTGGTCTTTTTATTAATCTCTTTTTATTCCCCTCTTCTCCCTCTCCTTGAGTACTTTTTGGGTCATGAATAATGGCCTATGCTCTGACACCGTCTTCCACTTGGCAAGGCCGTCGTCATGGGAATATCCGTTTAAGCTGAATGGAGAGGTACATCCTTTTGCCATTACACCGCCCTCCCCCACGTCCCTGATACGTATACCTCAGTGCTTCAACTAGAACTAAAGCAACCCTGTAAAGTATTCTACTAGTACGTGTTATATATATGTGTGTGTGTGTCTCCTGAAAGTCCGTGCTTCATTTCCACTCCTCTCTTTTCACACACACCCTCATTTAGATTCACTGTACAATGCAGGTTTTTCTTTCCTTTCTCAGGGAATCCTTCAAAGTAAGAAAAAAGAGAAACTAGGCCATTAAGCTGCGGTAAAGCCTCTCCCTTGCCTAAAGTATCCCCCTCCCTCCCTCCCTCTTTCTCTCGCTTCGTCACCCTCCCTCTTGGCCCCTCTTTCTTTCTGGGTCCTTTCCCTGCTGAAGTCCTACCTTCTTCTCCTCTTCCTCCCCATCTGTTACCCCTTCCCACCTTTTCTTCTTCTCTTTCCTGCTGTCTGCCTCTCTTCCCCTCTTCGTCCCTCCCTCCCTTTATCTAACCCCCATGTCTTGCCTGTCCTGTACTCCCCTTCAGGTACCCCCCCCCCCCCTACCTTGTCTAGTCCTAGGTCCTCCTGGGTTAATCTCTTGGTGGACCAGATGCATGGGCTCATTAACCTGGTGCAACCTGCTAAGAGGCTGCAGCCTGTCTGAGCCCACAGCCAAGGAGGACAGGAGAAACAGGGAGAGGAAGAATGGCATTTAGAGAGAGAGAGAGAGAGAGACATGGATGGTGGGAGTCGTTACCTAACCTTATTCTCAGAATCCTTCAGCTTCATGGGACATTTATATACCGTAAAGCCTTCATTTAATTCATTCTGACTCCACTTCCATGCATGGTTCTCATGTTAAAAGCCCACCCACTCCTCGGGATATGAGAGTCAGAGAGAGGTCTTTGTCACCCCTGTCTAACCCCTCGCCATATCCAAATCACTATCATATAATATAAGCCCCCACACCCCCTGATGTCTGAGCAGACCGTTTGTTATGTGTGGAATAAATGAGCTCATTCATACAGTATTGAGTGGGAGATCCGTCCCCTTCCCTTCACCACTGGCCCAATGTCAACAACCCAAAAATGTAGCTATGTCCTGGCCAGATGACAACTGCTATTACTGGGTAAGACAAGTCCCTCCACTCGCGCTCTCTCTCTCTCTTATTCTAGAGGTAACCGACCAGGACCAGATTACTGGTGTACTTTGTTGGAAGCTACATAAAAAGATAGCCTCCCCCTATTCTTACCCAATCAACTGCTATTCTTATTCCAGTTAACTTTTCCTCTCCTCAATCCCACTCTTTGCATCGTGATACTGCTCCTCTATGCATGGATGAATAAACACACTTATCAGGAGGTTTCAGAACCTTTTCTATTGGACTTTGGACAATCTATTGGTCTTTGGATGTTGACTTGCTTTAAAAAGGGGTGTAAACTCGTCACCAAGACCTTACACAGCCAGGACCACACTCTATACTTTAAATCTAACACAACATGCAACCAACACTCGATAATCCTAACATGATAACTGGGACAGTAACTGTAAAAGCCAGATAATATCCAGAAGGAGACCTCAGTTTAGATGAGAGAAAATCAAACTCATAAAACCTCTAAATCTAAGAGCTGCAATAAACGCCCAGAACAAGTAAAAACTAAGCAATACAAGTACAAGCCCAACGTGTATTCCTGATGAAACTGAACACAAGTTATGACACCACCTCACAATAATAACCTATCCCTAAGGGGAGAATCCTAACTTCCACTTAAGTCAAATTTTCACTTAGTCATGCATTGTTGTCAATGAGTGACTAACTGAATTGGAAGTTTGGCAGAATGCCAAATCCTGACTTACTTCTCATACTCCAGATTGTCATGGTCACAGCGGGCATCTTTGTGTTTCTCCCAGTCCTTCCCGTGACGGCATGTGGTGAGGGACACGATGTCCTTCCCGTTATGGATGTGATGCAGGGCGTTACGGGTGTCCGACCCGATGCCCGTCAAATACCGCTTCCCTTTGAACATCAATAGGTACTTCCTGCGTGGGGGCACTGTGTTTCGCACCAACCAGCCCCTCTCGCCCCCCTTCTGGGGGTGCTCCTTGGAGAACAGGGGGATGGAGACGTCGAACCCGGGCCTGAAGTGTTCCGTGTTGAGGCTGGCTTTAGCCAGGATGGCCTGGCCAATATTGAAGCCCAGGTCCTCGTTGTAGTTGGGCCAGGTCCCCGAGTACAGATTAAAGACAAGGTGGTTCCGTCCCTCGTTCCAGAGCGGGTAACCTTTGATACGATCGTCCAGGTTGGGCACGAACTGCCCCGAGAGCTGATCTCGGTCCAGAGTGTCAATCCCCAAAACGAACAGACACGCCTCGCGAGGGTCCGTGGTGTAGTACCGCGACTCGCCTATAGACATCAGTATCTTACGATAGCTCTCCGATACGCGCTCGCCCTTCTCCGACGGGTAGACGTATACTCTAAACCCGTCCCGCCCTCTACGTCGACATCTCGTAAAGTCGAAGCAGGTCTCCATGCGGCAGCGACTCTCTTTATAGATGCCCGTCCAGGCTTGGTGACGCTGGTGGGGGGACTCAGCGGAACCCGGCCCCGTCTGGAGTTCCTCCAGCTGGGCATAGCCCGGCAGGAAGGCCCGGTCGGTCCAGTTGGGCCAGGGACGCACCACCTCACCCCTTGGCCGCCCCAGCAGCTTGAAGAGACGGACCTGGACCCCGCCTCCCCAGTAGAAGAGCAGCAGCCAACAGCAAGCACACAGCCCCAGCAGGACATACTTCTTACGCGCCTGCATGGGGCCCAGAGTGCCTCTCGTTCTCTTCCTCTATCACTCTCCTCTCTTTTTCTCTCTCTGCCCCTCAGTTCTAAGCCTCACAGCGGTGGGCGAGTTATTTCGAAAGGTCTAACAAGGAGGGTCCAATATAGAACGGTGTGGTAACTTGGACATCGTCACTTCCAAGTCTGGTCCCATCCAGTTTGAGCCCATTGAGGATAAATAAATGGATGTTGAAGCCACTCTCTCCGGTTTCTCTCGCTCAGATTCGGGTGCCGTTAGCCTGTCTCTTGCTAGACCGTCTCTGTGGTGCGTGTGTGCACTTCCTGCACTGCCCGATGCTGTGGATGATGAAGGACGATGTCTCCTCTCTCTCAAGCCCTCCTCGCCGCCTCATGGCGCCCGCTGTCTCCCGGGTCTCTCCTGAGGACGCAAATAAACGAGATCACAGCTCAGTACACAACCCGAGGAGCACTTAACAGCACAGCCAGAGCCCAGCAGCACTATGCACATTAACAAGTCAAGGAACACGGTCTCACACCATTATGTAATGCACAACACACGCCCATACCAACATGCCGATATACTGTATAAACCAAAACATACACTATCAGTATGAAGCGTGTACACACTCAGCAATAAATTAGCACAGCGGTGGTCATTTCATTCACATAAAAATTCACTATAAAACCCCCCGAGTTGAACTGAAGATGAAATCTAGTCTCTTCAAAACACAGACCTCGCTCAGTTCAGTTCAGATAGCAGACAGTTCTGGTGAGACAGACAAAAAAACATTGACTCTCAAAGTTTAAACAATACCACCACTCTATATTTGAAAATGGTCAAAGTAGTTTGAATGTTTGGTCCGGTTATGCTTTTGACATCCAGTCCTGGAACCGTGGCGTTTTGGTTTCAGCGTGCCGAACATCAAGCAGCCAGCTCTGATATGATCACGTACTTCAAGCTCTGGTTGAACAGCGTCAGATACAGTGGAGAAGGAAACGGGGAGCCGTTTAGCAACTTCAAATGGAGATTGGTAAAGTAAGGAAAAATAGAGACACTTTATGGCAGTGTAATGTCTGTTAATCTTGGGGTGGGGAGAGAGTGGCTTTTTGTTACATTTGAAAACAGCAACCCGGTATGTTTGCCAAAGCACCCCCCCCCCCCCCCATAACTCCCCAGTGTGTGTGTCTGTGGTGTGTATGGAACACCTCACAGAGCAGACCAGTGTTCCTACTGCCAGCCGCCACACAAAGGCAGCTTTCAGGTCTCACCTGCTCTCCCTCACTTTCTCTTTTCCTCCCCATCTCTACATCCCTCCCTCCCTCCCGCTCATTCTTCTACATTCATGTAGAATTGATGCCCCCCCCCCCTTCATTTTGCTCCTGTTATCGTGCTCCATACAGACGGGTGATATTGATCAACAATGCATTGTCTCATTAGACCAGTGTATTGTGACACTACAGAATTACCTTTGAATGTAAATTGAATGACTACTGAAACATACATTTCCAACTCATTCTGTCTGTGTTAATGTGCAACCATGTGTAAGTCAGGCGGTGTCTGTATGCAGGCCTCGTGACTATTTGTGTATGCATGCATGCATGTATGTACAGTATATCAGAAAAGTGAGTACACCCCTCACATTTTTGTAAATATTTGAGTATATCATTTCATGTGACAACACTGAAGAAATGACACTTTGCTACAAAGTAAAGTAGTGAGGGTACAGCTTGTTTAACAGTGTAAATTTGCTGTCCCCTCAAAATAACTCAACACACATCCATTAATGTCTAAACCGCTGGCAACAAAAGTGAGTACACCCCTAAGTGAAAATGTCCACATTGGGCCCAGTGTCAATGCTTCAGTATGTCACAGTACATGTTGGCATTCATGGTTCACTCAATTAACTGTAGCTCCCCAGTGCCGGCAGCACTCATGCAGCCCCAGACCATGACACTCCCACCACCATGCTTGACTGTAGGCAAGACACACTTGTCTTTGTACTCCTCACCTGGTTGCCGCCACACAAGCTTGACACCATCTGAACCAAATAAGTTAATCTTGGTCTCATCAGACCACAGGACATGGTTCCAGTAATCCATGTCCTTAGTCTGCTTGTCTTCAGCAAACTGTTTGCGGGCTTTCTTGTGCATCATCTTTAGAAGAGGCTTCCTTCTGGGACGACAGCCATGCAGACCAATTTGATGCAGTGTACGGCATATGGTCTGAGCACTGACAGGCTGACCCCCCACCCCTTCAACCTCTGCAGCAATGCTGGCAGCACTCATACGTCTATTTCCCAAAGACAACTTCTGGATATGACGCGGAGCACGTGCACTCAACTTCTTTGGTCGACCATGGCAAGGCCTGTCCAGTTAAACCGCTGTATGGTCTTGGCCACCGTGCTGCAGCTCAGTTTCAGGGTCTTGGCAATCTTCTTATAGCCCAGGCCCTCTTTATGTAGAGCAACAATTCTTTTTTTCAGATCCTCAGAGAGTTCTTTGCCATGAGGTGCCATGTTGAACTTCCAGTGACCAGTCAGTATGAGGGAGTGTGAGAGCGATGACACCAAATTTAACACACCTGCTCCCCATTCACACCTGAGACCTTGTAACACTAACGAGTCACATGACACCGGGGAGGGAAAATGGCTAATTGGGCCCAATTTGGACATTTTCACTTAGGGGTGTACTCACTTTTGTTGCCAGCTGTTTAGACATTAATGGCTGTGTGTTGAGTTATTTTGAGGGGACAGCAAATGTACACTGTTTTACAAGCTGTACACTCACTACTTTACATTGTAGCCAAGTGTCATTTCTTCAGAGTTGTCACATGAAAAGATATACTCAAATATTGTGTGTACTCACTTTTGGGGTGTACTCACTTTTGTGATATACTGTATGTATGTATGTATGTATGTATGCATGCATGTATGTATGCATGCACACATCAGGTAGTCTCAGATGGTGAGCTCACTGAGAGCCATAGAGATTCTGGGTGTTGGTTTTTGGCTCAGCCAAGCTTCTCTCCCACACAGCACAGTGGCAAGCAGACAAAGTTGTAAGGAAACAGACACTAGGGATCCCATTACATAGTCCTCATCAATAATTTACCAGCTCCTTTAGTTAAGACATTGATTTTCCTTTCTGCTTTATATCCCCTGCCGCTCCTACTGAAGTAAAACTCAATCTACCTCAGCATACTCTCACACGGCTAAGACATATATCCAGTCTGACAGAAAAAAAGACAACCTGAGCTACGGGTTGGAACCGGTTCAGGGAACAGAACCAAACAGCGATTTTGAAGAATGGAAACAGAACTCGGAACGAAAGTGATCTCTAGTGTTCCGGAACAAAAATGTTATTCTGAAATCATGAGAATCGGTGAATAATGTCAATTTTCTGTTCCCAAGATATAGGGTTTTGCTCAGACTGATTGGAAAAACATTTTGGTTCCAACCCTGACCCGAGCATTATAATGTCTCTGATGATTTGTATTTCAGGTAATGATGAGGGTGATGGTAAAGACAAGGATGGATTCTCACTTTCTTCTCCAACTAATACCGAGATATTTTCTCAAAATGAAAGACACCAAAAAGTTTAATCCCACACGGCCACCAAAGAACCAGGGAAATATCAACTAATTCCCTCCACATCGATCAGTAATCCCCATTACCAACTGTCAACATTATGCAAGGCAACGATAGAACCCCAATCGCCATCCTGTTTGTTGTACTGTGTAAATGAAAACAGCAGTGTAGCAATAGATGGCATAGCGCTTTGAGATGGCATAGCGCTGGGAGATGGCATAGCGCTGGGAGATGGCATAGCGCTGGGAGATGGCATAGCGCTGGGAGATGGCATAGGGCTGGGAGATGGCATAGGGCTGGGAGATGGCATAGCGCTGGGAGCGCTAATGAATGTTGGCCAATACAAACCCCGGGCATGTCTGGCCAGTAACAGCCTTTACACAAATGCACATAAACACACACCTTGGAGAAGGAGTTACGCAGCCAGACTCCTACTAAGAGAGTATGTGGCTCCACTGTCACAAATCAATGATGAATGGATCAGTATGGTAGGGCCTAGCACTGAGAAAGGCCACATGGCCTGTTGAGGAGCCTGAGGGAAAGTACAGGATTCAGACAGAGGGGAACCTTAAGGGTTCTGGTTGGAAGCTCTTAGACTGCGTCCTTCCTTTCTTCCTTCCATATTTTGTATGGTTGATCACTGGTCTGACAGGAAGCTTTGACACATATGGTAAAGAAGGGTTATGGATTCTTTTTAGTTCCACCGCCAGTATGTTGATGTCAGACTCAAGAAGGTATCTGTGAAATATTTCAGCTTAGCCTTGAGATATGGGGTGAAAGAAGGTCATGTCACACAAAAGAAGGCATTGAGACTTGAAAGAGTAAGGTATCTCTGGGGGATACTTGAGATGACTGTGACTTGCCTTTTCAGGTAAGTAGTGGATTCAAATAAGAAGGACACTTGAGAGGTGTGAGGATACTGCAATGCATTGTGGGAAGGCTAACACACAAGGAAGTAGGTGGGTCGTCAAAGCAGTAGGGAGTGAAATATACAGCAACTCCTTCCTCTGACTAATCAATGTTTGTTTGTACACAGCACTTCTACTTGTCACCTGTGTGTTCGCATTGAGCATTAAAAGCCCCACCGTAAACTTTACAGGTACCTTGTGAAATCTCTTTATCAGCAAGACAATCAAACTCCAAGTTATCCTTCCTCACCCTAACGTCTCTACCTCCCATGCCTACACTGCATCCTCATCTCTGGGTTTTGTTGTTGGTTCACAAGCTTCAGTCAGTGTCGGTGACAGCTGGACCGGCGGCCTGCTCAAACCTCATCCATCCCATCCCTCCTCTGCCTCCCTCAGGACCTCGAAGACTGCTTACCCTCAACTTTGCCGGCTGTTCCCACAAGACTAAACTAGTCTCTCTGCAGCTATTGACGGAAAAGCAATTGAATCAGCAGTAGGTGGAATTGTGTTTACAGCAACTGTCGACTGCTACTCAGATGCAATAATACAGGAGTGTAACAGGGTGGGGAATATGTATGAAGGCATTGATAAAACTGAAATGAGCTTGAGTTGGACTCTGAAGGAAGTAGTCATTTCCTCTGTACATGAGGAAATGGCACTACTACGCCGGAGAGGGTTTGCATAGGTATATAAAGTAGACTATAAATAGACCCTCGACCAGCAGCATCTGATTTTAAAATAGTAACTCAATTCTTTCCGAACAGAGTCGGCATGCCTGAGTCAGTGTCTATCTGCGTGATAGAGTTATTACACAGAGACTCAAATGCTGAACTGCTATTTGTTATGCCGTTTTCTGCCAACGTGTTCAGTTAGTAGGCTCTGTGTGTGTGCGCGCGTTTTTGTGCACACACCAAACGTGTATTGCTTGACTAAAGCTGGACATATGTTAGTCCAGGGAAATTGTTCCTAAAGAAAAACAAATCTTGCGTTGAGGTGAGAGGCGAAGCCAGACTAAAATTAAGCGCTGGACTCTGTCATTAGAGGCCGGAGAACTGTAGCGGCAATTCCAAGGGGCACTCCTAGTCCTAGCCTTATTGTGCCATGCAATGTGTGCTTGTGGAGATGTGTGTTTATGTGGGGAAGACCTGACCAGGAATGACTGAGGTTGTGGTCGAGGTGTGACTGCGGTCATCTCAGATAGTGCTTTTGGGAAAAAGGGAAAACAGGAACAGTACAACCAACGCCCAAGCACCCAGGCATTAAGGGCTTCTAGGTGATTCTATTTGCCCTGGGGTTTTTTTTACAATGGAGGCGGTGAGAGACTCCTACATGGTTAATAAGATGTTTACCTCTAGCCTGAATGACCCATGCCTAGCCTCCTACCGCCTTCAATTCCAAACTCAATGATAATTACAACCTGGCTTGATTAAATGTGTCTCAATAATATGCTAATCTCACTCCGATGCCACAAGGGCTGATTAAGCAAACACACTAGATGGGTTGGAACAACTAGAGCTGCTAGCTCTGCATCGACTCGTGCTGCTCACACAGCAGATCATGTGGGATATATAACACAACTTATCATGCTATCTACAGGGCAATTGGTAAGGATTCAGACCCCTTGACTTTTTCCACATTTTGCTACCTTACTGCCTTATTCTCAAATTGATTAAAATGCCCCCCCCCCCCCCCCCTCAATCTACACACAATATCCCATAATGACAAAGCAACATTTTTTTGCTTAAATTTGAGCAAATATAAGTGTTTCAACCCTTTACTCAGTACTTTGTTAAAGCCCCTTTGGCAGCCATTAAAGCCTTGAGTCTTCTTGGGTATGATGCTACAAGCTTGGCACACCTATATTTGGGAAGTTTCTCCCATTCTTCTCTGCAAATTCTCTCAAGCTCTGTCAGGTTGGATGGGGAGCGTCGCTGCACAGCTATTTTCTGGTCTCTCCAGAAATGTTCAATCGGATTCAAGTCTGGGCTCTGGCTGGGCCACTCAAGGACATTCAGAGACTTGTCCCCAGTCTGAGGTCCTGAGCACTCTGGAGCAGGTTTTCATCAAGGATCTCTCTGTACTTTGCTCCATTCATCTTTCACTCGATCATGATTAGTCTCACAGTCCCTGATGCTGAAAAAATATCCCCCACAGCATGATGCTGCCACCACCATGCTTCACCGTAGGGATGGTGACAGGTTTTATCCAGACGGGACTCTTGACATTCAGGCCAAAGAGTTCAATCGTGGTTTCATCAGACCAGAGAATCTTGTTTCTCATGGTATGAGAGTCCTTTAGATGCCTTTTGGCAAACTCCAAGAAGCTGTCATGTGCCTTTTACTGAGGAGTGGATTTCCATCTGGCCATAAAGGCCTGATTGGTGGATTGCTGTAGAGATGGGAGAAGCTTCCAGAAGGACAACCATCTCCACAGAGGAACTCTGAAGCTCTGTCCAAGTGACCATCGGGTTCTTGGTCACTTCCCTGACCAAGACCCTTCTCCTCCGATTGCGCAGTTTGGCTGAGCGGCCAGCTCTAGGAAGAGTCTTGGTGGTTCCAAACTTCTTCCATTTAAGAATGACGGAGGCCACTGTGTTCTTGGGGACACAATTTATTTAATCCATTTTAGAATAAGGCTGTAACATAACAAAATGTTGAAAAGTCAAGGGGTCTGAATACTTTCAAATGCACTGTACATGGGGCTCAAGCAGAAGATGCCCCTTATATGCAGACCTGGGATCAGATTATTGTGAAAATAAACTTCACTACGGGGATGAAAGTAAAACGTAATGTTGGATCAGGTCTAAAGGACAATTTCACGACTACACAATGAGCCCAGTGAAAAACACAATGCTTATCTGTGTGGTTGGACTCTAAGGAGTGATGTGTAAGAATGGCCTGGACAAAAGATAATATTTGTATGCCTAGGAGATGCCAGTGTTTTATGGGGGTGCTGTGACTTGTTATGGCAGTGCCCAGCAATTCTATAATTCAAACATTGATTCCTCCACTATGATACCTATCAAGAACCAGCCCGCCTGCAGCCATGATGTACCTCGCCCTTCACAACACAAAATAAGGTAATATATTAAGTGTGAATGATGCAATGAGTCCGACATCCTTGTCAGAGGAGCAGAGATCCGAGTCACTTTCAATCACCTATCCACATCTCTAGATACCATGGTATCACATTCAAGCTGAGTCATACAGTATAGACTAGTCCAGATTGAAAGAATCATCATGACGATTATTTCAACGCCTTTACTAGACCACGTTCTCCTAATATGGATAAATAATAAGTAGTATCTAGAATTCTGAAAGAGAATCGAGTCTGCTGTATCCGTTTTTGGACGTACAAATGAATATATACACGTATTGATTATTGACGAATATAACTTGAGCTTCGTTCAACTGTCATTCCCCATCAGAACCCAAAATATAAGCTTGTTTTACACCAATGTTTGTAAACAATGTAAATGCAAACGAACACTGTATAGCTTCATGGTACAAACTAATTTAGATATCAATCCTTGCAGTCTATTAATTTGAGTGTGGTTGCATTTCCCCATGCCCATCCCTCAGCTCGCTCTAAAGCCATTACTGTTTGGTAACAGTGAATGTGAAATCATTCCACAGGTTTAGTGTTTTGATTTCTAATTATTTATGGGGCGTCAGTTTGGACCAGGTCCCCGTCCTTGGCTGCGCTTCATCAGTCAATACCATAAATTAATTATTGTCAGGGGATGTCACCATTTAAATTTGTCAACCAAATGCTTCACCACAGAATTGGCTGTGACACCTCACTTGAAATGGGGTATACTGAGCTTTATAGCTCTGTCAAGTGTATCCAATCTGAGTGTGCAAGAAAGGCATCCCGGAGGGTCCACCCTTGGAAAAACAGGGTCAACCATCATCACACCTCAAAATGTGCCAATGGCATTTCTTTGACACACACAAGGTCATGCATAATGTTGTGTTAATAGATTTAACATGTCATTTACGAATGCCATCGTTCTATTGCAACAAATGCAAAATTACACCCATATTAGAAGACTTCTGAAGCAGAGCATTCAACCTTCATCGTATTCTACATATTTCTATCCCTCAGAAAACAGCGTAAGAGTAAAACAAAACAAAAATGTCACATACACGCAATATGTGCAGTGAAATGTGTTGTTTTACAGGGACAGCCATGGTAGTACGGCGCCCCTGGAGCAAATTAGGTTTAAGTGCCTTGCTCAAGAGTACCGATTGATGTTTCACCTTGTCAGTTCAGGTATTCGAACCAGCGAACTCTCGGTTTCTGGCCCAAAGCTCTAACCGCTAGGTTATTGTGTTGTTACCTGTACTTATTGCGGTCCTACGGGAATGACAGGCAGACAGTCTCATCCACTTTCAAAAGCAAGTATTTAGTCCTTGTCGGTTATCTTCGTGAGTTGTCAGCAATAGTTGTCAACCAAATATGTCATTGCTTGCTTGCTTCTGTTCTCTTGACGCTCCTCTAGCTATAGCGGCACGTTGTGTTTGCATACAAATTGAGCGTCCTTTCTAGCGGCATGAGGGTAGATCAATACATCGATGTAGTTGATGCACTGGCGCTCCTCTCGATTTACGAGCTCTGTAACATGATTGTGTTACACGACTGACACGCGCAAACATACACACCGGGCGCGTCCATAAAAATAATAATCACCACGGCGATTCCCTCCGCCTATGTCTGCGATTACAATCACAGTTTTCTCACTCTCCACAGTGGCATTATTTGGGTGTTCGCACTACCTGGAGCCACATTAAACAGCACGCTTTCTCCGCAGAGAGGAAATTAGCACATTATTTCATATGATTCCCTCTCAGTGAATATTCAACGTGACAGCAGTACTTTAGCCTATATAAGACATAGACTGCAGCCTATCCCTGGGCCACGACAAGTGTCATTCCCTTTATCGGAGCGTGAGTGTGTCGAGGGCGTTGATGCAATTCGGTAGAAGCTATTGAAACAATGCATAGGGGAAATAAACAATCGAGGTGGCTATAAATAGACCAATCATTCAAATGCGCTGCCATCGGTTGGGTTCATAGGCTACTCGTAGAATATGTCAACAGTGACAGTATGAGACTGAGCCGAGCATGCACTCCGTAGGCTATGCTCGTACCCTTATGAAATTAATATTGAACAGTAGGCACAATGCCCTTGGACACTGAGCACGATTTCACATGCAGAATCACCACATTTCCTATAAACACTTGTCCATATACAGTACTATGTGATTGAGAATAATCCCATTACTTCCGGAGTGCAACATGCAGTCATTGATATAGGCTGTTGAACAGACTAAATACAGACATAGTACTCCGGGTATGGGCTGCCTACATCACCAGTGCGCTCCGCCTGCTTTCTTCCGACAGAGAACTCACCCTCACCGGGGGGTCAAAATAAAGTGCAGTTCCCCTCTCAGCCGATTTCCTTTTCACTCCTCGGCCAAGCATTTGCAAATCACCTCCGCATGCACGCACACGTTATCCTGCAATACCGGATATGGATATCTGCGATATATTGTCCATTTTTAACATACACAACGTTCCAAAGACAACCCGCCCCCTGCGTTTGTGATTGGTTGTCGCGGCGCCGAGGTACCTCAGTCGCACAAAGCTGTAGGCTATTTATAGAATATACACACATCTGGCCAGCGGTTCCGCGCAACTGGAGGACTTTGGAACCTCTGAATTACGCACACAGAACGGATTCGACTTTGAAGTGAACCCCTAAATATCGTGACCATGGGTCTATAAGGTTATATTTGTGCAAAACATAGCTCTGAGATATTGAGCATCAAAGTTATCACATCCCAGATGTTGTAGTGAATTCTTATTTCATAACCCATTACGGTCCTCACCTTAAATGTACCTTAAGTGCAGAGCATCAAAATCCTGAGACGTTTGTAAATCCGTTGTTTAAGGGGATGGAAACGCACCTGGGTTCAGCCATAAAAGTCTACATGGCACAGAATGTTAAACTTATTACAGACATGTAATGATTCAATAAAGATAATACCCTTCATTCTTTCTAATCACATCATCAAATATATTAATTAATGTTCATCACACATTTGTTAAAGTGATAGTTCATAAAAGTGACAATTGCACTATATCCTATAGAGAACTAGCAATTTTGCTAAAGCTTAGCTCTGGATCAGTAAAATGACACATTTTCTGGTCTCTGACACCCAAAGTCAGTAAATGACTTGCTAGTTATCAGTTAAAATGTGGTATGTTTGAAATTTTGGCGAAATACTCCTATGTAAGGTTTTCGTATTTAAATAGGAAAAGACAAACGCAGCAATGTCTCTCCAGTTGGCCTTAACCATGCTCAAATGCACATGTAGCCTATGTATGTGTTTTTACCATAAAGAGCTTAAAGGACAATTCCACCCTAGAACGATCTTTTGGTATTTGTTTCATTGGTCCATTGTTGATATAGTCCCAAAATAGTTTGTATGTCAGAAATCAAGGTAAAATAACTTTCAAAATACCGAAATACAGCCGGTATGATGCACGTTGCCTCATATGACGCAAAACACGTAACATGCATCATACCGGCTGTATTTCTGTATTTTAAAAGTTATATATCTTGAAAACTTGATTGCTGACATGCAAAACATTTTGGGACTATATCAACAATGGATTAATGAAACAAATACCAAAATATCGTTTTGGGGTGTAGTTTTCCTTTAAGTGAGGGCCATTCTCCTGAAAAAGTGGTGAAACAAAATCAAAGTAATTGCAAAAGACAACCAGAACCTATGAATAAACAAAGACTTGGAATAAGGCTCTATCGGCAAAATATATGATTTTGAGATGAGTAGTTTTCAAGTCCCAGATCTCAGAACTATTTCGTGACGTGTTCCTCTTTCATGACTCAATAAGTACATCACTTATATACAATCATTTTGTATTGACAACCCAGCTTTGTGTAGTTGGATTGTAGATAGAACCTTATAGCACCAAGTCCAATGGTTTTTGCGCAGATACTTTTCATTGGGATGATTTACATTTTCACATGTCTGATTTAAAAAAAAACACGAGCTGGCACACACCCTGAATAATAGTTTGTGTGGAGGTGCTGACTAACGGCGAATAAACTACCAAAATAAAGAAAATTGCACACTACAGGTGTAATCTCCCAGAAATTGAATGTGTATTTACCAATGTTTCGGCATCACTGTGCCTTCTTCGGGGTGCAGGGTTCAGGGTTCAGGGTTCTTCACCCTGAAGAAGGCACAGTGATGCCGAAACATTGGTAAATACCCATTAAATTGCAGGGAGATTACACATGGAGTGTGCAACTTTATTTTGATAGTTTACATTTTCACAAATCTGACACATCTCACATATGGGATATACTCACATGTGAAGTACCTCCTAAAGAGCAACTATTTGTGAATAAGTCATTTTTGACCAAAATAGATAGAACCTTAAAGTCCCAAGGTGTCGATAGGTCGGCAATTGATTTGGGTTCAAGATGAACTTTGCTTAACTCTAAACCATTATATCGCAGACAAATTCTGAGTTTGTCTGGTGATATAATATTCTAGTTTGAGCAGGAAGCTAAAATCTGAAAAACAACTAGCCTATCTCACGCCATTTAAATAACACTCAAAACTAATTCAGTAATTAAATATTTTATCACAGTTGGTGTTCATTGCAAACACACGCAATTCATAATTTAGGCTATTACCTAATTAGGCCCTCCATGTTACAATGTCAATCACGTTGTCTGTACCCCTACGGTATAAAGTGCTAACAATCAAAATGAAAAGAAAGGAAGGGGTTGTATGCTCATGTGAGTAAGATGATCAAGATGGTCTCTTTGTGAACATGGCCTACACAAACGCTGGTCATTGTCTATGCACCTAGTGCCTCCTTGTGTTCAAAAGATGTAACTACTCACAGTCTCTTTCTCCTTTGTGAGGCTGCTCCGCGTTTTCTGTCCTGCGACAAGCTCTCACAGGCTAACATCAGAATTAGATGTTCATCCATGATTCTCAAACATCAAATTTTAAAGTTGTTCCAAATGTCAAATTTCAAAGTGCTTGGTTACTCCTCTGTGTCGTTCCAAGATTAAGTTAGGCGTTAGCTCAGAATTCGTAAGGTTAGGCATTAACTCCAAATGGTTAAGGTAAGGATTAAGGTTTGTGATAGGCTTAAAATAAAAATATCAAAAACAACTGTCTATTGCTGGATTTGAACCGGAGGTGCTTTTGCCTATCCGCCATATCTGCCCACAACACTCAACAAAAGTGTTGTCTACTTGAAGGTAACAGCGCTCACTGTTGCCCCTAGTGGCTGGTTTCCATGTCATCTCCTGATGTCCTCAGACATGGATGGACATCGAATACTGACTTGTATCACAGGTGACCTGCTTGCTCTGTCAACAGGCTGGTCCTATGATGACATCATAGCTAGCCTATCTCCTATCTTCCATCTAGCAGGACTGAGATCCTTGTGCAACACCGTGCAGGCAGGATTAGCAACAGCCTCTGTCACAGTTTCAATGTGATTCCAGGATTCTTTCACTCCAAATGGAAACATTTTAGGATTCCCAAATGCACTGGCTGCATCTTACGCCACACAATAAACCGTTATGTGTTCAAGGTGTAGGCTGAACAAAATGTTTAAAAAAAAATATATTTTTTAAACATCTAAGCAACCTGAAATGAATTTGCACTGTTAGCAAAATAATTGCCTAGCCTTATAATATTATTTAGTCAGTAATTGTTATGATATTAATCATATTTCAAAGCACAACACAAATTCGATTTCAAAGCACAAAAGGCTTCCTTTATATTCACGAGATTGGATTTCATTCCTTTGATCCAGAATTGATGACCTGCGAACATATCAGACACACTCCTCATCAGTGTCAGTTTAAGAATGGGAAAAAAACAGACATTTTCTCAGTTGCATACTCTAAAATAGCAGAACCTTAGTAGCCAAGGGATATGTGGGAAGGCAGTCTTGCAAGAAGGCCTTCAAGTGCAGAATGAAGGTGAATTCTGTTTCTTCTGAGCACGCCCCTGTCTGTCTCTACCTAGTAGGATCTCGGTGTTGTGGCTGTTCTCAGAGTTTGTTCTGTAGTGATCCACACTTTCTGTCCAGATGTGAGGTCATGTAGTGGTCTTGAGCAGTGGTGTTGGTTGTAATTCTTTGCTTGCTTCCTCCTTCCTTCCTCATCCATTTTGCAGAAAGCCTGTACATCCAGCCACTTGGAAAGCAGTTTGGTCATTGTTTTTGGTAAGCTTGTGCGCAGATGTCTCCCCATGAGCAGTTGTGCTGGAGAGAATCCATGTGCCAATGGTGTGGCTAGCTACACCAACAGCAGTTGTGCTAGAGAGAATCCATGTGCCAATGGTGTGGCTAGCTACACCAACAGCGCTATGCTTTGTCCAGGTCTCTTTTCCAGAGATTTTTGATGGTCTGTACAGCATGCTCCGCGGTGCCGCGGATTGCTCGTGATGTGCATGAAGTTGTTCTCTTGAGCGTAAGCTTGGAAGATCTCTGCGGAGAACTGCGGTCCATTGTCTGAAACTATGGTCTTCACAACTCCATGGCAAGCAAAGGCCCCTTTTACACTGATTGCCCCGGCATCTCCCTGATTGCCTCAACCTTGTTGTGATCTGGCTCCAGTCCTGAATTATATATTTTTTATTTAACCTTTATTTAAACTAGGCAAGTCAGTTTTAAGATTTTTTTAAAAATTTACAACGACAGCCTACCCCGGCCAAACCCTAACCCGGACGACGCTGGGCCAATTGTGCGCCCTATGGGACTCCCAATCACGGCCGGTTGTGATACAGCCTGGAATCGAACCAGGGTCTGTAGTGATGCCTCTATTTTGAGATGCGGTGCCTATGAGATGCAGTGCCTGCGCCACTCGGGAGCCCTAAAAGCAGAATTCCTGTGACCCAAGAGAATGATTTCATCCTTGACAAACTCACACTTTTTATTGAGTGTGAGACACATCAAACTTTGTCACTTGCGCCGAATACAACAAGTGTAGACCTTACTGTGAAATGCTTACTTACAAGCCCTTAACCAACAGTGCAGTTCAATAAAGAGTTATTTACTGAATAAACTAAAAAATAATAAAGAGTAACACAATAAAATAACAATAGCGAGGCTATATACAGGCGGTACCATGTCAATGTGTGGGGGTACAGGTTAGTCGAGGTAATTTGTACATATTGGTGAGGGTGAAGTTACTATGCATAGATAATAAACAGTGAGTAGCAGCAGTGTACAAAATAAATGGAGGGGGGGACTGGGGGTAGAAGCTGTTAAGGAGCCTTTTTGTCCTAGACTTGGCGTGCTTGCTACTGCTTGTCGTGTGGTAGCATAGAAAACAGTCTATGACTTGGGTGACTGGAGTCTCTGACAGTTTTTGGGTCTTTCCTCTGACACCGCCTAGTATATACTGTACGTCCTGGATGGCAGGAAGCTTGGCCCTAGTGATGTACTTGGCCGTACGCACTACCCTCTGTAGCGCCTTCCGGTCAGATGCCGAGCAGTTGCCATTCCATGTCATTTGGCTGGACAGTCCTTCCATCTATGTTCTCGTCCTCCTCTACATCTTTTGCACTCCTTTTCACTTAGATTTTCACTTCTTGTTTTGCCCTTTGTACAGTGCCTTGCGAAAGTATTCAGCCCCCTTGGACTTTGCGACCTTTTGCCACATTTCAGGCTTCAAACATAAAGATATAAAACTGTATTTTTTTGTGAAGAATCAACAACAAGTGGGACACAATCATGAAGTGGAACGACATTTATTGGATATTTCAAACTTTTTTAACAAATCAAAAACTGAAAAATTGGGCGTGCAAAATTATTCAGCCCCTTTACTTTCAGTGCAGCAAACTCTCTCCAGAAGTTCAGTGAGGATCTCTGAATGATCCAATGTTGACCTAAATGACTAATGATGATAAATACAATCCACCTGTGTGTAATCAAGTCTCCGTATAAATGCACCTGCACTGTGATAGTCTCAGAGGTCCGTTAAAAGCGCAGAGAGCATCATGAAGAACAAGGAACACACCAGGCAGGTCCGAGATACTGTTGTGAAGAGGTTTAAAGCCGGATTTGGATACAAAAATATTTCCCAAGCTTTACACATCCCAAGGAGCACTGTGCAAGCGATAATATTGAAATGGAAGGAGTATCAGACCACTGCAAATCTACCAAGACCTGGCCGTCCCTCTAAACTTTCAGCTCATACAAGGAGAAGACTGATCAGAGATGCAGCCAAGAGGCCCATGATCACTCTGGATGAACTGCAGAGATCTACAGCTGAGGTGGGAGACTCTGTCCATAGGACAACAATCAGTTGTATATTGCACAAATCTGGCCTTTATGGAAGAGTGGCAAGAAGAAAGCCATTTCTTAAAGATATCCATAAAAATTGTCGTTTAAAGTTTGCCACAAGCCACCTGGGAGACACACCAAACATGTGGAAGAAGGTGCTCTGGTCAGATGAAACCAAAATTGAACTTTTTGGTAACAATGCAAAACGTTATGTTTGGCGTAAAAGCAACACAGCTCATCACCCTGAACACACCATACCCACTGTCAAACATGGTGGTGGCAGCATCATGGTTTGGGCCTGCTTTTCGTCAGCAGGGACAGGGAAGATGGTTAAAATTGATGGGAAGATGGATGGAGCCAAATACAGGACCATTCTGGAAGAAAACCTGATGGAGTCTGCAAAAGACCTGAGACTGGGACGGAGATTTGTCTTCCAACAAGACAATGATCCAAAACATAAAGCAACATCTACAATGGAATGGTTCAAAAATAAACATATCCAGGTGTTAGAATGGCCAAGTCAAAGTCCAGACCTGAATCCAATCGAGAATCTGTGGAAAGAACTGAAAACTGCTGTTCACAAATGCTCTCCATCCAACCTCACTGAGCTCGAGCTGTTTTGCAAGGAGGAATGGGAAAAAATGTCAGTCTCTCGATGTGCAAAACTGATAGAGACATACCCCAAGCGACTTACAGCTGTAATCGCAGCAAAAGGTGGCGCTACAAAGTATTAACTTAAGGGGGCTGAATAATTTTGCACGCCCAATTTTTCAGTTTTTGATTTGTTAAAAAAGTTTGAAATATCCAATAAATGTCGTTCCACTTCATGATTGTGTCCCACTTGTTGTTGATTCTTCACAAAAAAATACAGTTTTATATCTTTATGTTTGAAGCCTGAAATGTGGCAAAAGGTTGCAAAGTTCAAGGGGGCCGAATACTTTCGCAAGGCACTGTATGTTGTCTGTGCACTTTGTTGGAATTTTATTCAATTTTGCTTTGATGGGATCCACATTTGTAGTGGTTACTCCTCCTACTGAATTGCTGTGCGGTAATGTTTGCTGTTTCTTTACAGTTTCACTTTGTCTGACTCTTTGAATAGCTTTTGTCAGTGTCACGTCTGAGTCCAACTGTAGCTTTTCTGACAGCCCCTGACAGTCTATTATTCCAACAACAATTCTGTCTCTTATCAATTTTTCTTTGAGCACTCCAACGTTACCATGCTCAGCCATCTTGTGTACACCTGGGATGAATGCCTCTGCACTCTCTCCCTCATCTTGATATCTCATGTTGAATTAAGCTCTCTCAAAAATAAAATAATACTTTTAGACACAGTGCTGCTCAAAATGCTCCTTTTTCTCCTTCATACTTACAGTGCGTTCAGAAAGTAGTCAGACCCCTTTACTTTTTCCACATTTTGTTAAGTTACAGCCGTATTCTAAAATGGTTTAAATCCCCCCCCTCATCGATCTACACACAATACCCCATAATGACAAAGAAAAAACAAGTTTTTAGAAAATTTAGCAAATGTATTTGCCAAAGCTGCTTCAACAAAGTGCAGAGTAAAGGGTCTGAATACTTATGTAAATAAGTATGGGGAATTGTGTGTAGAATGACGAGGAAAAACATTTTTTTTAAATACGTTTTTGAATAAGGCTGTAACGTAACAAAATGTGGAAAAGGTCAAGGGGTCTGAATCAATTTTGAACGCACCATATTTTTTATCTGCATGTCCATTGATACTCCCAAAATATAATCAGTGGCATACTCCATAGCATATTTAAGAGAGTTCACCTGATATTCCTCTGGTTTTGTATTCAGCCCTGGTGCCATACGAAACCTCTCAAATCTCCTCATCCATCTTGGCCATTCTCCCGTGTTTGAGAAGTCAAAGGGGCTCTGGATGAATTATAGCTAACGTGTTTCTACATCTGCATTGCTTTCTGTTTGGGGTTTTAGGCTGGGTTTCTGTAAAAGCACTTTGTGACATCTGCTGATGTAAAAAGGGCTTTCTAAATACATTTTATTGATTCATTGATTATATGTACAACTGCCACTGCCATTTCGATCTTTGTTTTGTTTCATTCTGCTTGCCGAGACACTTTTCCTCCTCCTAGTGTTTTTTCCCTCCTCTCCTGTCCCTTCTGTACTGCTCGGTTTCCACTAGATTCCAATGCCCAAAGTCAAAATTGGAAATATCATAACATTTCATGCAAACAAAAATGAGCTTTTTGGTCTTAATTTAAGGTTAGGGTTAGGCATATGTTCATCAGTGTGGTTAAGGTTAAAGACATGCTCTGGGGCTTTGACGATTACTAAGTATTTTTTAAACCTCACGCTTTGGGCTGGATGTGTCAATTCGTAGCTCATAAGCATAATCTATATGCAGAATTACTGTTTCACCTTAATTAGACACAAAATCCCTAGTTTGAAAGGGACTTTTTTTCTGGATCTGTGCTAGGCCATTTTCCCTACATATTCCACCACGTGGGCCAGCCCCCTAACAATTCTAGTTTCAGACAATGAGCTTCAGCCCCTCTCCATCTGAGTGACAGCTCGCATCATGCACATGATTCACCCACAGCAGAGCAGAGAGAGAGAGAGTGAGAGAGAGAGAGAGAGAGAGAGAGCAATGACTTCAACCAATAAGCTTCAGCACCTTGCCATATGAGTGACAGCTAGCAAGATGCACATGATGCACCCACAGCAGAGCAGAGAGAGAGCAATGTTGGGGTGCACAAATCTCCACATATGTGAGATTGTACGCAATTTTCAGGGACTGTTTTTGGCTCGTGAGCGCTACTTTCAGAACTACTGGCTAAAATGTATACACAATTATAAGAGCATCTCTTTAAGGTTACATTTAGGGTTAGGTTTCAAAGACTATTTTAAAAAGAGAAATTGTAGAACTGGGCGAGGTTTATCCATAATTATGACTTTTTGGCTATGGCAGCTAGTGACGACCGTGCTGCTCGGTGAGGGCCCGGCTTTGCCCATCAACCAAGACTCCACACACACAGTCAGCCTGTGGACAGACACATCCTGCTGCTGGGCTTCCTCACGACTTCAGCGAGCATGTATAAAAGTGTTGTTCTTTTGCACAACATCTCTGGTTCCCTTTCGCTTGTAAATGTCCACACTCACTGAGGATGACATTAGGTTAGCTAGTTTCAGGAGATAGATTGGCAATCAACGTCATAGTTTTTACTTCTGACACCATGTGAGAATAAGGAGACGGGACACAATCACTGAGGTATAATAAGAATTGGAGACTGCGTTCAAGTTGTCCGACCGTCGTTTTCAAGGTAATCTATTTACGTTCGCATACGCCGATTTATGGACGTCTATATCCGGGTTGCATCTGGTTTCAACGGACCAATATCACATGTGTACTAGGACTCAGTGTGCACAGGGAGCTACGCGAGCAGTGACGACATCATCACATCATCCAAAAACATTGCAGACTTTGGATGAAAATAAAATGTTAATATCCTTGGCTGTGAGTGCCAGCGACAATTATATGAATTGTCCCA